>NC_030681.2:75095174-75738611 GCF_000004195.4 Xenopus tropicalis | reverse complement strand
AATCGCCACTTAGGCT
Source organism: Xenopus tropicalis (assembly GCF_000004195.4). Lineage (NCBI taxonomy): Eukaryota > Metazoa > Chordata > Amphibia > Anura > Pipidae > Xenopus > Xenopus tropicalis. Next base: position 75,738,595 of record NC_030681.2, on the reverse strand, counting down.
GATGCCACACGCGGCGTAGGACTTTGCATTCTCTCGCGTTTTCATGTGTATATCGGCTACATGTGCCTGCACCCGAGCGTATTCCATTCATTCGGGTGCAGGCACAAGTAGCAGGCGTAGGGCTGAATTTTCGGCAAGTGTTTTTCCGCTTGCCGAAAAAATCAGCCCTACGCCGCGTGTGGCATCAGCCTAAGCAATGTTATTTTTGTCACATGACTCTTTGAAACATTTCAATTCAGTTAAAATGAAGTCTATGTGAGACAGCTTTTCCATAATTCGGAGCTTTCTAGATAAAGGGTTTCTGGATAATGGATCCCATGCCTGTATATGGACTTTATAGCAATATTCTTTTTTAGGCTGTAGTTCTGCTTTAATTCTGCAGACAATGTTATATTATCAGTATTAATAAATAATTGTGACATAAGTTATTTTTTTAATAAAGTAAACAGAAAATGTGTTTCTCCAAAGTAATGATGTTAGTGGCAATTAACCAGATTTGCAAAAAGCCTGATTATTAATTTCAGCTGTTAGTTTTCAACTAATTTGGAAGATCAAATGGCCAATTACATACAAATTTGTATTGATATACACGGTCAGGTTCAATAATCCAGAAAGGGCATCCATGCTAAGTAGTTTAAGTTTTGTGAATATGACAGCAGCAGATTCTCTCAGCTACACCCACAGGCAAAGCAGAACTGTATTCACTTGGCATTTCCTCTTATTTTTTCATAATAGTGCAACTGCAGCTCTCCAGAAGTTACTGAACAGCAACTCCTAGAATCCTCTGAGATTCTCAAAACTAGTATTCAATAAACAATGGAGGCCTGCTGGTTACCCAGTAAAAATAAAATAAAAATACATTTTCTGGAGTGCATTAAACTGTTTGTGTATACAATAAGGTAGCTTACCTTGTAAAGGGTCATATTCAAATTATCCTAAAAAATTCTGCTTATTGGAAGGGAATACCTAAGCAGGGGTAATTTAGTTTATATGTCATTGTACAGGTTATCAGAAAACCTCTGGACCCCAGGCCACCACCATCTGGCTTTGTATTAGGGGAAATAAGACTATAAACATTAATAAGGAAGGTTATGACCAGCCATACAGCAGTAGCTTAGGTAAGTTAAGAAACTTCTAGATAACAATACTGAACCAATTACAAATCTAAATTGCTTTAGGCTAATTCTACACGATGCATATGGCCTATATTTTCGGCAAGCTGATAAACAATTGCCTAAAATACACGCCATACCCTCCTACCTGTGCCTGCACCCAAATGAATGGAATACACTCAGGTGCAGGCACATGTAGCCAAAATCCGCATAAAAATGCAAGATTTTCTTGGATATCGGTTACATGTGCCTGCACCTGAGCGCGTTCCATTAATCGGGAGCAAGCACAGGTAGGAGCATATGGCGCATATTTTTGTCAAGAGGTTTTCGGCTTGCCGAAAATATACGCCATACGCGTGGTGTGGCATTAGCCTTAGACCCTCAGTCAGAATTTTAGAAACTCAAAGTTGGCTTTACTTCACTCCACTCAAATAACTTTTGTTCTTTTATCTTGAAGGTTGATGCCTCTGATAAATCTGAAAATCGTTAGGCCTGCCCATCCTGTGGCAAGAAGCTAAACTGAGCAGATAAAATTATGATGTGGGGACTAGAGAACTCCTTGATATTCAAAGCATATTAAAGATTGCATTACCTGCTGGAAGAGGACTGTTCTCTTGAATTTCTCCTTTCAGATGGGCCATATTTCTTTCTTGGTTCTCCTCCCCTCCTACTTACAGACTGGGAACTAAAATGCTAAGCCTGCCGTACTCTTCCTTTGACCTTTTTAGCCTTTTATTCATAACCAGCCTCTTTCCCTCTAATCAGTGCTTGGATATAGCTCTATGGGCATGTGTTCCTGATCTGGCTTACTCATTATCCCTGTTTACCCAGGTTAACTTTGAACTCTACAAATGAAACATATGTTGATATTTCCTCATATTTTCTTTTGTGCAAATCTCTTCTAAAATCGATTGAACACAATATTCAGTGCCCATGCCTCAATTTCCCTTCTTTCATAAATATGTTGCAAGCGCCAACGTTTTTCTTTTATTCAAATTATGTTTGTAAATCTTGAATGTTGATAAATATTTCCCCTAAATGAGGGTAAGCATCAATAAATGTTTTAAGAGATCTTTTGAAGGCAGAAAGATTTGGAATAAGTCAGACAGAACGTGGGAGCGAATTCCTGAGAAGGGGTGTAGCTCTTTATTCGAGTGTGTGAGGAGGTAATGAGAAAGGTGTTGTGAAGTATGTTAGCAGAGGAGCTTAACCAGCATGCCTTGCCATTTGTACCCTGGGGAGAGTTCTGTAGTTGACATTATATTAGCACCTATTTTTAAGGTAGTGAAGGACTAATCTATATTGTATATTGTTATTTACGCCCCACACATTAAAACTAAGGGGCAGATTTACTAATCCACGAATCTGAATCCCGAAAGGGAAAAAATTGTATTGGAAACTAAAATTTTGCGAATTTTTCATTGCCATCGTGATTTTTCGTATTTTTCGCGACTTTTTCGCCACCGTCGCGACGGAGATGAAAAAATCGCGGGACATATGAAAAAGTCGCAAAAATACTGATCATTACAAAAAAACGCGTTCGGGCACTATCGGTCCGTTCGTGGATTAGTAAATCTGCCCCTAAGTCTGCTAAATGCTTATAAACCTAATTGAATATTGCAAACATTCACCTCTATATAACAGTGCAACCTATAGCATGTTGCTTTAGTTATGAAACACCTTTTGTGCACATATGCAAACATATATTTTGTATTATTAACACCCGGACCCATTGTTCTTGCACAGACAACTCACGCTGGAAGAACTTACTCCAGAAACATCCACATAGCTATTGGAGCTGTAAAAAATGGCCAGTTAAGACTGACTGGGGAACAGAGCAAAACTCAAGTACGTCCACTTACATTCAGCTGCAAGCTACGTCTCCCTACAAAATGTCCATTTTTATAATGCCATCACTACTGAGGACAACACAACTTAGACAAGTTCTCTACAGGCATATGAGACTTTTATTATTATAATAGACATGACAGGCTGCTAGACTGATGGAAGACTGAGTCAGTAGAGAATTCATAAAGAAAAGAGTAGACAGATCTATAATCGGAAGCTGCTAAGTGGTGATGAAGGAAAGACATGTGCTGGCTGTTGTGTGAAAGAAGGCCAGATGCCATTTTTTTTTAACATCAATAATTTTCATAAGCTTATGTCTACAATAAATGTGTTCCAATAGGAAACCAAATATCATCAGCATTGGTTTATTAGCCTTCAATTGCTATTTTTCAGTGTAGATTACATTTTTTAATCTACTATCAAATGTATAAAAAAAAATAATATTGTTAATTAAACAAGTATAATGGTTGTCTTTGAATGTTGCATTTCCTGCATTTTTGATTGCTACTATAAAAAACCCAATGAAATTGCCATTTAATAATATCTATTTTACAAAAAGTTTATATATTTTATACTTTTTATATTAAATCACTGATTTTTCAGCAATTTTCAATTCACTACTAACAACCAGCATTGTTGACTTATTTGCAGTAAGGAAAATGTTACACTGAGGAAGTGCAGTGGTCAAAAACAGTATCTCAAAACCTAGAAGAAAAATAATAGAATCTATTTGTTAAGAAGAATTAAACACCCACTAGACTTTTTTTAAATAACAGTTCTGTTTAGTATAATACCATAGTAAATACAACACAAAAATGGAGTTTATTAAGTAAATATAATAATACCATACCACATTATTTCATAGATTAAACTTGTTCAGGGCAGGTACCTCATTTGTATGTGTACTGAAATCCCTAGCATTTTGATATATGTATTCTCACAATCCAATTTATAATAGTACCCGTGTTTCTGTTTACGCCTTGAAAAGAACTGCATATATTTGTGGTGCTATGTGAATAAATAAATAAAATACATTGTAATGAGTGTTATTATACTGTCTGTTTGATCAAATATACTGTTTCATTTTACTAATATCGTATAAGGAAATAAACATAATACAAGTATATAGCATAATCTATATTAAGCAGTGAAGGATTGCATTGCTTCTCTAAAACGTTGCAGACAGTACAGTCGGTAAGTTCGGATGATCAACTGTTGGCGGTAGCTATCTAAAAGACTGGTATTAATTAAAATCTGTAGTTTTAAGAAAAATGAAAGTGCCATTATGGCAGCAATAATAGGAGGTGTAACATTGTTTATATTTTTTATGTAAGAAAGTGGAACGCAAGCATTTTGTTCAGTTTTTCTCTGAGGCACAGTTTCGCTTTTCTAGTACAACTTGGCCTAGAGGTTAAATGATTAGTCTTTGATGTTGAATCTCATGTTAGATACCCTTATTTGGTTCCCTGTGGCAACTCCTTGTGACCCCAGGCAAAAAACTTTATATTCTTGTATTCTGGCTACTTTGATTGCTGTAAATGGGGGGGAAAGAAATAACTTTGTTTTTCTTAGTAACATTAAAAGTCTCTAGATCTACAGTAAGTATAGTATATATATATATATATATATAGTTTATATATATATGAGTATACAGGTTGGTAAGAGTGTGTGAATATATATGCACTGGGTTCATTTGGAGGGGTTGTACTTGATGGACTCTGGTCTTTACTACATGTAGCTTTGTCAATAGATAGGCAAATGAACAGAACACTGTATAATTCAGGAAAAAAGTAATAATTTATATGAAAGATTACTATTTTCACTCTAAAGACACAGCAGCTGCCAAACAATCTCAGGCCTGTGACTCCAAGTCTAAACCATAAATTAAAACCAAAATGAAATAAATTATGTTGGATCAGGGCCGCCATCAGAAATCACGGGGCCCCTCACAACAAAATTTTCAGGGCCCTCCTCTTCCTCCCACGCCCTGCCCCCTAATGGCCCCTCCCCCAGTGACCCCTCCCATCAGTACAAAGGACACACAAACATTGGTAGCCAGTGCCCCTAAAACATTGGTAGCCAGTGCCCCTAAAACATTGGTAGCCAGTGCCCCTAAAACATTGGTAGCCAGGGCCCCCCTAATACATTGGTGCCCAGCAATAGTGCCCCCCTAATACATTGGTGCCAAGAGCAGTGCCCCCCTAATACATTGGTGCCCAGCAGCAGTGCCCCCCTAGTACATTGGTGCCAAGGGCAGTACCCCCCTAGTACATTGATGCCCAGCAGCAGTGCCCCCCTAGTACATTGGTGCCCAGCAGCAGTGCCTCCCTAGTACATTGGTGCCAAGAGCAGTGCCCCCCTAGTACATTGGTGCCCAGCAGCAGTGCCCCCCTAGTAAATTGGTGCCCAGCAGCAGTGCCCCCATAAGTCAGTGTACCCCGCAGCCCCCCTAATACGTTGGTGCCCAGCAGCAGTGCCCCCCTAATACATTGGTGCCCAGCAGCAGTGCCCCCCTAGTACACTGGTGCCCAGCAGCAGTGCCCCCCTAGTACATTGTTGCCCAGCAGCAGTGCCCCCATAAGTCAGTGTGCCCCGCAGCCCCCCTAATACGTTGGTGCCCCGCAGCAATGCCCCCTAGTACATTGGTGCCAAGCAGCAGTGCCCCCCTAGTACATTGGTGCCCAGCTGCCAAGCAGCAGTGCCCCCCTAGTACATTGGTGCCCAGCAGCAGTGCCCCCTAGTACATTGGTGCCAAGAGCAGTGCCCCCCTAGTACATTGGTGCCCAGCAGCACTGCCCCCCTAGTACATTGGTGCCAAGAGCAGTGCCCCCCTAATACATTGGTGCCCAGCAGTAGTTTTACTTCTGCTCTTCGGCGGCTTCTCCGGTGGCTTCGTATCCTTCACGCGCGACGCTTCTACACTTCTGTCTACACGCGAATGCACACAGGCCCTTTTTTAAGGTTGCGCCCCGTGCGTACTGACGTCACCCGTACACACGGGGCGCAACCATCTAGCTGACCAATGACAGGGCCCGGAATTTATTAAAGGGGGCCCGAGCTTTAAAAGTAAAAATTGCCCGGGCCCAGGACAGCTGTACCCGCTGTGCCCCCCTGATGGCGGCCCTGTGTTGGATTTACAAATCCTGAGACGGAAAGGGTTAAAAATTGGAAGCCTTGGTTTTGAGTTTGAAATTTGTTCTAATATACTTGCATCATATGAACTACAATGAAAATGAATCAAAAAAATCAATAGTATACAATTGTTTCCAGCCAAGAAAATTGTTTTTTTGCACTCTGGAAGACATTTTATAGACCCGAAAACAACAAATAATATGTGGATGACAGCTATATCACCTTAGTATAAAATATATCTATCTATCTTTTGGTGTTAAAGCACATGTAACATTTTAATTGCTTCTACATAACATAAAGCATATGGGATATACCTATGGTTTGGGGCTACTTCTGGCAATTTTTGCCAATAGCATTTTTGCCCCTAGTGCTGCCCTGAGGTGGCCAAGGGCATGCCGCCCCCCTTGCCCCTCCACACTTAAACCATGCTGCTCCTTACATTTGGAACGCCATCCCTGAATACATCCAGAGGGAATCCTCCCTCAGTCTCTTCAATAATAAACTCAAAGGCTCCCACTTGGAGCAATCTAAAAGCATCTGAGCTATGAACTGGCACTTATATTGCAGTGTCTTCCACTGTAACCTGCAGCACTAGATATCCTTTTATTGATACACCCACAACACTTAGATTGTAAGCTCTGCAGGGGTCTCCTTTCTCTTGTCTCTTTGACAGCTCGTAATCTTTAATGTAACTATACTTTGTATTTATTTGTACTTATCATTGTAATGATCCCTGCTGTATAACTTTTTTTGCTTTGCCACTATGTAAATCACACCATTGAACTTAATTTTCCATTTTGCTGCCCAGTTTTGACCAAATTGGAAAACTGTGCAGCAAAATGGAAAATGATGTTCAATGTTGACAAGTGCAAAGTAATGCACTTTGGTAGAAATAATATAAACTCAAGGATCTGGGGATTTTTGTAGATAACAAGTTGTTTAATTCCAGGCAATGTCATTCTGTGGTTACTAAAGCAAATAAAGTGCTGTCTTGTATAAAAAAGGGCATTGACTCAAGGGATGAAAACATAATTTTGCCTCTTTATAGGTCCCTGGTAAGGCCTCACCTTGAGTATGCAGTGCAGTTTTGGGCTCCAGTCCTTAAGAAGGATATTAATGAGCTGGAGAGATTGCAGAGACGTGCAACTAAACTGGTAAGGGGGATGGAAGATTTAAGCTATGAGGTTAGACTGTCGAGGTTGGGGTTGTTTTATCTGGAAAAAGAGGTGCTTGTGAGGGGACATGATTACTCTGAACAAATACATTAGAGGGGATTATAGGCAGATAGGGGGTGTTCTTTTTTCCCATAAAAATGATCAGCGCACCAGAAGCTTCCCCTTTAGAGTAAAGGAATAGAACTGTCATTTGGATGAGTTCTTGAACAAGCATAGTATCCAAGGCTATTGTGATACTAAAATCTACAGTTAGTATTGATGTTGGTATATATGGTTTATGTATGTGAGTGTATAAATAGGTCAGCATAGGTTTGCATGTGCTGGGTTTACTTGGAAGGGTTGAACTTTATGGACTCTGGTCTTTTTTCAACCCTATGTAACTATATTATACACGGAGAAAATGAAAATGGCTTTGGCTGACAAACTTGTGATGATGTTATGACAGTGGTCAAGATACACAGGGGTCCATCAGCAAAGGTGAATAGGGTATAGCTGCAACAGAAAGAATACAAATGATGTATAGCTTTTTTACTTACTCCGCCAATGACATTGCTTTGTTTTTGTATGGGTTTCCTATCTTAACAAACACATTTTAATGAGACATGAAAATGTTTGCACTTAATATGTATAACACCATGAAAAGCTTGGTAGTTTTCTATAAAATCTACTTTACTTACACATTAACAAAATTACAATACATCTACATACATTTCAGTGAGGGATCTGACAGACACTCAAGTTCTGAACATATGTTTAAGTTAATTTAAAACATATACAGGTGGTAAGAGGATCTGAAAGTGTAAGCAAATGTGGAGACGGCATATGGAGATCTGAAAGTGGCATGGCAAAGATGAGAATTCTTAACAGTAGGGAGAAAATAGATATGCATTTGTCTTAAACTGTATTTTTCTTTTATTAAAATGAATTGCATTGCTTGTAGAATTCTTAGAACTTGGTGCTTTCCATAAGTTGGAGCGCCATAACTTACATGAAGCCTAAAGAAATTTAATGATAACATTATGATTGTTTTTCTACTAATGTGGAGTTATACAGCTTAGTTACCATTAAGTACTGTTTTACTATTACAGAGAAAAAGAAAAATAATTACAAAAAGTATAATTTTTTGCTTAATAATAATGGAGTACAAATAAAAATATGAATTATTATTTCTAATGGCCATCTTGTAAATTCAGAATTTTCTGGATATTTGGGTTCCAGATAATAGAGTCCATATCTGTGTTTGAAATATGATTGCAATAATTTAGATTTTGTCAAGGGGGAAGGTAGCTGTAATATTTTTAAGTACTATATGTATTAACCCATGACATAACCCATACATTTAGCTTAGCAACGTCCTTATTGGGTATGACTCTCCTACTAAGTTGTAGTCAAATCATATAACCTTGATAGTTGGTTCATAATTAATTAGTGGGATGAAGAGTGATGCTGTTTGCATTTCATATGAATTTTGAAAAAACAAATGATTCTTTTCCAAGAATAAGTGCCAGTGCTCCTAAAATGGCTTCTGAAGCAATTCCTGTTTGCAAAAATAAAGAGGATTCATGGAAACAAACTTCTGCTTAATCTTGAATTTTTCGAGGTTTGACTATGCATTCGGCTCTAAAAATGTGTGATTTACGAATGTAAACTTAAATATGTGTACGACCGATGACAGTATTATCCAAACATTTTATAAATACAACAATGATCGAATTTAATTCAAATTTTAGAATTACATGGCATGTTAAGTACCCATGTGGCTAAGTACATAATATCTTTAAGGCATAGAATGAAGCACAATGTTTGTTCACAAATGACTGCACTGGGAATAAAAGGTTCATATAAGATAAAAAATACATCTATCTTTTAAAAAACTACTGCTTTTGTTACTACATCATTTCTGTTTATTTGCTGTTGTTATTTTACCATTGTAACTTTATTCACTCTCATAGTCGTGTCTGTCTTGTAGAACTAATGAAACCAATTTTCATAGCTTGGTCGTAATCCCAAACTGCTGTTACTCCCAATGTCAGCATTGCTAATACACTTGTAATTGCTTTTCTTTCATTTTTATTACAGCCAATAATTAGAGCGCCAGGAGTGAGATTAAACTGAACTTGATTCCTCCATAACCTTAAAAGATATAATTACCAAAGATAATCTTTTACATATGATAACACCATGGGACAACACATTCAAGTAAGTCTTCATAAATGGCAAAAAAATGAAATATGTAATATATATAATTTTAGAATAATGAATTAGATTTCATGTTCATGTATATACATTATATATTTATATATATATTTTTCTTTCCCCAGAGAGTTGGGTTCTGAAAACTAGAGTGCTGTAGTATCAAAATCTCCATTCCATTTAATAAAGATGGCCAAACACATGCCAATAAAAGCTGCCAACTCATTTGTTCATCTGCAGTTTATTGACTCGTATATAGGCCCTGTTGATATTCCCTGTCTGACAGATATCTTGCTAAAAGATTTAGATTGGGCATGTTTAAAAATCCCATTTGGGTGAGGACCACATTGGTTTGTTGATGTGAGTGCACTTGCCCCAATGGCCTGCATTCCCAGCACTGGATGCAATTGTTTTGCTTGGGGGCCAAATGTAAACAGCCCATCACTAGAAATGTTCTCAAAACGGGCTACATTTTAATCAAGAGAACTACCACTGTCTGATGATCTCACACTAAATCGGCACGTACAATATGACCATTGCACTACAAATGTACAATCTATTATCCAGAATGCTTGGGAACTAAGATTTCCAGGAAAGTTCACAAAATTAGCTGTAAGCATTAAATGGTATTGTTTAGCCACCAACATGATTTTTTTTCTAGCATAACATCATGCTAGAATGTTTTATTATTACAGAGAAAAAGGAAATTAGTCAAAACATAAGAAATGTTTGCTCTAAATAGTACTCTATGGAAATTGGAAAACCTGGGTTTTCAGGGTAATGGGTTCCAGATTATAGATCCAATACAGCAGACAGCCAAATCTAGCATCAAAATTAGACTGAAATTGTGGACAAAAATTACTGGGCTCACAACAGGGAGGAAAATGCTGCTTTGTGGAAGAAAAAACATGGCAATTGCACTTGAAATAGCACTTTGCTCGCTGCACTTGTGGACTCGAGCCCTAATATCTTTCACCCCATGAAAACCTCCTTGATCCCCTTTATACAGGCCTTACATTTTCCATTCTCAATTATCTTTATTGTTATCCTGTAATAGAATGAATGCTCTTTGATCAAGGATAAGTAGCTGCATAAGGCCATAAGAAAGGGTGCAATGAAATCCTCATGATTTTATACCACCTGAAATCCTTTCAATCCAGAATATTTATGGGAATGTTTTGTACAATATTGTAAACAAGTTGTTTCTATGGCAGGCAGGTTAAACTGATGACTTATGATTAATAACAATTAGTGATGAGCAAATCTGCCCCTTTTTGCTTCGCCTAAAATTCTTGAAACTTTGAAAAGATTTGGGGAACAGCAGCAAATTACAAGCTTCAAAATATTGTTGCACTCGTCAAAAAAAAATGACCCGCAGAACAGTTTTATTACGTGCAGCCAATTTTTTGGATGCACACAACTAATTTTTGTCACGCATAATTTTTCCACTTCGAAGTTTTGCTCCCGATTCGCAAAAAAACCCCACCAATGGCGAAACAGGGAAATTCGCTGCAAATCCATGCCTGGCAAAAAATTTTGCTCATTACTAATAACAGTTATTAAAGCACCAACATTATGCACATCTCTGTACTCAACAACAGTATGTAGATCCCACAGATCCCATACAAAACTGACACTGATAAAAGAAGCTCTTACTTCTCCTACTTTGGAGCCCTCAGCCAATATATTTTAGTGTTTTGCATGCTAATAATAAGTGATCAGTCCTAAACCATTCAGATTCTACTACAAAACAAACTTTCTCTTACACCATGTATAAATGATTAGGACATTCAAATGCACAAATCAAAAGAACAGCAACAAGAGAGAGTCAATACTTTCTAAAGTTAATTATGTCTAACTTATGTTTTAGGCCTATTTTGTTTTAAGCAATCAATGTTTTTTTCTGCACACAATAAACATTCTGCAAATATCTCCATTAAAGAGAGCTTTTTCTACTGTACTTTGTTGTCAATCAATGTTAAGTATCAAGCATGCTATTCATCACAGTGAATGCGGAAGTAGTTTGCTTTGGGGGGAAATCATGCATTTTTAAACAGCAGCTTCAGATAGTCAAAATCAATTGTGAAGTGCCTACAAAAGTCACAGAAATGCTCATAATCAGCATTTTCACACCAGAGAGCTACCATTACAGAGACTACTGTCTAGCTGTCTATAAAAAAATACAGAAATGGATAGGATGGTGATAATTTTATTAAAGGTAGCAGCATGCAACGCCAGCAAATGGGGGGGGCGGGATGTATATTTAGGATTCAGCACAATTGCTTTAAGAGGGGGCAAGGGGTCCCATCATCCAGTCTTTAAATGTTTTAGGGGACAGAAGCAAGGAGGGTTCAAGTAAGGAGACAACTTTGGATAGCAACATTAATTCAGGAGAGTGTTTGCTTTGAAATCAGGATTCCATTCCAGGGGTCAGGCTGGAAATGTGTTGCAGGAATTTATAATTAGCAGACGAACTTACAGAGCTAGACAGGAATTGTCAAAAGGAGGTTAAATTAGGCAGGATGGAAGGCCGACTTGAAAAGTCCCATATTGAAAATTTACAGCTATCTCCATTAAGCGTAGTCCTTAGAAGGAGGTGGGAAAGTTTCACCTGACATTGTCTTTCCTAGTCAAGGGGTTTCTTGTTCAATAATGATATATATGAGGATTTGGTGAGCATTTCCTATGCTTCCTTTGATTATGCCATTAGGAAAGTCCAGAAGAATGGCTCAGGGGCACCAATGTTAAAGTCTTTTATTGAGTCATTATTTTGCCTGCTGCCAGTGCATCCTGACTGTTTGCCTTTGCTGATTTGTAGCTTTTAAGGGAAAGTGAACACTGACAGGTGTTTGCCCATGGGCAAGTTCATACTTCAAGGCCTTCAGGTCACTTAACCAAGTAACATTAGTTAAGTTGAAAAAAGATACATGTCCATCAAGTTTAACCTTTCATGTCTATATAAAAACCTGTCTAACTGCTAGTTGATCCAGATGAAGGCAAAAAAACCCTTCTGAAGTCTCTCTAATTTGCCTCAGAGGTGCAAAAAAAATCCTTCCTGACTTCAACAAGGCAATTGGACCAGTCCCTGGATCAACTTGACTTGGTGGTGAAGCTAGAAGCAGTCATCCATTATTTGGATAAGTTCCTTCAACAGAATACAGAGTGCTACTCCAAGTCACATTATCAAGTTGTGGGGTATTACACCTGACTACTGGGGAATGCAGTGTAGGTTGGAGAAGGCTGAAGGTCTCATAAAGGTTGGCAAGTATGTTCTTAAGGCAAAAAAAGATTGGATGTGTAGATGGGATGGTTAAAAATATTCAATTCTAAGATGATAAAGGGGAAGGGGGTTTGTCAGTTTATCTGTACTAGTTGCCAGGTTGTATGACCTGCCCAGCAGTGAAGACACTTTTATAAAATAGGAACTGATACAGAGGCAGCTAGAAGTGGCTTAGTAGAGGCTTAGTGGTTCATATACCAAGAATATTGGGACCTAGGTGTCCAGTCTGTTCCTATATGAGGACACACTTATTGTGAACTAAGTTGGAATGGTAGCAGATTGTGCCGAATTTTACATAGTAAGATTTGCTCAGAGTTGTTATGTCATATTTTTAGTTGTGTTTCATTTTTGCTATAGAAAAGTGGTCTCCAACCTTTTTTGGACCATGGACCGGTTTCAAGCAAGACAATTTTTCCGAGGACCAGGGGTGGTGGGTATAGACCTGAGCTTGTTTCAATGCAACTGGATGCATCCAGCCCACTCGCTCTTCTTACTCCCACCTAAGTGGTGACATCCCCTGACACTTAATATGGAGGTTTAAGTACTTTGGTCCTTTTCCTGATTAGTAGAAAGCTCCCTGGGCTTCACATAGCAGTTGTCATGGAGTTGGGATCACAGGTAATTGGGACCTAGAGGTGGCCCAGTTAAGCACAGCCCATGGCCCAGCGCTGGTCCCCGGCCCGGTGGTTGGGGACCCCTGCTATAGACCATTGTAGTATCTGGCATTAATAGAGGCCTGGCAGTAGGTACTTGGTAGGAATGTTCCAGCAGGAGATAAAAGTTAATTGGTCTGGGTTCAAAGGTATGGCATGGATCCAGGTCTGCCCTTAGTTGGAAAGGCACTGTTCAATTAATTGTAATTAATGATAAAGGATTTGTTGCATATGTAAGACAGGATCCAAGAAAATATTGTGGTTTGGTAACAGACTAGAATATTTTGGAAAGATAGGAGGCAACTTAGTCCAAGTTTCTCAGGTTGCACATTAAATTAGTCATTAGACACAAACTGCTGGAAAATTTGGTCTTTTTCAGGGGGTGATGGGTTAAACCTAAATGAGGTGGGATGCACTGTATTTAATATTGGCTATTGGAAGGTGTTAAATTTGCCTGCAGGAGTTGAGTTATTCCTAGGCCAGCAGTTAAGGTTGGGCAGTGGGGCTAGTATATGTCATTGCTCTTGTCATGTGTTTATGCATATATGGTAATTGAATTTTATGGAGGTACTGACCTTTTAAGATCATTATGGATTTGGCGATGATAGGAAAGAAGATTCTAAAGGTCATATATAGGTTAATGGAATTATCTTTAATTTTGTAAATATCATTTAGTAGTATATTAACTGAATACGTATCAGAGATCTGGGTCTTAGAACAAAACTATCGGGTCCGGGTTTTACTTTAAAATACTTTGAATGTTACACAAACAGAAGCAGACACATTCATAAAATTCAGAGAAAAAAATGTATTCCAAATAAGGGAGTTCAGGTCAGCAGAATAATTATGAGCATATCTATACTCATATTTACTCCATAAGAATTAATATGCTTCTGGTATGGGTTTTATATTATATACTATACTACACACTTGTTGTCTTACCAAATACAACCTTTGGATTCACACAAGATTACTGAGGTTTATAGGACAAAGTTATTTCATTAATCGTATCATAAAATGCAATTAAATCATCTCCCACATTTGACAAACAGCTGTCATGTTAATAAGTAAAAGTGAATTAAATGTTGTCTTACAGTCCATCACTTTTAAGTATTCTGTGTTTTAAACATAACTCAGGAGATGTTTGTTATTAAATATTATGATGTCTATTAAGCCTGATCAGATTCTTTTGGAATCTTGTAGTACAGTGGTCTCCAACCTTTTTTGCACCAGGGACCAGTTTCAAGCAAGACAATTTTTCTGAGGACCTGGGGTGGTGGGTATAATACAGCTCATCATAATACAAAATCAGCAACTAGATGCACCCAGCCCCTTTGCTCTTCTTACTCCCGCCTAAGTGGGGACATCCTCTGACACTTAATATGTAGCTTTAAGTACTTTGGTCCTTTTTGCGAACAGTAGAAAGCTTCCTGGGCTTCACATAGCAGTTGTCATGGAGTTGGTATCACAGGTAATTGGGACCAGAGGTGGCCCAGTTCAGCACAGCCCACGGCCCGGCCCAGTGGTTGGGGACCCCTGTTGTAGTAGATCAAAAACTTTTGCTATGGGCTAGAAAATAAGATAATAGTCTCCTTCTGTCATTTCCTTTGTCTGTGTGTGTGTGTGTGTGTCTCTCTCTCTATATATATATTTATATATTGTGGCAGAGTGAGGGATTTTGAGAAGCTATATTTCAACCAGCAGCTCTAGGGTTAATGCTATAAGGCAAGCATGTGCATTGGTGTCTTATTAACCTACTATGTTGTAAAAAGGTCTTTCTCTAACTGACTAGGCTGCCTATGAGAGGAAAGAAAAAGCTCCTCAGTGAAAGTGGTCTGACCAGAAAGTCACATTTTCCAAACAGGTGAATACTGTCTGTGTGTTATTTTATTCCAGGATCAGAATATCCGGACAGGAGTAGGACTTTAAAAGGGGTAAATTTAGAGTTCACCAATTAATAAATATGATTCTTAAAATCCCATAGGAATAAATAGAACGTGGGTGAGTTTTTACAGTATGTATTAAGTTTTAAACTCACATTTTGATAAATCAGCCCCTAATAGTACAACACTTTAACCATGCACCTTAGATATCATCAACTTTTTTATTTCATATCCATATCTTATAGACCTATTTATAAAAAAAATGTTTACCAAATACACAACTCATCACTGGCTGAACACCTAGTGGCAGAATAATGAAACTCCAACATTTCTCCATTTTGCTTCGCCAAAAAATTCGCAAAACAACAGAAAATTAGTGGAATGCATTTGTCACACAACTTTTTTTTGCCTCTGGAAAGTGTAGCCTAGGGGCTTCACATCCTATATTTGCACCACTGAGTACACACATGCTGGAGGACAATGGCTTATAGAGTATTTAAGGAAATCATTCCTCATGCTTCCAGGTACAATAATCAGTGTGGTACAATAGGTGGAACACTTTGTATTGCACATAGGGATGTACAGTATTTGATGCACACCTCTTCTGCAACCTTCTATTGCATTCATTAGCAGAAGGGGGTAGATGTAATAACTGCTGAGACATCACTAAACTGTGCTTTTCTACGGAGCTTCTACCACCTGTGTGGTGGTCTTCCCAACTGATGCGTGCTTTCAAACTCTACTAAAACACACTACACTGGCTTCCATTTTGCAGTCTTCAAGATGTAGCCGATGTTACTGAATCATTTATGTAAGAGAAAACAGAAGCTCTTTGTCTGTCAGATAATCTACTTGTTGCCTGTGGCATCTTAAATCAATGTTGCATAATCACTGGTGCGAAAATCTAAAATTGACACAAGAAATGGTGTGCAGGCACAGGTTATATCTACATAAAAGTCCTTTACGCATATGACCTTCGGAAACCTTATAAATATTTGATGATTATCTTAAAGCTGACTGTGCCCCCTTTTCCGCTACATACATCACAGCCTTCAGAGGAGACAGAACATCTCGTGGAAAAATTTCCAACCTAATTTTGTTAAAAAAACAATGGATCATTTATCTATTCAAAAAGCAGAAAAGCAATGATTTAATTTATATGAAAAAAGGTTGCTAACACCATAATTAGAAATTCATGTAAACTGAATACTATAGTATGGGAGGATTTTGGGAGAAGTGATTTGGCAAAAATTAGAAGCTATGCAAGCACCAGAGTAACAATATTATTCATTTCTAAATATTTTCAATATGGACATGAATATGTCAGGTCATGCGAGCATTGGGCTTTACTATACAAAGTTATTGTATTTAGGGCTACATATACAGTAGTATAACAGCAAATCTTATATTAAAAATATGGCACTATTGTTTACTCCCCTTATCAACAGTTTGAATAATGTACTGGAAGTCTGGTCCAAACAAAAAGATTAGTACAAAAATGATCAATATAATAATGTCTACATTAACTAACAACAGCGACCAATCATCTGTTTGGTGCAACTTTTAGTAAATCTAGCCATACACACACCGATAATGGCACAAAACAAGATGTATGTATGTATGTTTGTATGACTTTGGACCACATGGGCTCCAAAATATTGTCTGCACAACTTTCGTATCATGGTGATTGGTTGCTTAGTCAATCAGACAGGTTAGAAAATTTCTGTGCATGTGTTGCCTTTCTGACAATTTCCATGGGTGAGCTACAATGTATTTCCAGGTCATAACTTTTCTACGATTGTTGCCTGGCAATTATTAATGGCCACAACATCAGATCTAAATGCTAGTATTAGATTGTTAAAATGTACAGTTGATATCCGAACTAAAATCTGAACAAACTTCACACCTGTTATTATTTATTCTACCTAGGGGCTTATGTTCGACAGGTCCCAGAATAAGTAATCTATAACAACCAGCCAGCAGTGAGCAAGTGCCAGTCTAATTCAGTTACAAGGAAAGCAAACACCAGATTGGTAATAAAGAGGTCCTGGACCAGAGGGCAAACGTTGCCACTGTTAATGCATGGGGCAAACATGAGTAAAAAAAAATCTGTTTATTGAAGTATTTAGGCTATATTTTTCAATAAATTATTTAAGTATAATAATTTTACTATACAAAAAGACTGGTCACTATATTCTTAATTCTTGGCAAATAGTCACTACTAAAATACATGTTTCTGCTTAGGTACTGTATCTGTTGATACTAATTATGCCTGTCTCTAATTATGCTAGTCATGAAGTGATCCCCACGCAGTTTTTTTGCTTATTGTATCAATTACTTCTGAGGCATATGGATGAAATAAATGAGGCAGTAGCACTGGATTGTCGACAGCTCTTGCCTGCTTTCCATATGCTAGCTTGGAAAGGGACCATTGTTGTGCCTCAGTGCAGTTCAATTTAGCAGACGCTGCCAGGCAATGACCTACCTTTACAGCTGTAGGAAAGAATAAGGTGCTGAGAATGTTCTAATTTATGTTTTGTAAACTCCCACAGCCTGTTTGGAATGGAAAAAAACCCATAATCCTCCTGGGAATGACTGCAATATGGTTCATCTTTCCCCTGGGCATTTTGTTTTCACAATTAGCAATTAGAGCTTTATGGGGCAAAACAGCACCTATGTGCTGATCTTAGAAGGCAAATTAGTGATAAAGGTTTACATAAAAATCATGATCGTAAACTCCACTTGGGCAGGACGAATATAAATTATGCACAATCTTTCCAAACACTTTAGGAGTCGTTTATGACCACAAGTGCAGTTGCAGGGTCGATAAATTCGCCACAGTCACACAGTCAGTTGCACAAAAAATCCCATTCATTAAATGTACATGTGTCAAAAGGCACTCCAAATTTTTAGCACAACCAAGAAGATGGAATTGTGGGGAAAATGCTGCATTGTAGGTAAAAAACATACCAATAGAGCACGTCTGCTTAATGTCAATAAAGGATAATATAATAAACAAAGAATCAGATTATACTGCACAAATCCTAGTAGGTGAACTAGAGATCTATGGGCTCTGGAACAAATTTCACCCCCCCCCCCCCCCGCTCCATAATGTTAGATAAGGCAGCTACCAACTACAGCACTACTGATGTGACCTACAAAGCTTTGTTAAAGTTTCCCAGATAGTCTACTACCAGGCCTGTGCCCCCAATATTTACATCCCTGAAATAACACACTGCTTATGAAAAAAATGAATCGATAGTTGCAGAACTTGCATGTCACAAACTATGTATGACATTGTCCCTTTACTTGTCCAGACACTATATTTCTATTGGATGTGATATTTCTAGACAGCTAGTAACCTTTAAGTGTTATAGATTTGTAATGGATATGGTACTCTAAGTACTGCAAACATGGGGCACCGGGGCATTCATTCAGCTTTCTTCAGGATTAAGTGTCACATTTTATTCTAACACAAGTCAATGCCAAAGTTAATGAATCTTCCAAACAAATTATACTTAGCTGTTTAAGGAATAAATATGCTAATTCCCAGGTTGCATTTAAACTCTGTCATCACTGTATGTGACGTGAATTATTCAAACCCCCATTAACAAACTGTTCTCTTCTGCTTGGCTTACTGTAGTGCACCTGGGTCTGATCTGTACTTTCCTTCTTCTCTCATGGGCACTTGCTAAAAAGCTCATAGGCTTTTTTCCTGTATGCTGGCTGCCACCGAAGGAACAAGCTACAGCTGATTTGTCACGCATCCACTGGGAAAGTACAAACAAATCAAGCACAGACTCAGCAGTGTTGGATTCAAAGTCATTACAGCTCCTATGCGGCTTAAATGTACAAGCCCACTAAATGAAAAATCTTGGCCTTATTGTACCAGGCCCATCCTTAGAATTCAATTTTTTTTAATAATTTATAAATGCTATTTAGTTGATTCATTAGGTCTCCCAAAGCTTTGAACTCATACATAAAAAGTGCCAAATGTACAGTATATATAGATGTATATAATTTATATGGCTTTCTGGTTTTAAATGCTAATTTGTCTTGTAAATCTTACTCTAGCTTTCTAGGTTTGCATGTGTGTCATTACCCAAACTGTTGTTGCAAATGATGAAATATATAGCTGATGAGAACTGTCTTATTTACTGGCAATAAAAGCAGTGGCTAAAAAGAGCCTATGCCACCATTTTATGGATAAACAATATATATTTACAATTTCTAAAAACTTCTGAAATTAGGTATATGCTGTCAACTACCAGTGTATGGCATCTAATGTCTATCCAATTACTGATCAGTCTGTAAATTCTTTGAAGTCAAATTCATAAATAGAATAGTTACATACCAGACCCCCAGGGAAAGAATTGCACTAAAGGATAACCCAAACTAACAATTATAACTTCCAATATTATTATTGTAAATAATACATTGTATATATGTAGTACATTATAATAAATACAATTCACCAGGTATAATGGCATTGCAGCTGCAACCCTATTCTTGGTACATTGCTATCCTTACAGTCAATATGGAATGAATATGGTAATCAATGGTATAATGCATTAGGTTAGAATATACTGTAAAAGTGAAGCCATATTCTAGAACTCTGGTTTAATTAAAAAGTCTCTATAGCTGTATCATGGAGTCAAAGTCTAATCAGGAAAGCAAGCACACAGTAGATGTGTAAGATAACCGTTGTAAAGTGATCTGTTCATTGATTCCCCAGCACAGTCATTTTTGCATAAATTCCCCATCACTGGATGCTTTGTAAAGTAACCATCTGCCTAACTGAAGTGGTTTAATGGTCCGCATCTCATTACAGTGTTTGTGGTACTTTAAAGGAAAAAAAAAAAAAGAAAAAACAATTTGAAAGTACTCTTGGAGCATTTATCTTAATTTTTAAAAATCTAATTTGTGAACCACTAAACTTACTTTCAGTCCTTTGACCACTGAACATTTTTTCTTACTTATAAAGAAAGCAATTTCATTATATCCTAACTGCAGCTTCTTGAAATTTTGATTTGGCTTGAATCCCACTTTATAGGAAACCAAAATTATAAGGCACTAAACCTATGATTTTCAGTGTAATGTAGAGAGTACTAGGATTAGCAACACAAATGCAGCCTGTGCTTTATTTTGGCAAGCTAATGGTGTTGGTAAAGATACATTATCTTGCACCATTTAACTATTTAATCAGCGCGCAGGGAATCAAAATGCCATTATTTGCCAAATTTCTGGCAAACAATAATATTTATTATTGTAAAGCATAATTAGTCATACTACCAGTTAGTATCAACTGGTACAAAAATATGCCCCGTCTTTAACAATTTATTTAAAATGTTGGTGCCTGTTTAGAAGAAAGGCCCATAGTGTACCTGAAACTTTAATATAAGGATTAACTGCACTAAAAGATTTATTGCAAAGTCCCAAATCCCTTAGCAAATTGCTCTAGATATGTTTTTTTGGGGCAGACAGACTCTACAATCTTTAGGCAATGGCAGGCATATAGTTTTCTTTTTCACCAGTGAGCGATTGCATCCCCTCCAGGTGACAAAGCATCCAAAATGTACATTTTCATCCAGATAAATGGGGATCACTGTACATAAAACACCTATATGTGGCAATCAATCTTAACTGAAGGAAAATACAGAAGAAGGTATTTTTCTTTTGAATTAAAAAGGTATTTTTATTTGCTCACGGAGAGGCAATGTCCCATGTACAGTACAACAAAGCACTATGTGTAACATTGCCCTTAAAGCTCTAAACCTTCAAATGAAATAAATATATACTGCCTTATGCAGGTACCTTATATATGTATCTTACCAGGAAGAGTAACTGGAGCTGTTAGCTGAACCATGACCCTGTCCCCCAATGTCACCAGTCCACTCCCTGATGTCAAGGTTCCACCCCCAATGCTACCATCCCACACTTTAAATTTAAAGAAGTTTCTCCAACTGGTTACATATAAAGTGCAACAACTTTTTTCTCACTCCAAATACATTAAGGGCAGTGGTACATGGGGAGATGTTCGTTACCGCGGGCAACTAATCTCCCCGCTATGCCATCCCACCGCCAAGAATGTAAATCGCCGGTGGGATGGCATACGCGTCGCTACAATTTCCAGAAGTCACCTGAAGTTGCCTCTCATGGAAACTTCGGGCGACTTTGGGAAACCATAGTGACGCATATGCCATCCCACCAGCCATTTACATTCTTGGCGGTGGGATGGCATTGCGGGGAGATTAGTCACCTGCAGTAATGAAGATTTGTCGCGGGGTGACTAATTTCCCCATGTGCCACTGCCCTAAAGTCAAAGGGCAGTTTTTTGTAGCAGCAAATTGTCACCGCAGTTTCACAAAAACATTCACCAATGGGGAAATGTGGAATTTTGCCCGGATATCCATGCCTGGCGAAATTATATATTATGATATACTTACAAATTTTGGACTTTGCCATTTCTTTATTCCCTTTTGTATTATTTGATTTAAGATTACATTATTCTGAGATACTATAGTGAACTCAGATGATTATATTGAGTGTACACTGGGTACATTTACAAAGCAGTAGAATTTTAAGTTTTTATTTTTAGAATATGTTGCTGCAAGACTGTAACTGCACAGTCAAGATTTGTAACTGAAGCTCTGGAAACTTTAGCATTTCATTAAATTGTAAATCCCCAGTGGGGAATCCATTTCCTAATATTTTTACACAAGAGCCTTCTCTTGTGTAAAAATATTAGGATAAATAATACACCAGAGCCGTGAATATCCCGTAGATTATATCCTTATAAATAGTGCTTAGTGATGTCATCAGTTATGATTGGCGCTCAGTGATGTAATTTCTGTCACATGACTCACTGAAACTTCTGTATTATAATAAATAACTTAGAAGTTAACTCTCAGTTCCATGACCTGGTTAAAAGCCTTTTCGTATGAGATCAATTAAACAAGATTACCTTTTGAACCCCATTACATAAATATTTACATTCTTTATTATAAATTATTTTAGTGTTATTCCATACACCGATATATAATGTTTCTATATTTTTTCTTGTCTTAAAATTAAAAAAATGCGGAAGCAAAGACATAGAGGCTATTAAAGAACATGTGTTTATTTAATGGAATAGGATAATATTATTGAATAGAGTAGGATAATGCCTTTTCTGACTGGAGAGTATTCACAAAAAATGATAAAGCTCTCTCATTCAGTGGCATAGCATTAATTTTCTTTTCATAGAATAATTGAAAGAACATTGCCATTTGCCCCAATGTCACATTCTGCACTAGATAAGCATACAATATTTCAAATACAAAGTAATCTTCAACCTCCATTGTGCTCTTATGGACAAACATATTCAATATCAATTAAAATCATTACAGAGCATTACGTTTATGCATTCTGCCTCTTGTGCAGCTGTTCTGATAATTCTGCACTATATGACAGAATCAGTTCTTTTTGTCATAGTGGAGTGGGGTTGACATGGGTCTGTGTTTGAACCAGTTCAGAGGATGCAGTTTCTAATACAATAACAGAGCAAGTCCATACTGTACCAAATATTGGCTTACTTAGCTAGGCAGGAATAAATAAAAGCTGCACAGGACAAATTTGTCTTAAATAATTCAGCTATATGCTAACCTTCTCCTCCCTTTGATAATGCTTCCTAATACCTAGTTATCATTGCAGGTCTTTTCTACATTCATGCCTCGATTTCCAGTTTAGTCTTTTAAAAATTTTTTATATTTAGTGGTGGTATCATAAAGATATATATATATACCAAACATCAAAGACATTTTCCTCATTCTGATTAAATTTTAGTTCAAAAGAAGGAATGGGTTCAGTTATATTGCACAGTAAATTTCTTTTATAGTGGTTGTGTCCAATCATG
This sequence comes from Xenopus tropicalis, assembly GCF_000004195.4. Classification (NCBI taxonomy): domain Eukaryota; kingdom Metazoa; phylum Chordata; class Amphibia; order Anura; family Pipidae; genus Xenopus; species Xenopus tropicalis. The sequence continues at coordinate 75,715,425 of NC_030681.2, read as the reverse complement.
ACATCACTTATAACCACTAATCTCAATCATGAAGCCAACTATCATGTAGTGAGCAAACCAGAGGATGAACCTCCTCAGGTACACAATGCAATGTGTTACAAACACCATTTGAGCAACAAAAAGAGTATAAGTACTTACAGGCAAATTTGATCACCTGGCAAACTGATGAAATAAATTAAGCATACTAGCACAAAATTTTCACTTGGAAAACTATATCCATGTTTATTATTTTTATCCAGTTTTATTATTGTAAAAGAGAAGTAAAGTGATTAAACTGGCCACACATAGGCTGCATTCTGGAATATCTGATACTCCAGATGGATACCAAGTCAAACTAGCCATGTACTCCATCTGACAATTGAAGAAATCTTGTGCAGCGCCAAACCAGCATATGAAAGTGACTAAATTTTGTGAACTGTTTTATAAGTTTGTGCGGCTTTAGATTTACATACCAGGTTTCTGCTTTCCTAGGTGAAAAATCTGCTTATAGCCATAAACATTCCTCAACATCAAACAACAAACTGACATGTCATATTTAATATGTTTGCGCAAAGGTATATTTTAATTTTAAAGTTTAGATTTTTTTGCATGCTTATTTTGCACAATATATTCATCAGGACTGCCCCTGTGGTGTACTGTGTATTGCAGTCTCCATATACAATGCAATCATTATTTTATCTGTATAATACTTCTGAAGAATATATAATTTAGGCTCCAAGATGTAAAACCATATATCAGATGCACAAATAATCATCTTTACATTATTCCTAACATTATACCATTGACTAAATGTATATTTAGCAGGCCTGGATAAGGGCAACAAAAATGAATGAGTACTTCCTTAACAAATCTATGCTGTGGCTTGTCAGGTTACAGAGCACATCCAAAATCAATCTTTTGTTCATTTGTAGTTAAAATTCCCAGATTAATGGAACATGCCAAACATTTATGGCTTGAACATTTCCTAAGAGCTAGATAAATTGGAAAAAATCGTTCAGTTGCCAGATAAAGATGGTCTCATATATAAAAGAAATCCTATAATTACTTCTGTATTACTGAGTACTTTGGGTAGATATAAATTTAAAAAGAAAAATGCATATTTTAGCAATGGTTTTTATCATACGTGATTCTGCCACCTTGAAGTTCCTTTACTCCTCTCCTTGAGCTCTTCTGTTCAACATTTGGCTAAATATAAATATATAGCAAGATTGCAAACAGTTGAAGGAAAGGGACGTAAGTTTAACCATTATGGCCTTTAAATCAACATCGTACACATTTACAACATTTTGTACAATACCAACCAAAGCTCTGCAGAGCAAGCAGTGTGGCACCACCAACACTTTAATCCAAATAATTAGATATTATAGTGAAAACTGGTGGCGCTCACTGAATTTTAACCAACCATTTCTGCCCTCTATTTTATTCAAATCTGACACAACGGTGGGTTAATAATATTTTCACATATGAAGTAAGCTTGGAAGAACATATTAAGCAACTAAGGGGCAGATTTATCAAAATTTGAGTTTAGAACTCAATACCTAAAAACTCACCCATATTCTATTCGTTCCTATGGGAATTTTAGAAGGATATTTATCAAATTGTGAGTTCTAACTTTCTACCCCTTAATAAATAAGCTTCTAAAACGTGAATAGAACATGGGTGAGTTTTTATGTATTAAGCACTAAACTCACATTTTGATAAATCTGCCCCTAAGTTATATAAAGTAAAAGAGCATGTAGCAGGAAAGATTCAAAGTGCATGCTGTAAGAGTACAGCCATAAATTACAGAAAACTACAACCATGTACAACATCAACCTCGAGGAGTTGATTTCCAGAAGGTATTTTGGCTACACCTGGGATACTCTATTATGCACTGTCCACATCCCAGCTGCACAGAAGCCCCAAGAGGGCTGACAATTCGGAATATAGCATCCTATAGTTCCCTTTTCAGCGAAACTAATTCGGGAGAGTTATTGCTCTGACATGTGGAAATGTATACATTTCTCAATTTTAATGTAATATTTTGGTAAGGTATTTCTATTTTACCAGAGCATGTATAGGTAGAAAATATAACAGTAACCTAAAACTGGTGTTCCTGGATTGTCAGCTTCCTATATTATCAATTCTTTGCTGAGCACCAGCAGGTACTTACAAAGTATACTCACAAGGAAAATGCCATCAAAGAGTGCTTATTTACTTACAAAGATGCTACATTGCCATCATCATCATGAGTCAACTTCTAGTGCAAGTTAGATAGTATAAGTAAATGAATAACTGGTTGTTTTGGTTTATTGCATTTTAGCACCTTTGTTAGCACATTACATGGCACACTGTTTACATGGCCAAAGAGTATCCCCTAGTAACAATTACAAGTGCATAATACACAATAAAATTCTGCATTTTCAACATAGAACAGTGAATCTGGAATCCTAAACATGTCTGTGATCTTTAACTGGTGACGACTGTGAAAAATATAGTTGCAAAACAGAATTGTAGCTGCCATAGGAAAAATATATACATTTCCACGAAGGTCAGAACTCTACAGCACTCAATTACAAGTGCATTCTGCATAACGTTCAGTTGTGATTGGCCTTTTCCAACTTCCTACTTTTTTCTATCCAATAGGAAAATTCTCTCAACTCCAGTTATAATCTCTGCACAAATACAGCATCTTCGGGCATGTTTACATCACAATAGTCTCTAAAGAGATGTTTAACCTGTGGTTCTCCAGGTGTTGTTAACCTACAAATTCTTGCATTCTTGATTTGAAGGGCTGTACATTAGATTAAAGAGATACTGACACCAGAAATGAAACCTTTTATTACATCTATCATAAAAATGTCTTTGCATGCTATCTATAATTTTGCCATAAACGTATTTGTCCGATACTTTTACATTCCCTATCTAATCCCCTATGTTCCTCTATGAGGGGGCGGCCATATTTGTGCAGCAGGAGTCCGTTAGCATTAGAAGCTGTAACTGACAGGCTGAGAAGGGACAGTCAGGTTGGCAAAACAGTCAGTTTAGGAATTTTAAGTAACAATTACTTACAAAAGCAGCCCTATCAGCAAAGAATGGTTAACATGACCTATAGGAAACTTCTTATGTAGATTCATTGTTTAAAAAGTTGTTTTTTTTCGGGTCAGTGTCACTTTAATAGTACTTGCGCTTGTCAATTAGCAAAACATAATTGTTAAAGGACATGTAAATCCCCCACACAAAAATATAATCAGTGAACAGCCTCTTTGAAATCTTTAAATACCTGCCACTCCGGTTGTTCAAAGGTTAAAAGTAAGACTACAGCACCCCTTTAATCACTTAGGATTCCAAACTGCAAAATGATGCCATTTGGGTGGGGGAGATGTGCCCAAATTACATACATGATATGAAAATGTAGGATTTACATGTCCTTTAAAACAAGTATCTTTAAAGATTTGCACAAAGTACATTTGTAATGTATAAAGTATTTACTCACCAAATCTAAATCTACTGTAAACAATTATGCATCTTGGATAAAATATTTTCCTGACCCCCCAAAATCCTGAAAAATACTATATTAACATAACATTATGGAGAGATTCTTTGAAACTTTTGGATTTATTAAAAAAATAACCAATTTGATAAATCAGATTAATGTACCAGTAAATTAGTAATTCAGTATATAAAGATTAGTATTATTATTTTTAAATGAAAGGAAAATAAATGTGATCATTTTCCACAGCCTTCTATGGGATTCGACATACCAAATGAGTTGTTCTTTTGGCTGGTCTGAGATAATGAATTCTGAAGGCTAAGTCAATAATAAAATATTACTGAACAATTCTTATTACATGAATCACACTGCTCAAAGTTCAAATGACTAGGAATCCTTTTGCTAAATCTGCCAATTTATTATAAATGCATTTCTGGTATTTTTATTTCCAAGTGTTACTAGCCCTTTAATTCATTTTTACGGCCCTTGGATAATCTTGGGTTAATCACAGCAGGACTGTTCACGGACATGTAAATAATCACAAATATGTGGATGAATAAGGTTCCCTGTGCAGAGTAATGTGAGACACCATGGGACTTTATTTAACAAGTGTTGGTATTTTTTACCGTTAGTGCTACTGCTTGGTAGAAAAATACTGCTAAATTTAGATTACCTTGTTTCTGCATTTGTTAATTTGTTTCAGCATGCAAAAGAGCTGTTTCAAATTTTCTACCACTTATTTAATCTTTTTTTTTTTTTGCAGTGCTTAATGACTGACTGGGATGTTAGGGCTCAGTACTCTACTCATTACATAGCACAGAAAACACCATGATTGTTTCTATCCTAAGTAAAGGTGGGCATACACAGGAAGATTTGAGCTGCCAATTCAGGCCCTTCAGACCAGTTTGCCAGCTTATCTGCCTGTGTATAGGGCCCCCTGACAAACCTACCCATTGATTGGGAAGGTTAACTTTCCTGTCAGGTTCCGGACCACATTGGCTCATTTATGTGGTCCTCGCTCCAATGCCTCATATTTTTGGCCTAAGACCCAACCAGTTAGATTATTTTAATATCACCCATCTTAGGTGGGCATGTTGGGGGAAAGATCTGCTTGTTTGGCGACCTTGCTATGAAAGCATAACCTTGCTGACTAAGGCTACAGAACTTCTCAACATCTAACAGCCGAAAAAATCTGTATAATGCTAATACAAATACTAATTTATCACAAAAAATTAGTTAAGAGGTAAAAAAAAAAAATGACTCTCCTTTTTGAGTCAATTACCCCATTTTAATTCCCGATCATTTTCAGCCTTCCAGTAGGACTCCAGCACCTAAATTGCAATGTATAGTTTTCAGAATCTTCACTCTCATGTAAAAATCCTACCATTATCTACCCCATCTCCTGCTTTACTATATGTATAACTGACCCTAGAGCTTGACCAATTTCTCTTCATTATTCTTTCACAAACATGCACAATTCCCAGAACCTCCCCTCTCTGAACAGGTTGCACTGTGAGAACCCCCATCATTTATCCCAGCAGAGTGGCACAGTGGCCCTCGGGATTAAATGGCGCAGGAAACCATATGGAAAGGAAATATAACGAGTACAATATATATAAGGAGAAACTTGGTATTCAGACTTGATTCACAGAGCTATATTGTGCATTGTGTTTTTTTCCATAAAATCAATTAAAACACTTTTCAAGTAATCCAGATTGACATACCACAATTGCCATTATAAGTTTTGCTAACATTTAACAATAATTAACAAAATTAACAACAATTTAACAAAATTATACTGAATATGGCCAAGAAAGGAATTCTTGTTTTTACATGTCACAAAGCAGGACATTTGTTCCCAAGAAACTTTATACTATTATACAATACGAATGTATACAATTATACAATTACACTCATTCAGTAAATCACATGACCCTATTTAATGGCAAGTTGACACTGCAAGTAATATGTAATGAGATATATATAAAAAGTGAATTGATGCAGGAAATGCAAAAATAATTATGTACAGGTATGGGGCCTGTTATCCAGAATGCTCGGGACCTAGGGTTTTCCGGATAAGGGATCTTTCTGTAATTTGGATCTCCATAACTTAAATCCACCAAAAAATTATTAAAACATTAATTAAACACAATAGGATTGTTGTGCCTCCAATAAGGATTAATTATATCTTAGTTAGGATCAAGTACAAGGTACTGTTTTATTATTACAGAAAAAAAGGGAAATCATTTTTAAAAATTAGAATTATTTGCTTATAAGGGAGCCTATGGGAAATGGCCTTTCCGTAATTCGGAACTTTCTGGGTAAAGGGTTTCCGGATAAGGGTTCCTATACCTGTACCTGTATATGTGTGATCAAAATTGTCCAAATGGTGCCCCCTGGGCTTGAAGTTGCCCCAATTTGCTCATAGGCCATGCTGTATGACAGAATAACTTCAATTTCATATTGCTGACATGTATACAAAAAGTAGACTCAATACTTGATAAAAAGTATGCCAGCACATACAGTTTTGCTTGTCTTAAAAAGTTGAAATTGCACTAGATGTGCTAGACCAGTCTGGAGAGGTTGTGTAAAAGTTGTATGTGGCTATTAATGCTCTGATGTCTGTAATCAAACATGCATGTTTACCCATCTGAGCGCTTCACACATTTATAAGCAGAGATGGACACATTTCTGCACGTTTAAGACAAAGAAAAATGTACAGTAATCTGAGACTTTAATATGAGACTCTGTGCCTTAGGGATAGGAAACTAAAGCACTGTAAGTCGTAAAGATCTTTTGTACTGAAAACTTATGCTGACTACAGCATTATACAACAATAACTATGAATGAGTTGGCAGATTATTGCAGCTCTTTTATGAAGAAATAATTTGGCTTTACTAGCAGCAATGTGGTAAAATCAAGGTTGTTTAAGTTTGTTTGGCAGGGGCATTTATCAACATGCCTACTATTGTTTCTAATGAATTAGATTAGGTAGTTGTTATACAACTTTTTAATAACTGTCCTGTCCAACAGTACATAATAACCTATATAGCCCAAATAAAAAGAGCCTAGGTGAATATGATATTTAAAGGGAGTCTTTTACTGTTGAATGAAAGACTTCAGGTAGTCTCTGGTGAACTTATCAGCAATTGCCTTATATAATAGATATAATGAGATTTGACTCACCTGCACACTTACGAACCTTATCAAATATGAAATGCATTGAAGCATTTGCCATATTAACTTTCAGGAATGTATACAAATTAAAGGCACAAATTAGCCTCTGAATTACGTACCAATTTATGTGCTTTTTCTTTAGATGAACTTCAAATTTATGGCATCAAGGATAACAGCTATTAATTATTCTTTATAATAAAATGAATGCACAAGTCCCATGGTTCAGCAGCCCTATACAGCAGTAACCCATGTTTTCTCAGCAGCTCCTTATCTTGGATTTTGGTAAGCAATCTTTTGTGTGTCAGTGGCACTGCACATGCTCACGTGTGCTCTGGGCCAGCCTTTCCTCATAACATACAGTTACATTTATGGTATAACTCATTTAAGTAAATGGGAAAAATTCAGACAGCAAGTAAATTTACATAGTAAACACTACAAAAAATAATGTTTTTTTTCCCCTTTTGCTAGAGGATCGCTGTTTTTTATACAGCATTTTGAATCAAATAATGGTGTTGTATTTGGTCACTGTTTTTTTTACACAACGTGATAATTAGGCGCTTGAGCTTAACATTTCTTGGTTGCTTTTTTTAACCATTAGATCTCTTTTAAGTAAGAGAAAGGAAAATAATGTTGAAAGAATAATTCATCTACTTGAGTGTTCCCAGTGTGCTGAGAAACAATTTTAAGATTAGTAAACTTCTAGCTACAGTACATTTAAGCATATTAGCTTTTCATTTCTTCTTTCTAAATATAACAAGTTCTTTTCTTTCCCTTGATTCCTGAACTGCAAGCAGCCCCTTTATTTAGGTTATGAATAAAAAACCATCCATAACAGTGTTGCACTACCCAAATGTTGCTCTATCCAAAGGTTGCTCCCAGCAAATTATCAATAATTAATGCATGCTATGACCTTTTGTCTAGGAGCATTATGGCTACCAAAACCGTTTTATAAAAAAAAGTGTTTCTGGCTTTTTCAAAGCACACAAGACACAAGAAGATCCTCCAATGCAACTCTTGCCTCCTCTGAGTAACTGCAGGCTCTCTGTTCTTTGTCTATCCAGTTATTGCTGGAGACATTAAACACAATATAACATAATATAGTTTAGGAACAGGATTCTGTGTTTCTGCAGAAATACACACGTGTGTGATTACTGCAATAAAACCATACAGTGAAAGCTGGATTTAACTATTGTTTCAATATAAATTCTCCTCAGTTTCTATTTACCTCAAAGCTAGTGCTACTGTGAAAATAATACAGGCACATTCACACAATCACAATCGATTTTATGGTTTGCTTTTTTTCATACATATAGGTATGTTTAAACAATTCTCAAACAGAACATTAGCCATAAATCATATGTTATAACAAATGATAATGGAGTTTGCTTTATTACTTGCTTTATCCTGTGTATTTAAACATATACACACACTGCTGCAACTTGCAGGGCATCAACAGATTTATTGTTCTTTATTAGAGCAAAATAGACTTAGAAACCCATTTGCTCATTTTCCCCAAACAGCAGGGGCCCAGCAAAGAAAAACATTCATTTTCAGCAGCAATAAAAGAGAAAAAACAATGGATTTGATTATGCAGTTACTCAGAACACATAATAGCAATCGTGGGTCTTGTGGGTCTTTTAGAGCTGGAAACGAAACCAACAATATTTACTCCCTAGATGCAACGAAACACTTCCTGCAATGCAGGACATTAGCTGCCACTTCAAGTAACATCAAGCCAAAGTGTGCCCAAGAGCTCTGCTACTAGGACCTTGTGGATAATTGCAGCATCCATTAAGGTCTCTCTCATTGGCACAAACATCTGTGCTAGCTCATTAAAATATTAATGTTCAAGGCTTTCTTTAGAATTACTTTTTCATGTAGTCAAAATTCATAAAACATATATTTACCCTTTTCATACCGGTTGAAATATTTATGGTTTTTAGATTACTGCACACCATGAAACAACAAACAGAAAAGAAGGTATATAGCAGGGAGGCTGTGTAGAATTATAATGGGTGTGGGAATGTTGAGCAAGGACTTATCAATTAATGATTTCAGCTTTTTATGAAGTAAGAAAAAACATATAATTTGAATGTCAATTTGTGTTATTATGAACAAAGACAGCAACTCGAATGTAATTATAGGCTATGCCTAAACCTTCCCTGATATGCTTGAAGTGTTTGGACCCTTACACAAGTGTTTATTCTTGCATTCCCATGCAGTGGCTTTTTGAAGCAAGCAACAGCACAAAAATGCATCAGTTAATGGAGCCCATTCTTCCCTACATTGCTTGTCCCTGTGACATGGCACTGAACCACCAAATGCAGGTGACATGTTTAAAAAAAGAGTGCCACTCTGTTAACTCCTGCTGTCCAATTTGATAGAGTGCATAAAAAAATATCGTACAGGAAGACAGGAGTAAATTTCAGAAGTGCAGTTACCCATAAAATCCAATCAGTGATTAGTTCAGAATAGGCTACTACAAGTTATAAAAAGAAAGCAGGGATACGGCTGGTTGGTACAATTAATCACAGATGCAATTTAGCACACATAGGGGCCGATTCACTGAAGGCTGAAAAAAACAAGTGTTATTTATAGCATATGTTAAAAATATTATCACTTCTTATATTTGGAGAATTAACGATCGATTCACAAAAAGGACACTTGTCTGAATTAAGAAGCAATTTTATTGACGTTATTTATCTGGCAATGGCATATTTTTAAGCAATATTTTAAAGCATGCAATATATTTATGCGTTATTTCGTTGCACGCGTTTCGTTGTAACCAAGGCAACGTGAAAATGTGGGCTGTGACACTCCCCCATATATCCCTCCAACTTTCTGAAAACTTCCCGTGGCAAAAAAAATGAAGAGAGCACAGAAGTTTGACAATGCTAGGAACAGCATGGCTTCTGCATGTTAGTGGCTGCAGATAAGGCTCCAGTACCTCATACAGGTCATAGATTGCTGCTCTATTTAACCTATAGCGCCTCACTATTTCCTTCTCTGATAATCCCTCTAGAGTTGATCTTTGCCTGAAAACTGTAGGATGCATCACTCTAGGTCTAGGACAATCACACACTTGATCCTCTTCTTCCCAATCCAACAAAAATTCGACTGCAAACATGCTGTCTTCACAAACGCTCACAAACTGCAATGTTTTTTGAGTAACGCCTATTCCAAGTAGGTGTTAATATTAGCACTAATTATCGCAATATTTCATGCATTTAACGCTTCAAATATGATTGTGAATTATGCGTTATTATTATTTCTATTAGATAATTACCGCAATGCGATGGAAATAACGCTTTGCAATAATTGGGATTATTGCGCATGCGATATGAGTAGTAACACATGCAAAATGACTTTGATAAATATCAAACTGGGGAATCCTAAAGGATAATCAGCCCCTATATCTGAATAGCTGCATAAAGAAGTTACAGTACCATTGCACTGGTATGGCTGCAAGGACTCACAGTACAATGCATGACTTAGAGAAGGACAAAACATTAGCTAAATGTCCAAGTTTTCTGCATGAATAGATGTGCCCTTTATTGCTAAATAAAACAGAAATCACCATTAAGGCCAAGACATTTAGATCACATGACTTGCTACTTTCATTGCTGGCATGAAATAGTGATCATTTCTATATTTCATGTTTGGCAAAATAATGAATGATACCAGTTTTCCACTGATTTGGTAACTGATTAGATTATATAATCATTTTCCATATGCTTTATATAAGGGACTTTATCTTAAATATATAAACACAGATTCACATCTAGCTAATTATTAAAAAAAAACAATTAAATGGTATGCTCAGCCTCATTTATGGTTAACAGGCACAAAAATGTTGCACATAAAACCACTTTTGCAAATGCTGTGCCAAATTTTCACTTTTGGGAAATTATGCCAAATTTTAGAAATTATGCCCCAGTACCTTGCATGGTTCTTCCAACGTCTGTGTGAACTGGAGTTGTGACTGGAGGAATGTTGAATTCTGCTACAATATTTAAAGAGAAAAAGTGCAGAGAATAAAAAGGGACTAGTGAGGAGCAAATCGGTCTCGTTTTGGTTTGCCGAAAAATGCTCGAATCCTTGAAAAGATTTGTGAAACAGGGAAAATGTTAAAACCTTTTTTTTGATGTGCGTAATTTTTTTTTGACACGGGTGATCACTAAAAGAGACCTCTACTTAGCTCTACTAAGCATACTTCCTGAGCTTTATTAAAGTCTGTCATAAAGCAACTGTTACAACTAATTCATTAGATGCTGAAAAAATGAATACATGCATGTCAAAATCAAATGACACAAAGGGCTAAAACAAGGCCACATATCTTCTGTAAAAAGCCTCATACGTACATATACGAAATAATGCAATGCTGCTTTAAAGAGGACCTGTCACCCTATGAAATAATTCCAAATTATTTTCTATTATGCTAGCCAGGCAAAATAAACTTTATTTTCACTATGAACATTTTATAAATCATGTTTCCTTAAATCTTGGAATTCATAATCATAGCAAACAGGCAGGTGCCATTATGTGGGCACTGTTATTAAGACAATCATCATCATCCCAAATCTTTTTATTTGCTAGAATGGGGTATAGTTAAGCAATAGTATTTGAATATTCTTAGTAAAGGAACGCCTATCCAAAACCTATGGGGGGAATTCACAAAAGTGGAGAGAGCCCTTTTTTGGAGTAAAAGTGGTGGAAAAAGTGGTGGAAAACACTTTCTCCAGATTCACAAACAGAAATCCGCCTAAATTCCGACTCAACTGCCACTTTTCCGTTTTTGGTGAGAGAAAGACAGTTTACCGACACTTTTGTGAATTTGTCGTTTAAACAACATTTATACGTCGATTTAATGACATTTTTTGCCGACATTTTCAAAATGGAGTAAAGCTCAGTGTAACTCTGTCAGACCAAATCTAATTTCTTCTGTTTATCTCACATTGGCATTATTATGCTAGTTTTAGCTTAATCAATGAGGCAATAATAAAATTTTGAGTGAATATATTGTATATATTTTTATTTAAAGGAAAAGTAAAGCCTCCCAGGCAAACTTTTAGTTTTAGCAGCACTGCCCCCTCTTTAATCACTTCACTGACATTTACCTCAACTAATCTGTGCCCCCATAGCATGTCCAGAACTACAGAGCTGCTTGATAGCATTGGCCCCCACCCCCACCTTTAGCTGTGTCCCTTCTGTTCCCAGCAGCCATCTTGGTGATCAGCAAACAGCACATGCACACTGGCACCCAAACTGGGATATTGGGGTACAGGGTTGGACCGGCCCAACAGGGCACTGGATAAAAACGCGGTGGGCCCTAGCCCTGTTGGACCTCTTTTCACCGGGTATGCTGGTATGTGGGCCGGACCCTTACATCTTGTTACAGAAGTGGAATTACACAGAAATATAGGAAACATTTGTAAGCCCAACTTGTCCTGAAAAAAATTAAGGGCAAACTGAAATTATCCTTCAGGAAATCCCCCCTAAATGAAATGACAAATGGCATATAAAATGCAAAATCCTGCTGGTAAAATCCTTATTCCAAGGGCTCATGTAGATATGAGACTGGGTTTGATGGCAATAACAGATTTACTAAGAGCTTAAGGCAAATTCATAAAAAAAAAATGTCTGGAAAATGACAAAATCTGAAAACTGTCTATTTAAAAGACAAATTCACAAAAGTGGAGATAGATGTTTGTGAATTAGGTGGAAATTCTGACAAATCCATCTCCACTTTTATTTTGTCTCAATATCACCACTTTTGTGATTTCCCCCCTATGTCTTCACTTTTTTCATTTCTACCTACAAGGGACACGAAAAGCTCTTAATGGATGTTTTCATATAGCAGGTGGTATAATCCTTTTGTATTATAGTTCTGGAATGTATTTTGGTGCAAAAGGGCATGGCTACAAGCCTGGGCCTCTGAAGGGGTTTCAACTAGTATGACAATGCATTAAAGGGTAGGAAAAGAATGTGTTTGGAACAGGGAATTCGAATGTATCTACTGAGATTAGTCACTGCTAATAATGTACACTTCCAAGATGGATTAATGTCTTCATTGGAAAATCAATTTACCATGTATTGCCACAAACAAACAATTTAGGGTGTATAGGAAACAAGTACATGTTCCCACACGCTTTGGTCTATGAAGCATCTCTATCTGCTTGTAAGTAATGTAACAATGTTCGCACTTCATTATCTCTCTGTTTCGCTTTGCACTTCTCTTTCTATTGTTAGATTTGCTTACTGTTGACCTTTTCCATTGGCTCAGTTGCAAGCAACAAGGTAGATTTATACTTCAGGCACACAGGAAATGTCCCCTGACAGTCGTAATAACTGCAAATTATAAAAGAAACAACAAGGTGAAGGTATGAGATATGATCCATATAAGAGTTTCATAGGGTGCCCTCATTGGCATCAGTCTGAAGTCCTGTGATTGATATTTCCTTTTATGAACCTACAGAATAAAAAGAACCCCAGGGGGATAGATATGACTGAAACAGCCTTGGTGAAACATTGCTAGAAATGCATAAGTACTAACATCCACAAAAAAACCACTCGGCATCTGTTCCTACGTAGGTGCCTTGAAACACCTGAGAATGTAAACTGAAAGCCTATGATTAACTCCCTCTTGGGATGAAACATGGTTACGCTGTGGAAATTTTTTATGCTTCCTAACTCCCTTCTCACACTTTTCACTCAGTGTGCTGTTTCCACTCTTATTTCTATATTTCTCTAAGATGTAAAATACATAGTAATAAATAGTAAGGGATAATTAGTAAGGGATACTTTAAATACCTGGTATGTCATTTCCAGGACCTGATTTATTGTAGATGACATTTTGTTTTCTTTGGAAACATCTTATTTTTGGCTTGACAGCTAGGTTGATGCACTAGGTGCAACAGAAGATCTGAATTGCTCCTTAATTGCATCAGGCTGCTAAAGTGCCAGAATCAAAGCAGTTTAACTTATAGTAACCTTAATAAGAAAACTATTTGCACAGTTACTGAACAACACAGTCTAAAACCAAATGAAATGGAAATACACACAGTGTCAGGACAGTATCAGTAATTCTGCTTTGAAGGATATTTCTACTGTATCCTGCTCCAGTGCTGCTTGTAGAACAAAATGAGTGCACAGGGCACAGACTGCCCTTTATTAAGTGCACTAGAGAAAGGGCAGTTTGTGCACAAACCATGCTGTAAATGTAATAAACAGTTCAGAGAGTTACAGTATGTGCTTCTCTCCATATTTCTCTATAGCTTTAAGTCCCTGTTATTGTGGTAGCACAACTGGGATCATTATTTAAAGTGGTGCAGCATACTATGTTGCTTAGCCATGTCTCCTTTACCTGATGTGGACTAGTTACTAAATATAGGCCTGAGGGGGGAGCAGGGCTCCCTAAGTTTAGTATATATGCCTAGGTACTGATCACCTGTTCACAAGCAGAGGTACAGATCTGACCTTTAATATAAGATTATTGTCAGGCACAAGGTGTTCTACTCAAGGTATATTTGGTACTTGGGTACTTGCCTACATATTGCCACTGCTGCTCTGCATGCTAAGGAATAAAATATCAATAGTGCCAGATTCATGCACTGATCACTTATTATCACTGATGCTATTATTACAAATGAGTACACTGTGTCTAAAACACTGCTTAGGTTCACTAGAGATTGAAAAATATGATCATTTCAACTATGACATGTTTAAACCCCCCCTTCCCTTAAAGGAAAATTCTGCACTCTTATTGCAATATTGTCATTCAACAGATGAAGTTAATTTTTGTGTTTAAATTCAGATTAGTGTTAGTCTATTGCAACTTAACAAAAGAAACTCAGGGCCGAAAAAACATCGTCAATTAAAAGCACCAACAACACTAGAAGATTCTGTTGATATATTTCAGATGTACAACATATTACTTTGGTACTAGTAATAGAGGTGCTGGGGCTAAAACAATTCCCGTGAGGCTTAGAAATTATTATATTTCATCTTCATGGTTTCTGACTACTGTTGCCTTCTAGTGCATCAGTTTTCTTCTAGTTTTGAATCTGAAGAGGGTACCGTGATTATTCCTTGTGGCTCCACAATCACCAGACCTGAAAAAGAATGTGTGTAATCTTTGCTTAGTAAGATGGTTACAAGTAGTATTCTACTGCAAACCACTAAGCTGTGTCACTAATAGGAAATGAGTACATTACAAATTACACTGCCAACAAATGAGCTGCTGCTACAAGACTTGGCGCTGCTGATGTGTCTGTGTGCAGATTCTTTTTCAGAACATATAAAAATAATAACAAGCTGCAAGTCTCTGGTCCTGTCAAACTAGCACTATGCTACTCCAATGCACACTGCTAGAAAGGTAAATTGTAGCTCATATAAAAGAGGAGGGAGTCCATAACTGCAGCCTCACTGCTGGCTTAATATGTATATGTACATACATTTGTCTGAAAAATTAAATTCAAGTGATAAAAAGCTATTGCAAACACAATAAGATTGTGTGCTATGGACAAGACATCTGCTTTGAGATGCATATTTTCAGAACACAACACAAGCAATAGTGTCTTTGTAGGCAAAAGCTGTTTAACTGGTAGGAAAACTGTCTGAAAACTTAGAACAGTATGTGGATCTCCAGAACTTTAAGAGTGCTACTGATTTTAACTCACCCTGATTCATTATGGGTGCTTGGGGTAATGGTTACTACAGGATACATGGCACGCGCAAGCTGGATTTTTATTAAATAAACAAAAAGAAACACACATGACACTATGATGAAGTGGAGAAAGGCTGCAGCTTTTTATTAAGTATTAAATGCACAACCACCAGGAACCTAGCCAGCTTGTTCACCTTCACAAGCCGCCTAACTTATTGAAATCAATTATAGTGCATAAAATTTCATTTAATATTCACATTCCTTTTGATAACAAAAACCCCTCTTTGCTGCAACACAAATACATCTTTTTCTACATAATATATATATTTTATTTTTTTTATTTTTTTTTATATATAGGGCGGGTGGGTGGGTGAAGGGAACGCCTTGAGCCGTTTCCTATGAAGAAAGGTAAGTAACCTGTTCCCTCTCCCCCTTTTATACCCCTCACCACAGTGCCACATGACCTGCCTAGCTCCCCACAGCCTATCACCTAAAAGCCTACAAACTCACACACCTGCAACATTGATTACCTACAGACCCACACAAATCAGTAACACCTGTGAATCCCCTTAAATCAACCCAATGATTACTAAGGAGAATACCGAATATCCTATATACCAGCTGCTGTTCCATGCACACTTAGGGCCTAATAAGTCCCCAATTGTCAGAGGAATCCCTTGAGACCCTCACCAATACCCAACCCTTTATGAGCATATAATAACTCTCCCAGCTTTTAAAAGCATTGGCCAATACATTGGTCTATGCACTTTTGGAACGTACAGAGCACACTACAGCGAGTTTAAAGTGTGCTTGTACCTCTTGTTTGTAGCAAAACTCTCCCTTCAAATGCATAAAGATTGTTTGTTTCACAAGAGTTGACCTCTTCTATAGGGTCATATACTTGCTATCATGTTAATATATTGAAACAGATTGGATGGTATGCATGTTTGGGTAGATAAGATACCCAAATTAATGTAGTTAAATATGCCAACAATATTTGTCTGTTATAGTTAGGAAAGGTCAAATAAAGTGTGTAGACTGAACCCAGACTTCTAAAGCATTTTACAATATTAGTGCTCTATTAACATGCTCATGTTGTTATGTATGTATGTATTTATTTAAGAAGGTAAAACATTTTTTTAAAAAGAAAGTTGTGTGAACTTCTCTGTATTACCGAAGCTGTCACTTACAAAAGACTTAGGTCTACTGGTTTTTTGCCAAGATGCCCAAATTAAGTTACAGGATCTGCTTTGTAACCAGTGGTGTAACTACTCTTCAAAGGGGCCCGGTGCAGAGTAGCAAACTTACCAGCCCCCTACCTCATTGCATCCTTCCTCCACCCTGGTGTGACCTTCACCCCCCACCTGCTCTCCTACCACAGAGCCGGCATGGAGCAGGTATTCATATGTAAAATGTAGGAAGCAGACCCTGTAATCCAGGCCCCACTGTCCCCCGTGCCCCCTGTTACTACGGTGTCTGCTGCCTCTGTTTGTGACCCAAAATTTTGTTTGTTAAACTTTAGTATCAGTTGTACACTTTGGTTTAATTACTATTTTATATGGTAGCATGGCATTTTACTGTGTTCAGGAAGATCATGGAAACCCATATTCTTAACCTATGACCCACTGGTTAAGAATCCCTGGTCTACTCCCTCTAGAGAGAAAAAAGAACTTGATTGGTTTTGGTTATTTTTAATGTCTCATGGTAGTATCTCTATAACAGTGATATGGGTAAGAATGGAAAAAAAATGTTGGTTTAAGAATTGTTTGGGATACACAAAAGGGAGCTTACATATTTACATTATGAATTATTTATTTAACTATTATTGACTATTGTATAAGAACATTATATTTTACTAAAGGGGGGCACAAAGACACACCATAAACAACAAGGGAAACCAATTTGGGATCACAACCCATAGGTTTTGAACGACAAATGCCTAATTTCTTTAAAATATTTATTTAAATATGTATGCAGCTTAAAACTCTTTGCAAGTAATGGCTGTATATTGTTTCTAGCAGTTTGTCAGCTCCAGAATATAGATTAGAACAAGCACTGGCACATGGCTGCTTCTAGCAGCTGTCAGCACTACAATGTGGGTTAAAGTGCTGGAGATGTCTTTGTTTCATATATAAATCAAACATTGCCTAATACTGCTTTTAGCTGCCATACAGCCTCTAGTACAAGCATTCGTTCCTTCAGCTTCATTAGCTGGGGTTTAAAAGCTTCCTTGTTTGTTTTACTAGAGTTCCTGAGTAAAGGCAAAGAAAAAACATTTTTACTGCTCAGTTAAACATTAGTTAGCACTCCTACTCACAAGCCACAGGTAAACCTTAATTAGTTCATAAGTCCATGAACCATGTATAGGAATAGGTATAGGTTATCCAGAATGCTGGGGAACTGGGGTTTTCTGGATAAGGGGTCTTTCTATAATTTAGATCCTTACACTTTGTCTACTAAAAAAACATTTAAAGGGATAGTTCACCTTTTTAACTTCGTATGACGTAGATAGTGCTATTATGAGACAATTTGCAATTGGTCTTGATTTTTTTATTATTTGTGGTTTTTAAATTATTTCAATTTTTGTTTACCAGCTCTCCAGTTTTGAATTTAGGCAGCTATTGGGTTGCTAGGGTCCAATTTAACCTAGCAAACAGGTAGTGGTTTAAAAGAGAGACAGGAATATGAATAGAGGAGGGCCTAAATAGAAAATAATAAAAAGTAGCAATGACCCTAAAATTTCAGCCTCACAGAGCAAAAGGATTTTGGCTGCCGGGGTCAGTGAAAGCTGAAAAGAGTCAGAGGAGGAAGGTAAATAATTCAGAAACTATAAAAATTGAAGACCAATTGAAAAGTTGCTAAGAATAGGCCATTCTATAACATACTAAAAGTTAACCTGAGGGTTATCCACCTCTTGAAGCATTAATTAAACCCAATAGGATTGTTTTGCCTCTAACAAAGATTGATTATATGGGATCAACTAGTACAGAGAAAAAGGAAATCATTTTATTAAAATTAAGTCTAAGGGACATGGCCTTAATATCAAGCTTTCTGGATAACTGGTTTCTGCATAATGGATCCCATACCTTATAGGGATATTAGAAGTCAGCAAGGAGTTCTATGACCATTTAAAAGCATGATGCCAAAGCCAAGTTCATGGAATTTCTAATATCTTCATTTCTCACAACAGGGGATACATTATTTTTTAGAATACACAGATTTCAGCAACATGTGACAAGTACCACTTATGCTTATACGATTTCTATCATCATAACTCTAGAATGTAGGTTGGTATCAAGCAGCCTGTCAGTACTGCAGCATGGATTAGACTGGGTTGGTTTCATGTACAAAAGGGAACACATAGGAATAATAATAGTTTGAGAAAACAAAATTTAGGCAGCACAGTGAGTGTTCTGACTAGGAAGCACTGGTACGATAAATACAAACTCTGTGCCAGGGGGATGGAATGCAGATGCAGGGATCCCTGTGTGTCTGAATAAATGATTTATGCAATGAAGGGGTCATCAGGTATAGTAACAGATCTCTGTGAGTAGAATTCTGAGGGCAACACTCTTGGATGGAGCTACTTGCTGGTGCACAGAGATCAGCTGTTAAAGTTAAAAGTTAATCCACAATTAAGTCATAAACTTGTGCATTGATGGCATTTAATTAGCTGCTAAGTACAACTTAGCTGACTTCTAACTAGATAATGCTTGCCAATGCAAAGACAAACCGATATCCACAGACCAAATCCCAGGACCCTGGGACAGATGGAATACACCCTCGGGTACTGACAGGCCCGGATTTGTGGCGAGGCCATGAAGGCCCGGGCCTAGAGAGGCAAAAATTTAGGGGCGGCACATTATCCCCTGCACTGAAGTTTTTATCCCAAACGGAGCAATGGGGACCGGAGTATGTTACCTATGGATTGGTGGAAAGCTAATGTAATTCCTATATTTAAAAAAACGATTACATTCTTAGTCTGGCAATTATAGGCCAGTAAGTTTGACATCTGTGGTGGGAAAGTTATTTGAAGGTTTGTTAAGGGATCACATACAAAATTATGTACTGGAGAATGGCATTATGAGCAGTAATCAGCATGGCTTTATGAAGGACAGGTCATGTAAGACCAGTTTAATTGCTTTTTATGATGAGGTGAGTAAGAAGCTGGACAGTGGGGATGCAGTAGATGTGATCTATTTGAATTTTGCCAAAGCATTTGATTCTGTGCCCCACAAACAGTTGCTTTCTAAACTAAGGTTTATTGGTCTTAGTGAAGTCATTTGCACATGGATAGAAAACTGGCTACAGGATCGGGTACAGAGGGTGGTTGTTAATGGTACGTTCTCTACTTGGAGTAAGGTTCTCAGTGGGTCCCTCAGGGTTCTGTACTGGGGTCACTTTTGTTTAACTTGTTTATTAATGACTTAGGGGAGGGTATTATAAGCAATGTATCAGTGTTTGCAGATGACACAAAGGATATGACATCCTTGCAGCAGGATTTGACCAACTGGCAATCTGGGCGGCTAAGTGGCATATGAGACTTCATGTGTATAAATATTAGGTTATGCACCTGGGATGTAAAAATATGCAAGCCACTTATACCCTTAATAGGACTGCACTAGGCAGTTTTGGTCTATTCTGTTTTGGTCTCCAGTGCTCAAACTGGACATTATTCAGTTAGAGAGGCCAGGTTGGGATTGTTTATGCAGATAATAACCTCTCTAATGCTTTATTTACCAATAGGTGCTTCCAACTGACACAAGGTCACTCATTCTGATTAGAAGAAAGAGTTTCCGTCAAAATATTCGGAAAGGATTTTTACTGTGAGAGCTGTGAAGTTGTGCTGGCTGATACATTATATAGCTTTAAGAAGGGGTTGGATTTTTTTTTAGCAAGTGAGGGAATACAGGGTTATGGGAGATAGCTCTTAGTACAAGCTGATCCTGGGACTGGTCCGATTGCCATCTTGGAGTCTCTGTGGCCTATGCCTTCCTTTGGATCAACTAGCAGTTATATATAGGCATTCAGTTTGAACTTGATGGACAAGTGTCTTTTTTCAACCTAACTTACTATGTTACTATGTATCTATAAACTATTTTAAAAATGAGAAAGTTAGTGAATACGGAGCAGTTATAGTATTCTTATTCAAGTGATATAACTCCAAAGTGATTTCTGATATTGTAATGGGGTCCCTTATCAATTATCGGAAAAATTTGAAAAATAACAAGAAAGACTGTAATGCAGAACTAGCTGCAATGCCCATATCCATTATCCAAAAACCTCCAAATAACTGAAAAGCAATCTCCCACAGTGTCGATTTTACTCAACTAATTCAAATTTTTTAAAATAAGTTCCTTTTTTTCTCTTTAATGATGAAAAAGTAAGCTGTATGAATCCACATTTGGTGAAAAAACAATCCTATTGGGTTTATTTAATGTTTACGGACCCCAGTTTCCAAGCATTCGATATAATATGTCTCATACCTGTATTCGATATATACCTTTTCCTTATTGTTAAAGAAGCAGGGTTTTAATTGTTCACAGTTATGGATATTTAATTGTATTTAGAGCTTAATCTGTTATTTGTCTGTCCTTGTTAGATTTGTACATTTATTGTTTTTGAGCATTTTTTTACAGAATCTAAGAAGTGTGGGCTTTGTTTTGCTATTCAGAATATGGGATCTGTTTTGTGGTGTTCAAGGCAGCATGGCAGGAACATGAAAAGGGCAGGACCTTTGAAAGATCATAATGTACCAAATATGAGAACACATTCCCTTGGTAGAATACATTAAATAACAACTGTATTTTATCTGTGGTGTTAAGTAGATAGATTTGAGATGATGCATGCATCACCTTTCTAGGATATGGCATATGGGGACATATGGTACAGGTTACTGAGCACATATAGCTATCTGCAGTAGGTTATTTTAATGGGATGCCCAATCTGTGGTCATTCAGCCTACACTGTAGATGGTTCCAGGTTTAACATGCTGTCCCAGCCCTTCCAAGAATGAGAAGGTTGGGGCATCTGTGCATAGTGTCTGTTATTTGCAAAAACAAATGGGGGTTTAGTTTGTTTTCTGATATCTCCTTAAGGGCTTATTTATTAATGGTACACGCAAAAGTGCTAAGGGGTATGTTCCACTTAGTGAAGTCATTTGAACATGGTAAGAAAACTGGCTACAGGATCGGGTACAGAGGGTGATTGTTAATGGTACATTCTCTACTTGGTGTAAGGTTCTCAGTGGGGTCCCTCAGGGTTCTGTACTGGGTCCACTTTTGTTTAACCTGTTCAAAAATGACTTAGGGGAGGGTATTACAAGCAATGTATCAGTGTTTGCAGATGACACAAAACTCTGCAGACCAGTCAATTCTATCCAGGATGTGACATCCCTGCAGCAGGATCTTGACCAACTGGCAATCTGGGCAGCTAAGTGGCAGATGAGATTTAATGTGGATAAATGTAAGGTCATGCCCCTAGGATGTAAAAATATGCAGCCACTTGTACCCTTAATGGGACTGCACTAGGCAAATCCATAATGGAGAAGGACCTTGGAGTCCTTGTAGATAATAAACTTGGCTGTAGCAAGCAATGCCAGGCAGCAGCTGCAAGGGTAAACAAGGTTTTGAGCTGTATTAAAAAGGGGTATAGATTCACGGGAGGAGGGGGTTATTCTTCCCCTTTACAGAGCGCTGGTAAGGCCCCATCTAGAATATGCTGTTCAGTTTTGGTCTCCAGTGCTCAAACGGGACATTACTGAGTTAGAGAGGGTCCAGAGAAGGGCAACTAAGCTGGTAAAGGGTATGGAAAGTCTTAGTTATGAAGAAAGACTGGCCAAGTTGGGTCTGTTTGCACTGGAGAAGAGGCGCTTAAGAGGTAACATGATAGCTATGTATAGGGTATCATATAATAACCTCCCTAATGCCTTATTTACCAGTAGGTCTAAGGCATAGAGGCGGGGCAAGCAATATATGATTGACAGCTGGGATTTTTGAATTCCTTTATAATGGGTTTGGATGTGTTAATATAAAACTGAATTTGGGTTTCATGTTTAATTTGAAAAGGACTTTTATTATACAGCTTTTTATGTCTGGGTGACAGGTCCACTTTAACGATATAGTATTTTTTCTACTAAGAGTAAGCCTAGTCGTATTCTATTGTGTGAAAAGTTTAGCATTCTGTCTTGGCTCCAGATTTTCTCATTACCTAGATTAATATATTGAAATAGAAAAAAATGAATCCTTTAATGTAATAAAAGGTTAATTAATAATATGTCCCATTTAAATTATCAAGGCAATAATAAATTCTCTTAGCCTCACTAATTGTTGTACAGCCTACGAGCACCTCGCCAAATACAGAAAAGCAAATATTGGCAAAATGTTTTATTATTAACATCTAAAACTATTCAGATTCATGTTCAAGTTTCCTTCACATAAAAAGACAATTGATTTTCATCTTGCTTCAGCAGCTGCAAATGTATATTTTAGGTATAAACATTACATTTGTCTGCGGGAGATCAAGCCAATATTTATTTATTCTGCAAAACATTTAGGGTGCTGTTTATGAAAATGTGTGAAATATTCCATGCCATAGAAAATTGAAAATCCCATAGAGTACTAAGAAGCGAAAATAGAGCAATGAATCGCTGTGAACATTATGATGAAGGATGATGTATCCTATAATCCCAGGGCAGCCGCTGTTTCACAGATAACAGGCGAAGAACTATTAGAAAGCAGGAAAGCTGCAGTAAGCAAAAGACATTAAAACAAGCCAAAAAACCCAAATAGCTCAAGCAGCATGTTTTGTTGATCCTTTGTGGTAATGGAAACATGGCTGCTCTAAAAACTTTTGTAAACTGTTGTGCTTGTGAATAGCAAAGTTTAGTTATCTCAGCAAACATATGTTTAAGCCTTAAAGGAGAACTGAAAATGAATATGGCTAGAAAACTCTTTTATAACTTATTTTGTACCAGCTTAAAGCTTCAGCATCTCAATAGTAGTGATGATCCATGCCTTCATAGTCATCACAGAAGCTTCCCATCTTGGATGTCAGTGACACTGCACATACTTAATGGCTCTGAGCAGCTGTCAAGAAAATAAGGTTTGGGGTTGTCGCAAATTATCAAGTAGAAAGTAAGGTTCACCTGTCAAGAAAGGCTGTAATGCAGAACTAGCTGCAATGCCCTTATCCATTATCCAAAAAAACCCAAATTAAATCCTAATGCTAACTGCACTGATTTCTCGGCTGCCATGTTCAAATAATCTGAATGATTTGCTAATCTGCCTTATATTGTGATATTTATATTCTATACATACAAAATAGCCAAAACAGAGCATGTGCAGTAAATCAGTACAGAATAAGAATGGGAGGCACAGAACTTCACTGATAAATTCCTGTGGTTGCATTTGATTGCATTACATCTTCCCCCAATATGGTTAGGTTGGTTACAGCAAAGTATTGCAATGGAAAAAAAAGCAAGAGAAGAGTAGTTGCAAAGTATTTTGTAGTGGTAAAACATAGAAAGGATCTGACGCTAAGCTTCTGAATGCAGTAGGTCATTTTTCTCTGTTTGTTTTATGACCAGACATTCTCCTCTACATAGGTTGCAGCCTTAAAACCATTATAGTATTAGGGGCACATTTTCCAAAGCCTAAAGAGATTCATGGTAATTAAGGCTAATGCAAGCTAAACTAGTTTCTCCTTAATTTATGAATAATTTGCCCATCAATATTTGGAATGATTGCAAATTTAATCTCATCAGCTCATACCTTTAAAATCAATGGTCACTGGAGATTTTTTCTATTTACTTCTCAAAAACTCCAATACAGGATATCCAAGTTTTTCTTTTTCAAGATGTCACCTGACACCTCAAAGATATTGAAGACTGCCTGTAATTCTGGTATTCAATGATTTCTTTGTCTTTTCAATACAGTTAGATTTGAGGAAACTCAAGGTTAGTCTATTGGCAACATGACAATATGATTTTCTATAAATGTGTCCCTTAGTGACCATTTTATTGATAAAACTTACTAAAGGTTGTGTTCAGTTGATGGAATATTGGACATGGAGTAATGGATAGGAAGTCATTTTGTAAATGCTAATATGCTAATGATACTACAGGACCTCCACAACAGGCATGCTGTTTGATTAAAAGAAGGTAATTGCCAAGGAATGTTTGGTTGGGTTACAACACACAAAATATGCACATAACAACTTAGAAAGATATAAAACTGAATATGTTAAATTAGCCTATTAGACTAGGAAGAAGTAAATATAATATTTGTTCTCAAGTCTGGTTTATTGATGATGAAATAACTGGTTTCCACCTTATCTGTAAATGTTAGTATATATATTTTCCTCTTTGTTTTTAATAGCAATGATTTCCATTTACAGATATATAAATCTGTACAACCTCCAATGGTTTAGGCAATGGCAAATTATTTAGGGCATAACTGCACAAACAATATTATGCAATTAATCATAGGTACAATTGTAGATCAACTGAGTAACAATCTTTTTTTTTAATAAAAATCCCATTACAATATCACAGTATTTCAATAAACACATTAACATATCCCTATAAGCAACATCACTTGACAATCTAAATGCATCAGCAAGGTATATGTCACACATGCCATTATGGGCAAGAATATTTCTCAGGAACTTGTCCTTTTGAATGCTTAATGCCTGCTAATACTAAAGGTCACATGTGGGAGGTAAAAAATGTCATAACTGCCAGCATCAGCACAAAGTTTTTCTTATACAAGATGAATAATGCCAGACTAGTTCAGATGAGCAACATTGTAGTCTTTAGTGTTACACAGTCAGCTGAAATCATGACCTCTGTGCAAAGATCACAACAGCAATTATAACTTGTAGATTGAAAGATTTGCTTTGTAGCTGGGCAATTCTTAATTATCTCTATGTGTCACAACTGAAAGGGAAAAAAAAAATCTATTATTAGAGCTAAGGCTATCCACTGAAAATGATGTGTTGCACAGCTCAAGTACTAGGAGAATAATGCTAGCACATGAATGATACAAGAACATTAATCAAGGCTGCTACAAACTGCCACAGAATTGAGTTAGGAAACTCTGCTCCCCAGAAATCCTTTTTTTATTTAATTATTCATTTCATCTAACACTTCTTCAGTTTCCATGCTATTTCCCATTCATCTAACGAACACTTAACTTCTAAAGTTACTCTGAAAGTTAATGCAGCGCTGTATACAACAAATTTAATTACAAATATCTACCTCAAGGGGTTTTATTGTTGTCTAATGTAAAGAAGAAGTGGTTCGTAAAAGATTTCAAACACAAGTCCTTAAACATATAAAGCATAGACTTAACTGGATCCTAATTTATTTACAAGAACATTGAGAGTTACAAAAGCGGGCAAGATGTAATTCACAGCAACATGTAATCATCCAATTAAATATTTAAGACATTGTTAGAAGTCACTAAGTATTTTAATGTAGCCTTATACTGATTAAGTGTACGCACCCCTAACCATAGATTCAATGCCCACATATATACATGGGGCTCTTTAGGTATTTAACCCTTTTCTTGCTGTTATGTCATTGGCAAGCAGAGGCACATCCGAATAACACATTACCTAGTGTTCTTAACGTGTGAAATTCCTGGCAGAGAAAAGGCTAAAGCCCAAATTAAATTTGCTGAAAATGTAGCAGGCACAAAAATACAAAGTGTATACCTGTTGGTACTGTACCTTTACAGATACAGTATATGTTATCTGAAATGTTTAGGTCCTGAGGTTTTCTGAGTAAGTATTTCTGTAATTTGAAGCTCCACTCCTTAAGGCTACTAAAAACATTTAATATGAAAAATTATGGATTTATGCTTTCTCAGTAACCATTAAGTATACAGTATACTGTCTTATTTATTATGACAGAGATTCTCAGAATTGAACTGGTACAGGTATCGGACCCCTTATCCGGAAACCCGTTATCCAGAAAGCTCCAAATTACGGAAAGCCCGTCTCCCATAGACTCCATTTTAATCAAATAATTCAGAATTTTAAAACTGATTTCCTTTTTCTCTGTAGTAAGAAAACAGTACCTTGTAATTGATCCCAATTAAGATATAATTAATCCTTATTGGATGCAAAACAATCCTGTTGGGTTTAATTAATGTTTTATTGATTTTTTAGTAGACTTAAGGTATGAAGATCCAAATTACGGAAAGACCCCTTATCCGGAATACCCTTGGTCCCGAGCATTCTGGATAATAGGTCCTATACCTGTATAAATGTAAACTGAATTTGAGTAATATATAAGCAAGTTTTTTTTTTTCTAATTTGGATTGTGGAAAAAAAGATTAATGTTAAAGGGGAACTCCAGCTTCCGAATGAAATTTGTTAAAGAGTCCCAAACAACACAGAAACCCCTACTATATCAATGACTGTAATCTGTTATGAATAAATGCCATTTTTATATTCTGAAATGCATATGCACAACAGTTCTTCTGTGCCTGCATCATTTAAAAACCTGGCAGGGAGGAGGGACTAAAACACTGATGTTACAAATTGTAACAACTTCTCCACAGCTTACAGACAGCATTTAGGAATTTCATAACCCACAGTGCATTGCATTTGTTATTTACATCACGTGTGCAGGGAATTTGGAGGATACAGGCTTAAGGCAGGTTGAGGACAGTCGACAACTGTTACATTTTTTTTGTTGAGTCTCAAAGTAGTCAGCCAGATCAGCAGGAGAATAGGGGCCAGGCTTAGGTAACTGTTCCATACCACACTATTACATTAAAAATCATGAAAACGGCTGCATATTTTTAACTGATGTATACTGCAAAGTTACTTGAAATTATGTTTACTTTATGTTTTAAAAAGCTTAAGTTGTGTTTGGGTGGAGTTCCCCATTAAATAAGCCTTTTTTTTAGATTGCTAGTACATTTACAAATATATTTACAAAAAACTCAAATCGAAAGAATATCAGTCAAAAAGACTAGATTGCAACAAAAATTGCATCTGTAAATTAAGTTTGTTAAAAAAAAAAAAAAATAGCTTAAAAGTTAAAAATACACCTTCCATTGATTTCTATAAAAGCTCTGTATCTGTAAAATACTGCCAGGTTTTAGTTCTAAAATTCGACCTAAAAATTCGACTTTTTAGCTCAAATTTTAAAAATTCAGGATTGAGTTTTATATCGTTACAATTTTACAATTTTTTGCAATAGTGAATCATGGTAAAACACACTCACAGATTTAATAAAAAAGACTGTGGGGAAGCAGATTTATCAAAAATTGTTTTTCAAATTTTTTTTTCTATTAAAACTAGTAATGAGCGAATTTTTTCAGCAGGCATGGATTCGCAGCGAATTTCTGCATCTCACCATCAGCGAATTGTTTCGTAAAACCTCCACAAAGTTTTACCAAGAAAATTCACGGGTCTCAAGTCAAAAAAGGTGCGGTTGCATAAAAAAAAAAAAGTTGTTGCGTGAAAAATTATGTGTGGCACCGCGTTTCTCAAATTCTTCAGTTTGATCATCACTTATTGAAACATTTTACATTCAAAACAATGAATAAACAACTTGAACACAGCAAAATCACATTCTACAAATTTCCAATTGCCAAATTTCAAATTAAAAATGAAAATGGATTTTACTACTACAGCTCCAATCGACTTCAACTTGAACTTGTCAGCTTTTAGATGTCAGATTTTTATATTTAAGTTAATAATAGATCTTGAAAATTTGAGTTTGGGAAACTCAAGTTAGAATTATACATTTTTGCCGTAAATAACTTCAAATTGCTGTACAAAATCGAATTTGAATGTTGATAAATGACCTGCTTGGAGTTTACATAATTGCATAAATGCCACATATTGTAAAGTGCACAGTGTTGTCTGTCAGGGACCTGACTCCCAACGCAATAGAGTTGCATTTCCAGGTTATTCTTTGATTTATGATGTGCTACATGTTTACTGGCAACACACAGCATGGCAAGATCAAAGAACAGCAGGAATATAAAAAACACAGTTAACAGTTTATTCTGCTTGTCCCTCATTGCTGCACAATTAAAAACTATCAAGCTATTATTTGAATTCTGGTAATAAAATACCTCTTTAATCATTTATAGAAGATCTCTTTTGCATTTGTGAGTGTGTATGAGTATAATCTCTTTTAATTTCACAGCACAATACATTTTCGGCTTTATTATTACTGTGTGTTTTGCTGTTTCTGTCCTCACGCTGGGCTAAGTGTTTTGGAATACAAAGATAGATGTCTACACTGATGGGGCAGTTAAAGATCCATAAAGAAAAGCATAAATGTCTATGGAACATAATGATGCTTTGTAGTTATCATTTACTGGTCTTCAGCAAGTTACTTGAAAACATGCCTGCTGTCACTGGGTACTCACTTGACCAATGCATTTCATTCTGCTTCTGATAGTGGTCATATTTCTAAAATACTGTGCAGCAATGTGGATGGAGGGCTGAGCTGAACCTGCAGAAAAGGTCATATAAAAATCCTTGCTAACTTCATGTGAGGCAGATTTTCATCCATCAACCATGGCTGTGAAATATAGCAGATATTATATACTTGCAGCAGAACTCTAAACACCTCAAGTATTTTAATGTAGTGTCTATAATCCTCTTTAAACTAGCTGCGAGTTTAGTTCTTTCTAAAAATAGTTTAGAAATTATGATGTTTTATCATCTTACATATACTGTCTTTAAATGTAATTTGCTGAAAGATACTATTGAAACACTGGAGTCTAGCTCACAGATTTATTAAAACAGAGCCTGAATACTTATATTAAATATATAAACACGACAGTTGGTGCTGGTAATGGTGGGTGGGGATAGAGAACAGGAGCCTAGGACATAAAAATGAGACTACAGCTGTAATACAAAATTCATACAGAAGATGGTGTTGTGAATGTGCTCCATTTGCTTTGCTCAATAGTCCAGTTCTTTGTAAACTGTTCCAGGACACATACACAACTATAAATGTATACAGAACATGCATAGTTTCATGTGCTGTGAAGATGTTGTGTATGTGTTGTTCCACATATTTCTGCCTATATATTTAAAAGCATAATCTCTGTGATTTGTATTGTGACAGTCCTTGAAGTTAGAGGTTGCTTAACATGCTTTCCCGCTGTCATTTTTATATTGAGAGTAACTGTACTCTCATTGCATCTAGATTTTAAAATGTCATTGTAGTCTTTCACTACCTGTGTGGGTGGTATATGTGTGCAAATCGCATCTGCACCACATACCCCCCCCACACATAAACAATATACACTGTTCTATAGCAAATCCCACAATTATTTACAAGTAAAGAAGATAGAAATCATTACCACCTCCCATTCAAAAATATATAAGAAAATGTATTGTAAAGCATTCATATCAATTTTTAAACATATACAGCAACAACGCCCACTGCGAGTAATAAGAATATGTGAATAGTCGACCTCTATATTAACATGTTATAATTACAATTGCAACAGTCAGCATTATATATGCTTCTTAAACAGCTCCACACAAAACTATAAATCATGCAGTCAGTTGTGCATTCCCTCTAGGCACTATAACACCTGAGTTTTACTTAATCCATATATTTCCATAGATAGTGCATGCCCTGGCTCCAACATTTGCATATCCAGTGTTCTCATTGCACCCTGCCCCTAAGTACATTTTGGTTAATAAAGGTAAACTTTGCATGCTATACGTTACATTAATCAACCTGCACTTTCCTGCCTGTCTTTTAGTTCTTACAGTGACTAAAATAAAAGGCTTGTTTCAGTCCCAGAGCTTAGGCAAGACTGCAGCAGTTGGTAATTTTCAATTCACACTGTGGCCTTACATAAACTAATTTTATTAGCACACATATTTTCTAGCTTACGAATAAGGCATGTTCAACTGCACTGCCAATAACAGCACTGTACCAGCAGAGGTAACTGGACGTTATGCTTTGTGGCAAAAGGGTGGGCAATGAGACTGTCAGAAAACAAATAAAAGTGCAAAGTATAAAGGATACATTGCAATAGTATATTATAGTCACTGAATATTACAAACACAATTCACCAAAAACAAAACCTGTATAAACAGCCAGTGAAAGGTAACTCAATCTATGGGATGTACAGGTACTATTCCCAGTTGACACAAATTACACATCTTCTATGCAGCTGTGGTGTGTTTGACAGTGTGTGTTTGTGTGCATCAGTGCATTTGTGTTTGCAGTGTGTGCATATGGTATAAGGTATATAGGAAAGTGCATGTGTGTGTAAGGGCAGGTATATGAGGATGCAGGTATGTGTCTGTGGTTTTTTTAGAGCATGAGTATTGTGTGAGTTTGCATTCACATGGAACAGAAAGGTATAGTCTGGCATGAATGGAAAGTACATTTATTATTAGTCTCCAGGGCACACAGTCTGGCAGGTGCCCCCGAAGATCAGTGCATGCAGCATTACCCAAAACACCAGTTCATGAAAAGTCACCTACCCCATAACTGCAATCATGCCCTAACTTAACCCACATTGATCCCAATATCATTATGTCTGCAAGAGCAAAGAATACACAAAACTGTGCCAACTGCAAGAAATATCCAGCCCGATGCCAAGGTGCCAGCAGGGTAACAGCTGTTTCAGGCAACTCTGAAGGAAATGCTCTTCTCAAAATATCCCTTGTTTCCATTCTTTCTCCTTGCACAGACTGGGCAAAAACTGAAGCAATAACAGAGAGGAAGAAGGTGTGCATAGCAGAAGAGCCTGCTGTGTACTCTCACTTACCAGCAGTCCTCAAGTAACACAGCGGAGCTGCTTGTAGCTACAGGATACGGCTGGCACTACTGCTGCAGCTCCTTTATCCCAGGAAGATGCTGCTGGCAGAGTGCATGGGGAAGAAGTGAGGAGAAGAGCTGAGCCGTGACACACACAGACACACACACTCATACACACACGCATACACAGCCGTCAGGGCTCAGGATTGGCTCTGTGCACATCCCTGGGAGGCTGTGGAGACTAATTCCCTCCCCTCTTTATAGACTCCAAGGCTGAAGAGAGCTGAAATAAAACGCACACACACAGAAGCTTTTGTGGGTAAAGGTCGGCCACAGCTTTATGCAGAACATAAATCTACAGTCCTTGCCATCTGTTTTACCTTGTAACAACAATTACGTTATCAATAAAACCATAGCATACCCAAAACAAGTGATAGCCAACATTATAACTGTTTCAAATTCAAATGCCAGCCACTGCAAATGTAGTGGGCATGTGAAGTAATCTACAGGAATTAAATGGCCAAGGACTACCACCTGCCAACAGCTGTGACACAACTGTACAAATGATATAAGAAAATTAAACATTCTGCAATGAAAATGTATATGCTCACTTTTTTTTTAAATGATTATGACACATTACATTAACCAATTGTTTGAAAATAACAAGCACCATGAAATGTGTAATACTGGGGGGGGTGATGCTGCAGAGTGTAGAACGGAAGGGTAACAGAGGATTTTTGGCGCGCACGGGACCTTAAGAAGATAGAGGAGGGGGGGAGAGCAGCAATGCTTTTCTATAGGCTGATTATGGACCTGGAAGCTGATGTGAGTAACCCATTGTAGTGTGGAGGGAACTATGGACAGCTGCTTTATGATCCACAGTCCCTCTGTGCTTTCATTAATTATAACAGTTTCCAGAATGTAGAGGCTAATTCCATCCCCTAGGACTACCACCCGCCAAGAGGAGTTTATGTAGCCCTTCACTTGAACTCCAACCCCACCCACCAAAAGCCCTAGCGCTTGTTTTATATCATCCTGTAGACCTGAAAGGAAGATATTGAACCCTGTTTAATTAAGATGCACGCCATCTGGTGACATATACCTATGTGTTTTGTCCTCTAGGTAATCCTAAAGGAATGAGTGCTGAATTCCTTGCTATTTAAACTGAGGTGGACCAAGCATCTTTTAAAGATACTGTTAAACTGGTAATGTCT
Source organism: Xenopus tropicalis (assembly GCF_000004195.4). Lineage (NCBI taxonomy): Eukaryota > Metazoa > Chordata > Amphibia > Anura > Pipidae > Xenopus > Xenopus tropicalis. The sequence goes on along the minus strand of NC_030681.2, from coordinate 75,683,134 downwards.
TAGTGAGGAATCATCCTCATGGGGCAGAAAATGTGTTCCCATGCGCCTCAGGCCCGCAAAGGCTTGTACCTCCTAGGCCGGGCATGCAGGGCTGGAGATGGCAGAAATGATTACCCGGCTACCTCTACCCAAAACATCAGTTTTTGACTTGCCAATCTGACATTTAATAAAATTGCTGCCTGTAACCGTGTGGCTAAACGGCAAACCTGCCAGTTTCTTCCTGCAACCAGTTTGTCTTGACTTTTTCGGGGTCCTTCGTATTAGCAACCAGTTTGCTAATACGAAGGACCCCGAAAAAGTCAAGACAGAAGGCAACCAGAATAAAGCTGCCTCATAAGGTGGTCTGCAGGGTGGTAGATAAGCACAACAGTTAAAAATGGACTGGCCTACATGTGTCTCTTTTTCTTCCCTCCCTCCTCCAACCTTTGAGAGCATGCTTAGTGTCATTATGCCACCATAAAAGCTTAAATTAAGATGCCAAACCCATAAGGTGTCACTGAGCCATCACAGCTGACCAACCATTGGAACTAAGGGCTAATAGATAAATGACAACACAGATTCTGATGGTGAGATGGACCGCATGCAGGCAGCTCTCTGAACCCCCGTAGACCTGTTGTGCATGGCAGGTATAAAAGCAGAAGCACCAGCCAGTGCCCACACCAGTGGCAGAGAGAGGGGTTGGCACTTTGGGCACCAAGAAACTTGATCCCGGGTGGGGGACATGCTGCATGTATCAAAGCTGTCTCCTCCAAGTCCTCTAGGGGGAGCTCACCTTGCTCAAAATCAGTTAACATTTGGCTCTTAGGGATTATATTGGGGGATAACATGGCCATATTATTTAAAGTTTTCAGGCCTGAAAGGGGCATGGAAGTGGGAGGTATGACAGGAGAAGAAGCTGGAGGAGGTGGTGGTGAGAAGTGGGAGCACTGTGTTTAACTGGTCGCTTATTCTTTGCCACCCAAGCGTAATTGCAAGAGGCTGAATGCCTAGAGGTGATAGCAGCATTGGTGTCAGCAGGGAAAAATGGAGAAGGGATTGTGGCAGAAATCCCATCCCCAGGGTGCCACCCCCCAGTCACACTTGAGCAGCAGCTGAGGATGTGCAGCAAAGGGTGCGCAGGTGACTGTGGCAAGAGGGAGGGTGAGTGCAGCACACATAGTGTCTGTTTGTACTGCACACCCTCTGCCTCCCCTGTTTCCTGACCACTGGAGTCCAACAACTTGCTGAGTCCGCTCCTTTGTAAGTGAGTTTGGCCTGCACCTGTTTGAGGAACGTGTCTCCCATACCGAAGGAGGGTGCTGCAAAGCGCAGAACGAAAGGGGAACAGAAGATTTTTGGGGGGCATGGGACCTTAAAAAGAGAGCAGGGGGGAGTGCAGCAATCCTTTCTATAGGCTGGTTATGGACCTGGAACCTGATGTTTGTAACCCATTGTAGCGTGGAGGGAATTGTGGCCAGCTACTTTATGCTCCACAGTCCCTCTGTGCTCATTATTTATTACAGCACTTTCCAGGCTGGAGCCAGGTGCAGCAGGGCTCACACTCCTGCACAGAGGCACGTTACTTAGCACATGCAGCTCACTCACTGGTGGCTACAGGCATAGTGGAAGGAGGGCTCTTCCAGCACAAACCACGCTCCTCATTGTCAATTTTTACCTTACTTGACTCTCCCTGTGCTCTGATTGACTGAACAGACATATACGTATGCATCTATACCTTTACTGATACAAAACTGAGGTGCGGTTGAGAACGTTCAGGTTTAATACGTGCAATAAAAACTTACAAACTAACAGACTATATTGGTGTGCTCTGACATGTATATGAATTGCCTCAGAGGCTTAAAAGGTATGTGTGCTCTAAGAATGAAGTGCTGAATGGCTTTCTCTGCTGCACTGTTATATATTATACAGCCCCTGTATAAAGTTTCATGCATTCCCTTCCCAGCTGCCTTCTGCTAGGAAGTTATAAATGTACCTGTCAGAAAATATTATGCATCCTGTTCCAAGGCCTGGATGCCACTAATGGGCAAAGTTATATCTGGATTCTTTCTCAAAAAAATTCCTGCTCTTCTCCATGGGGAAATTTCGAGATGGATTTGAAACTTAACTGGAACAGGTTATAAAATCCCAGTCTAAAGGATACGCTGGAAATTGCTGCTGGAAGATTTAACAGGCATTTATATAAAGTAGGTTATGATTATACATGAACAATTCTCTTTAGCTATCGTAGAGGAGGATTGGCTAGCATAAGAGACAGAAACGAATACAGTTTGATAGTAGATATTAAAGAATTAAGAATTTGCATTAGAAGAGAATGGTAACAAATGCAAATGTATATCCATGTAAACAGTAGTATGTAATATCTGTAGTATGCCATTTGTATGTATGTGAAGTGAGTTCACTTGACCAAATATATATATGTATATTTTAGTAACTGCATTTATAGTTTAGACTATGATAATTTTATCATAATTTTATAAGTTATAGCCAAATGTACATAACACCCCAAAAGCATTGTCGGAATTGACAACGATTGCTATAACAAATAAGAATCAGAACAGTGTAAACAGTTCGGGGCCAAATTTAATTAACAGTACAAGAAGTGTTTGGGGACTACAAAACACAAGTCTGACATGCCTGTTCTGGCGGATCATGTTCAATTAAAAACACACAGACTGTGACATTTTAAATTCTGCTCTGGGGGTTAAGGTCAGCAGCAATAACTTTTCAAAATGTAGTAAGTAAAGTTGCATGTTTTATAAACAATTTTTTTTAATTTATGAAAGAACACATAGACTGGCACTGGCCATGTCACTAAATAGCAAAAAAAAAAAAACTCTTGGAAAAAATATGATAGTGAATATGCTCGATATGTTTCAAAATTCTGACTTGAATAGTCATGATTTATTAAAGTAAAAGAAAGCAAAATTTTGCCTCATATAACCCTGCAAAGTAAAAGCTGCCAGGTTTCTATAGTCAGTCAAAATTGTCCTAGGTTACCCTATTTAATTTTTTTTATAGCAACAAAATAAAACAATTATCTCCAAGCAATTGATTGCATATAACTATTAGCGAGCCAACCTTCCGAGAGTAGTAATCTAACATAAAGTCAGTGGAACATTAGTTGAGACATTACAGCTAAGCTACTACTAGCATCAAATATAGGTGGATCCACTAGAAAAGCATTTTGGTTGAGGACTGCCCAAAGGTGAACTAAGGTTTTTCAATTTTTTTTCCGAGATGTACGTATGTGTTTTTTGGGCAATATATAATTGTTGTGCATTTTTCTCGAACAATGCAAGATTTTTTTTTAAAAACTACTAACATTCCAGATTTATAAAACTTTATGAGACTGAAAAAAGTACACCAGGTTTAAGCAGGTAACAACCATTTAGTCCTATGGAGGCTTAGAATAGAGCATTTTTTTCCATTTCACACACTTTTAAGAAGAAATGAATCCCATCACTGTTTTCTATTTCACACATTTTCAAGGGAAAGTTAATCCCATCATTGTTTTCTGTTTTATCCAGTTTCAAGTGAAACACATTATTGTTTTCCAAGAATGGGCACCAATGCTCCCTAAATGGCTGCTGGAGCAATTCCTGTTTGGGAAAAATAAAGAGGATTCATGGAATGAACAGGCATTTAAATTTCACAAATTTCCAGAATTTTTCGGCACAAAAAAATTGGGATTTTCGGACAATGCTCCCAACTCGATATTTTTGTTCAACCCTACCAACATTATTGTGATAATTTAATAAATGCAAGAATGATTGTGTTTTAGTCAAAAAAATACTGTTTAGTTTATATGAGTTTCAAGGCCAGAAAAATTCTAGTTTTAGTAACTCTGCCCCTAGATGTTACTGGGCCCCACAGCAAATTAATTTGGGACCCCTAAAATTGGTAGGTTGACCTATTCTTCCAAGATTTATTAAAATTTCTCATTACGTTGGACCAGACTGCTTCCTCTGTAGTTATGCGACTGCACACCGGATGAAATTTTGGTGATAAAGTTGTCCATGTGTTAAATAGTATAGTTTAATTTACTTGTCAATGAAAGAATGCAGTGTTTTATAAAAAAAAGTACAAAACAGTTATTTTTAAAGTGTGTCGTTTTAATTTTAGAAACTAATTAGCATTTGACAATTCAAGAAATTCTGTCTCTCTCTCTCTATACATATATGTATATCAAATTGTTTCTGCAGTTGTAAAGCTGAAGCGATAATCAGGTCAAGTAAACAACTTGGGAGCTAAACTGATATGGCATAGAAATAGTTTAAAAATAATTAATTATTTTTTTTTTTTTTATAAAAGATAACCTTCTTTAGTTTTTGCTCTAGTTTTGCAGCTGGTAAAACCTGACAAATAAAGCCTCTGTGTTCTCGAAGGAACAGTTGTACACCTTGACTAATGTATCTGAGCCAGCTACATTTCTGCATACTCATATTGCTGTCTTTATTTTGCAGTAAAGTGCATGAATCATCTTCCCCTTGCTATTTTGCTTGTTCAACAAAGTCTGTTGTTCAGGCACCCTGTTGTCTTTTATTTTTCTCTGCAGAATAAACTTCTGGGCATTTGACAGGAACATGTTATATATGATACAAAAGTAAGTGTGTTCATATTGCTGAATGCCAATAGAAGGAATTACAAGCCATTATTTAGCAATTGACATGTAGGAGGGAGTACACCAATCGACCCCTAGTGTCTGAAAAGATGTCACAGAAAACATCTTCATGTACGGCACATGAGAGCGTAGTTAATCTTTCCAAATAACGTCAGAGCTGTTGGTTTAATATATTCCAAGTACATAATCAGAGCCATAATAATACAAGACAATGATAGCAGCAGTTTATTTGAGAAGGAACAAAAAATATGTTTTAATACTGGGAAAAATACTTTAGAATACATACTTTTTTTTCTTACATACACATTCCCCAAGGGACATTCTTTTGCAAAACTAATTTGGAAATATTTAAGTTTATTTTAAGTTATGCATTTATTTATTTATTTATTTATTTGCATGGCTTGAATTTCTTTAATTTTTGGAAAATGCAATTTTAAAAAAATGACTTTTATATTTAGGAATGTAGCCTAATAAGGTATTTCATACTGAAACACAAAGCACTGAAACTAGAGCTAAATCACATCCTTCTCCAATATGAAAATATGTAGTAACACTAAGGGGCTGATTTACTAAGACACGAATTCGAATCCGAATTGGAAAAATTCAGATTGGAAAATGAACATTTTGCGACTTTTTCGTATTTTTTGCGATTTTTTCGGCACCTTTACGACTTTTCGGAAATTATCGCGACTTTTTCGTTACCAATACGATTTGCGCAAAAAAACGCGAGTTTTTCGTAGCCATTCCGAAAGTTGCGCAAAATCTGGTGATTTTTTCGTAGCGTTAAAACTTGCGCGAAAAGTTGCGATTTTTTCGTAGCGTTAAAACTTGCGCGAAACGCCGTACCTTTTAAGTTTTAACGCTACGAAAAAGGCGCAACTTTTCGCGCAAGTTTTAACGCTACGAAAAATCGCCAGATTTTGCGCAACTTTCGGAATGGCTACGAAAAACTCGCGTTTTTTCGCACAAATCGTATTAGTAACGAAAAATCGCAAAATACCGATCATTATGAAAAAAACGCAATCGGACGCATTCGGCCCGTTCGTGGGTTAGTAAATGTGCCCCTAATACTATAGACTTTTAAGCAATTAGCTGAATAAATGCGTCTGCAATGGGTTTAACCTGTAGTTAAGATATAACTACAAAAAGGCAAACATAGTGCCTTTTATTACATAACCCCTTAGGATATAAAGGCAATGCTCTGCAATAAACAGTAATAATTGCTTTTTAAGTACAAGTATATGGTAAAAATGCAAAATTATAGGTTTACCCAACAATTATTAGCACAGAATTCCAGCAGCATGTTAAGCTCACACCACTGCCCAAGACTCAAAGAGTTGGTGCATGCAGTTTCCAAAGAAATTCCATGTATTCATGTACAATTCTTGTTTTCAACCATGAAGCAATTCTGCCTGTGATGAATGACTTCACTTTGCACTTTTTTCAGCACAAGGTGCACAGCATTGTGTTAGGGGGCGCAAGCCAACCCCGCCTTACAACCTGGCAAGGGGCAGGTATTAAGAACAGGGTTCTTTTGTAGCCTGTGCCCACTGCCACTCCTAACTTTTACATCTGAATGACATGCAAGGTGAGGGGCAGGAGGGGAACACCTGGGGACACTTGGTCCTCCACAAATACAGAGCAGCTGAACAGAGTCAATATGGTAGTCATGGGGGCAGCTGCAGGTGCCTGTGCTCCAAAAAGCAATTGTACATCAAAGGTAGGCATTGCACTCGTTTTTTGCACTTGACACAATTCTTTTATTAAGGTAAATGGCCACTATTATGTCCTCTACACTCTCCTCAAGCCAAGCAATCTGTAGGCAGATGGCTATTTTTGCAATAGACAAACTCATCAGTATGCCATATGGGGTATTCTCCTGTACAAGGCAAGAACATTTATGGGGCAGCTTGTGAGATTAGAGCTCCCCACAGAAAAATCCACCCACTTTCTATTCATGCCTATGGGATTTTCAGAAGCATATTTATCAATGGGTGAAGGTTAGAGTTAACTATCTGATAAATAAGTTTCTAAAAATTCCATAGGAATGAATGAGGAATGGGGTCGGGAATGAGGAATGAAAGTGGGTGGTTTTTTTTGTGGTGAGCTCTAATCTCATGTTATGAAAAATATGAAAACCAATCCATCACAATTTTAAAATTATCAGACAGAATTCATTTCATTTAAAAAGTTATCTAATTTAGACAGGTGTGATTTACTCAAGAAATTATTTTTATACCCTCTCACCTGCACTAAGCCACATAGTTCATGGCGCCATCGCTTGCATAATTTATTATGCAACAAAACTCACAGCACATGCATTTGTGGGAAACACACACCCAGGACGTTTAGTTAAAATGTATGTGTATTGAACCTAAAAAAGGGGGTTCTACTGCATCATGAAAAATGTAAGGATGTGTGCTTCTTGCCTTAAATCAAATGTCATTAGATGTGTAGTCTTTGAAGCAGCCTGTGGATTGAATGTACCTTTAAATGAGACTATTAAATAGTCATTTTACCATAATGAAGCATAATGAAGTGTTAATGAGTGATGTAGTCTAACACCACATCTATCTCTGGCTCAGCTTGAAGTTGCCATGGCTTAGTGCATATGTAGAAATGCAAGGTAATCTGTCTTAAATCCCTTAAAAGATGTGACAAAGATATGCCCTTTCCCTTTTATAAACCCAAAATCAGAAAAAAAACTTTATCTCATAGAAATCAGAGATTTTCTAAATATAACCAGTTAAACAATTAGTTAAGTTTCTGAAATAATCAAGTTACTTTTCGCTATGCCCCTCTAAGCCTCTACATGTAGGCTCTGTGTTGGAGATAAAGTAAATCTGATGGACAGGTAACTCTAACACGTCATCTAAACCAAGGGAGCAAAGGGCAATGATTAGTGTTGGGTGAAATTATTAGGCATGGATTCACAGCGAATTTTGAGAAACAAGCGCCAAAATTCACAGCTGAAAAATTTGTGTAAAAAAATGACACGTGCCAAAAGAAATGTCGCAAAAATGTTTTTTGACAAGCATTATTTTCGCCATTTCGCGAATTTCATGCTGTTTCACAAATCCTTGAAAAGATTTGCAATTTTTCCAGCGAAGCAGATTCACTCATCACTACAAGTGATTTATTTTACCAAACTGTATGACAGATTGCTGAGAGGGGGTTTGTGAAGAGTAACTTGATTACTTTGGAAATGTTACAGAATCATTAAATTGATTATATTTAGAAATATTTTTCTTACCTTTTCCTTACAATACAGTATGTTTCTATCTTTGATTAAGTAGAATAGAAGGCATCCATTAAGGTAAACATCTCAGGATTATTCATTGTTGCTCCAGACTAATAGAATGATATATTTGAAAAAAGCCAAAAAAAGATAATATGGCAACATAGATATAACAGATTTAGAAGAGCATGTTAACAAATGATGCTTTAATTGTTTCCCATTTGCTGTCAAAATATAGGTTACTTTCACAAACCTATTAAAGTTTGTAAACCTCACTAATTAGAACTAGTTAGTCTATTGGTATATTGACAATGGCAGTTCCTATGAATAAACAAATCGTCTTGTTTACTGTCTAAGTGGGAATATTTCTAGATGGTGCACATCTTGGTTTTCCTTAAGGCAACAGTGACACAAAACAATTATATCATTTATTTGACATTACATACAGTACTGGATACTTGTATTTATGACATATAACAATCCTTTTTAAGAAGTGGAAAAGTTTATTTTTATTGCCGTGTGTTTGCTCACCTGCTCTAGGGTCTGAGATGTCCAAATATGTCCTATTAAAAGTAAAGGTATTTTTAAATTATAATTTCATAACTCATTTTGCTTGGCAGTAGTGAGATGTACCACTTAGTCCCAACAGTAGTGCAGCCAATTCATTGACTAAGCACAACCATTTTATTATTATACACATACATGGCACCTACTGTACCTCTCCAAATTAGTTGAAAAAATGATGCAAAAGAAATCTCAAATAAGAATCTTCCTTACAAGATCTACATCAATTATCTTGTTGTTAGCTAACATGGGGATGTAATTTGCAAATTTAGCTAATCATTTTAATAAAATATTGAGAAAAAAGATATAGTACTTCTGAAGTGTTTGGCCCAAGTGGAAGAAACTTCCCTAGAGTCTAATTGGATAAACAAAGGAAAGGACCAGGAGCTGAGTTTACACAGACTTGGCAGGATACTCATTACAGGTGTCAGAAAGTCCCTGGTCTAAAAAAAAAAAAACAGGGACCTGCTCCTCCTTGGTAACCACTGGAGGCCTCATACTGTGGTCAGAGTCAGTGAGTCAGCAATAACTGACTTAAGGGGCTATTTCAAGGTGTTGTCCACCTTTTTCTCACTGCCACCCAGAAATGATTTATTATGTTCCCCTGAGTATAATATACTGTTTATAGGTGTCATGCAAAGACTGTGTATCTATGTACAGTATCTGAATAAGCTGTTTAAAACTTACTGTAAAAACTGCAGAAACTTTTCAGGGAGGAAGAGCATTTCTTCTCTGCAGCGTGAGTCACATAGGAGCTTCACCCCTGCTCTCCCTTCTCTCCCTGAACATTCATAGCAGGAGACAGAAGCAGCATTAGATAATGTTACCTGCCTGTAACTTTAGCAGCCAATCAGAGGAGAGGCAGGAAGAAAAGAGACAGGAAGCAGTACCTTTAGAAGCTCCTACTACCAGTACTCAGTGTTACACTCAGCTTCTACACGCTGACACAGGCTTGTGCAGAAAGGGGTCGGCGACCCCCTCCCCTTGTGCCTCCACTGACTCCTGCCCTATAGAGAAATGCTATCTTCAGAGGTAATTTTCTCTAAAACAGTAGACTTTTCTTAAAGAGATACTTCTGTATCTACAATAATCCTTTATCTAAGCCTTCTGATAAATAAAAATTATCCATTAAAAAAATCATAGCAGAAAATGATCAGCTGATCCTCCTTTAAGTCTAAATCAATATTTGATCAAGCTTCCAAGTAAAGTCATTGATTTTATAGTTCAGCAAACATGTACTAAAGAATAAAAGCACAGAGTACAAAAGTATACAGCCAGTAACAAAGATGGAATTAAGAACATTTTCATAGCATGTAAAATACTTTTCATCATCATTGTGAAAGAAGTTTCTCTTCCTGGAAAAACACTGCAGCTTTTATTTGCAGGCTTCCAAAATGTTATTCCAACATAAATCCATGAGAATTTACTATTGTCATGGAATCTGAAGCAGCTCCATGCACTGCCACCTATTTGCTATGGCTTTCATTTATACCTTATCATTCTTCATAGTAAATGTGTCCAAAATAACCCTAAAATTCAATCATTATTAAAATAAATAAATATGTTTTTGTTTTACGATGATATGATCTATATTCCAGAATGTTTGGGACCTGAAGTCTTCTGCATAAGGAATCTTTCTGTAATTTGTATCTCTATACCTTATGTCTGTTAAAAATCATATAAACATAAATCAACCCAATAGGATTATTTTGCCACTAATATGGATTCATGCAGCTTAGTTAGGATCAAGTACAAGGCACTGTGTTACTTTAAAGGAAATCATTTTTTATGATAGTGACTAAATTACAGAAAAACGCCTTACCTGTAAACCCCAGGTCCAAAGCATTCCACATAACAGACCCCATACCTGTATAATGACAAAATAACCAAGGCTGTTTTGGGATCAAGTTCCCTCCTCTTTGAGGGCCAATAATTTGTTCTGGCTTGCAGGGTTATGCAAAAAAGTGATAATATACTGGCCCCAAGTATAAACCTAAGTGCCATTTAAACAATGTTCAACTGGATTAAAAGTAGAGTTTGTAATCTGAACAAAGTAAACAAAATGCAATTAATGTGGCAGTTAGCCAAGCATCAGAAAAAGCATCCAGAAATCAGCACTAAACTCGTGGAAGAAATATAAGGCCATGATAATAAATTACCTCACTTTGTCATGTATTCTAAAGCTAATTACTAGAAGTGTTGTACCATACATAATTCTTTCATTCAAAGGAGTGCCTTCTCATGTTCAAATGGCATCTCAATCTTTATTTTCACTTTTATTGCAGTGCATACTATTAACTATTTCTGATAAATGCACTTTTGTAAGCTGCCTAGGCTATTCAGAAGTATACTTGCATTTCTCCTCTATTTTGTCTTTTCTGGCAACTCAAGCATGCCATGACACAAATAACACAAATTGCAACCTTCTTGATACCAGGGGCTGCTGCTGCCTGAAGCAAAACTCTCACCTTCCCTCATGAAAGGAGTAGCCCTGTCAGTAAAATGCAACTTCTGCATGATTTACAATCCACATTGATAAATTGTGCACTGGCTTGCGGAGTACACTAGTGAGTGTAATTGCAGGGTTCCTGCAATTACACTAGAATTCTAGGGAAAAAGTTCTACATCTAATTCTAATTCTACATAAACTGTATTCAAAACCCATGGTGATTTGTTCCTGCACCCAGTACTTTAGGAGCAAGTTCTCCAACCTAAAAGTAAATACATTATTAGTATATGTTAGTAGGTTGTGTATACTGCAAAAAAAAACCTCTTGTATAATTCCTAAATAATGACATTTCTAATGAGTTATCCGGTATCAGTGAACCAACCTTATAAGCATTCTTGTTACTCCTCTCTAGATAAATAACTTGAAGCAGATTGCCTCTTTAGACTGCTTTATCTTGCAGTGTCACCTGAAAAGTCTGTGGCAAAAAAACTGCAGATAAGAGAAGCCCCTACTGCAGTATTTACTGATGCCGAGTCTGTCATTTCATGGAAGAAAAATATAGCTTATTAATTTGAATTAGAGGGCTTTTTAATTTTCATATACTTTGAGGTTTATTAAATAAAGGGTTTTTACACTAAAGCAGAATGAAAGCCCGAGAAGAGCCCCAGCCCCCTCCACAGGTCACTCCCTCTTGATCCATACCACTGGGAACCATCAAACAGCAGCAATAGGTAACTTTAAGTACCTTTAAGTAACAAGGAACGGCTTTATGCCACCCCTGGTAACCAGTGGGGTGCTGCCATCTGAGGCAAGAGATACCTTTCCTCTTGGTAGCAGCTCCTCTGCCCATCATGGGGCTTCAGGAGGTACAGCAGGCCCCATACCAGAGGGGTTGTGCTGAAGTGGGTGGAATTTGGGTGGATTGTGGGTGGAGTTTGGTCATAATTGGGAATATGCCGGGTTGGATCAGGAGCACAGTGTATGAGAGGGAATTTTTGTATTGGGGCCCTATTTTACTTGTTGGCAGGTCCCAAATCCCAAGTGACCAGTGGGCTAATAGTTGGGCTTCTGGAGGGGGCCCCATGATTGCTGATGGCAGGGCTTTAAGTTTTTAAAAAAATATTTAACCGTGGCTTTTTTTAAATTTGAGGTAACTAATTGCCCTTTGTGTCTTCACCCTTAGAAGGTAGGAGGAAGGCCTGTGGAAGGGGATAGGGTTTTAGTCCTCCTCCACAAAGTGACAATGTCAAGCTAATTATTAGTTTGACAAAATAAGCTGAAATTTTCTAAAAGCTTGCTTTGGGTATCATTCTAGTTAGACAACATTATTGCAAAAGGATTACACTGTAGCATTTCTAGCTAACACATTTTTACCTTATTAGTATGCCAGCAATTTTTGCACTCAAGAATATCTTATTTTGGTTATGCCTTCTTGTTAGGATACATAGTCATGGGCCTCTTTATCCGTCTTCTTGTGGACTCAAAGTAACCATGCCCTTAAAGATATTCATAGTCTAGCTCCCTCCCAGCACTTTTATTTTATATGAGCATTTCTGTGTTCTGTTATTAAAATTGTTCATTCTTTGCACCCAGGAGCACCCTTTGGTGGTCTTCTTAGGCAAGTTCACAACCCTAAGGCCGTAGTAACATATTTGCAAAAGTAGCACAGAGGCATATTTAGCTTTATATAGCACCACCTATGTTGTCAAAATTTGCCAAATTAGGCTGAGAACATGATTGGTCTTGACCAAATATAGTCTAAAATACAAAAAGTTTTTACCGTCACCAGATAATCATTTTGTTATTGTTAAGAAAACTAAGTACTGTATTTATTACAGATGTAAGGGGGAACTTGGTATGCTGCTACTTTCTTTAATCTTGTAACAGTAGCCTGGGGCAGCTATGTTTGTATGTGTGCAGCCAGTCACTTGAACAGAAAGGAGAAAAAGCAGTATTTACTGTCCTTATCACCAATCTATTCACTATATTGTGTGGTGATATCTCCAATAAGGCATGATTGGCCTGTCAAATATGCTATACACATAATGGGTATAATATATTTCCAGTGCTGAGTTCTTTATCAGCAAAATCTATATCAGGCGTGCTGCGCAGCGTATAGCAGGGAGAATCCTGTAGGATGACAGGCTGTCATTCATAATTGCAAATTTAGTTATTCTAAATGTATTTGCAATTTCTAATGCCCTTGTATGGTTATAAGAGAGCTGCAGATGTTGGCTGAACTACCGTGGCATAGTAGTAGTTGTAATATAACAAAATCCTGGGTGGCACATATCAAATGCATGCTAAAATTATTAAAAAGTGTTGTCTGAAGCTACATTTGAAATCTAGTTTAGATTTACTTCAATTTATTCCTAGTCATAGCTGCTTTTTTGTATGTGTGTATGTATGTTTTTATTTATATAGCAGTACTTATTTCTTATAGAACGGTATTAGTTGATTTATTTGCACTCTAAATAAAAATGAGATGCATCTCATTGTTATAATTACATTTTGGTTAATTATAGCTTGTAACTTACTAGTGAGTTCAGTTTGTTGAAGAAAAACTCTTCTACTTAGTTTATTGGTCTATTAAGAATCCTTTTTAGCATAATACTGGGATGGAAAAGTGGTGACTTTGCTGTTTTAAATATCCTAATTTGTTTTTCAAAAATGAAAGAGATAATGACTGTATGCAAAGGGCTGTGGACTGGATATGCTGAGAAGCAAGATTTAACAGATGAATTACAACAGCAAGTGGAGCGTACAGATGTGCAGTGTGAAGATGCACATGCTGAAAATTTGGGATTATGTCATGACATGGGCAAGTCCTGACCCTTTAGACTTACACTCAGCATTCAGACTTACACCTCTTTAATGGGTTGAAAAGGCTGCAGCCAAGTTTATTAAACAAAAATTAACAATCATATAACTTTACATCTCCAACACATTGATATTATAACAACTATCCAGCGGAATCTCCACCACTAGCCGCTGAAGGCTGCTCCCCTTTTAACCACCATAACCAATTCCAGAGGCTATTCCCCATCTCTTTGTCAATCCCCTTTTAACAGCAGCTAATTTCCACAACCCTTAGTAGCTGATTCACAAAAGGTTGTTAACACTTAACGCATAGTTTTATGCATTAAAAAGTGTTTTTTAATTAAGTAACGATTCATCAAAGTCATTTTGCATGCGTTACTGTCATATCGCATGCGCAAAAATCTCAATTATCATAAAGCGCTATGTCCATCACATTGTGATAATTACCTAATAGTAATAATACTAACGCATAATTCACAGACATATTTTTTTTTTTTTTTTTTAACAGAAATTCTTTTTATTGGTTTTCCGATATATAGGGTTGGGATACAGAAGGAAAGAGAGGGGGGGGGGGGAGGGTACAGCCATTGTTGAGTTTTCCATTTTATTATACAGAACATAATAAATTTATTCACATATGTACTTCAAGGTAAGTCATTTAAATGAGCGTCTAGCCAGCCTCCCCAGATTCTATCGAATTTGTTTGGTTGGCCCCTAGCTTCATATGTAAGCTTAATTAGCGGAAGCATTTTATTGACCAGATCTACCCACGCAGTCTTCCGGGGGGGTAGAGGGGCCATCCAATGCATGATTAGCACTTTTTTAGCATAGTATAATAGTGATCTTATCAAAATTCTGGCATAATTAGTTGGGACGAGGTCATCCACAAGACCTAACAGGCATATTTCCGGCTGTAGTAGGGGAGGGAGAGCTAATGTATCTATCATATAAATTCACAGACATATTTTAAGCGTTAAAAGCATAAAATATTGCGATAATTACTGTGAAACTTAACACCTCCTAGGACTGGCCATTAGTAAAAAAACATTGTGGTTAGTGAGCATTTGTGAAGACAAGATGGAGTTTGCAGTCGGATTTTTGTTGGATTGTGAAGAAGGAAATCAAGTATGTGATCGCCCTAGAGTGATGCATCCTCGAGTTTTCAGGGAACCTGTCATTTTTAAAAGGGTAGTTTTCAGAGAGTGACGGTCACGTGTGTAATAGCGTGCGCTAATATCAGGTGCTTAAATTAATGAATAAATATATTGCTTGCTTCAAATATTGTTTAAAAATATGCCATCGCAAGATAAATAAATTTGCAATAAAATTGCTTCTTTATTCAGACAAGTGGTCTGTTTGTTAATTGATCGTTAATTCTCAAAATCTAAGAAGTGATAATATTTTTAATGAATGCTTTTAACAACTTTTTGTGAATCGGCCCCTTAGCCTCTGACCTACACAACTTCTGCCATGGCTCCTATTGACTTGACTCCAGCCTCTTCTGTCTTCAGCGGCGGGCCAAGCCGACCGGGTGCCCTTGGCAACCCGGTCGGCCACCTCACCCCTGCACCTTTCCCCCCACCTCGCCTGTGTGCACATGCACAGTTGCGGGGAGCGGGGAGGGAGTCATTGCCAACCAGCAGGGGCAAGAGAAGGGAGCGCGGGCTAGGGGGAGGCAGGAGAGGTTCTTGCTTGGCTCCCCCCAATCATTGTGCCCTTGGCAGGTGCCTCTTCTGCTTACCCCTAGTTCCGTCCCGGCTGTCTCACTAGCTACGACTACCAATTCTCACCTTTCCCCCATCTCCCTTAAAAGGTGTGAATGGGATTTATCACTTTCTGTGTGCTTAAACCAATCAGCCTCCTATACTACATTCCCCACAACCCCTTGCTGCCTACCACTTGCAGGTCCCCTTCCTGGCCCTGTCATGGCTCTGTCCCTCCATTTCCCTGCAGTCCTTAAGGGCCCTCTTTTCACTACTCTGCATCAGAATGGTTTCTGTGTGTGCATGTATATCACACCTATTGACACAGACCACTAAAGGAACCACTATAGCAACACACTGGTAAGTTACCAGTTCAAAGTTAATTAATATAATAAAGGAAAGGGTATATTATATTGGCAGGTTATACTGATATAATGTATGTAAAATTAACAGAGTGCAAATTGGGGAACTAATAGGGTTCTATAAGAAAAATACAAATGCATTTAGGATAAATCTAAATTAACCTTTTTATTGCACAAGCTTTGAGAATCAGAGAATAAGTCAAGAATATCTAAACTATCTGTAGGGACCCGTAGGGTTTAGCAATCATATGGCTTTAATCCCCTACTGTCCTTTGATATTATTGTTACTGGGTAGAATCCCATGTATTTAGTTGGCACTATGCCTTATACTTTATTGGCTAATAAGGTAGTACACGCCCCCTGCAGACTGATATAGTGTCTAGCAGGAGGGTATGACTTCATCTTTGGCTGTCGGTCTGCTACCTAGTGCACCACTCCATTGAGCCTGGGTGCAGGAAACAGGCCTCAGTAAAGCCATACCATCTAAAGAAAGTCGGGGACAGGGTAAAGTAAGAACAGGTTAACTAATATCATAGCACTTTCTAGGAAAGTGAGTTAGTCAGAACTTATATAGAAAGAGCAGCTCATTTGCTCCATCCAGGAGAGAGAGTAAAGGAGTAGTCTCCTAACAGGCTTACTTGCCTTAGATTAGGGACACAGAAGTGCCAGGGACATAGGCCAGCAATTAACCCTGCCCAACCTCTTGATGAGAAGGGATAAACCGGGGAGCTTGCTTCCTGTCACTCTGTTGGTTGTCTTACCCTGCTCAACCTCTTTATGAAAAGGGATAAACCGGAAGGCACCATATTTCTACTACTTAAAGGAACAGTAACACCAAAAAATGAAAGTGTATAAAACTAACTAAAATATAATGTGCTGCTGCCCTGCACTGGTAAAAGTTGTGTGTTTACTTCAGAAAGTCTACTATAATTTATATAAATAAGCTGCTGTGCAGCCATGGGGGCAGCCATTCAAAGGAGAAAAGGTACAGGCACATGGCAGATAACAGATAAAACACTATTGTATTCTACAGAACTTATCTGTTATCTGCTATGTAACCTGTGCCTTTTCTCCTTTTTTCCAGCTTGAATGGCTGCCCCCGTGGCTACACAGCAGCTTATTATATAAATTATAGTAGTGTTACTGTAGCAAACACACCAGTTTTACCAGTAAGCAACAGTGCATTACATTTTTATTACTTTAAAGCTCTTTTATTTTTTGGTGTTACTGTTCCTTTAATCTACTACTTATGCCTGTCTACCTCATCTGAGTGAGTATTGATATCCCTGCATTGATACCTTTGTCTTGGACAAATAAACAGTTCCTTTGTTTTGCAAGAGCTCCTGGCGTCCATCTATCCTTTAATTGGATCCATTATATCAAATACACTACACAGTGGCAGTGGGAGGTATAGTTCAACAACATCCTCCAGTAGTTTCTCCCATATAGCGGAGGCCCATCCTGATGTATGAGAGTCACATGTAGCCCTTGCTCTACTCCTAACCAGGTTTTGGTCCCTATATAGCCAAAATAGTGTTACATATCCTTTATTGTAAAGAAATCTAACCTCAAACAATCCATTGCATATTTCTATTGTGCAAACAGCTTGTGCAGATGTTGATGATATATAGCGCTACTATTCCAGGTCAGTCAATATCTGCCACTCCCATAATACTATATAACATCTCTGACTCTTATCAGGTTTTACATTTGTTATCACTTGCATTACTTTAACTTATTTACTCCATTGTAAGAACTTGTTCAGCTACAAGTGGGTTTACTTGTTGATTTTGCATATTTATATTGGGTTATCACACAAAAGAACTGTGTGGGCTCTAGCCTTGTACAGTTCTATGAATTATACCTGTTAGTTATAATAGTGTCACTGAAGCAAACACAGCAGCGGAATGTCGTTCATGTACATATAAATGCTGGGAAGAACAGTTATAAGACTAAGGGGCATATTTATTATGCTGTGTAAAAAACGGTGAGAAAATTCGCCACACCTCGCCAGGCTTCGCCGTGTAAAAATGGCGTAAAAACGGCTTAAAATCGGTGTAATTGTTTTACGCCTTTTTTCTTCCACCGGAAAATAACGGCGTAATATCCGCCGTTCAGATGACAATCTTTTCCATTTATTTTACACAGCTTTTTACTCAGAGTTTTACACAGTATAATAAATACGCCCTTAAGTTTCCTTTGTGTAAGATCCTTTGACTTTGGCTTTAGGAAACCAGTTGCTGATCAAGGAATTGCACTGAAACCTTTCATACTATTACAGACATCATGCAAATCAGAAGTGAAAAAAATTATGACGTTTAGTTAAAAAGAGACAGTTTCATTTTTTTATATCATATGTTGCATATTTAGAGAATAGTTAATGGCTTCCTCAGAGACATGCTGTAATACCTATGTAGGGATCCCCAAGATTTGGGGCCCCTAGGATGGGTTCTCCTTAGACAGGCACTAGACGGTGGCCTTAGGGAATTGGACACCTAAAGGTGGTCCTAGATGTTTTACTGCTAAAAGGGAGTTTCCCCTGCATTTCTCACCAGCAACCACTAGATGGGGTGCTGGGATATAAAAGGGCATGCAGCCATATTCTGTGGATTCTTAGTGCTGGGAGTGCCTCTGGATAGAGGTGCTCCACATACTATATCCAAGTTTAGTAAGCAGTTTCATGTGATAGGACAATCTAGGAGTGCCATGTAGGAAGACTAAGTAAGAATGGGTGGATATTGCCCCTCCAGGAGTGGTAGAGGGGTTAAGACCCCCCAGCATTACATCTACTGGAGAGCAGGGCACAAAGTGGCTAGGTAGGTGGATCAAGTCCCCACTAGTTAAGGAGTCCGGATCTGAGGATGCCTGGATGTGAGTACCGGGGTGAGTCCCTGTGGTGGGTCTGCCTAGCGCGAGTACCGGGGAGAACTCTAAGAGAGAGTGTCTCCTGGCGAGAGTACTGGGGGGAGCACCTAGATGAGAGCACTTGGCGGGAGTACCGTAGGTTACCCAACAGGAAAAGGTTCTCAATGAGAAGTTAAGGAGAATATGCCCTGCTGTTGAATGAATGTATGCCACTCCTGGAGAGGTTCTGCTCACAATAAAGCAGCTCACTTGTTTCACCACATAATCAACTGTGTCTGATATCCTTCATATCCAACGGGCCACCTACAAGCTGGTAAGGAATTACCCCAGGGTGGGGCAAATCAGCCAGGAGTAAGTGGATCCCATTGAGGGGTACAGTATACTATTAAGTTCCCAGGGTGTGGATCATAGTTCCACAAGATCATCCCTGGGTGAAGGCACGCCATTAAGGGAGCAATCCCTGTTAACCCCCATAGTAAGCGGGGGCTCAGGACTCCTGTAGCGCCAAGTAATCAGCAGGTAGCAGCACTGAATCCAGTAAAGTGGGCTACACCTAGATTAACATTATTCTTTCTTATTGATATGCTTTACAGTGTATTCCTCACCTTAGGCCACATGCTTCTTCCAAATGAGGGGCTGTTGATTTTTTTAACAATATTTTTATTAACATTTTCAAATTTACAGAGCAATGTTAATTTTTCACCTAGCAGGCATGCTTTATAGAGTAAAATTATAGAATGTAGCAGTCCAAAAAGGAAAATAAAACAAAAATAATTAACAAGTACAGCACCATATTCTAATACAGGTATGGGACCCATTATCCAGACTGCTCGGGACCTAGGGTTTTCCGGATAAGGGGTCTTTCCATTTTTTCCTACCTTAAGTCTGCTAATAAATTTATTTAAACAGTAATTAAACCCAATAGCATTGTTCTGGCTCCAATGAGGATTAATTATATCTTAGTTGGGATAAAGTACAAGGTACTATTTTATTATTAGAGAGAAAAAAGTAAATAGTTTCTAAAAATGTGAATTATTGGATTAAAATGGAGTCTATGGGAGCTGGCCTTTCGTAATTCAGAACTTTCTGGATAATGGGTTCCTGGATAAGGCGCCCAATACCTGTACAGTTAAAATCTGGAGTTTGACAGTTGCAATAATTTTAAAATAAGTGTATATATCTCTGACTATAGTTAAAACAATCTCACTGGTTGAGCATGATTAATGTAGTTTGAATACAAGGCATACAGGAGAAGAAGAACCCTCTATAAAACTATATTGAAAGCAACAATTCATTTGAGATGATAAGCCTAGTCGTCTGTAATTCAGCACTGACTGTCAAGTTTTTTGAGAATTTAGCATGAGTATTAGATAATAAACTAGTTAGTTTTTAATTCATCATAATTCAATCTATATTTTGCTTAAAAGCAATAACATAAATAGATCTTGTTTTTCATGCTTTAGCAATCGTTTGTTTTGCTGCAAGGAAAATCACTTTGAGATGCTTATGTTGGAGTTTCATAAAACCTGTGCATTTACCATTCAATACAGCTGATAGTGCGTCACATTTTACATTAATATGGAATATAGAGAAAACAATGATGTATATTCCAGTCCAAAAATGAACTACTATAGGACATGTCAACCAAATGTGGCACATTGTACCAATCTGTGCACAACATCTAAAACAGTTAGGATATGCAGACTCCACTTATTTTGTTGGAAGCCTCAAGTAAAATGTTATTGATTGAACTTGCTTTAGTTACATTCCCTACATTACATACAACTATTCTCCCAAACTTTGGGTTCTAAACCGACTGTTGAATCTTTCTCCCAGGTTCGAACATATGAATTGAAATGAATGAATATGACATTTTTGTGGAAGTTTCAAGATACAATTCGCTGATGGCGAAATGCGGAATTTTGCTGCAAATCCATACCTATTGGGCCCCTTAATTCTGCTTAGGCCTTTGAACTGCCACCAATAGAAAGCTGCTGTCCCAGGTTTTTAGGGTGGTGTCCATGCAAGCAAATAGGTCCATCAGTTATGAGAGGACCAGAATAATGCTTCTGCACAAATAGGGGCACTAAAGTGATTTTCAAGTGTTACCCACTTGGGGCCAAACTCACCTAAATGTAAGGTGGGTAGAGTTGTGAACTGAGTCGCATATCAATAATAGGTCAGGTTGGGAAGGCCTAAGCCTCCCTGGTTTCTAGAAGCAAAAAGGGTTTTTAGCTAAAAGAACAGTAAAGGTGCCATTCATGGGCCGATTGTAGCTGCTGATATCGGTCCCTTAGATCGAAAAGACGGGCCTGCCTGACATCTGGCCTGAAATCGGGCAGATGTCAATCAGGCAGGTTAAAAAATTTAGTCGGATCAGGGACCGCATCAGTTCGTTGATGCAAACTGCCTGCGCCTATTACCGGCATTCTAATTCAATCTTTTGGCCCCAGGGCCAAACGACTGAATTAGCCTAAATTAACCCGATACCGCCCACCTGTAGGTGGGGATATCAAGAGAAGATCCGCTCGCTTGGCGACCATGCCAAGCGAGCGAATCTTAACATGTATGGCCACCTTAACACCAAAAAATTAAAGTGTATCAAAGCAATCAATTTATTATGTGCTATTGCCCTGCACTGGTTGTGTGTTTGCTTCAGAAACTGTACTATAGTTGCTTTGGTGCTTTGTGGCCATGGGGACAGCCATTCAAAGATGAAAAAGTAGAAAAGGCACAGGTTACATAGCAAATAACAGATAACCTGTGTAGATTCCCATTGTATACAACAGAATTGATCTGTTAGCTGCTAAGCAACCTGTGCCTTTTCTCCTTGGCTGCTCCCAAGGCTACACAGTAACTTATTTATATAAACTATAGTAGTCTTTCTACACACACTTTTACCAGTGCAGGGGAATAGTACATAATAGATTCATTATAATTAATGGAAGAATGGAACAAAGAAGAGTAAGAAGAGTATAAGTTTGGGTAGTTATACTAATATAAACTATGGGGCTGATTTACTTACCCACGAACGGGTCGAATGGAGTCCGATTGCGTTTTTTTCGTAATGATCGGTATTTTGCGATTTTTTCGTATGTTTTGCGATTTTTTCGGATTCTTTACGAATTTTTCGTTACCAATACGATTTTTGCGTAAAAACGCGAGTTTTCCTATCCATTACGAAAGTTGCGTAAAAAGTTGCGCATTTTTCGTAGCGTTAAAACTTACGCGAAAAGTTGCGCATTTTTCGTAGCGTTAAGTTTTAACGCTACAAAAAATGCGCAACTTTTCGCGTAAGTTTTAACGCTACGAAAAATGCGCAACTTTTTACGCAACTTTCGTAATGGATACGAAAAACTCGCGTTTTTACGCAAAAATCGTATTGGTAACGAAAAATTCGTACAGAATCCGAAAAAATCGCAAAACATACGAAAAAGTCGCAAAATGTTCGTTTTCAAGTCGGAACTTTTCCAATTCGGGTCGGATTCGTGGGTTAGTAAATCAGCCCCTATGTGTTGAGCCATAATGTTTACCCCTAGTATAGATACATATTAGGATTTAAAATCTAAGTTAAGTTTAAGAAGTTTTACCATTTCTTGTTGAGATTTAAGGCCTCAGATTTTTTATGATTAAAAGATAGACCTGAGACAGCATCAGATTTTCCCAATAAGTTATACAGGTTAGGTAGGGAGACCATTGGTTGGAAGTCCAGCAAGGCAAAGTTTGTTAGGGAACCGGGAGATTTTTTGATATGCATTATTGAGCCATGGTCCATATATATTAAAGGAGCTGTTGTAGTTTTTTTGTAGTTTAGTAAGCTTTCTGGTCTTACCTACTGATCCCCCTTTCACATGGTTCCAAGCTCTTAGCCATAAAACTTACCAGGCTTTTTGTACGTCAACCTCCCTCCATGTTTAATCACCACTGTAAAGTCATTCCCTGCCGACGATAGCTTAACTGGTTTATAAAAGCATTAATACAGGTATCCAAGTTACTCCAGTTCATTTGTGTAGCAAGTGGTCATTTAGAAAGATGAAGAGTGTTTTCTTATCTCAAAGCAGAGGTACAAATCCAAATATTTTGCAAAAGGCTATAAATAACAGCAAACTGTGCCATAGATAAAGTAAGATACTTGCGTGACTCCCTGATCAATTACATGGGCTCAGAAGGTATTGGTTTTTAACATTCTGTCATGTATTTCATGACACAGAATAGTCCCATACTGATGGGATTTGTAAACCTGGTTAATCGGTATCTGATTTTTGCCCAGGTATTGGGTAGGCTGTCTGAGGGCACCATACACAAGCCGATAAACTGATGACTCAGACCGACAGCAGCTTTCTTCAGCCTGTGTATGGCCACCTTTATTTTTACAAATGTAGGATTGATTCTTCTACATTATACCTTGCACAAGAACTGGGATTAGGCAAACAAATGATTATTATTTTTTATCTAATACAGTATGCCAATGCAATTTATGATAGTAAAATATACAGGTAACCCTTTTGGTACACAGTATAATTTGCTGTAATGCATATAATAAAGTAAACAAATATGCCATTAAATTCTGTGTAGTACAAGATAATATTGAAGATGTGTAAATGTCCTCTTGTACAAAAAAAAACAAAACAGGCAATCGAAGACTAAAGTGGCTAATCGATGTCATGGAATTAGCAGTTCGAAAGATCAACAATCATTGGTATTTGATGCACAACAACGGATTAGCTAAATCAACTACTGTACATCTCTTCAATAATGAATGTAATTTACCAGAGTGAAGATTATCAGCTTCTACAATAACATCCTAACTCTTTGTAGACCATATTCAAACCTGCATTTATATTTTTCTAGGAATCATATTATGGAAATGTAACTATGTATTTCTAGGTATATACCTCAGTAGGTATTAAGCTACTGAGAAATGCTTCCCCCCACCCTTTTAAAGCAAAAGAGGGTTTGTTTGTCCATATATTGCAATATTCTTCAAGTCCTACACTCACTTTTATCTGATTAATTAAGAATTCAGTAGAATTCTTAATGAACCAAATTGATCCTAAAGCTGGGCATACATGCACCGATATAATCATACAAAACATAGTTTCATAAATTTTCGGACCATGTGTGGGCTCTAAATTATCATTGCGATAATTTTCATACCATGGCAATCGGACTTTTAGTCTGTCGCAAGGTTACTTAAAACAATAAAATGTATTTGTAGATTGTAAGCTCTTTTGGGCAGGGGTCTCTTCACTTCTTGTATCGGTTATTGATTGCTTTATATGTTACTCTGTATGTCCAATGTATGAAACCCACTTATTGTACAGCGCTGCGGAATATGTTGGCGCTTTATAAATAAATGTTAATAATAATAATAATTGTGTATCTGACAATATCCTTGGGGGACCTACAATGCATTTACGGCAAAGTCAATTTTATACAATTGTTTGGCGACTTATTTTTAGGACTTTATCCTATAGTGTCATTCTGAATGTTAATTTTAGTTTACATTTAAAGGTACGATCAATATCTGAACGTTTGTCGGAAGAAGACTAAAATCTGAACGTGTACTGTATGGCCACCTAAACTAAAATATAATAAATCTTATTGAAAGCAAAACAATCCTATTGGTTTGACATATTTATGCAATATATTTTTATAGAGGCCTCCATTTTTTGGGAGTATAGTTTCCCTTTAACTGTATTTTTATGTATTTAATTGGCATTTAAGATTCAGGTGTGTATGTACCAAAAAGCAAGAACAAATTGATTTAGATCTGCGTTTTAGCACACATACGTTGCATTGCATTTTTAAACAAAAATGCTGCATTTCTATCAATTTTGATGTACTGATGATAAATATGGTATGATGTATTAGTAAAGCATTTCATTTTAAACTAATGCTGCCATTCCAACCATGGAAAAGGAATGTATTTTAGCTGGAAATAGCAAAACAACTTCAAGTTATAGTGGGTGAGACCAGAAAGTGTTGGGGGACGAGGCGTATAATTGTGGGTGCTACTTATTTTTTAGCATGCTGAGTGTAGCGTGCATTGTATGCCTCTACATTTTTATCCCAGTTCAAGCACTGATGTTAATTGTCCTGTGTAGGCTGACAATGTGTACCAATAATAAGTACTTGAAGATGCGTAATAATGGTTATATTTTTTGTGTTGTTTATATGTTATTTTTGAAAATAAAAATATTACCTATAAAAAAGATCTAATTGGTTGCTGGTGCATTTTGGACCTTTGATATTAAATAAGCCCAATTATTCTTAATGATCTAATGATTCATGATCTGACATAATTTATTTTAATGGTAAGTATACCCTTTATTTATATAAAAAGACATGGTGAGCCTCTTAAACCATACTTCTAGAAAAAAGTTACATGCTAGATATCCTTTCTGCCACATTGCACTGAAATGAACAGGGTGTCAAAAGGGTTTTGGCATCTTATTTTGGTTCAGTGGGTATTTTATTTTGCAGACTTAATACTGTCTCTAAGGGGCTGATTTACTAACCCACGAATCCGACCCGAATTGGAAAAGTTCCGACTTGAAAACGAACATTTTGCGACTTTTTCGTATGTTTTGCGATTTTTTCGGATTCTGTACGAATTTTTCGTTACCAATACGATTTTTGCGTAAAAACGCGAGTTTTTCGTATCCATTACGAAAGTTGCGTAAAAAGTTGCGCATTTTGCGTAGCGTTAAAACTTACGCGAAAAATGCGCAACTTTTCGCGTAAGTTTTAACGCTACGCAAAATGCGCAACTTTTTACGCAACTTTCGTAATGGATAGGAAAACTCGCGTTTTTACGCAAAAATCGTATTGGATCCGAAAAATTCGTAAAGAATCCGAAAAAATCGCAAAACATACGAAAAAATCGCAAAGTACCGATCATTACGAAAAAAACGCAATCGGACTCCATTCGACCCGTTCGTGGGTAAGTAAATCAGCCCCTAAGTGTATTAGAAGTCTTATTCCTTTATTTCTGAAAGTAAATAGAGTAATCAAAGTTATTTGACAGCCAAGACGTAAAGTGAATAGCGAGAGTAAGGTGGAGGATTCAGGTTGGTGTCAGGTATGTTAATTTCTGCTGCCACTGTGCAGATCAATATAATAAACTTTATATGCAAAGCACTAACAAGAGATGCAACACAGCCTGGCAGAAATGCAGGACAGCAACAATTTATAAGAAAAGCCAGCAGGTGAATGTTAAGATAAATGTTCTGCTTGTATGGGATTTTTTCTTCTTTACACAGCTTTGGCCTTGTTGTAGCTATCACTGCAAAATGAAAAATGATAGCATGAAAGATTATGAGGCATGAATACAGAGGTTAAGGAGTAGTTTTGAGGAAAGCAGTTTAAATACAACTTTTAGATGGAAAAAAATACTAATTTGGTTGTATTTATTTACCTAATATTTGCCTAATTATTCTGATAATTTTAGTTTTACCTGTTCTCATAAATGGAAATTGTTTGATTAATTTTGATTAAAAATTGCACTTGCTTCAGCAATATGTCAGGTACCTCTATAAGAAAAAAAGCTTAGTCTTGAGCAGGCCCGGACTGGCAACCTGTGGGTTCTAGCAAATGCCAGAGGGGCTGCTGTAAGATTCCATAGACACTGACTATTTATTGGGCCTGTGGGAACTGTTTGGGCCTCTGTGTAACTAAAATTCCAGGGCCTGTTTTAAATCTTAGTCCAGACCTGCTCTTGAGGGTATAACAATGACTTCTCTTTCTTTTTTATCTAACATATTCAAGATCATAGAAATCCAGACACCAAAAAATGCCATTTTTATTGAGTCCTGTTTAAACAAACATCTTATTTTTATTGATTTATCTTCTCTCTGCAATAATATAGCAATCATTTTACTTGATCCTAAATAAGCTGCTTAAATCCATGATGGTGGCAAAACAATCCTATTGTGTTTTAATGTTTTTTTTAGTAGTCTGTGCTCCAAATTACGGAAAGACCCCTTTTTTAAAAAAAAAAAAAAAAAAACCCCAGATCACAAGCATGCCAGATAATAAATCCCACACCCAACTTACGTAAATCACTTTTTGTGCTTATAAGGGACATAATCCTCCCCTTTTGCATATATTTAGGTGCAGGGCATAGAGACCTGGTAAAAAGTTTTAAATTTATCATAATTTATCCCTTTATAATATGTTGGGATTTTTTTTAATGCTAGTTTTATACAGTTAAAAATTATTTGATAGTTTAGGGTAGGAGATATAATCCTTATATCAGGAGATATAAGTCACAAATAACTTTAAATACCATAATCGAATTTTGCAAGCAACATATTTTAAAGAATCAATTGTTCCCATGGATTTGTAAGTAAATATGGCAAAATATTGATTTTGTTTTCAGTAGAACCACACTGATTATTTGCATGTGATGTTGCCTTAAGGAAGATATAAAACTCAGCATACATTTTAGGCAACAAATCAGACGCAACATTTTTGCCGTTTTTAATTAATCAAGTACTAAAATGCACTTTATTAAACTATATTAAAGTCTTCTTGTTTTAACTTCTATTATGGGATGACAAATCTTATAGCATTACTAATCATATTATAAAATCTGGATGATTTAAAAATGCTAAAAATCATTTAAAAGAAGACATAAAATGGTATAAGGTTTGAGAAACTGATGCATAAGAGCTGTTATAAAGTGTTCTGCGGAATCATAAAGGCTCACTATAAGAAAGAAATGTAAATCCATAAAAAACTCTCCAAAGTAAAATTATAAAAGTCACCAAGAATGATGGTCTGATAGGCGCATTCTATTTTAGGGCCTCTTGATGCAGCACAGATTATACCTTTTGTTTTCAAAGCTCCCATTTACTTTGCCCTGATACAATGAGTTATGACCTTAATTAAAAAATATTATTAAAAGATTAAGCAGTTAAATTTGTAATATGTTAAGTAACCGCTGTACCCTCTCTGTACCGGCTATGGTCAAATCTGTGTTGTTCCTGCTAAAACTGTGCCTTAAATATTTCATTAACCACCACATTTAACTGACTGTGTCACTTATAACATCAGGCCATATATCCCACTAGCTCATTTTAACACAATGGCTATTGTACTGTATTTTCATAAGGCTCTAGGTAGCCTTATAATAATAGAGCATTGGGAAACACCAAAACCACAAGCCAAGCCATTGAAATCTAAATACAAATAACGGGTAACAAAGGCAGAAAGTCTACAGTCTACATTCAGCTTTTAAAGGAGAAAAACCCACCCTTCAACCACAGGCCTACTTCATTGGCCTTCCTCCCTGCTCCTTCCTCACACCACTTGTTACAGTCAAAATCTGTCCCTATGTGTGTGCCTTATATAAAATGCAGAGTAAGGGCTTTGGCACACGAGGAGATTTGTCGCCGGCGATTTTTAAAACAGCAATTTGGTGACAAGGCGCCAATGCTAAACCAATGGAAATCGCCAGCGTCAAAACATACGAGGCTACTTCAAGCCGCCTGCTGTTTCAAATCGCACACAGACCCTTTTCTGAACAACTTGAGTAAACATGTGGGAGGGGTAACTGTTGAGTGGTACCATGGGTAGCAGATCGCCTGGAGCTCAACTTACATGAAATCTCTTTGTGTGTATTGTCGTGGCGACTTGTCGACAAAGCGCCGGGGGGAAAAACGCAGGCGACAAATCCCCTCGTGTGCCAGAGCCCTTAGACAGCAGGGCTGAGAGACATCTCACACTGCTTCAGATCCTTCTCTGTCAGAGCTGCTAGCAGGAAGATGCACAGTTGGGGGCAGATTTATCGAAATATGAGATTAGAGCTCACCACAGGAAAATTCATCCACTCTCTGGGCATTCCTATAGGATTTTTAGAAGTGTATTTATCAAATGATAAACTCTCACCCATTGACATAGGCGGAGGGTAACTGTTTTTGTGATTGTTTGGGGAGGATAAAGATGGGCCATACATAGAATGAGCTAAAGCTAATTTGGATTCACTGCTGGTGTAAAAAAAGAGCCTCCCAAAAACTTCTTGCGGTTCCCACTGACTTCCAGGGATACTGCACAAAAGTACAGGTGGGATGGCTTTTTTTTACCCTAAAGTGCTTAGGATGTAAAAGTATTTATACCTGCATTTTTGTGAGGGGTTCTCCATCCATTTCTATTTGTGATCAGTTAGCTTAAAGGGGTAGTTCACCTTGAAATTAACTTTTAATATGATGTAGACATTGATATTATGAGACAATTTGCATGGCCCTGTTTTGTTTTTAATGATTTTTCAGTTATTTAGCTTTTCGTTCAGCAGCTCTCCATTTGGCATTTCAGCAGCTATCTGGTTGCTAGGGTCTTTACCTTAGCAACCAGAAAATTATTCAAGAACTATAAAAAAATGAATTAGGAAGACCAATTGCAAAGTTGCTAGTAATAGGCCATTCTATAACATACTAAAAGTTAACGTAACAGTGATTCACCCCTTGAGATGTGTTTAAGTTAGTTTTATAGCGGCAGTGGGTACTGACATCCCAAGCACATTTTATACAGTGAGATGCAGTCTGTATTTACAAAAACAGAACATTATATGCAGTAAGAAGCAGTGGGTACTAATGGCAGATATTCAGGCCCTGACAAACAACATAGAAATGAACAAAACAATGACAAAAGTAAAAAAAAAGTGCAAAAAACAACAACAAATATATAAAAGCACAACAAGCTTTTTTAAGAGTTAACTTAACATCCATCTGTTAGGATAGGTGATCTTTAGGGATATTATAGATGACAGATTTCAGCTAGTGGGTCAGCCTTTAGAACTGTATAGTGCCTATGTATAGTACCTGTGGGAGTTGGATGAAATCTGCAGCAAAAGTTCAGAGTTGGTTCTTAGATAAAGTTTACAGTCTGCAGATTCTTCTTAACAATCTTCATTTCTGCACAGCCTTCAGTTTGTAATATCTTCCGAGCCCTGTCTGCATCTGTGCCTTGATTGGTCAATTTTACTGTCTGTCAAGAAAGCTGTGCTCTGATTGGAGAATCCACAAGAAGAAAGATCCAATCGGAACACAGATGATTACAGCAGAATGGAGCTGGCAGGAACAAGAGAAGATTTCCAGAACAGTGCAGAAACAGAGTAAGGTTTTTTTTGTTTGTTTTTTCTTAAGGTGCCATGCAGGTTTGGGGAGGCTTAGCCTCCCCTAGCCTTATTGAAAATCCACCTATGCCCCTTGACACATATGCTTCTAAAAATCCCATAGGAATAAATACAAAGTGGTTGAAATTTAAAAATCATGTTTTGATAACTCTGCCCCATGAAGTCAGGTTTGGGATCAGCTTCAAGAGGTCTGCTCGAAAACGATCTAAGCAGGATTTCTATACCAGGTATCAAGAAAGGGACACTTTGTAGAGTAACAGGTGGTGTGGGAGGGAGCAGGGATGGGGGCTGATGCAGGGAGCCTGATAAATACTACTAAAGGTATAGATTAATTTTATGGCTATTTGGTTCAAGCCCCAACTTTATACCCAGTGGCATAACTAAAGAGGGAGCAGACCCTGTAAATGCAGGGTTGAGGGGGGGGGGGGGTCCAGGCCTACTTCCTCTGTAGGAGAGTGAACCATGATGCACATGAAATAGTAGGTTGTCTGTGATTTGTTTGCGTTGTGGGTAATCCATTATTTTGATGGGGATGATAAAAAAAATTGTGGGGGGCCCTAGTTTCACCCACAGTTTAAGAACCACTAGGCAAATTAAATTTATATAAAATATATAAAATGATAATGTTTAATTAATATTTAAAGGAGAAGGAAAATCCTTTTGGCATTTTACTGCCAATAGATTAGCCGCATTAGTGCCACCTAGAACAATATATTTATTCTGCAGAAAGCATTACCTTACCTGAGTAAACAGCTCTTGAAGCTTTCTCCATTTGTTCAAGCAGCTGCTATTTTAGCTTGGACTTCTTAGCTTTCGTGCTGCTGGTAGCTCATATCACACAGACTGGGGCCGGTAATGAAGAATTTTTTTGAGAGAGGAAGTCTGATACCAAAGAACATGTGTACATAAAAGAAGAAAAGAAATCTCGTGTTTCTTTTGACAAAAGACTCAGTGCAGCTTTTCTGTGAAAAGCTAATAACAGTAACAAATAATTAGTGATGATTCTAAATAACTAAACCTCAAAACATGTAAAGCTTTATATTCTTGTATTTGTGCTTTTTGCAGCCTTGTTTAAATAGATTGTTTAAGCACAACTTTAAGAGACAATAAGGTATTTAAAGAGCTTTATTAAATCAATTTTTATAAATACATATTACATAAAGCAATAGACAATATTCATCATATGGAATCATTTATTTTAAAAAACATTGACAAATCATTGTGACATCATAATCTATTTTTTTTTCTGTTCCTCGTAGATCTCATCAATTATAATTATTATTAACATTTATTTATAAAGTGCCTACACACATACAAAATATATTCCGCAGCGCTGTACAATAAGTGGGTTTCATACATTGGACATAGACATGTATGGACAGAGCAACATACTGTATAAAGCAATCAATAACCGATACAAGAGATGGAGAGCCCTGCCCAAAAGAGCTTACAATCTACAATTAGGAGATATAAACACATTTAACTAAAAGCCATATATACATGCATGCACTACTGCCTGAAAATATGTACTCTGGCTGCTGCAAAATAAGCAGCTGGTATGTGTATTATGTGTCATTAGAACCGCTAACAGTTTGGACACCCTAAAAAAACAAAAAATTTTTGAAAATACTCGTCAAATCCAAAATGGGTAAATACGTCTTTCTACTAGAAACTACCAACGACAAAGCTATGCCAAAACTAGCAGTTTTTATGAAATTTCTGAACTTGCATTTTACTCCATCATATGCATCACATTCTATAATGTCCCAACATAAAACATCATAATTATTAGCATCAGGAGTCTACTGAAGAACAGTTTGTATAGGATACTAAACTTTGTGGCGGATAGAAGCACCAAAATAAATATATAGAACACAAAATTTTCATGGGCAAAAATAGATAAACAACACACAATGCAATGAAACCACTAAAATCCAATAAAACCACTCAAATCAATGCATTTTTTTTGCTTAGTGTAATCAGTGGTTAGGATCACAGTTTGAATAGTTTCAGTTGGCCAATAAAATTTTATGGGCACAAAGCAATCTACAAAAAATAAAATGGCCAAAAATGTAATAAAATGGTTATAAACGCAACAAAATCTCCAAAAATAAAAAATATATTCACTGAAAATAACACAGAGAAGGTACTGCATAGTGCAATTAGCGAATACGCTATTGCAATAGCAATGAAACATTTTTTAGATAAAAATGCACAATGCAGTAAATTAAAAGTAATGCAGTAAAATAAAAAGGACTGGGGAACAAGCTGGGAATAAAGCAGAAACTTTAAAAGCTGCTTTTCTACTCCCCCGCCAGGATTGCTGCAAAAAATGTAGAATCTATGTTCTGTGGCACTTTTATGTGGTGTGTGGTACTTAAAGGGTTAATCAATATTTTCAAATTCTGCTTTGTCTTGATTTAAGTCCATGGTTATACTATTAGGAGTATCATACATCAAATCATCATTTTTTTTTAGAGTCATATGAGTTGTGATAACATTAAAATACTATTCATTAAGCCATCTCTGAAGTCATTACCCTATATTTCTATAAATAAACAAACCTGGTGGATTTCGTCACTCTGTGCTTCAGCAAGTCCCTGGCCTCTGGCCAATGCTTATGATATATATATACTTGCCAGAGGCATTTGAAATCCAGAATAACAGTATATTTCAGCTTCTGGTCTTTGATTATAGTGTGATAAATATTTATTAATGAAATCTTATTATGTAAGCAAGTAGTGGGGTAACTACATGTTACTTAGCCCCACATCAAATTCAAGTTGGGGCTCCAAAACTGATATTTTGTCCTGCTCTTTAATATAATTTGTAGTTTTATGTTAGCTATTGACTGAAACAGAAAATATGGATGTTCATTTTGATATACAGTTTATGGCTTGGCATTCCGCTGATACTGGATGTAATTATTACAAGATTTTATCATGTTTTTGTGACACCTTTATTGTCACTATTAAAATGCTATATTTTGAATTCTTATTGTAGGAATATACCTTGCAGGTTTTGTAGTTTAATAATAATATCACAAGACTGTCAACAAATCCCCAACAACATCTTGATAGTGGACAACAGAAAACTAATTGGCCCGTGGCTTTTCCCGAGCACAATATTTTTCTTACGATTTGTCAGGAAATAATGTTACTGCTGAATCCTCTCTGGCAAAGCCTTTAATAAATGAAGTAAACTTCACCAAAACATGTCGAGACGAAATTACATTTGCAGCTGATCTAATTAAACGTGACATGCAGACAAGGCTGACCCACTGCTTTGAGAGAAACATCTTAAGTGCTGCTGAGCCTTGCACATAATGCATATAATGCCTCAGCAGAGCATATGTGGACGTTAAGAGCTGTGTCTAGAGGAAATAGAGAGAAAGATGTCTTTTTCAAGTAATTATATCATGCTAATACTGATGTAGACAACAACTAAGAAAGCACCATGCTGTACAAACATCCAAGACAATCGATGCACAGTAAAAACCTTTTGACAAGAGAAATTGAGTGATGATGTGTGTGAAAGTTGCAAATGTATTGCTACAAACATATTATAAAACAGCCTTTACTATTATCTAGTCATGCACATTTGTCTAGCTCTTAAATAATACCTTTAAAAAACATTTAAAAAAAAACTATCTAATTTTGCCCATAACACCCCAAAACAGGTGTCTCAAAATGAAATGACAACTGTTCAGAAACAGCCCTGGGTATCAGTATAATGTCAGAGACCAAGCATTAGAAGCAGTGGCACTGGCATGAGTACCAAAGGAGCAGACCCTCTTGCCATGGGGGGCCAGGAGTAGAGAGGTTCAGGTAGATTGCAGATGTGAGAACAAATTTGTGCATGTGAGGAGGAGTTGCAGGTCTTGGCCCAGAGCATGTAACATTTCTTTAAGTTCAGCAAATTTAGCTGGACTTTTGCATGATTATCTGATACAGTGGATATGTTTTACCTATGGCAAGCTTCATTGCTGGTGCAAAGGTATTTCGGGTATCACAGATTTCCTGCGAGCAAACAATTGCCTTTTGTGCCATCACCCAACAGTGGAACATCGACCATGGGAAGCTAGGGAAAATCTTTGATAAAGGAATACATCATTAAAAATGCTTGAAATACAATGCAAGGTATAGAAGCTAAACATGCTCAACAGAGAGCCCTTTTTGCAAGAACCTATAAATGACTCTCAAAAAATGTTTGTAAATAGGTTTAATGTTGTGTTTTATTAGGTGCCATGTATAATAATTCCAAATGGTTCTACAGAAATGGAATAGTATTTACATACAGCAAAGAAGAGTACAGCAATAGTGATGAGCGAATTTGTCCGATTCCGGGAAATGGCGAAAAATTTGCGAAATGGGCAGAAATTTGCAAAACGCCGCTACTGTGCAATTTTTTTCTTTCATGTGACCACAATTTTTTTTCATGACCGCAACCGTTACTATGCAAATTGCGCCCATTTTGCCAAAGATTTGCCAGTGACGAAATGCAGAATTTTACTGTGAATCCATGCTTGCCGAAACATTTCGCTCATCACTATACAGGAATTGATTAATTGATATACCATCTAAAAAGAAAATGTTCAAGTAACCTAAATCCAGATTGTAAAACTGCCATTCATTCTTTGAGATCTACAAGAGTCCAGCTGCTGATATAACCCCATTGTGGTTTAGAGAAAAAAAATATGGAATTCTGTGTGACAGGGATTTCAACTTAATGTATCTTTCTAAAGCTGTGGGAATTCAGCAAATTGAATTTACCCGCTAGTATGAATACAATCAAGATTGCTAACATTCAAGAAATATAAAATGTGCCCTGTTTATCATGATTTAACATCCATGTTGAAAATTTCAAATTCTCTGCTGACAGCAATGCAACATTATTCAAGGCATACAAAAAGAATATATACCGTATACCGTCAATCTGCCTGTTTGCTCAACTGCAATTTTCTCAGGTTTTTTTCAAGACTACAAATTCCAGTTTACTTTAACATTTAGTCATGGTTAATATAATATAACTGTTATATTATATAGGGAGCTGTATTCCAAAAACATTACAGTTTTATTTTTAAGGGGGGCAGTATAACCATGTTGTTCAACCATGCGCGGTAGGCCAAACTTGCATACGGAGCAGTGGGGAGAAGTCCCCATTGCTCGGTATGGGAACAAAAATTTTAAGATTTTGGTGCAGCGGGGCAGCATGCCACCCCCAGGTTTTCTGCCGCCCTTGGACCGGGCCTTTGTGGCCTCTTTGTGGAATTCTGTTTTGCAGGGGAATTATCTGTATGCTGGTAAATATCTACTCACAAGGACCAAACAAGGAGTAGCTTAAAGTTTGTGTTCATTATCTTTAGAGAACTAAAGGTTGCAGGGGGAGTGTAAACAGAAAAGACTGCAAAACAAATTTAGAGGGGACATAAACATTCCATGGCATGATTACTACATCTTAATGTTACTGTACTAAAACTCCCAGTATTATAGGTACTTAAGTCTAGCAACCATAGAAATTAATTTTAAAGTGACAGTGCATGATCATACACCTGCCAGTGTTCAACAGTACATGGTTGCTTACACTCAAAGTTCTCAGTTTAATATGATCATTACTGAAGACAGGACAAGGAAAGGTTAATATATTGCACTAGTACAGTGATCTGTCTTACTTTGTCATTGCTCATGCACATAACAGTAACATTTTTTAGTTTACTATACTGCGCATTCACAAGACTAGAAAGCTGTAAGGGAGCCTTGGAAAATAATGAAAACATGTTAACACATTGGTAGGTAAAAAAAGATTCCAAATCCTGCAGGAGCAGGAGTACCAATCTAAGAAAAAAGGTTAGCGATCTAATATACAACGGGGTGCCTAACTATATATTGGCACTATATATATATATCTCAACTAAAAATTGCAAGCCATGAAAAAGCAGAATGTGCTGAACAGGAATAAGGGCTTTACATATTCATTACAACTTTGCATACATAATATTGCTTTTCAAAATCACCTGCTAATTTGATTTATTGGGACTACTTTCAAATGCAAAATAACACATGCAAAGCCTAATGGTTATTTACCAGAAACATGTAAGCGTAAGCTCCATTATAAATTTACATGAAAAATGCATTTTACTAGCATTTTTTTGTGAGTGATTGTTGAGCAAATGCTGTTAAATCTGCACTGTTCAGATTAAGCAAAAGGGAACTGATTATGTTTTCTTGCTCATACAGCTCTGAACTTTAAAATTATTCTCAATATAGCATTATTGGTTCCTTTCTCCATAAAAACTCACTCATATAATTGTGTAACATGCTTGCTGTTGTTGTTCATGGCTCTGCCTGCTTTGTGTTTCCTGAAATCAGCATGCCTGCTATTAGCTTTAACTAGCTTTTATTTCTTTTTCTCAGTTCTACAATGCCTCCATGCTTTGTTTATTCTACTGTTTTTTTATCGACTCTGAGATGCTCTGAGATGCTGGGTGTGGAAGATTATCTTGAACAGGGGGGCCCGGGGGGTGGGGGTTGTGCTGTTGCGCAAAAATTTTCTTACGCCACAGCCCCTTAGCCATTTCAGTTCAGACACACATGGTCAAAAAATTGCCGCGCTGCGCGCACCAAATCTTTATGTCCCTCTTTTCATTTTTCGAATGTTGGGAGTTGTGCCTGTATTAAGCACAATTCAGCAGGAACAGCCTAAAAAACTTTAAAACTATGGCAACATAGGGAATCCTCTGCACTAAGCATAATTCACAATGTACTAAGGGGGCCCCGTAAAAATGGTTCCAATTGGGCCCCGCAGTTGGTAAGGCCGGCCCTGACTGGCATAGTGCATATTATGGGCAATTTTCACTGGACAATCCTGTGGAAGCTATAATTCATTTTGGTATGCTTAGGTTGGAGAAATAGGTGGTGCAAACAAGAGCATTTTAGGGAACATCTGAAACTTTTGGTAATACATGTATTCTCCTATGTCTGATCCTTTGTCTTCACAGTAGGTATTATAAACACAATAACATACACATTTATCAGTATGAATGATCCCTGTGACATTAGCTATCTTACTTAGAGATGAGCACATTTTTTCACCAGGCATGGATTCACAGCAAAACCTACATTTTGCCAAACTACCACGAAAATTAGACATGGCAAAAAATCAGGAAAAAGTCATGTCAAAAAAGTTGCAGAAGTGTAAAAAAAATCATGTTTGGGTCAAATGAACACTATATTTATTCACTTCACTTCTCTGCCTGCATCTTTCCTGCTGCCTGTATGTATTGCTGCTGAGGGGAGGGAGAAGGAGAGAGCAGCAGTATGGTAAGTGTTTATGGCTGTATTATGGCTTAGTTTTTACCTTTTCTTCTCCTTTAAATAGATCATTTGTTATGTATCAGACATGGCTTTCTTATCCAGTTACTGGATA
Organism: Xenopus tropicalis; assembly: GCF_000004195.4. Taxonomy (NCBI): domain Eukaryota; kingdom Metazoa; phylum Chordata; class Amphibia; order Anura; family Pipidae; genus Xenopus; species Xenopus tropicalis. Next base: position 75,645,950 of record NC_030681.2, on the reverse strand, counting down.
TATTTAAATACACACACTGATGGATTGTAAACATTTTTATTTGATCTTAAAAATGCAATAAAAGGTTTGAAAAGAAAGTAAAGTCAGTGAAATAGATGGTGAAGGATTGCATGCCATCTCTGACAGCACAATATATTTATCAGGAACATGTTTTTCTTGTGTTTAAGCCCAGCATCAGCATGAGCAGCAGTGGGTGTCAGGTGAAATTTTGTAAAGGTCACTGCCACTGGACTTGTAGGAAGAATAATGGTCAGGGACTGATTTTTATGACTCAAATGACAAATAAAGCCTCAAAAGGAATATGGCTAGAAATGCTGTATTTTATTTAATTAACTTACGGCCCCTAGGTTCAAGCAAATGACAGCAACACTGAGCATATGCTGTTGCATGGCTGAAAAGAAAATGGGGAGCTACTGTGAGCATCTTTTAATGGGTTGTAATAATATGTAGCAATCCTTCTTGAACTCTAGTATTCCTTCCTCCCGAAAGCAAACCTTAATGCTGTAAACAATTTAGGAAAGGCTTTTTCCTTTCTCGGACCAATAATGAACCCATACACAAATCAAGGTTCATACAGAATGGGTTTCCTGACAGGGAAGAAAGAAAACTTGACTGGCCTACATAGAACATTCTAGAATGAACACCCCTTGGGTGATTTTAAATGCCAGCTGTACCAACATCGGTAGGCTAATGATCTAGTGGCTAAATGGAAGTTATACCCACCAACAACAGTCTAACCTGGAAAGCTTACCCAGCCAAGCTAACACCAGACCAAGTTCATAATACACTCGATTTTGAAATGATTTGTTGGACAGACAGAAATCAGGATACTTTTAATAATTTATTGTATGACAAATTGGCTAACCCTATTCTTTACATTCAAAGTTCACCGATAATTTTGTAAAAGGCATTGCCTAGATCAGAAATGAAAGAACCATATATCAGTACTGTAAAAGAAAACTTCAAGTAATATTTTATAGCCTTTTCCAAGTGCTTGTCTTTGTCAATCCATATATTATTTAAAAAGAAATTCATTGAATCCGTCCATTATTTAAAGAAGAGGAGACTAGTGTCCTTACTGTGTCTATAAATACTTGTCTTTTCTCTAAGATCTATGCACTGCATGCTGTTTGAAAAGTATAAAAGACATATATCATAATGTTACAAGCTGTCAAGGTTTCTAAGCACTTTACTTTGTGAAATCTGAATAGGCCCTGTGTTTTCTAGGATCTGTTGGCAATTCACATTTATATCATAATTATCAATCTGGTGTCCAGAGGCGCTGAAGATCTTATGTAATAGCTGCCCAGCACTTACCTGTACACTGATAAAATAAAAATTATTTTGCTGAACCAGAGCAAAGTTTGCCTAGGTCTAGCAATCCATAGCAACCAATCAAATGTTGGTTTGTCAACCAACTGTATTCTTATTGATTTCTATAGATTATTAAACCAGTAACCAACTTTGCTCCTTTTATTAGGTTTGGCACTGTGCCATTATCACAAAGGAACACCCCATCCAGAGTCATTACCGGACCTGTTAGTGTCAAACTTTATGGGGGTTAGTATTAAGATACTGATAATGCCCAGGGCCCTGCCCGCGTCATATCTACATACAGACAAGTAATATGGTTCCTCATCAAACTGACCATACTTTGTATGCATTTGTGGTAAGCGCCTTTGATTATAAGATCCACTTGGACAGTATCTGATAAGAATGATTATCTCTGTAAAGTGTTGTGGAATACAATGACGCTATATAAGTAAGGGATGAGATTGATACTAATCAGACTGTAAGAAATGTTATTTTAAATTGGGGTTTTAACATCTGAAGAATTGCCTTTTATACTGCTAACTGTGTGTATATGGCTTTTTAATTATTTATCAATGGTTCCCTAGACAGTGATGGCCATTCTTACATTGTTTATGCAGTATAATTATGTGGGTAAGAAATGTAATAATGACGACGTCTGATGCACATTGGGTTCAGATAGATTCCGAAAATAAGCAAAATAAAGAGAAAAGGCAGAAAGTGTATAATGGAAAGACATATAAAAGGAATTTAATTCCATACATATATCTAATAGGTAAATTAAAGAGGTAGTTTAGCTTTAAGTTAACTTTTAGTATGCTATAGAATGCTTTGTTAGCAACTTTCTTTATTTTTTATAGTTCTCAATTATGTACCTTCATGCTTCTTTCTAGTTCTCAAATGGAGGTCACTGACCCTGGTAGCCAAAAAGCTATTTCTCTGTTAAACTAAAATGTTACTAATAATGTACTTATTCTTACTTATCTTTTTTATTCAGTCCCCCTGGTATTTATATTTCAGTCTCTCATTAAAGCCCCTGCCTGATTGCTAGGGTAAGCTGGACCCTAGCAACTAGATAGCTGCTGATATTCTAAATGGGATAGCTGCTAAACAATAAAAATCTAAATATTTAAAAAACACAAAAAATAAAGACTAATTGCAAATTGTCTCAGAATATCACAGCCTACATCATACTAAAAGTTAAGATACATTTTAAAAATAGTCCTTTCATTTCAGTTCTTATAGTTACCAGGAATGGCATTTTGCCAACCCTGGTAACATGTGGGGTTCTGCCACTGGAGGCGAGTTTCTCAGTTTGCCTCTGGGCAGCAGCATCCCTGGCTATGCCCCATCACATCATTATCCATGCCAAATTCATGCCCACTTCTGCTACACATGTAGAATATTGCTGGCAAACAGCTTCTCCAGTTTGATATTTCTGACAGTGCATAGTCACTGTGCGGTATATTCTGCAATAAAAGTATACATTTTATTTTTGACATTGCAATGCAGGAGGCTCAAGACAGGGTGTAGGTGCCATTTCATAAACCAAATAATAATAGAAAATAGAAATATTTTCTTTAGTTTGCATAAAGCCAAAACATCAGTATCCTATAAAAGAAAATTTCAATTTGCCTACATTTTGAGAATAATAATACACATTCATAGATTGTGAGGAAATATGATGCAAATTGACCTACGTAAAAAACAGCTTTCGGCATATGACAAATTTGCAGAAATCTAGCATAAATACATCTTACTTTGTGCACAGCATGTTTAACTAATTCTAATGCAAGAGATAGACATTACCATTTCCTTTGGGTGTTAAACACACTTGTAAAGATCAGATTTATATTGACTTAGCTACACATTTTGATTTTTTGCACCAGAACCTTTCCTTAACTATTTCAGCTCATATACAGTATAGTTCAAAATTCATTATGTTCAGATATTATTATTATTATATTACATATATATATATATTATATAACATATATTTTAATAGACTACATGAATAATTCATGATATTTTGTGGTAAATATTACCAATATTTCTCTTGATTATAATAGTAACAGATGATGTGCACAGGACCATAATGATTGGTTACTGCAGCGAGGTATAGAGGATTCACAGATAAAATATCCTGGTATTATAGTCTTTTTTCAGCAGTATGTTATTCCCTTAGAAAGAAAAAATATGAAGTGTCAAGGAAACGTAAAGCTTTCTGACTATTGATGAATGGGCTTTAGATTTTTTTTTAATGTATAAATGAATATTTAGAAATAATTTAAATGGATAAAAGAAATGACAAGTGTTTATAGCTACACAATTATTCAGGTTAAAGGTAGGATATTGGTTTCCCCAGTAAAGAACTTTACTTTACGTACTCTATTTCTGGTTCCAGAAAAGGACATGGATCTGCATATGTTTGGAACTTCTGGACTTATATCTGCAGACTTTGTTGGTTATATTTACAGTATTATATTTAGCTGTAATCTATGTCGTTATGGTTTTGAAAATGTATTCAGCTTCATCAATCAGTGATGGACTTTTTCACCTGCACAGTGTCTAGTACAGATATGCAATCTCTATCCAGAAACCCATTATCCAGAATGCTTTGAATTATAGGAAGCACATCCCCCATAGACTCAATTTTAATCAAATAATTTTACAAATGTGAATAGAGATAGATGGATAGAGATTTTCTTTTTCTCTGTAGTAATAAAACAATACCTTGTGCTTGATTCTAGGATATAATTACTCTTTATTAAAATAATTTTTAGCAGACTTTAGGTCTGGTAATCCAAATATGGAAAGATCCCTTATCTGGAAAACCCCATGTCCCAGGCTATTTAAAAAAAACAGAATAACAGAAACCATGCACTGAAAACATGCACTGAAGGAGAAGGAATGTAAAACAATAAAGAATCTTGCAGTTGAAAACATCTTAATTTATTTATTAGACCAATAGTTTCTCCATGCATGCATTTACTGACATGAGGCATATATTTTTCTCAGAATTAGTAAATGGTTTATATTACAAGCTATCTGGAGAGTCTAAGGAGTTGTTATCAAATTTATATGATGTCCTGTCTCTCATAATAGGATCAGTGGCGTGATGCTGTGCTATATTTTGCCAATCACTTAGATTATTACTATAATGATTGCATTATGCTGGCTTTATTTAAAATGATTGAAAAATCATTTAGTGGTACCTGTTTTATTATATTTATTTATTTTTTAGTACCAACATACCTTGCAGTTTTATACAGAGATCATACAATGATCAGTTGTATACAAAGGTCAGTATTAAATGTAGAGGTTAAAAATGCAATAACAATTACAACATTAAAAAAAAGCGATCTAGGTGAATAGTGCTATTTGTTCATGATGAAATAAACAGGTGGAAATGACTGAAATTTTGCAGTCTGGCTCAGACAACACATTTCACTGCTGCTGGCTTACTACTACATATGACTCTGGCTCACAGTATGGCAGTTACATGGAGCCTCAAAGTTACTTAGAAATTACATACTAACATTTAATCCCCCATTTGGCAGGGGACAACGGACTTCCTCTTCCTTCTCCAGATTTACTTTTCTGCAAGATTATTTATTATCACAAACACAAAACAAAGTGAAAAAAGCATAAATATTTGTAAATATAGTCTTAATTGTGTCACCACAAAAAAATCATTTTCATCAAAAATACGTAACCATTATTTTTACAGACAGGAATGATACAGCAGAATAACTAGATAATAAATAATTAAAAAGAGGAGAAATATCTAATAATGTAGAACTTCTTCAGATGCAATTGTGAGTAATATATTTATATTTAAAATATATTAGAAAACTTGTTATAATAGAAATTCAGTAAATGTAATATGAAATTGAACCTGGAAGGAAAACTGGCGCAAATGTACGTAATAATGATAAAAAATCATTTATCAAACTAAATATGAAATCTCTTCCTATAACTCTGTTAAGAAAACTGTAATATACTTATTTTATGGACTAACGCACATCTGCATTTTATGCTGTTTGCATACAACTCTGAAAAGCAAAATCGGTTCTATTCCTCAATGTACACAATACAGGAGTCAGGGTTACAGGACTAACACTGTAAAGCAACAAGTGACTTATTGTCCATGGCAGACATGGGATATGGTACTTAAAGAATAAGTAAACCTTTTTTTTTTCTATGAGTAAAATTACTCTAAACAGCCTCCAGAATTACCTACCTTTGTCCCAGCATTCTCTCTGACCTGGTTCCTCAGTCAGAAGGTATTCTTTTTCTTTGCTTCCTTGTGCAGAGTGAAGCCCCGTCCCCACTTCCTGTTCAGGTCTCTCATCAAAAAAAAACCTTGTCGAATTGAAGAGAGAACTGAACAGGAAGTGGGGGTGGGGCTTCACTCTGCACAAGGAAGCAAAGAAAAAGAAAACCTTCTGACTGAGGAACCAGGTCAGAGAGAATACACTTTTAATAGTGGCAGAGCTTAGATCAGATTTAGCCAAGATACTTGAAGTAGGAGCTTAGACTGTGGGTTACAGTACATGTGATTTTCTCAAAGCTTTTTATACAGTATCAAATAAATACCTGGTTTATAAACTAAGAACTGTTGGTTTTGGTAATGCAGTCTGTACATAGACAGAAAACCAGATTATGTACAAAGGGTGATTGCCAGTTGTTAGTGGGGTGCTGCAAGGTTTTGTATTGGGTCCACTGTTCATTGTGACCTGGGGAAATGCATTGTATATGTGTTTGCCGATGGAACACAGCTATTCATGCCTTCCACAGTCAGCTGGGTAAGTCAGGAAAAACTCAAAAATAAATATTATTGCTACCATGGGCGTCCACAGAAGGGGGCAAGAGGGGGCACTTGCCCCCCCCCCCTGGAAAAGTAGCAAAAAAAACAAAAAACCTTACTCCGTTTCTGCACTGTTCCCTCAAGCCCGTTTTGCTGTGCTCCGATTGGATCTTTCTTCTTGTGGATTCTCCAATCAGAGCACAGCTTCCTTGACAGACAGTAAAATTGACCAATCAGAGCACAGATGCACACAGGGATCAGGAGATTTTGCAAACTGGAAACAGAAATGAAAAGAAGAATCTGCAGCTGTAACTTTACCTAAGAACCAACTCTCAACTTTTGCTGCAGTTTTCATCCCACAGGTACTATACACAGGCACTATACCCAGGCACTATACCCAGGCACTATACACAGGTACTATACACAGGTACTATACATAGGTACTATACACAGGCACTATACACAGGTACTATACACGGTACTATACAGTTTTAAAGAATCACTAGCTGACATTAAATTGTTTTTTGCCTGACCTGACATCTATAATAATTTATAATCTATCCCCTACCCTGACACATGGAGGGTAAGTTAACTCTTTCCCTCTGAAAAAGCTCATTGTGTGTTTGTATATTTGTTGTTGTTTTTTGCACTTACTATTTTTTTTTTTATTTTTGTCATTGTTTTGTTCATTTATAGTAAGTTACAGTGGGGCCAATGTTGTGTATTAGTGCCAGTGTTATAGTGCCAGGGCCTGAATATCTGCCATCAGTACCCACTGCGTCTCACTGTATATAATGTGCTGGGATTGTAAATACGGACTGCGTCTCACTGTATATAATGTGCTGGGTTTGTAAATACGGACTGCGTCTCACTGTATATAATGTGCTGGGTTTGTAAATACGGACTGCGTCTCACTGTATATAATGGGGAGTCAGTATCCACTGCCTTTCTTGCTATAAAACTAACATAAACACATCTAAAGGGGTGGTTCACTTTTAAGTTAACCTTTAGTATGTTATAAAATGGCCTATTCCTAGCAACTTTGCAATTGGTCTTCCTAATTAATTTTTTTGAATAATTTGCCTCTCTCTTCTGCCTCTATACAGATTTCAAATGGGGGCCAAAAAATATTGCTCTGTGAGGCTACAATTTTATTATTATTATAATTTTGTATTACTTATTTTTCCAAGTAGGCCCCTTAACTATTCATATTCCCATGTCTTGTTTAAACCACTACCTGGTTGCTAGGGTAAATAAGACCCTAGCAACCAGATAGCTGCTGAAATACCAAATGGAGAGCTGCTGAACAAAAAGCTAAATAACTGAAAAACCATTGAAAATAAAAATGAATTTGAATGCGAACTACCCCTTTAAGCTAACTGATCACAAACACAAATGTTTGCAGATCCCCTCACAGAAGTGCGCGTATGAATACTTTTACATACTAAACATTTTAGGGTAAAAAAAAAGCACCCCCATCCGCACTTTTGTACAGTATCCCTGGGAGTCAGTGGGAACGGCAAGAGGTAGTTGGGAGGTTAACTTTTTACGCCAGCAGCGAATCCACTAAGTGTCACATTAGCTGTAGGTCTGTCTGTGTATGGGCCATCTTTAGCCTCCCCTAGTATCATCCTGCAAAAAAAAAAATATATTTATATATATATATATATATATATATTTGTCTGTTGCAGGATGATGCTAGCTTACTTGCCCCCCCTTGGAAAATTTTCTGCGGACGCCCATGATTGCTACATTTACTAATACCTGGTAAATAAGAACACTGCTATACCCTGCATTTTAAAATGTGGGCCCTGTAAAAGCATTGTGAACTTTCCTAAGGTATTATATATATCTGTAAATTCAATGTATGCATGTATTGCCTTGTGCTGTGGAATATGTTTCAAAATATGTAGTTTTGTGACATATGTAGAAATTTGAATACTTGTCTGTCTTTAAAAAACAATAACTTTTAAACACCCCCCATATTAGGAGTGCTGGTATTCTAGAAGGTAAGAAATACTACATATGACTTCTGTTTTTCTGTGTTTCAAATTACAGAAAGACTATCTCCCATAGAGTGCTTTTTAAGCAAATAATTCAACTTTTTGAAAATGATTTCCTTTCTATCTGTAATAATAAAACTGGACATAGTACTTGATGGTAACTAGGCTGCATGATCCATATTGGAGGCAGAACAACTGTGTTTATTTAATGTTTAATATTTCTTAGCAGATTTACCATATTTGTGCAGCAGAAGTCCATTAGAAGCTATAACTGACAGATTGAGAAGGGACAGTCAGGTTGGCAAAACAGTCAGGTTTAGGAACTTCAAGTAATTACAAAAGCAGGCATACCCATGAAAAATGGTCAGCATGACCTATAGGTAACTTTTAATGTACATTAGAGTCAGTATCACTTGTGTCCACATTATAGAAAGATCTCTAGGTCCCAAGCATTATGGATAACAGATCCTATATGAAAGTTTTACACTTATCCAGAGATAACTCAGCTTCAGTAGAAACCTGTTCACCTATTACAGCTGATATACTGTTTTTCACAAGTTATAATCTTTTATTTAGACCTTAACATTTAATAACCTCTTATCAAAACATAGTAGAATTACATTTATTATGGTACAGTTTTTATTTTTTTATAGAAACGTAACATTTTTGGCATAACCAAATACAAAATATGCTAAATACTCATGGTCTGCTTTGTGGACATTCCCATGGTAGAGATAAAGTACTAAAGGAGGCATATAGGTGATATAAACTGAAGCTGTAGATATTCTGGACCCCGCAACAGTCTAAGATTAATGGTCAGAGGGTTGCAACTCATTAAATTTGATAAGTCATCAATGATAAATTGATTTGATGCTTTTTCTCTTTATTACTTTCTGTCTACTGAAGTGCAAAATTGATAGTGAATGCCTAATGAGAATAGGGTTTACCTCCTGTAGATTCTTCATTCTCTTTTTGTTGAAAGTATAAGAAAATGTAACACAAGGTTGACTTTGTAATGAAACATGAATGGTAAGGCTTGGGAGATAACACTTGTGTGCATTACATACAAGCTATGAATTTATTCAAAGGGTTTCTGTTTTGAAATGTTAAAAGTCCTAAAGTGCCTGCACTTATCCACTTACAATGTGGGGTGTATGATTAATTGAATTCAGTAAGTGTATATATATATATATATATATATGCAATGCCAGATGGAGAGCACACCAAACTATATAGACGATACCTGGGTGCCAGAGCAATATTATTGGAATACAGGTAAAAAGTGTCGGCACTCACAGGATTTGCATAAAATACTCACAGACAGCAAGTCATAGTCAGATGCAATAAGGTGAGGTTTATTAATCCAACGTTTCGGTTCCTTACTAGAACCTTCGAACCTTCGAAGGTTCTAGTAAGGAACCGAAACGTTGGATTAATAAACCTCACCTTATTGCATCTGACTATGACTTGCTGTCTGTGAGTATTTTATGCAAATCCTGTGAGTGCCGACACTTTTTACCTGTGTATATATATATATATATATATATATATATATATATATATATATAGATAGATAAAAAATGCAGCACTCAACAGGACTTTATATGTAGAAGATTTTGAATTATCAATAAATCTTCATAATCTGCAATTGGATTTTTATATTTTATATATGATGATCATGAATAGATCAACCAAACCAACAGTGTGTGTGGTGTGCAGTCGTTATGCCTGGTATTAATTGACTGCAGGGCAAATTCTAGGCACACATAAAGCCACAGTCACCACTGAATAGTTTAGGAGACAGACCTAACTGCTGACTTCTGTCTACATATGTTAAGATCATATCGGTAGTTCCTGCAGTGGTCCCACTCCACGCATGTGCACATTTTTCCCCAACCCCCCTCATGTAGCGCTGGCATGTGTCATGCTGCAAGGCAGTGGGGCGTCATTTATAAAATTTGCACAGCACAGAATTATTTAGACGGTGAACATATTTATCTTGCCTGTGTTTATATTTATAAAGCTGAACAAGACTGGTGCATTTAATGTGCAAACATAATTACAAATTTTTATTTGCAGTGGCAATGCCCTATGGCATATTGTCAAACGCACACACTCTGCGCCAAAATTATGCCACAACTTTGGTGGGGGAAAGAATATTCACTAAACTATTTTCGCAAACTGAATTTATGTTTGCAAGGTGAAAATTGGTGCTATATTTGCACACAATAAACATTCACACAGGGCATGCAAAATGCAATCTTATTTGTGAATTTTTGTGCTCAATTTCCCTGTGATTTGCAAAAAAAAGAAAGGAAGGGCACAGCAGAAATCATGTGCTAAAACCATTTGCAAAAAAATGGCACTGTCCGAATTTTATAAATGACCCCCAGAGAGTGTTACGACAAAATGCAGTGCACGCTATGGCACAAGTGGTGGGCACAACCTAAATCTTTGTGTTCATGTAGGCGCTTGAACATTGTCTAATGGCTAGTACGTGTGAATTTACTGCTGATTTGTAAATTGGATTCTGACCCTTTGCCTGCTTGACCATTCTTATAGACTTCCCGTGGTACATTACCTCGCCTGTGCTCCTGACTTTTGCTACTTACCCTTGGCCTGAACCTGAACTTTCTTACATGCCTATCATTGATTGTACCTGAATTCTGCTGATCTGCCCACTGTTGCGGCCTGTTTAGTTCCATTTGTTGGCAGCCTGCCCTGACGAGCCTGATATCTTCTGACCAATGTTAGTTCTTTAGAAAGGCATTTTTGTCGCCTGCAGGGGCCATCAGCCTAAAGTTTAAAACTAAGTAGCTTTATCAAAAAGATCTATGTAAATACTGCAATAAACACAAAACAGAAAAGCTGCACTGAGTCTTCTATCTAATAGGATTTCTTTATTCTTTTGCGTACACATGTTAAGCAGTATCAGACTTTCTTCTCTCAGAAAAATCCTTCAGGGCACTGGCACAAGTCTGCTCAATTTGTTCCTCTCTCCCTCCCCTCTGTGTTATCTGAGCTACCAGCAGCCAGAGCTGTAGCACAGAAGTAAGAGACCAAGCTAAAATGACAGCTGCTATCTTAAACAACCATTGGGAACTTCTAGGGCTGTTAACTCAGGTATGGTAAAACTTTTTTACAGAATAAATATAGTGTTCTAGCTTGCACTAATCTGTTGGGGAGGAGCTGCATCACTAGCTTTCCTTCACCTTTAAGAACCCATTTCTATGAGGTAGATTACATCTACAAACAACTGAGATGTAATTTTAAGGGCCAGCAGCAACTCAACTGATGCAAGTAAGCACTCTTCACACAAGGCGGGGAAAGATCAAAGGATAGGCACATGTTCATTATATATTATTATTATTACTATTAACATTTATTTATAAAGCGCCAACATATTCTGCAGCGCTGTAGAATAAGTGGGTTTCATAAATGTCATGGACATACAGAGTAACATAAAGCAATCAATAACCGATACAAGAGGTGAAGAGAGCCTTGCCCAAAAGAGCTTACAATCTACAAGGAGAAAGGGTTGAGACACAAGGTGTGGGAATGGGCATGACCATGACCAGAGTTGTGAGAGGTGTGGCACAGGGTATTGCTTTTAGCAGCACACTGAGGTTATGTTAAACTAGATTAGGGTAAGCTTCTCTAAAAAAAATGTGTTTTTAGAGATCGCTTAAAGGCAGAGAGATTGGGATAAATTCAGAGATGTAGGGTTAGGCAGAGTTATGAACTGCTTTGAATGTGAGAGTCATTAGTTTGAATTTTATCCTGGATGGTAGGGGAAGCCAATGCAGGGATTGGCAGAGTGGCATGGCAGATGAGGAGCGGTTGGAGAGGTGTATGAGCCTGGCAGCAGTATTCATTATGGACTGGAGAGGGGACAATCTTTGGAGGGGAAGGCCAATTAATAGGGAGTTACAGTAGTCCAGGCGAGATATTATAAGAGAGTGAATAAGAATTTTGGCAGCATCTCGGGTGATAAATGATCGTATTTTGGAGATATTTCTTAGGTGAAAGTGACATGATTTGATAAGTGACTGGATATGAGGCGTGAAGGACAGGGCAGAATCAAGGATAACCCCAAGGCACTGGGCCTGGGGAGATGGGATGATGGTAGAATTGTTAACCTTTATAGATACCTCGGGAACAATGTGGGTGTTAGATGGGGGAAAGAGAACCAGTTCAGTCTTAGAGAGTTTTAATTTAAGGTAACGTTTGGACATCCAAGTTGAGATAGCGGACAGGCAGGAAGAGACGCAAAGCTCTGGATTGAGGTTAGGAGAGGAAAGATAGATCTGAGTATCATCAGCAGAGAGGTGGTATTGAAAGCCAAAAGAATTGATTAATTTGCCAAGTGAGGAGGTATAGAGAGAAAATAGTAAGGGGCCCAGGACAGAGCCTTGAGGAACCCCGACAGAAAGAGGCAAGGGAGAAGACAATGCTCCATTGTAAGAGACACTGAAGGATCGATCTAAGAGATAAGATGAAAACCAGGATAAGGCAGTGTCACGAAGGCCAAGAGAGCAGAGAGACTAGAGGAGAAGAGGATGATCCACAGTGTCAAAAACAGCCGAGAGATTGAGAAGTATTAGTAGCGAGTAGTGTTTTTTTGGCTTTAGCCGATAGGAGGTCATTTGCCATATATGAGCATAAACCTTAATAAATGAGCCCCTAAAGTCTGCCCTTCTGATCTTTGACTGCGGTTTATTATTTGAAAGCAATAAATTACATGGTAATCTAAATATGTTATATAATATTAAAATGACTGATATATTTCTAGAGAGATGATGATGCAAATTCCTTTGCATCTGCTATTAAGCCTGAGATCACAAATTAAATCAGTTTTAGGTAAGGTTTGTATGCCCTTTAATTCATATGACTGGCTATTTATCTCTGTTAAGCTACAGTACCATAAATTACCTACAATTACTATTTGAATGGAGAGAATTGCTACCCCAGAGAGTTACAGTGAAGGGAAGAAAGAATAACAAATTAGCAGTTACCTGCGTCCATAACTGACCATAAATTAAGAAATGCTCCATGTGGTTTAGACCATGTTATAAAATGAATCTACTTTGTGCCTCCTAATTACAGTCAAAGTAAATAGCCTTCAACTTTAGATATAAAAAGTAAGGGGTATTTTTATTGCAGTGTGTAATGTTGCCCATAGCAACCAATCATCAATTAGGATTTAACACCTACAAGGTAGAAAACAGAAGCAAAGATCTGATTGGTTGCTATTGGCAACATCACAGGTGATGTTAGTATACACACTATAATAAATATGCCTCTTATTGTTCTTATTAATATATAGTAAGGTTCAGGTTAGCTGGGACCACAGCCTTGCCACAATGTAAACACACACACAATTCTAGAGCAACAAAAGGAACAACAGTCCTGCATCAACAAACAGGTCAGCATAAAGAAATGAAAGGTTTTCAGCACTTACAGCTTCTAATATAAAAAGTACAATATCCCTCTGAACAGCTATCTGGAATCAGTTTCTTAGCAAAGATCTTTCTCTGTGCAGTGACAAAGGGTAGTGTTTCTAGTCTCTAGAGTGGAACATACAGCCAAGTTCATTCCAAGTGGCCAATCTCCACACGGACTGGAACTGGCTGCTTCATTAGCCCACTTTAGCCAAAATTAAAATCTGGCTCTGACAGTAACCTGGGACAGGCAAACTGCATCCCAGACATTGTCAGACATTCTGTCAGTCATCCAATTATAAAACTCCCTCCCCTTTTTCAACCCTGTGATTGGAACAAAAGAGGATATATATCCTGGAGAGGTGTCTGCGTTACCCATCTGATAGCTTTTATTGTGCTTCACAGTGCTTCCTGTAAGCTCATAAACCAGAGGTTAACCCTTCTTCCTTTTGGTACATCCATTTCATGGGCATCTTCCAGTATGCCCACTTTATAGCCAGACACTGCACCTGCATATAAAAGTTATGCTTAATGACACATTTATGAGGGGTGACCTCACCCTCCTAAGCTTATTTAGCGACATCCAACATGGGATGTCTGCCATACAGCAACTCAAAAAGAGAATATTTCATAGTGAACTAAAGTTAAACCAATTTTTCCCATCTTTCTCTATGACTTTTCTCAACATGGCTTTTAAAGTTTTATTAAAACACAAGATCATCTGTCTGGGACCATGGTTCTGAGGTGTGTGGCTTTGAACATTTTACAGTTTTTTTTGTTACCCAGGAAATGAGTACCTTGATCCATAAGGATCTCTTTAGTGCTGTGTTGGCTATGAGGCGACACTAGAATCTTGCCTTAGATGGCACATTCCAGGGTTCCATCTACAAGCTGTATTTCTAAATAACAAAAAGGCAAGTCACATACTTACTGTCTAAAGTGGTGGACACTCCTAAGAAGGTCTTGCATTTACAAATATATCAAATACTGAGCATAATGACAAACAGACTTTTGAATATATAATACCACATGGCAAAGTCACCCAGTGACAAACAGTGGCACCCTGGCATAAATAGTTTGAGAATGACAGCATTTTAAATTCTAAATTTAAAATCTAATTGGCTTTTAGTGGTCCAACCAACTTTTCCTTATTTTAAACTGCAGTCCCCCAGTGACAAACTTTGCACAGTTTGGGGGGTCAGGCATAAAAATTGTGGGACTGACAGCATTTTACACTTCACCATCGAAAGTAAATAGGTGAAATGTGATTGGCTGTTGGCAAAACTTTGAATGGCAAATACCCAGTGACTAACTTTGGAAAGTTTAACAAACCTGGAATTAATACTTAAATAATGGCATCAGTTTAAATATAAACCAATTAAATTTTAGGGGTGAAAATAAATTGGCTGTTGGTGGCTCCACCCACTTTTTCTAACCCTGAATACATAGTCAGCCAGTCACTGACTGACTGCAAAGTTTGGGAACCCTAACATAAATAGTGTGAGAAAGGCAGCATTTTAAATTTAAACAAAAAAAAATCAATATGTGAAGTCTGATTGGCTGTAGGTGGCTCCACCCACTATTTAAAACCTAAAAATGCAGTCCCCTAGTGACCCTGATGTTAATACTTTGAGAATGGCAGCAGGCTGAATTTCCCCATTGAAAATCAATAGTTAAAATCTGATTAGCTGTTGGTGGCTCCACCCACTTTTTCTAACTCTGAACCGCAGTTACCTGGTGACTAGCTCTGCAAAGTTTGGGGACCTTGGTATTAACATTTAAAGAATTGCAGCAGTTTAAATTTCAACATATGAAGTCTACAGGTTAAAACTAACTGGCCGTTGTTGGCCTCGCCCACTTTTCTAAACTTGGAACGTAGTCACCCAGTGACAAACTGTGCAAAGTTTGGGGACCCTGACATTAAACATGTGAGAATGGAAGCAGTAAATATTTCCCAGCTGAAAACAATGAAAGAAATGTGATTGGCCTTTGGCTGCCCCGCCCACCTTTTCTAACCTTGAGTATGTAGTCACCCAGTGATTGACTGTAAAGTTTGGGAACCCTGGCATTAAACCAATAATATTCAATAGGTAAAATCTGATTGACTTTTGGTGGCTCTGCCCACTTTTTATCACCTAGTGACCAACTGTGAAAAGTTTGGGGACCCTGGTGTTAATACTGTGAGAATGGCAGCAGGTTGGATTTCAAAAATTTAATAGGTGAAGTCTGATTGGCTTTTTGTGGCTCCACCCACTTAAAAAAATACATAGTCACCCAGTGACTGTGCAAAGTTTGGAAACCCTGGCATCAAACCAATAAAATTCAATAAGTAAAATCTGATTGGCTGTTAGTGGCTCAGCACACTTTTCAAAACTAAAACTACAGTCCCCTAGTGACCAACTGTGAAAAGTTTGGGGCTAGTATTGTGAGAATGGCAGCAGGTTGAAGTTCCCCAGTGAAAGTCAATAGGTAAAATCTGATTGGCTGTTGGTGGCTCCGCACACTTTTTCTAACCCTGAACCGCAGTTACCTGGTGCCTAACTCTGCAAAGTTTGGGGACTCTGGTGTTATTACTGTGAGAATGGCAGCAGGTTGGATTTTTGTCAAGTCAATAGGTAAAATCTGATTGGTTGTTCACAGCTCCGCCCACTTTTGGGCATCCAACAATCATATTTTCATTCAGGCTGACCCCATGACTATGTGATTCAAGTTTGGGGAGTGTAGCCTCAAAGCTGTAAGATTGGCAGCAGTTTAAATTTCCCCATTTAAGTCAATGATTGAAATTTGATTGGCTGTTGTTAGCCCCACCCACTATGGGTCATCCAAAAAATGTCCTTGCTTCATTTGGGGTGACCCCGTTATTATGTTATTGAAGATTGGGGGGTGTAGCGTCAAAGCTGTAAGAGTGGCAGCAGCTTGAAAATCTTCCCTGTCAAAGTCAATTGGAAAATTGGGGGGTTCGAAGCGGCGTCACAAAAAGATGGGGGGCAGGATCGCTTAGAAAAGCATAAAAGTGAAGAAGTGTGGAGAGTTTGGGTGTTGTACCCCTAAAACTGTAGGAGGAGTAGCGTTTAGAAAATGGGGGGCGTTAAGAATAAGAAAAAAAAGCGGAAGAATAAGCTGAAGTCGAAGAACAGTATGTTGGGTTTTTCAACCAACATAACTAACACCAATATAAAAACACTATTTCAGTGTGACTGCAAAATGTCATTTTTTTTTATTTTATTTACCATTAAGTTAAAACCAGAAATAATATATGCCAAGTTGTTAAGAACATTTTAAAATATTTTACATTTTCATAGTGTTGAATGATTTTATTTCAAAATGCCTGTGCATTCCCTCACATATAACCGTATTTAACATAACTATCCACTTAGTGATTCCAGCCTTAATAGTTTGGTAGTTAGGTTACCCCCACATCAATAGCTGAAAACGAGAAATGACCCAATCCCAACCCTACAAAAATTTCTGCATTGTTCGTTCAGGCACAATTCCCCCTTGCCGTTGCAGTTATGCTGGAGAGAAAAACACTGCATTATGGTTAAAAAACACTTTCCAAATTACATCCTAAATTGCACTTTGCACTTATTTTCAAACCCTACAAACCCAGTAAATTACACATGATTTAGTTAAGAAGCTATTCTGTATATCTTTAAACCATTAAAATTAATTTAAGCATTTTATAAGGTCCTTTAACCTTACAAAAACTGATCTAGTAATAACAGTGTACATTAAGGTATTTTTGGGACCAAAAAAAAATGATAATACCTGCACGTTTTTACAGTGATAGAAGCTGCTTTCTTGCAGAATGACTTAATTTTTAAGCACATGGCTCCCAACCTTGAATTTGCAGCAAAGCAACTTCATTAACTATTAATTCATCTTAATTTCCTGAAGGCAAATGAGACATAAGGTCCCTTATAAATATTTAACCATGTTTCTTGAAAATAACAGCAAGTTTGGCTAAACTTCTCATTGGATTCACAACATGCAACAATGACCATAAAAGAACAAATACAAGTAAAGTAATTTTGCATGCATATAGCACAACTATTTTTGTTCTTTTGATCCCTGCTCTACAGCACTATTTTACTATTCTAATGTAATGTGATTTTTGGTAGGTTCTTTGTAATATGGGATAAGTGCAACCATTATTGGTATTTAGAGAGGTCTATTATGGCTCATTTGGCACAGTACAACAGCTCTGAATATTTTGCTAAATTGTCCTAAGGCTAAAACATGAAATTCATATATAGATGTAAAGACAAGAACACTAACTCGTTTTATTTTGCAGAAATGAGCAAGTATTTTACTATTTAGGAAAGAGGTCACAAAGAATAACATTTATATGGTTTGTGAATCCCTATAAAAAGAAGTTTATAATTGGTTGTTTTTTTAAAGAGAAAGAATGACAATATCTACTTGTTATAAGAGCAAATTGTTGTCATTCTTCAAAGAATAAATTACAATTATGTTGTGTAGTTTTGAATTACTGAAATCAATATAATTAGTCAATTCTCTGAATTTAAATAAAAGAGAATTGGCGTATCAGTATTTACTCTAGTGTATTATAATGATTCTATTTTACAAAGCTGTTTGCCCTTTTTAGCTCAAGCAGGCTGTTACAGATGCAGGATATATCATCTAGAAAGCTTTTAACATAAGAAACAATCTGAATAATAAATCTCTCCATAATCTAGAACAGCAAGACTTCAAAAAGACCAGCATTGCAACTTTTGCTAATTTTATTTTTAATTTTTTATGTCCCTCTGGTGTAGGACTGGGCCGAGAGTCCCACTTCTCCTACATCCACTCCTTCTATGTGTGTATAGCACTGGTAACCATGCTCATGTTGGGGGTGTGCGTTCTGCTCTATATCTCTGCCCCATGGTGATATCATCATGTGGGTTATAGGAAGGAAATAAAAGCTGCTGATTTCCTTGATTATCTTATAGGCTGTAGGTAAATATTGTTATAGCATAGATGTCTTAAGTTAGCACTGGACTATAACTCCCATCCCAATCTAATGCTACAGAACTACAGTTCCTATCATTCTCCACCATAACAGAAAGCAAGCAAACAGAGGGAAGGCTGCTGTGTAATGCAAAACCAGATATGGAATGCCATAGAAACCCCCCTAGCCTCATGGTCAGTTTTGTATGATGTTGTATTGGACTGGACAGTAGGCCAAGGCAGTGAAATTAGAGCTGGTTTGGTGGAGCAAGAAGAATCTGAGAGGGTTAAGCAACATGCTGTGAGACAAAGACAAAGTGGTGCGGAGAAGGAGCTGACAGATGAAAAAAGAAACAGAATGTGAATAAACAGAACAGGAGAGAAAAATACATAGTCATAACCAAGAACACCAGGAGCCAGAGTTTAATTTAAAAAACAAATCCAAGAATGGAAGTAACATGCTGAAAACATTTATTCTGTACACATAATAAAATGGTGTCACATTGCTAAATCTTCTTCTTGTACAAGGGTTAGACTTCTGCACCACAGTCTGCATACACACACCTAAACACACACTATATTTTGTGGTGCACAACTATATTAATTTTATCATATTCAATAAGTTGAATTGTCTTTAAACTTGTTACACAAGTGCAATAGTTTCACAATGCTGAGCTAATTCACAGAGAGGATCTGCTGCAAACATTGAACTGTTTTCTATCTTCAAAAGATATAGTAGAATATTCATTTAATACTGATATACTGCACTATACAAGTTCATATCTGTGTGTCATATTCTTACATTCTTGTGTTATATATTTTATTAATGCTTAATACTATATTATTGTTAGTATTAATCCACTGAATGTTGTATGCCATTACTGTGTGTACCAAAATAACTCCTCATTGTATTGTGAAAAGTATAGTGAAGTAGAGAAGCCTTTTTAGATTTCTTTACTGAAAACTTTTGCATTAAATTTTATTTAAATTGTTTTTTACAGAGCCAATTACAAAACTTCAAGGACACACAATCATTCAGTATTTTTAAATGAATAATGTGTCATTATACTGAATGACTTCGGCTCGGCAGTCTGGCTACCCACACATCCCACATTAAAGTAATGTACATTCTTTCTGTTTGATCATAGCAAGTTTGTCTGGACCAGATTGCCTCCTTCCCTTTAGTAAATAAAACCTTACTGCAGTATCATCTATAATATTTTGTATAAAATTCAGGAATTCCAGTTAACATATATACACACAGATGTTTTTTTAAAAAATAACATATACATTTGATGAAAAAATAGCTAAAATTACTGCACTTAAAGATTTATTAACCAGCTATTACAGTATAGTCTATTTAACTGTACACTATTACAGCCATGACTAGTAGTGCTGCTATTTAATTTTTGTGAATTTTATTCACAGTATATTTTCTGCTATAAAATGACTGCTTACAAAATGGAGAGGAAACTAGTGTAGGGACCCATAGGGTTAAGCTTTACTTCCCTACTTTTCCTTATCTGTACTGTTATAGGGTAGACCCCCTTTACTCAGGTTACAGTTTCTTAAGCTATCCCTTACAGGTTTAGCTCATTTGACCACTCCCCTTGGCAGACTATATAGTGTCTTGCACAAGGAAGTGTTTTCCTTTTTGGCTGCTGATCTGCTACCTGAAGCAGAGCTCCATCGAGCCTGGGTTCAGATCCGGCCCAGTAAGCCACATATCCATCCAAATTAAGTCGGGGACAGGGCCCCGTGAATGAGGAAAAGACAGTATAGCAGCATATTTCATAGCACCCTCTAGAAGTGGTGAGTTCAGACAGAATTATACAGAAAGAGCAGCCATTTGCTCCATCCAGGATAATAGCAAAGGAGTAGTCTTCCTAACAGGCATTACTGGCCTTAGATTAGGGACACAGAAGTGCTAGGGAAATAGGTTAGCAAATATGCCTTGCCCTAACCTCCAAAAGAGCATGGGACTATGCCGGTGAGCTTTCCTACCTACCACGCTGTTGTTGTTCTACCTGCCCAATCCTCTTGATGAGAAGGGATACACAGGGGAGCATCATATTTCTGCTATTAATCCATCTTTAACATCAACTGTATAACTGCATACTGTGTACCATCTATTAAGTGAGTATTGATAACCCTGATTACCTTTGTCTTGGACAAATAAAGTACTATCCAGTTATTCTGCAAGTGCTCCTGGCGTCCTATTACTTCAATATATTGCACAACACCAGTGTGAGTTGTAGTTCAACTACATCATCTAGCCCTGACATAGCTCCCATATAGCGGAGGCCCACTCCTGTGCATTAAGGTCACATGTAACACATGCTCTACAGCACGCTACTAGCCTGGGTTGGCCATATTATAGCCAAATAGGTGTTACACTAGAAAGGGAAGTTTGAGAACAAACTTCATGTTGGGTTGAAAATGTGAAGTCGCTGAATGAAATCTGATCTGTTGTTGGCTCCACCCACTTTTTCTAACCGTGGACCACGATTATATAGTAAAAACCACTATGCAAAGTTTGGAGACCCTGGTTTTAATAGTGTCTGAATGGCAGCAATTTAAATTTCCCCACTGAAAGTCAATGAGTGACATCTGATTGGCGGCTGGTGGCTCCGCCCCCTTTATCTAACCTGGAACTGCAGTTACCCAGTGACTAACTCTGCAAAGTTTAGGGACCATAGGATTAATAGTTAAAGAACGGCAGCAGTTTAAATTTAAACCAATAAAAGTCAGTTGATAAATTATGATTGGCGGTTGGTGGGTGTGCCCCCTTTTTCTAACCTTGAGTCGAAGTCACCCAGTGAACAGTGGACACCCTGGCATAAATAGTGTGAGAATAACATAATTTTAAATTTAAACCAATAAAATTAAATGGATGAAATCTGTATGTGGCCCAACCCACTTTTCCTATTTTTGAACTGTAGTCCCCCAATGACCAACTTTACAAAGTTTGTGGACTAAGGCATAAAAATTGTCTGACAGAGACTGACAGCATTTTACACTTCACCATTGAAAGTAAATAGGTGGAAATGGATTGCCTGTTAGTGGCTCCACCCACTTGTTCTAGCCCTGAATATGTAGTCAGCCAGTGACTGACTGTGCAAAGTTTGGGAACCCTAATATGAATTGTGTGAGAAAGGCAGCATTTTAAATTTAAACCAAAAAAATTCAATAGGTGAAGTCTGGTTGGCTGTTGGTGGCTTCGTCCACTTTTTAAAACTTAAAAATGCAGTCCCCTAGTGACCCTGGTGTTAATACTGTGAGAATGGCAGCAGGCTGAATTTCCCCATTGAAAATCAATAGTTAAAATCTGATTGGCTGTTGGTGGCTCCACCCACTTTTCTAACCACAGTCACCTGGTGACTAGCTCTGCAAAGTTTGGGGACCTTAGTATTAATATTTAAAGAATGGCAGCAGTTTAAATTTAAACATATGAGTCTATAGAAGAAATCTTATTAGCTGTTGTTGGCCACGCCCACTTTTCTAAACTTGGAACATAGTCACCCAGTGACAAACTGCAAAGTTTGGGGATCCTAACATTAAACATGTGAGAATGGCAGCAGTTAAAATTTCCCCATTGAAAACAATGAAAGAAATGTGATTGGCTTTTGGCGGCCCCGCCCACTTTTTCTAACCTTGAGTACGAAGTCACCCAGTGACTGACTGTGCATTGTTTGGAAACCCTGGCATAAAACCAATAAAATTCAATATGTAAAATCTGATTGGCTGTTGGTGGCTCCGCCCACTTTTCAAAACTAAAGCTGCAGTCCCCTATTGACCAATTGTGAAAAGTTTGGGGACCCTGGGGTTAATACTGTAAGAATGGCAGCAGGTTGAATTTCCCAATTAAAAGGCAACAGGTAAAATCTGATTGGCTATTGGTGGCTCCGCCCACTTTTTCTAACCTTGAACCACAGTTACTTGGTGCCTAACCCTGCAAAGTTTGGGGACCCCGGAGTTATTACTGTGAGAATGGCAACAGGTTGAACTAGAAAGGGAAGTTTGAGAACAAACTTCATGTTGGGTTGAAAAACCACTTTTTCTAACCTTGGACCACAGTTATATAGTAAAAGCCACTGTGCAAAGTTTGGTTTAAGTGTATGAATGGCAGCAATTTAAATTTTCCCACTGAAAGTCAAAGATCGACATCTGATTGGCAGTTGGTGGCTCCACCCACTTTTTCTGATTGGTGGTTGGTGGGTGTGCCCACTTTTTGTAACCCTGAGTCGAAGTCACTCAGTGACAAACATTGGGGACCCTGGCATAAATAGTGTGAGAATGGCAGCATTTTATATTTAAACCAATAAAATTCAATGGATGAATTTGATTGGCTGTTAGTGGCCCAACCCACTTTTCCTATTTTTGAACTGCAGCCCCCAGTGACCAACTTTGCAAAGTTGGGGAATTCAGGCATAAACACTTAAGCATTTTACACTTCACCATTGAAAGTAAATAGGTGAAATGTGATTGGCTGTTGTGGCCCCACCCACTTTTTCTAACCCTGAATACGTAGTCAGCCAGTCACCCAAGTTTGGGAACCCTGACATAAATAGTGGGAGAAAGGCAGCATTTTAAATTTAAACCAAAAAAAATTTCTGATTGGCTGTTGGTGGCTCCACCCACTCTTTAAAACCTAAAAATGCAGTCCCCTAGTGACCCTGGTGTTAATACTGTGAAAATGGAAGCAGGTTCAATTTACCCACTGAAAATCAATAGTTAAAATCTGATTGGCTGTTGGTGGCTCCACCCACTTTTTCTAACTCTGAACCACAGTTACCTGGTGACTAGCTCTGCAAAGTTTGGGGACCTTAGTATTAATATTTAAAGAATGGCAGCAGTTTAAATTTAAACGTATGAAGTCTGTAGGTGAAATATGATTGTCTGTTGTTGGCCCTGCACCGTTTGGGGACCCTGACATTAAACATGTGAGAATGGCAGCAGTTAAAATTTCCCCACTGAAAGCAATGAATGAAATATAATTGGCTTTTGGTGACCCCGCCCACTTTTTCTAACCCTGAGTAGGTAGTCACCCAGTGACTGCAAAGTTTGGGAACCCTGGCATCAAACCAATAAAATTTAATAGGTGGAATCTGATTGGTTGTTGGTGGCTCTGCCCACTTATTAAAACTAAAGCTGCAGTCCCCTAGTGACCGACTGTGAAAAGTTTGGGGACCCTGATGTTAATACTGTGAGAATGGCAGCAGGTTGGGTTTACCCATTGAAAGTCAATAGGTAAAATCTGTTTGGCTGTTGGTGGCTCCACCCACTTTTCTAACCTTGAACCGCAATTACCTGGTGCCTAACCCTGCAAAGTTTGGGGACCCTGATGTTATTACTGTGAGAATGGCAGCAGGTTGAATTTCCACCAAGTCAATAGGTGAAATCTCATTGGCTGTTCACAGCTCTGCCCACTTTTGGACATCCAACAATCATCATATTTTCATTCAGGCTGACCCCATGACAATGTGAGTCAAGTTTGGGGAGTGTAGCCTCAAAGCTGTAAGATTGGCAGCAGTTTCAATTTCTAAATAAAAGTCATTGGGTGAAATTTGATTGGCTGTTGTTGTACCCTCCCACTTTTGGGGTTATCCAACAAATGTTGCTGTTTCATTTGGGCTGACCCCATTATTATGTTATTCAAGTTTGGGGGGTGTAGCTTCAAAGCTGTAAGCGTTGCAGCAGTTTCAAAATCTTCCCTGTCAAAGTCAATGGGAAAATTGGGGTGTTCGGAGCGGCACCACAAAAAGACGGGGGGCGGGATCGCTTAGAAAAGGACAAGCAACCTGCTCCGCTATAGGGCGAACAAGTGTGGAGAGTTTGGGTGTTGTACCCCTAAAACTGTAGGAGCAGTAGCGTTTAGAAAATGGGGGGCGCTAAGAATAAGAAGAAGTAAAAGCAGAAGAATAAGCTGAAGTCAAAGAACAGTATGTTGGGATGTTCAACCAACATAACAAGGGCAGGCTAGCAGGGAAAACTCCAGTACTTTCTGATACTGCCCAATGTCACTGCACATGTTGGGAAGATTTCAGCCCAAGAATGCACACAAGTGGGTTGCATTTTGCTTGATATTTCTGGGGGAAATAATAATTATGACACTATACTGGAGCCACTGAGGAAATGTATCATTTACTCAATGGTATATTTTGGTTAAAAAGGCAACTGTGAAATTGTAATGGGTAGCATGATAAAGCTAGGCACTTCCCCAGATGATTCTGATTATTTTTTTTCCACATAAAAATGTTGTTGTGACTGCTAAGCAGCAAAAGGAAACATACAGTATCTGGCACACAATAGCACACTTCAGTTCACCATGCTGTCCATTATGATGTCACAACGTCAGTTAAGCCAGAGTACAGTATGCTATTGTGCGCAAGACTGTTTCCTGTTGCCAGGCAACTGACATAGTGACATCATAATGAACAGTGTGGTGAAGCTAGGCTGTCACCCAGACACTGCTCATTCCTGAACCGATCTTTAAAGACAGACCTTCTCTGTCTTAACTGAAAAGTTCTGGAAATTTCTTTATTTAATATAAAATGAGAATCCTTTGGTGGATTTGTTTTTTAATCTTAATTTTTTCACACATATATGAACAAACTGGTAAGTTTTTCTAAATATAAAAATATAATTGCTTATTGAGGCCTGTTAATTGCTTAAATAGCAAATAATGTATTGGTTTATATTGGTTCTATAAATAAAACAGATTTATACATGGCTTTGATGTCTACATTTTGGCTTTTAATATAAAATTAAAGTTTTAATAATGATTTCAAAAGTGCGTATTCCATTTTTTTCCACATATTTAAGGTAGGTTTGGGCTGCCTTTTTGTAATAATTATAAGCTCAGGGTTAATAATAATGTTTACATTTGATTGCAGCTAGTGAGGAAATTGTATCTTGTATCCAATGGCCAATGCATTAAAAGACAAGCAAGGATAATAATAATAAATAATAATAAATCTGCAAGGAATATACAGATTTACATGAATCTATAATTTTTTATATTTGCATTAATGACATAAGAACCATTTGGTGCATTAAGTTCTTAATATAACTTTCATCAGATGTTTATGGAAGAAATGGTAAAAATGTATTTGACTTTGAAATGTATTTTTATCACAAACTTTACTTTGCTTAGGTTTGTCCCTGCCAGATTTCCTTTCAAAACCAAATAAAGCAGTATATGTATTTATTCTGTGTTTAAAAGTAAATGCATGTGTTGGTACCATTACATTTGTTGTATAAATAAATATATAGATGGCTACATTTTAGCCTTTAATGTTACATTAATGTTACATTTGCTTATTATAGCTACTAATGATGCTTCAGATGATGATGATGATGATGGATATGATGAAGAGAATCTTGTCACAAATGTTCCAAATACTGCAGCAGTACAAGGTAAGGTTCATACTGTACTATATTATACATTTCTACTCATAACAGCCTTTTCAAAGTCAGTTATTACTTTTCTGCATGTAGAAATATAAATCTATCATTCCTGTTAATCAAACCTATATAACCTAAAATAAGCACACAAATACATTATACTCTAACATAAACATGCTGATATAATAAGATCTGATTCTGTGTTATTCAGTGACATGTATATTTGCCCCAGTCTAGTTACCTTTGGTAACCAATCAAATGATAGCTTTTATTATTTTAATTGTGCAGATGCTAAAAGGCTCACACTGAGGAATGTGTTATCTCTACCAGAGGACAAACATTTTTACTTATAGAAACATACCTACAACTAGCAAATAGTATATAAACCAAACATGATTGAGATAGGCCTGCGGTATAAATAGAATTATATGTAAATATATATATTTTTTCTCTTTCTGTATAGTAACAAATATTGAAAACATTGAATACAAAGACAGCGGTAATGAGAACAGGCAACAATCTGAAAGTAAGATTTATATATACTTTTTATTATTTTGGGGACATACTATTGGTTTCTACTAGCAAATGGCAATTTATCTGACATGTGGTCATTATAGAGGTGATCCAGAAATCCCTGCTTTAGTCTGATAACCCATAGCAATCAAACATGCTGATATAATAAGATCTGATTCTGTATTATTCTGTGTTATTTAGTAACATATATATTTGCCCTGGTAACCAATCAAATGACAGCTTTTACTATTCAAATTGTGCAGATGCTCAAAGGCTCTCACAGAGGACTGTATTACTTATTACCATATGTCACCATTATATAGCTAGCTACTCAGTACACAGTTAGTGGTATCTATCCCAGATGCAAAATATTTTTACTTAAAGAAACATACCTACAACTATCAAATATTATATAAATCAAACTTGATTGAGATAGGTCTGAAGTATAAAAAGAATTATATATAAATATATATTTTTTTCTCTTTCTGTTTAGCAACAAATATTAAAAACGATGACTATGAAGAGAACAGTAATGATAATAGGCAACAATCTGAAAGTAAGATTTTATACATACTTATAATTTTTGGGACATACTATTTTTTTACTATTACCAAGTGGCAATTTATTCGAAATGGGGTCATTATAGTGGTGATCCAGAAATTTCCAGATTATTCAAGGATACCAATCCCTGCTTTAGTCTAATAACCCATAGCAATCAAACACATGACTGTTTTCACTATTTTACCTGTGCTGGTAGGCAATCAGGTTTACAATTATGCAGAACTGAAATGTAATAATATTTATTGTTTCACAGTTACATAGTTTATTTTCCCAGAAACAGTAACCATCTCTCCACAGAAATAACACAAGTTGTACTTCGCAATGCCAACACATAGCTATAGATCTTATTGCCCCGCAGGTTACTGGGTTCTTAGCTGCATTCATCACATACATATTTAGTACATGATTGTAAATTCTAATTTTCTGCCTTCTTTTCCCCAGCGGAAGACCCTGAACAGGCCAGGGCCAAATTGAAATCTTCCCAAAAAAATCGTACAGAGCTTGGTAAGACTATTTTTTTTTACATATTTATACATTATAAATATATATGTCAATGGTCTAATAGCCTATAAGAAAAAGAAATGACTTTGCAGTTTGTAGTACAATGTTATTTTTGTTTTTCAGGGATTTTAAAGGATTTGATAATGAAAATAGATGAAAACAATCAAAGAAACCTCATCATTATTTGCTCTGTCATGGGCAGTGGCCTCTTTTTAATTATTGTGGTCTTACTATGCCTGGTAGCCCATATTGCAGAACTAGATGAGTGAGTATTACTTTTATCACTTTCAATTGCTGCAGTTTCATCTTCCATCCCTTAACTTTGTACTGTTTCTTATTTCCAGTGAAGAAGATAATGTCATTAAAGCTGAGGAAGGTAATTATTAAGTTATTAAGGTTATTAAGTTATTAATACATTTTAAGGCACTCTGTCTTGGGGAAATAACCACTTTGCATGTCTGTTTTCACAGGGCGGGCTAAGACTGAAAATAAAGCCAAGAATGCACCCTCCTCCTAATGCTGAGTATGACTTTTTAGAAGAAGTACTTAAGATGATAAACTATGCATCCTACCACTCTAATTACTGACATATTTGAAAGACTTTTTGGATGTGATTTTTTAAAAATTCTTATCCAAGAAGAATTGTCTACTCCTGAAGAAAAGAAGATACCACTGTATATACCAGAGTTAAAACTAATTTTTATTAGTGGTTTGACCCTACACTGGTCAGTTGGGGGAGTTTGGGCGATGAAGTGACCCCAGCCCCTCCCATTGTATGAAGATGAACTTATGTAGTATTTTATTCCCCTTAAAGGGGAACCAGTATTACAATAAAATGTAAAAAAACATATAATTAATATTTTTCAGAAATAGACTTATTTTCATTGTTTTCTAATATTTTTTTTTCTCTATTTAACTCTAGCTGCAAAAAGGTATTGGACCTATTATTCAGAAACTCATTTGGAGTCCCTAGGGGGGTGTAGGAGCTCATTTTTAGTGTTCACTTACAAAGCACTTGCATCCCTGGGGCTGCAGCTCATCCCTTGTCCCACTGCCTTACTTTCTGGTCCCCTAGTGTAAACTATAAAAGGGGTCGGAACTCCAACAAAGTGGGCCTGATTTGTAGAAAGGCCTCAGTAACTAAGGAAAAGAGGTCACACCCTAAGGTAACAAATAACAGACTAGCATACTGTTCTTAGTACACCTAAAGGCAATAAGGTAGTCAGGGCTAATGAGCACAAGTAATTGTGTGCTCCACCAAGGAGAAGTAAATCACGATGGGCATATTGTAGGCTGGTAACTGGAGCATGAGGACACACTAGTGAGATGTACTTGTAAATAACCATGTCATGGTCAACCCCATATGGTAAGATACATCTGGGAATATTAGTTGGTTGTATTTGTGTGTTGCATGGTTGTATTTGTTGGGAAAAGTATTGTCTAACAAAACATTGGTGTGACAGGCTGATCCTTCACACTTTTTTTAGAGATCTCTTTCCTATAAAAGCTATTACAGGAGAATGAGTCTTGACCCAATGTATTGGTCAGGTGCCAATTTTTACCAAAAAGTGCTACCAAATCATGACGTGCCAGCATATGAAAAATTTAACTGGAATTAAATGGTGGCTTTGCAATTTTGTAATCATACATGTTACTATGTTACCTCTATTGTTTAAAGAGGGTTAGGATGTGATATGTAGCCACACATTCATGAAGTTCTTAACACTAAGCAAATATATGAAACACAAGGAGAACCAGTCAGTCTCAACTTGCTGCTAACCAAAATAAGTAAAACAAAAGGCTCTACAGTATTAATTGTTAAAGGGGCTGTCCACCTTTAAATTAACTTTTAGTGTGACACGGAGAAGGCTGTTCTGAGACAATCTGCATTTGAACTTCATTTTTTATTATTTGCCGTTTTTAAATTATTTAAATTTTTGTTCTGCAGCTCTTGAATTTGGCAGCTATCTGTTTGCTAGGACCCAATTTAACCTAGCAACCAGAGAGTGGTTTACAAGAGAGAGAGGACTAATAGAGTAGGGACAAAATAGAAAGTAATACAAATTTACAATAATGATAAAATTGTAGCTGCACAGGGTATTAGTTTATTCACTGCTGAGGTCAGTGACCACCCCATTGGAAAGCTGGAAAGAGCCAGAAAAAGAAGGCAAATAATTCAAGAACTATAATAAATAAAAAATAAAGACCAATTGCAAACTTGCTAAGAATAGGCCATTCTACAACATACTGAAGGTGAGTCACCCCTTTAAAAAGAGTAAGCTACACACAGTGAAAATCCACATACCTCATATACTGTAGATCACAAAATACCAGGCCTTCTACTGCTAGCTCTGTAGCTTTATTGCTCAGTGACCTACTCCTTGTTTCCATGCAATTAACTTAATAAAATTCTGGAATCAGTATCAAGGAACCAGGGGCCAGTACTGATTGCAAGAGTTAACTTTTTTTCCAGCCAGAGGGAAGTGCTTTGAGACTCCTGGTGAGATGGAAGAGAATGGTGGCGCAGGAAATGATAAAGGGTTAATGTAAAGTTATATAAAATATCAGGGATGGATTTTTCATGATATATACAGATTTAAATTATATTTGTGTTTTACTGGGCTGTAAACTGGGTTTAGCTACACTTTTCTGTTTGTAGGTTATATGGAAGTGGCCAGTGCCGGATTTCTACTGGGGGCGCCCCCCTATCCCCCCTCCCCGCCGGCGTGCGAACGCGAGGACACCCCCCCACCCCCTACGTGTGCGCCAAAGTTAAAACTCCCATACGGAGCAGTGGGGAGAGGTCCCCATTGCTCTGTATGGGAGCAAAATTTTAAAATTTGCCTGTGGCGGGCATGCCACCCCTATGTTTGTGCCGCCCTAGGCCCGGGCCTTTGTGGCCTCGCCACAAATCCGGGCCTGGAGTTGGCTGTATCAGGTGATTAAACCAGAAGGAAGGGTTCCCTGGAAGGAGAGAGTTAATGAGCAAAATACCTGCTATGACCTACCACACAACTTGGGGACTTAAAAGAAAGTACAGCACCCTCTTTTAGTAAAAACTATAACTAAATAACATGTATATCTCAGTATTGCCCAAATCCAGTAAAACAGAGTGCAAGAAATAAGATGTTTGCTTCTAAACAGGTGATTAATAAATGCTTCCTGGTTGTTATAGGAGATTAGATCAATAGCAAAGATTGATCTTATTACATTTTATTTTTATTACATTTACCCAGATTCTGGAATACAGCTATATCACAGTGAATATTGAAGTGCTGCTGGTGTGACTATATCATACTCTCTCACACCATCATGTGACCAGGGTGTGGCTAAGGTTGTCTCTGCAATGTAATCAGATCCTTTCATGTAAACAATAAATTTGAAGTTGAAATTCCTCTGTATTTTTTCTCTGAACAATTTAAAACTGCTTTTGTGGCAAACTACTTTGATTTTCACCTTACATTGTTTATTATTGGTTTCTCTGTAAGGGTGTGCACTCTTGCATGTATTTTCTATCTAACATGGTCCTCATGGGCGTCCACAGAAGGGGGCAAGAGGGGGCACTTGCCCCCCCCCCTGGAAAAGTAGCAAAAAAAAACCTTACTCCGTTTCTGCACTGTCCTGGAATGTGCTTGCAAGCCCGTTTTGCTGTGCTCCGATTGGATCTTTCTTCTTGTGGATTCTCCAATCAGAGCACAGCTTCCTTGACAGACAGTAAAATTGACCAATCAGAGCACAGATGCACACAGGGATCGGGAGATTTTGCAAACTGGAAACAGAAATGAAGACTGAAAAGAAGAATCTGCAGCTGTAACTTTACCTAAGAACCAACTCTCAACTTTTGCTGCAGTTTTCATCCCACAGGTACTATACAAAGGTACTATACACAGGCACTATACCCAGGCACTATACACAGGTACTATACACAGGCACTATACCCAGGCACTATACCCAGGCACTATACACAGGTACTATACACAGGCACTATACACAGGTACTATACCCAGGTACTATACCCAGGTACTATACCCAGGCACTATACCCAGGCACTATACCCAGGTACTATACCCAGGCCCTATACCCAGGCACTATACCCAGGTACTATACACAGGCACTATACACAGGCACTATACCCAGGTACTATACCCAGGTACTATACACAGGCACTATACCCAGGCACTATACCCAGGCACTATACCCAGGCACTATACCCAGGTACTATACACAGGCACTATACACAGGTACTATACACAGGCACTATACACAGGTACTATACCCAGGCACTATACACAGGTACTATACCCAGGCACTATACACAGGTACTATACAGTTCTAAAGAATCACTAGCTGACATTAAATAGTTTTTTGCCTGACCTGACATCTATAATAATCTATAATCTATCCCCTACCCTAACAGATGGAGGGTAAGTTAACACTTTCCCTCTGAAAAAGCTCATTGTGTGTTTCTCTTTCTCTTCTGCCTCTATACAGATTTCAAATGGGGGCCAAAAAATATTGCTCTGTGAGGCTACAATTTTATTATTATTATAATTTTGTATTACTTATTTTTCCAAGTAGGCCCCTTAACTATTCATATTCCCATCTCTTGTTTAAACCACTACCTGGTTGACGCGCATGCGTATGGGCATGCGCGTCATTGTGCATGCGCACAGCGCCAGAGCTAAGCGCCGGTGAATAGAGGAGGGCCCTGCACGGAGACCACACGGGCAAGTAAAAACATTTTTTTAAAGTATATTCGGACCATAAGACGCAGGGACTTTTTCCCCCCACTTCTGGGGGAAAAAAAGTGCGTCTTATGGTCCGAAAAATACGGTATATATTTGTCTGTTGCAGGATGATGCTAGCTTACTTGCCCCCCCTTGGAAAATTTTCTGCGGACGCCCATGATGGTCCTTATGAGTTTATTTGGTCATGTTTTGGTTTAAATTAACTGAAAGTAGGGCCTGATAGTGTGTTTAATCTCTGAAATCAGTGGGGGTTGCTTACTGCCTATAAATAAGTACTATGAGGTATAAAACGTGTAAGGCCCAAAATCTGTACGTTCTTAATATGCTGATATAAATACATTTAGTATTTTATATTGATTTGAGTATTGGGGCCTTATTCTTAATTTGCCATTTCTGGATGTCTCTTACCATCAAAACTTGATTAGACCCTAGGCATTCCCACTTTTTTCCCACTCCTACCTGGTTGCCACATGAGCAGCACATGCACTGGTAGGGTAGGAGAGTTGACCCCCCCACTACCATATTTAGCTTTAAGTGTCCAGTGGGAGGCTAGGGTATTAGTATCTCTGTTATTACAAAAAGGACAACTGGGTTGTAAATCATTTTCTTACAGAACTCTATGTAATAGGGATTTGAGAAACCTTACTGTAGATATTGAAATAAAAACCTATTATACTCAGGGAAGGACATCCAAGGTTTTTTTTTTTTAAAGAAAATTACACATTTGGGAAAATAACATATTATATCTAGCCTGGAATGTGTCAAATGTAGATAATTAAAACAAATCTATCATAAAATTTTTGTACAGCAAGCTATACTGGGTACTGTAAATATGCTTAATATACAAGGTATAATGGCTAAGGCAGCCATAAAGCACAGAGCACTATTCAAGGTACAGCTGGCGAAACTGGACTGGCAGCAAGGGCTACACGCATTGCACACTAATGGGATAAATATTGTACCCATTAAGGTTAATAGTTTGCACACAAGCCCTACTGAACTTTTAACTGCCACAGGAAAGGCAGGCATCGTCAGACCAGTTCTATATTTCATACTAAGAGCTCAATCTCATTAGGAACTAGTCCTCAGTCTGGCCAAGTATCAGCTCTGTGTGCGGTGGCTCAGTAAAAGGCAGTGTGCTGTTTTCCCATCTGTTTAGGTACAAATTTTCAGGTTGGCTTGTCTTTAAGTTTACATTTCAAATTGTCCATTTTACATGTGCCTGTTGTTTTATCAGCAACACGGCCAGTTTTTGTGCCCTGGACTCATGAACACATGCTGAAAAGACCAAATATTACAAACAGCATGATGCCTTTTGCTGCAGGGCAGCCAAGGTGGTGTGTTGCAACTATTCTGTACAACACTCTTATATTCAGGGTTGATGACCAGAGTTCCTTGGTATCAGATTCTCACGCAGAGTGGTGTAGTTCCACACAATCCTTTGCTGTTAATAACTTTTATTTAAGGTTAGATGCATATCAGCAATGTTAATCAGTAAATACAGGAACATGCAGCTACAGAGAGAGCTCTCACACAGGAACAGGAACAGGAACTAAAAGATCAAGATCACACCACCCCCAGAACCAATAGCAATTGCTTACATCACACACAGGAAATTGCATGGTAACATATGGCATGTGCATTCTGGGAACTGTAGTATTCTGTATAACATAACTAACTAACAGATCTATAATAAAGATTCAACATGGTGAGATGTTTCATGTTTTAAAAAAAATATTCCCAAATTACAATGATATTGAACATTAGAATTCTAATGAGGATAGCATGCGTGTAATCTGCAAACTACATCACTTTATTGGATCAGTTTGACAATTGGGTTTTGCTGTTTGACTTGGTCACTTGATCGCTTGGATGTTTTGGCTCAGTATTCCGATTAATTGCCAGATTTTCCAAATGATTGGTAGCTCTGTTCATGTTTGCCAGACCTACTTCTAAAGTTTCCCAATATCAATATAAAAATGTATTTACGTCATATGTATGTAAAATAATTACTGGCCAGCCTTCTACATACACCTTTTCATATAACTCATATAATGGACTTTTTGGACCTTAAATTAGTTTCAGCTCAAATAGCCAAATCAAATGATTCTGACATTATGCATTTTTAATATAGATTTTTATCATTTGTTGAAATTTTAGAGAAGAAAAGTCACCACCCTATTATGTGTATTTTTAAAGCGTTACATCCCCTGCTTGCATGCTGTACTTAATTACAGTAGGTGGGGGGTCAGAACTGCCCTTAGAAGGGAAAATTGGCGTTATTGCCCTGGACCTTGCAGTGGAGGGCATTACCTGTAATAAATCGCACTTATTTTCTACGTTTTCCGGGGTTTCCTATGGGTAATCTGGGGGCCGCACACTGGATAGCTTACCCTGGGCCCTGACCACCCCAACCATTAAGGACTGCCCTCTAGGTGGGACCTTACAACTTAGCTATTTTTCTGACATAATGTTTATGCTGATTTTGCTAAATTATGTACTTTGGCAGAATTAACTACAGGAGGGCCATGGAGTCCATTTAAAGCAAATAATTTAAATTTTTTAAATGTCCTTTTTCTCTAATAATAAAACAGTACAGGTTTGGGGCTGTAAGCCAGAATGCTCGGGACCTAGACTTTTCTGGATAAGGGGTCTATTTTGGATTTCCATACTTTAAGTCTACTAAAAAATCATTTATACATTAAATAAACCCAATATTGCTCCGTAATTTGGAGCTTTCTAGATAATGGGTTTCTGGATAATGGATCTTATACTTGTATGTATATTGCAATATTTTATTAACACAAAGTTTTCACAATGTTTACATTAGAAGATTTATAAAAGATGACAGCAAAACAATGTACAGGTATACAGGATGATTGGGACCTGAGGTTTTCCAGAGAAGAAATCTCTCAGGAATTTGGATCTCCATTCCTCAAGTGTAATGATGATTTTTTCGGCAGGTATGGATTCGCAGCAAATTTCCGCATTTCGCCATTGATGAATTGTTTCGTGAAACTTCTGCAAAAAATTTTCTGGGAAAAAAATGTGTTGAGTGTCCAAAAAAGTTGCAGGCGTGGAAAAATAGGCGCGGTCACATCAAATTGGGCACATCAAAATGGGCGTGGTCGCATCAAAATGGACACAAAAAAGTTGCGAAATAAATGCTTCTCGCAATTTTTCGTTGTTTCATGAATTTTTCTGTTTTGTTAATTATTCGGCAAAGCGAAATGGGACAGATTCGCTCATCACTACTTTAGTGTATTAAAAAAAAACAACAGGATTGTTTATCCTCCAATTAGGAATCATTATATCTAAAGTTAAGTTCAATGTTCTGTTTTATAATCAGAGAAAAAAAAGGAAATCATTTTAAAAATGTTGAATTATTTGATTAAAATGGAGTCAATGTTTGCCCACAACGTTTGCCAAGGTGCAGCAGTTTTCCCCTTAATCGGAGCTTTCTGGATAATGGGTGTCCTGATAACAAATCCCATAATCTGTAATTGACTATTATTAGGGCTATGTGTTTTGCAGTGTCACGTTATAATGCTTTGCTGCATATTTTTTTGAATACAGATAAGTAAATTATTCTCAGCTTGTTTATCCCAAATATTTGTGCCAGCAATAATCTCCCCCATATGTAATAAAATCAATAAGATGTCTTCTTTTAAACAAGTGACCAGTAAATGTGTACTGTTGATTGGTTGCTATTGGTGATTAGAATAGTAGCAAATTTGCACGTTTTATTACATTTCCCTTTCTAAGAAATTGTAGGCAATAGATAAGCATCCTGTTCATGTGTGGTTTGTTTCTGTAGTGTAATATGCATCACTCATCACTGTTTAGGTTACACTTACAACCATGCTGTTCCAAAATTTTCTGATGTTTCTATGCCTCATGCTCACAAAAAGATTATTCATTAAGCAACAAGATTCCAAAATGTATTACTCTTTCCAAATTTACTAATTGTCTTTGCTCATGTATGTAAGTAACTGTAGCAGCATGCATTGATAGAATGCAAATGAATTATTTCAGAACGCCCAACCATTTAAGAAAATAAAATAATGATTTTATAACAACAGATGTGATTTTTTTTGTGCTTTTAGGTGTGCAAAGCCTGCATAATTAAAGCAGACAGCATTATGTGAAAAGCATATGATTCACTCAACAGACCTGCAATGTTAATTCAAGATGCAGCCAAAAGATGATTTGCCAGATGTTACTTTCTTTCACAATCAGGTGAATTTATTTTTAAAAATTCATGGCTTCCGCACACTTAATATTTAACTTTCAGTAAACTAACAAAAAATATTACATGATTAATATAGGTATTTTTATACTGCATTGCCATTGAGAATTATAGTTAGAAGCTACTGTATATTTAAAAAGAAGTCCAAATGCATTATATTAGGACATTGGGAAAAAGAAATGTAACCTGGGGATGCCTTATGACTGAAAACAAAATGGAAATATGTATATAAAGTTTAAACACCTTTGGGCAGGTCATACTTTTGTAATTGACAGTTCTTTTTAAATATTATCTATACATTTGAACCTATAGCAAATGGTTACAATGAAAGAATGCCTCATATTTGGGCCCTATGCAAAGCAGAGATTTAGGTCCCTACGTTTCCACTGCAAATAGAGTGTCCCCTACCCTAGATAAAAATAGAACTGTCTGGGTTGAAATAAAAGGGATTGTTCTGTGTCTAACAGAGCAGCAGTTGAAGGTAGCAAGAGTGGGCGATGGCAGGAATAGCAAGGAAAGGCAGTGATGGTTATTCTTCAAAAGAGTGTAGCCCATCAGTTGTTGACGCCATAGTAGTGTAGCCCTATATACAAAGGCAATTACAGGTATGGGATCCCTTATCCGGAAACCCATTATCCAGAAAGCTCCGAATTACGGAAAGCCCATCTCCCATAGACTCCATTTTAATCAAATAATTCAGAAATTTAAAACCGATTTCCTTTTTCTCTGTAATAATAAAACAGTACCTTGTACTTGATCCCAACTAAGATATAAATAATCCTTATTGGATGCAAAACAATCCTTTTGGGTTTAATTAATGTTTTATTGATTTTTTATTAGACTTAAAGTATGGAGATCCAAATTATGGAAAGAGCCCTTATCCGGAATACCCTTGGTCCCAAGCATTCTAGATAACGGGTCCTATACCTGTACAAGCAATGTCAAAGGGATGGGTGGGTGGTGCACTGCTCGTTTTAAAGTGTTATCTAAAATAGCGCTAGGTGCTGTAAAGGGAAGTGACATCACTCCTGGGGAATGGGGGATGGGGAAGGAGAAAGCAGTGCTCCTCCCCACAGTCCTACAGCGCATTAAAGCAAGTGCAGAGCAACATATTGTGCATGGAAACCACTTCCACTGGAATGTCTCCATCCTGCTCTAAGACACTGAGAAGCTGAAACAGATTTTCCTTCCAGCTTATTACATTAAAGGAGAAGGAAAGGCTAATGCAGGCATACCTTCAGTTGTCTCAATAGCACCCTTAAGTCTCCCCATATTTCTCCTGTTCAGATGATCAGAAGCCATACAGGAAGAATAAACGCTGAGCTGTGTAAAGAAATTTCCCATAATGCCTCACTCCTGCACAGACACCCAGACCAAGTGAACATGCTCAGTTATTTAGACTATGAGTCAGCTTCCTGCTGATTGGCTCAGATCCACATTCCTAAGGGGGGAGGGGAGCGAGTTCTTAGCATTCTTGAGGGAGGGGGGAGCAGGAGAGGGGAGATTGCAGAAAGCTGCGTGTCTCTGGCACATGAGTTACAGACACAAGAAATCTTTTCACTGAGAAGTCAGTGCAGCGTTTCTGTGAGTGCTTATGGCTGTATTTACATAGACCTTTCAGATAAAGCTTACTTAGTTTTTACCTTTCTTTCTCCTTTAAATATAGTACCTGCTTCTTAGGTGTTTCTGCTCACTCATGTCTTCCAAGGCAAATCAACATCCAGGTCCAAGCATCAGTTTAATTAAACACACTCAGTAACAGCTATGCAGAAAACATTTTTAAGATGTAAAATTGTATAGGTTGTATGAGACTTCCCAATGGTCTCATTGCGTGGATACTCAACCTAACAGAAAAAAATCCAAAATCACTTTGTTTGGTGTCGTCACCAAACAAGCAAATCTTCCCGCACATGCCCAGCTTTATATATATATAAGCTGTGATACTAAGATCTGCCTTGTCACATAATGCCTGATTACGATAAACATATTATGTTAATAAATACATACTTTTTATGTTAATTAATTTTAGATTAAATATCAATTTAATTTTAACAGAAATGTTTAGCAATTGAAGTATTGTCACTGGTTCACATACCAGTCATCAAAATCAGTTATTTTAGTAGTTCTGATGCAAAATAATCAATTCTGACTGCAGATACACAGAAAATGTGCTCTGTTCTGGGAGCAAGGACTAGTTTTGGAATTACATGTCAGCAGTCAAATGCTACATTAATGGAATTTAAAATTGCTGCTTACATTAAGTGCAGTGCTGTATACATTATTTATTGGGTTAAATATGAACTAGGAAACATTTTTAATAGCTCTTGTTTCAAGCTGCATTGGGTTATTTTTACTTGAGTCTTCTCAAGACTTGAGTTATATAACTAACAAATAAGAACATGACAGATCCAGGTTTTGGTGTCAAAGTATAGTACAGATGCTACTAAATATTTTACTGAGCCCAGCAGCTGATTTGCACAGAAAAAGGTGAAAGCTGTAATATTTTGTACAGGAGTGCAATAATGATAAAGGTATCATTTATTTTTGAAGGGTATGCTCTGAAGCAAATTTGTTAAAAGTGACAAAATATTGCAAAATTCCTATTTGCCAATCAAATGTAATTATTATTAAAATTATTATTCAAATTTATTTATAAGGCGCCAACATATTCCGCAGCGCTGTACAATAAGTGTGTTTCATACACTGGACATACAGAGTAACATATAAAGCAATCAATAACTGATACAAGAGGTGAAGAGGGCCCTGCCCAAAAGAGCTTACAATCTACAAGGAGAAAGGTTTGAGACACAAGGTGTGGGAATGGGCATGACCAGAGTTGTGAGGTGTGGCACAGGGAATTGCTTTTAGCAGCACACTGAGGTTATGTTAAACTAGATTAGGATAAGCTTCTTTAAATAAATGCATTTTTAGAGATCTCTTGAAGGCAGAGAGATTGGGAGAAAGTCTGACAAATTGTGGGAGCAAATTCCAGAGAAGGGGGGCAGCCCTTTCAAAGTCTTGAATGCGAGTGTGTGAGGAGGGAATGAGAGAGGAGTTGAGCAGGTCAGTAGAGGAGCGTAACAAGCGGGTTGGATGGTACCTAGAGATGAGTTCAGAGATGGGGTGGGGCAGAGTTATGAACTGCTTTGAATGTGAGAGTCATTAGTTTGAATGTTATCCTGGATGGTAGGGGAAGCCAGTGCAGGGATTGGCAGAGTGGCATGGCAGAGGAGGAGCGGTTGGAGAGGTGTATTCATTATGGACTGGAGATGGGACAGTCTTTGGAGGGGAAGGCCAATTAATAGGGATTTACAGTAGTCCAGGCGAGATATAAGAGAGTGAATAAGAATTTTGGCAGCATCTTGGGTGATAAATGATCATATTTTGGAGATATTTCTTAGGTGAAAGTGACATGATTTGATAAGTGACTGGATATGAGGAGCGAAGGACAGGGCAGAATCAAGGATAACCCCAAGGCACCGGGCCTGGGGAGATGGGGTGATGGTAGAATTGTTAACCGTTATAGATACCTCGGGAACAATGTGGGCGTTGGATGGAGGAAATGGAAAAAAAAATACAGTTTTATAGAGGTTTAATTTAAGGTAACGTTGGAACATCCAAGTGGAGATAGCGGACAGGCAGGAAGAGACGCAAGTTAGAAGCTCTGGGTTGAGATTAGGAGAGGAAAGATAGATCTGAGTATCATCAGCATAGGGGTGGTACTGAAAGCCAAGAGAATTGATTTATTTCCCAAGTGAGGAGGTATAGAGAGATGTAACAATGTAATTATAGATGCAAAAGAATTCTTTGTGTTAACAAGGAAATATAAGATAAATTAAACATTCTCTAAATTTGACTTTTTTGCGCTCATAGTTATACAAAGTAGGAATTGCAAAGTTAAACAATCAACATTTTCCAGCATATTTTAAAGTATTAAAGTATGATGGGAGCGGTAGTCCAGCAATCAGATCTGAATTCTTAAAGCAACACTACATAATAAAACACCTTCCAAGTCCTTCCAAGTATGTACTTGCTTGGAGCTATATCGCACCCACCACCTCAATTCAATCAGATATTGGGCTTCTACTGTGTTAAGGAAGTGCTAATATCCACATATACATATATGTACAAGCCTTTTCAGTGCTATCAGATAATTCTGACTGTTTACACTTTTTCTTTACTTCATTTATATGATCTTTACTGAAGGTATAATTATGGGATCTACTATATGGAATGCTTGGGAACTTTCTGGGGTTTTCTAGATAAGTGGTCTCTCCTTAAATTTGGATCATCATACCCTAAAGGTGGCCTTACATTTAACAATTATGATCTTTCCTGCCTCTATTTGTCACAGGAAAGATTGTTTGTACCCTCAAGCTACGTCAAAGTTATCCCCGGTCTGGCCAGTACTACACTCACTTTTATCTGATTCATTAAGAATTCTACTACTTCGATATACATTTAACAAAGGGACTGAGTTTTACCTGCAACTTACTTGCTTTAAAGGTTAAAACCCCCAAATGTT
Source organism: Xenopus tropicalis (assembly GCF_000004195.4). NCBI lineage: Eukaryota > Metazoa > Chordata > Amphibia > Anura > Pipidae > Xenopus > Xenopus tropicalis. The sequence continues at coordinate 75,604,928 of NC_030681.2, read as the reverse complement.
TGCCCTTTTAATGGCTCCACTGTGGCTGGGAAGAGTGGGAGCTACAAAATGGGCTGGCCACTGCTCCTGTATAAACTATAACAAACAAGGGAAAGTTGTGCTCACCACTAAATTTTAAACCAATATGCCCGGTATTCTCTTGCATATCAAGGGTTAAAATCCTGTTCAAAACATACAAGTGCAAGTATTGTGCAACCCTTTAGCAGGAAAGGTCTATGCTACCAAAGATGCCCTCAGTAGCTCCCCATCTTCTTTCTGCTGATTCACTACACATGCTCTGTGCTGGCTGTCATTTGTACTACCGAATAGGGGAGAAGTTAAACACTCCTACATATTACAAGTACAGCTGAAGTCTTAGTGGCTGATACAGCATAAGATTTAATTCAGTCAATAAAATCGTATCTCTGTAACCAACTATTCAGTCTAGGCAACCATGATATGCCTGTGCTGTCACCGGCATTGCCAAAAGGTGCAGAACTCTGCTCTGTTGGGATCAAGACATACTAAGGCAGTAAGTACAAGGCTGTCCTGCACCTTGTGACCCATGGTGCTCCCTTGCTTGCATGTTTGATTGACAGGGAAAGTAGGGATGCTCTTTAACCACTGAATACAATGCTGCCAAACTCAGGCAGTACTTACTTTTTTCCTTTACCCATATACAAATAAGTTCCATGGTGTAAAGGCTACACGACACGCCAACATAACATTGTGCCCAAAGGCAGCACCATCAGTGGAGGGCTCCAAACCAGAGTGCTCCTGACACATGGGTCAAAATGTATTATAAAGATATTGTTGAATAGCTGAACAAATTCTAGTTGGCCCATTGTATAATTTTAAATAACAGAGTAGGAGAGAAGGGTCCATGGTAGTATGAGAAGGAAACTATAATATTTGTGGGGGGGGGGGGTGGGGTCTATGTTAAATTTTCTGGCTCATTTGGTAAAAATACTTGTTTTTAACTCTTATTGACAAATTATTTTGTCAATAAGACAAATTATTAACAATATACAAACCACTCGTAAGTTGTTATCTCTATTAACCTTGTTTTTTAAAAAAAAATTTACAATAGAAGATTAGGGTGAATAAAGAATGCTTTGGTAAGCAGCATTACATTTACAGACTAATTACAAAAACTGCTCAAAAGAAACATTTAGCAGGATTAAGTGGTGTTCAATTCTAATGTGGTTACAGTATGTAGTAACTTGCTTTTGACTTGCTTTATCAGTGGCAACAATTAGAAACACAGAAAAACTGAGCTCAGCATTGTTTGAGATGATTAGGCTAAACTTCCATTGGCATTCCTAGGTGAACATGCTGTGAATTCATGATCTGTGGTTGCACTGAGGAATGGGCTATGTAGGAAAATTGCGGAGCATCTTGATGTGTTTAACTCATACAGATTTAATCAACTGCATTTATGTGTATCTGTTTTGGGCACCACATTTTTGCTGTAGCAATCCATTTGCAAAAGTATGTTGTAGTCTTAATACCAGTATAAGTATGGGAACTCTTATCTGGAAACAATCAGAGCTATCCAGAAAGCTATGAATTACTCTCTCCCTTAGAGTCTATTTAACATAAATAATAATATTTTTTTTTTAAAATGATTTTCTGTTCCACGGTAATAATAAAACAGTACATTGTCAAAGCAATCCTATTTGGTTTATTTAATGTTTAAATATTTTTAGTATGTTTAAGGTATAGTGATCCAAATTACAGAAAATTGTTCAAAGCATTCCTGGTAGTAGATCCTATAGTTGTATTGCCAGAAAAACTACAAAATGCTTTGTGAGGTCTCCCTCCTGATTGTTGCAGGTCAAGGTGCAAAGCATAGCTATTTTTGCACATTGCAACCTGCCCCTATAAGCCCATTTCTTAGTGCTTGCAAAATGGAGTACAAGGACTTGCACCAGTTAGCAGAACAAACAGCACTTAGGCATCCCTGCATATGAGTGATGTGCGGATTTACCTTAAAACTGCAGAACCTGGGAGTTTTGCCTTAGGTCAGGCAGATAAGGGTTGAAATTTGGGCTACCATTGCGGGTTCTGTTGGTTGACAGTTAGAATGGGGAAGTACAATCTTCCTCTGCTCCCAAAGTTTCCATATTGGAACCTAGGTGTGTGCAGAAGTAGCATACAGAATGAAAAAATGTGGGTATGGGTTGGGTGTGGTTTCTACAATGATAACATTTTGCAGGTTAGGGTTGGGTGAGCATTAAAATTTTGTGGGTTAGGGTCAGGTGCGGGTTGAGTTTTTTCCTGACCCTCTCATCACTACTGCATACTCCCTATTTTGTAATTCATTTAGATAAGCCCAGTGAAACAAGTTCTTTATGGCAAAATATTAAGGGCAGTGGCACACGGGGAGATTAGTTGCCCCTGACATGCCATCCCACCAGCAAGAATGTAAATCAGCGGTGGGATGGCATGTTGGGGAGATTAGTCACCCGCAATAGCGAAGATTTATCGAGGGGCGACTAATCTCACCATCTGCCCTGCCCTAAAGGTAAATCACTGCCCAGGCAAATTTGCCTGATTCTGTTCTCCCAAACTGCTATAGCTATATTTATCAAAGCATTACTATATTCTACTATTCAACTAATTAGTTCTATGTCTGCATTATTCAGTATGTGCTTAATGCATAGATTACACATACAGCCTTGCAGTGGAGATCCAATTGTATTCATTGTACAGTTCCTATTCCTTCCTCTGCTTCCTCTTTTATGCTAGTACTCTGGCTTCCTGTTCCTGCCTTTTATACCCAGCCTGCCTCTCTGCCTTAAAGGTACAATGTAAAACATTCAGATAACATAAACATGCAGATACTACAGTTAGATCTTAAAGTTCCCAGAATTCTGTAGAGATTGCAGCCACTAGCTTAGTTAGCCCTAACATTACTGTTATAGGGACCCATAGGGTTAACAATCTCTATGGCCTTATTCCCTACCACGTCCTAGTTTTGCTGTTACTATACAGAAGTACATGACCACTTCCTGCACACTATAATATAGTGTTGGCAGGAGGTGGGCACTTCCTCTTTGGCCTTCCTCTTTCCATCATAAGGTTGTGTTCCAGGGGGCCTGGACCAACTAGGCCCAGAAGCATTGAGCCCTAGAGGAAAGCCATAGCTCTAGAAATAAGTTGGGGAGAAGGGACCCCGTAAATGAGGGTAAGTCAGTGTGCAGGTTATATACAGTATTTGTAAGAGCACATTCTATCAGAGATAGTTCAGGATTATTTAGAAAGAGCAGTTGTGTGCACCAACAAGGAGAAATTAGCAGGAGTAGTTCTCCCAAGGCTCTGCTGCCTTAGTGAAGGGACTGCAGTAGCACCAGTTAATTCATGCCCCTGATTCAAGTTGTCTTTGGGGATCTGGGTCATTTAAGGAGGAAACCACTGGAACTTCTGTCTACTTTCCCACATCTTACAGTGGTGCTATAACACTCTGCATTAATATTGACTACACCTGATGTTCTGATGTACTACCTCATTGCTGTGAGTATTCACCCTGGATATTTGCTTTGTCTTGGGCAAATCAAGTTCTAATTGTTTGCAAACAACCTCTGGCATCCTATTCTCATTGCTACTACCTTTGGCAGTGGTGAGGTGTAGTTATGTAACATCTCTCAAGCACACTCTTCCCTAAAGCGAAGGCCCATCCTGTGTGTCAGAGTCACATGCTTTGTACCATATAGCTGGACATTGGCCTAATACCAGCCAAAATAGGGAAACACTCTGATCTGAATGTGATTGCTGAAGTAGAAAGTATGAAGCACAGAGCAGGCATGTGCAGGGCTTACTCTTCTGTGTGTGCCTTCCCCTGTGGGGAAGAAGCATAGTATTCATAGGCATCCACAAATGATGCTTTTAGGTACAGCTGTTTTTTTTACTCTCAGTGTTTAAATTCTGGTGCAGATAAACATGGACTGGATAAGCTAGAGGGATTTACACAGCAGTCTATCCATTCGCTGGGCAGCTGTACTGGGACTAAAACTGAGAAAATGAGCAATATTTTCAGGCAGCAGGCTTGGATTAAGGTAAAAGTGCTTTAGTTCATTATCAGTGAAAGCTCCTGATTTGTAATCCTCTAATTTGTTTTGTATATACATATCTGCCAAAGTACATGTGCTTTCCTTAGAATATCTAAGCCTGGATTTGTGTGTCTGGACCTGACCTGATCTCTTTATGTGCCTGTCTAAAGAATTCTGTATTAGTGTGCTTGCTAAATATGTCAGAATTGGTTTACATGTGTCCCATGTGTTCTAGGGTATTGTTTATCAAACAGGTACCATTTTTACTTTACCTGTAGCAATATGATGTCTTAGATTTATCCATTGGAGGTCTTACTACTTTAGTTAGCTAAAAAGATGTGTTGGTAGTTGCAGAAGGTGTGTGCTGCAGTTAATGGTTTTTGTTAAAATTACTTAAAAATGTTTGTGTTGCTAGCTCATGGAAGTGCAACTCCTTGATGAGGTAGCCCATCTTAACACTGCCATGTATTCAGAGCTGCACGTGGGGCAAATTTTTACGCTCGTTTTGCGCAAAACTCCACCACTGGCGAAATGCAGAAATTCGCCGCGAATCCATGTCTGCCGAAAAATTTCACTCATCACTCCCTTTAACCTGTTGTTTTGATTTTTCATAGAGTATTCTAAATGTCTATACTCATATAGGTTTGGTTGAGAAACATAATTCTTAATGCTTATATTTAGCATTATGAAACCCAAAATGACCTTAACAGGTGCTTTTCAGAGCCACAGGCAGCCTATATAAGACATTAATTGTATTTCTACACCTATAAATGATTTTCAGCCTTTCCTATTATAGCATTCATGGCATTGTCATTCCAAATCAGTAACAACAAAGTCTGATGCCTAATCACTTCATATTTAAGTTATGAGCACTCCAGTTGGTTATGAGAGTTTCAAGATCATGATAAAAAAGGCTCTGCGGCGTGAGTACAATGCTCGAATACTGCTCTTCTGGCAAATCATATCTTCTTTTTTGATCACTTCTACTGAATAACAGGGATAGCTGTGGGTCACTAAAATCTGACAGTGATGGAAAATGCTGTGTGAAACCTTCTGTCCCTTTAATTGCTCTCAGAGGTAAGCAAATCCCCACTTTTAAGAATGTCTTTTGTGCCACAAACCTACAACACCTGTTAAAAATTATAATACATTTTAGATAGTAAATACAAATTACAAAGCAAACAGATACATTAAATACAATATAAACCAAGGCATTATTTTACCCATGCCAATTTCATTCAATTGCATATCATATGTGTTATGAAAAATCTGGGTCTATTTTTGTAGCCTTTTTCCAATCAAGATGTGTGCATACACTATTATTTTGACATATTGATCAACAAGAGGCTATAATAAAAATCCTCTGCACAAGGAGCAGGGTGTGGCTTTCTCCAGGGCACAAATGTTAGCTATGCACTACAGTGGTGCTTGAAATTTTGTGAACACTTTTGATTGAATATTTCTCCATGATTATGTTCTATAATGCAATCTGTTTATCTAGTTCTAAAACTAGATAATGAGAATGGACTTTATCCATCCACAGAACATTATTCCAATAGCTTTCTGACTTATCCATGTGGACTTGAGCAAATTAGATGGGCAGAAACGTTTCTTTTTTTGGATAGATATTCCCGATGCCATGGTCTTTGCAGGTAACAGTGGTGTTGAATTTATTTTCTTTGTACATTACAAAGACAGTGGAGTCTAAACTCCAAGTTTTGTAACTTTCCAGTCTAATGAGCATCAATTACTGTTTTTGAAGGTTCTTAGAAATCTCATATGTTTGAGCCATGAAGCACTTCCACAAAACCTTGTTTCGATCAGACTAGGAAAGTGAAATCCAGATTTCTCTCCTTTAAATAAGACAGAGCCTTCCATACTCAAATCTGATTATCAACCCACTGACAAAACAATTAATGGATTGAATTTCCCCTTTAAATGATCTGAGAATTCCATACTTTTATCACACACAAATATGACATTTAGGATTATTTTTCTCAATAAATAAATGAAACTGTAATGTTTTTGACTCATTTAGTTAATTGCGGTCTCAATATCTAGTTTTAGATCTAGATCACATCAAGCCCCAATGCTATCTATCTATCTATCTATCTATCTACAGTGGTGCTTGAAATTTTGTGAACCCTTTTGAATTTAATATTTCTGCATAAATATGATCTAGAATATGACCTTTTTCACATAAGTCCTTAAACTAGATAATGAGAACCCAATTAAACAAATAAGTCAAAAACATAATATTTGTTCATCTGTCTGTCTATCTTAAACCATGAGATAATAGCCTTTCCCTGGAGTGTTAAGGTCTTTCTCTTGTATTATATTTTTGACTTTATATTTGGAAATGGATAATGATTGCTGTTTAGAAAGCACTGCATTCAAATAGCCTAAGGCATAAATTTATCCCTGGAATGTCTCCCTGCAGTACAATAAAATAATGATACAGTTATACAACAAATAAGATGTGACTTGATTTATACTGCAACTTTTAAATGGATATTTTAATAATAATTCTGTTATGTGCAAATGTCAATAAAAAAGTTGAGCCTCTACTGACATCTCAGAATTTGGATACTATTTCAGAATTCTATGGCTTGCATTTTATTTCTTTGCAAAGAGAACCTAAGCTACCCATTCACAATCTCCATGTGAGTATATAAAGTAAATACATTATGGCAATACAAGAATACAAAGAAGATTTACTAATAAAAAATTGGGACACTGGGACTGTGGCAAAAAATATTGTTTGAAAAGAAATTATTTTAGGCATTTGCATTGCAAGCTGTGGCATATTCTCTTTTCAAGTAAAAAATATTTTTCTTGGGTGAAAGTCAGAAGGTCAAATGCAAATGTCTGATGAAATTCATATGCAATTTAATATCTCAAATGCAGGGATTATTTACATGAATAGACTGTATAACCCCTTGCTGAAGTAAGCTCGCTGCCTCTTATCAACCAGCTAAGTCAGAATATTTCATTATTATAAGTTGCTTTGCATTAACTGTATGTCAATAATAATCTGACAAAGAACAGAAGATACATAAAGGGGATGTATCATGTGTGCAAAAAGTATGATCAGACTTCTCTATAGAAAGAAAACAAACTTTTGTGGTCTTTCCCATAAACTGGTATGTACCTGTGTGATAGGACATGTATATTGAACAGTTTGGCATGTGTCCATGTGTTTAAATATGTATATATTAAAAATTAAGATGTATCACTTTTTGCATCATTTTTACTAAAGCATAAAGTCTTCAGAGAATATTTTCCAGGAATTTGCCTGAAGTTCTCATGAGTTCACAACTTGAGAATTTGCATGATCTTTTGACAAATATTGAGTAAGTTAAGTGATCTAAATATTTTAATTGCTTATATGCCTATTGGTTTGAAGTAATCATATACAATCTGAGCTCCTGAAATGTTTCTGTGATAAACTGCCAAGAGGCAACAAGATAAAAGAATATTTGATAAACAGCAAAATATCTCGATCTATGGGGATTCTAAAAATCTTAACCGATAATAAATCACTTATGTATTGATTGGAACATTTATGCTATCAATCTATACAATAACTCCCATTAAAATGAAAAAAAAGCTGAGGAGTAGTTATGTATTCCTTGTAGTAGAGATCTTGATGGCTTTTTTTAATGTTGCTGTTTCTTTACAGTTACCTTTAATTTGTACATTTTCTAGAAAACCATACCCTTGAATAATGCAGGATTCTATACAAAAATGTCACATAAAACAGCCTATATTTAAAACATTGTTTTTTAAAAATAAAGATTTGTTTTTTATGAAAAAAAACATTCTAACAGTATATGCCACTTTATAATTCTGTTCTGAAACATTATAAATGCTAAAGTCCATCCATCTTGGCTCATATGAGCCAAGAAATGAATAAAGCTATGACTTCCTGTCAGGTGATCAGTAAGGGAGTACACTGAACATCACAAAATGTAAACTAAACGTAAAAGGGAAATTGTCTGGGCTTACTAAGGGAGAAGGAGGCAGCGAGTCTGAGCAATGGCTCAGCGAGGTAATGCAGAACCTGCCTAACATAGAGTCCAAAGTTCGAATACAGGCAGGTCCTGACAGGCATACTTTATTCAACAACTAAATAGCCTCACAAATAGAGAAATAGAAAAAACTTTTTTTTAAAAAATGCCTTCACATGAGCACGTTCTCTTGAGTCACCATTCCCTTGGATTAATGTATAAAGTGGTATCTTACAGAGCAAGAGTACATATATATCCTGTTTGCTCAGGATATTTATATGTTGGTATTTGTTAAAGGGAGGCACAATAGTGAGCTCCGTGAAAATAAACTTTTTGCCTACTAAGAATAACTAATTTAACTAAGAATACCACAACCTACTATAGCAAACAATGAACCCACATGGGCTAATAACCTGAAAAGTTTGTTTGGTGATGGTGAATTAGTTGGTCCACAAAATTCTTTGGAGAACAATTCTACACAACAACTTAAGCACAGATTACATTATGTACTGAAGCGACAAATGAAATTACATTGGAATATATCCACTTCAGAGAGCTACATTGAAAGGGAAATGGTTCCCAGGGGTCTGAGAATTCATAAATACCCTTCGGGCACATTGACAACAGTGAGTAGAGAAAAGTGGGTAGCTGGTTTACACAAATGTTCAATCAACCTTATGCAGATTTTGATTGAACAAGGTACAAACAATTTATTACAGGTGCAGAACGAACGGTCACCCAGGTCAAATTGGAACAACCTGCAACTGTAGGTGTTACAAATTGTCAGATGTTTCATAACAAGCAGATCTGGCTAAAGTTTGATAATCATATTTATCACAATTAAATCTAGATTTTTTTCACTTCCATTATATCTTTCTAGTCTAAACAAATTTACAAATGGCAGAACCTTACATAGCATTCCAAAAGACCTGCACAACTGGGTGGTTCTATTAGTTGTTCTGATCTAGATCCTAAGCCTGATAACATTTTCTCATCATCCGCAAGGAACCGTCATCAAAAGAAAATACCGAAAATTGGCATAAGAGTAAGGAAAAGGCAAAGAGAGCTGAGAGACCGAGAGAGTACTCTAATGGAATTAAGAAAATGGGAAAATGTTGAATATAAGAGGTCAGATAAGGAAGATAACATTGTGATCTGGCCTAAAATGGATTATGTTAAGGAGGTCAGATAAGGGAGATAACATTGTGATCTGGCCTAAAACAGATTATGTTGAAGAGTCCAACAACAATTGTTTGTTAGTAAGCTATATAAATAATTGTTAGAAAATCCAGTGGCTGACTATCAAGCCAGTCTCTTTAACATTCTAAAATCTGCTCTAGATGCTAGACTTATTACCCAACAAAACTTTGATTTTTTTATGGAATAATAACCCCTGCATACCAACCATTTACATGCTCCCCAAAGTGCAAAAAAGATTAAATAATCCACCAAGATGCTCCATGGTGTCAGGGATGAACAGGTTGATGGACAAAGCTTGCAAATTTCTGAATATGTATTTTAGACCTCTAGTGGTGAGTCTCCCATTATATGTGAGAGACACCTCTGATGTACTATTGTGTTTGAGTGATCTCAGTTTAGATGGGGATGTCCTCCTTGTGTTAGGGAATCACATAAAGGGTGTTATAGACCCCAGTGGCTGAGTCACCCAAGAACAGGCTGCAGGGTGCTTACACTGAATACACCCCTGTAATGAGGGGGTACCTCATTTTCCATTTTACTGCCCAGATTTCCAGTTCTGTCAAATTGCTCTGTTTTCATTCAGAATGAATAGTTCTCCTTTAACAGAAGCATACACTTCTTACAAAACTCTTGAAAAAAAAATCACAATAAGAATGTGTTTATTCAGAGCAAGTCTGACCTCATTCATTGGAGATTGATGGCAACTTGTTAGTTCATGGTTTATTTATTTCCTTGTTCTAAAGCACTTATATTTTACATTCACATTTTGACATTGTAACTAATGACTCTTTTGAATTAGTAAAATGGATATATTAACCCCAGAGCTAAAAAAAACGAGGGAAGACTAGGGTTTCATTATTCCATCAATATTCTTTATCATTTTACAAGGGGATTACAGACCAGTTTTAATAACATGCATGAATGAAGATCTTTTCTCGCGCACGAGGTGGCTAAGAGTTTTCTCTTTATATTAGCAGGCAATCAATTTCAATAGCATTTTAATTCTTTTAAGAAGAATCCGTTGTGGAGCAGAAGCTCTTTGGGGGGACATCTGAAACTTCTTCACAGCCAGCTTTCTAATTTTCTGCAGCAATGTAATCTAAAGCAAGCAGGCAATAATGCACATAATGGCTGTGGGGTAATGATTTCCAATCTCTTCAATGCACATACCCTCTTATTAGGCTGGTAATCCTTGCTGTACAAATGAATTTTCATTTTACTATAGGGAAACATTACAATGATTTATACTGTATCGGTTTTGGGAAAATGTTGGGAGTAATCTAGCTGTCCAAAGAACCAATTCAATGTAGTCTTGTTACCATCCAAAAAGACAGGAAGAAAACATCAATGAATGTTGTAAGTTCCATGGTTATCTAACTATGTAATAGTATGTAGCAAGGGAAGTAGTAAGTGAAAATGGTGCTTATTACCGTTTACTCACATGACAAAATAATAATGCAGAGGGAGTGCTTCTTAGTTTCTTGTTTCTGCTTGTTTGCCATCTTTAATTAGATAAGGTTTTTGTTAACCGTTAGTAAAGACAGAAAGCCACGGATAGAGTGCAGTTTATAAATATTTTAGTGTGAGCTGGACAATTCACATGATAGACACACAGAATCTGAAAATAGATAGATTGATATATACGAGCTGGAGAAACAGAAATTGCATTTGTAGGAGCCAGAGAAGAGTGCATAAGAGTACACAGATTTTAATATAAACTAAAGACATAAACAGATATCCTACTTACAGTATATTTTATTAAAGGAGCTCTAAACACTGTTTGCTCAATCCCAAATTACTCAATAGTTTCTGGGCTACAAATCCACAATGCAATAGTTTTTGGGCCAGAAATCACAATTCTGAATCTTAAATAAAAACTTAGGATCATACTCTAAGGAGCGCATATACTATTGTTCGTATTTTATTATTTTTTTTACAATGCATGTTTTTTTGTACTAAAACTCTTATTTTTCTTAAAAAAGAATGTGATTTTTTTTTTGCCATTTAATATGCATCAAAACTTTGACAAATCCGTATGTAAAAATAATCCACCTAAAAGCTGTCGAGGTCAAGTAAAAGTCAGTTGCAGCTGTCCTTGGTTCCAACTGAAAGGCCTTTTTTTCGACAGGCATGGAAAATTGAAAGACCTTTTTTGTCGCACGTGACTTTTTTTTATACACTCTCCGAGTTTTTTCTCGCCAAATTTTTGTGGACGTTTTGCGAAACAATTTGTCAATAGCATTTCGAAAAAAAGTTGTGTGACAAATGCATTTCATGAATTTTTCATTGTTTCACAAATTTTTCGGTCATTTTGAGAATTTTCGGCAAAACAGACAGATTTGCTCATAACTAATAAGAGGTTTTCAGATTTTTTTGGATGCTCCATTCATTGAAAAATTTCACTTTTATTGGTCATGCTGTTTTAAAAGGCTACTTAAATAAATCACTAGGCATTAATAGGCATTTAGAGAAAATGTTTTTTTTCAGTTTCAAAAACCTTATTGATATTGATATTGATATAGATAATGTTAGAAATCAATAATGTAATAGAAATTATTTTATATACTGAACTTACTGCACCAGTTTTAGCATCAATAGCAGCAATGATTCAGGACTTTACAGTTGTCACGGGGAGCTCCCCATCGTGGAAAGTGTCTGTGACACTCACATGCTCAGTGTGCTATGGGCAGCTGAGAAGCTAAGATTAGGGGGCGTCGCAAATTAAATTACTAAATTCTGATGCTAATTTCACTGGTTTCAGAGCTAACATGTAATGTCAATCTGAATAAATGACTAACCTGTCATATATTGTGACATTTATATTCTGTATATACAGTAAATTGTGCATAAGCCCCTAAGCTCAGTAACTGGCAGCAGCACAGAACATGTGCAGTGAATCAACTGGAAAGAAGATGGGGAGCTACTGGGGGCATCTTTGCAGGCACAGATCTTCCTTGCTAAAGGGCTGTGGTTGCTTTGGGCTGGTACAGAAGCCCAAAACATAATATAAAATATTTATATCCTACTTTTTTAGTTAAGCTTTAGTTCTTCTTTAAGCTGGCTATACACCTACAGATTTAAGCTTCCAGCTTTTCTGACAATGTGTGGGTCCTTCCCAACAGAAAATTGCCCAGATATCTATTGTGCAGATTTAAAAATAAAAAGGATCCTATCAGGTAAGTAATCCCATTGGCATGTTGATGCAGTCCTCTTGACAGGCCTACATATGCTTCTGTTATGATCTGATCATTGGTCTGCCGGTTAAATGATTGAATTAGCCTGATTTGGTCCTGCACGTAGGTGATCAAACAAGATCCACTTGTTTGGTGACCTGGCCAGACAAGTGGATCTTCATGTGTATGGACATCTTAAATCTTCCATTTGCCGTAAAACTTTATTTGATTTTTGGTTTAATGAATTGTTATTTTTAAAAAAACATTTGCTCCTATTTTTTGACTCTCTTTGTAAACTTTTTAAAATGAAATATATCTAACATGTACATTGATAAAGAGAGCCTACTATGCAATTTTTTAATTTACAGGATTTTATTAATTAAATTGTACATTATTTTATATTTTGCACAAGTTCAATCATACAAAATGCGAAAAAGAGATTTAAAGAAACCGCAAGAGGAAGCAGAAGTAAGAAAGAATGATTAATACAAATATATAGGAATGACAGGATGTTAGTGTAACATTTTTATAAATCATCCAAAGTTCAGGCTTATTGCACATCTCTGTTGAACCATTATCCACAATATAATGTGCTGAAATATCTGGCCAGGAAATTGCAGCACCCAACTGACACTAAAATCAGATCAGATGGCATTTCTGAGAAAAATATTGCAGATTTATATCACAATAAATTATGTTATTTTTAAGGATGAGCAAAGATTTTTGCCTGGTTTAGATTTGCAGAGAAACTCTCTGTTTTGCCTGTGTCTATTTTTTTTTAATCCACACTTAAATTTTGCCATGTGATCTGTTGTTTTGTTGTAAAAAAAAAAAGCAACCTGTATCAATATTGACTCGTCTGCCACATCCCTGAATCAAAATGGACTTACTTACCATTCCTGCATCAAGTGCCAGTCATAGAGAGCAGGAAACCATATCTGAACCTGGTGCATCATCTAGACCAGCCAACAAAACACCATTCCATTGACTCCAATGCATTTTGGAGAAATTTCACTAGTTCAGTGAAATTAACCAGTTTTGCAGCCAAAAATCCTCCACAATACCGTACATTAAATAAACAGTAAAAGGCAATCCTACATGTGCAACACGAGGCATGTGAATATCTGCATGTAGTTTACTATAATGGAGGATGTTTTTTCTCAATTTAGCCCATCTCTTCTTTAACACCCTATTCCAATATCTTGTATGATATGAGATAAGAATCTTTCCCTACTTACAAACTACTGTATATCTGTGCTATTAAGTGGTTCTGGGGACATAGCTGCACTGATCTATAAGTCTCCATTTATAACTCTTTATGTTTTAGGAAGGCTTTTGGTATTTTCAAAGCAAAATTCTGCTTCTCTGGGCACCAGCCTATAAGGTAGGAGTGCTGACAAAGTACTGGTTAAAAAAAATTCTGCTTCGTGAATTTTCTTCACAGAAAACTGATTCCTCGTCCACTACAGAGACACTGAAGTACTTCTCGAACAACTGTATGGATATGGAATATTTGATATATTATATATTGCTCTTGAACTGCTCTGCAGAAAGGAAACATTTGTAATGAACTGAGACTAAATAAAGATAAGAAATAATATATAAGATAATAAGATAATGTTTACTGCATTAACTAGTAAAAACCTTTATCTCTACACTAGTATATAACCCTTTAACTATTACATGAACACTATCTATAGATCCCCAAGTCCAAAGTGAAAAAAAAGTTTCCACAAATACAAAGAAAAAAGCTTCCCTAAATTAAACAGTAACATAACAGATTTATAAAATATTATTAGGGGAACCCATTCTTTTGTTGTAGATAATCTCTTTAGGGTCCCCAGAAGGCAAAATCCTCTATTAGTGTCCTTTACTTAAACTTTTATTATGTTATAGATGGATCTGCTTTGAGCAACTATTTATTTTATATAGTTGAATTTTTACCCATCCAATAATACCTATTTCCAGCCTGCAGCTAAAAATGCTATTATGTTGGTGGGGGGGGTCATTGACCCCAGCAACCAAAAAATCAAATCATCTTCTTATTTATTTATACACTGAAGTGAATAAACCTCAGAGTCAAAATCCTGCATACATAAATAAATCACACCAATAAAATTAGGCAGAACCAATATTCTAGTTACAAGATGATGTACCCACCACCAGCTCCAAAATAGGAATTATACCCTCAACGCTTACCCGTGTCCCATTTTTTTTTTGGACTGAGCACACTGCCATAACAGGGATTAACACATCATTTCAAAACCTTGTTGGTTTCTTTAGTGAATAAGCACTGCATAAGGTATTCTTTCCCTATTGCAATACCCCCCTCTTCAGTTTAACATTACTTTGCAGTCAAATATCATACTATATCACTTTAAAAAAAACATATCCCTAGATTTGGCATTCCGACTTATAGTATGTTCCCCAACCAAAAAAATCACAATCCTATCTCATCCGACTCCTCCTAATTTCTCCAGTCAGAGAGGATAAAGCAGGATGGGTACCAGAATATTCCATGCCTTAATTAACTGTCTATCATTGCATTACAGATATTTCTTAAGTGGCCACAAAACCCCTTTTTCTTCTTACCTCTCATGCTGCTGATGGCTTATTTAAGGGATGCATTGATGGGGTTAGGGCACACTTATCTAAACTGTCTCATTTGGTACTGTTGATTTGATATCTATAAAATATAGTGCTAGTGATGTCAGATGATATATAGCTAACTAGGTTTATTCTCTGTTTAACAAGTAGTAGGAGATTTCAGCAAATCCTGCAAAGTACATTTTTACATATTTAAGGAAATATGTTAAAAATGTTGAAAAATATGTTTTTGAACTGTCCTGAGCAAACATGTTATAGTTATCAAGACGACAAATGCCTGTATGCTGAAGTCTTAAAGTAAATGTGTCACTGGGATATAGGAGGTAAAGGGAATTGATAGCAATGTGTAACAGTGGACATTTCATATAAGATAAGCACTGTAAAACCTAATACCAGTTGTTATTATTTTGTATAAATATAACTGTGGCTGCAGTCAGATCTCTGTCCACACACCTTTTATTTAAATGTAATGTATGTATTATCAGCAGTACTATCATAAGAATAAAACTGTATACTAAGCAGAATAATCTGATGATTACATTTGAAGGTAGTCAATCAACTGTCTGCAGAGAACCCATTTTTTGTTCTAGCAAAATGTCAGTATTTCAGCTTTCTACTGCGCATTGTGGATTACAAGCTTGGCTCGGATGATTTATTGCCTCATGAATGTTCAGACTCTTAAAGACTGATATGTGAATAAATAAATTCCACATGGAGCAATAGTATAGTCCTCAGTTTATGCGGCAATGTCAATAAAACAGAATTTTAAAAAATACAGGGAAACAAAGGGAGTCAAAGTAAAGCTTTTTAGCAAGATTTGTGGCAGCAATCTCATTCTAATTTATTACCATGGTATGCCTCTGAGGTAGATGCAAGGACTTAATGACCTAAAAACGTGTGGGTATCATTATGCTTTTCTGATACAGTCTTACATAGAGAGATTATTGTGTCATTTGGAGGTTCATGCTTTTACACTGTAGACATCAGGGGGGATATACTGGGGAGAAGTATTACTGAGCAATTTTGCTATAAGAATGCAATGCTAATGTTGCTTGAATATAGGTCCCAGAATTCTTAAACCCTTGATAATATGCTACAGTATGCTGGGCTTTTTAGTTCAGCAACAACTAGGCAAACAGTGTTTGGATCTCCTGTAATCTACCATTAAATTAGAAAAAAAGTAATGGCTTTTTTATATTTTTTTTAAATCTCATTTCTGTTCTGGAAATGAATACAGAATTGAATGAAAGAATGAGCTGTAACCTTCTCTTTACCTGTGAGGATCAGCAAGAAACATATACTCATTAAATACTCATCTCTTTGAAGCTTAGATTTCAGCTTTTAATTTCTTTTGTTCGACAGCTTTTACTGGCCCTTATTTGAATGTAATATTAGGCAGATTCCAGTTTGGTGCACCCAGTGCTGAAAGTGGGGTGGAATGCAGTAGGATTCCATCCTGCAACTTCAGATGCAGATGTCTGGCGGGCCACTGTCCCTCTTAGTCTATGAAGTGTAATAATGATTTCGATCAGTAAGCAACGGATCCATGCCAGAAATGTAATCTGGTGGGCAATTTTAACATCACTCATGTTTAGCCAATCATTGTGCGACTCCCTTGTTTGTGATTGCACTGGATCTTGGAAACGGAAAACTGAACCCAAAGAGAAAAAGGTAAATAAGTGGGGGCACACCAGAAAAACAGAAGGGGATGAAAGTGAGAAAGAAAGTGCTGTCAATGAAAAAAGCTGCAATCATTTAAGGCAGAAAGATATGGGTGGGGTAAATGAAGAAGAAATAAAAAAACAAAATGTGAGAAGGAAGGAGAAAAAAAAGTTAGTCAATGGTCAGTATGCAAAGGGGCTGCTGGGTGACTCTTTGGGACAGCCACACTATGTCATGAAATTAATAGGGGACCCACTATGTCATACAATGATGGGGAGCCACACAAAGTCACTTTGTCATAATATCGCTGTCATGAAATTTCCTCCTACCTCCACTGCTTGTCCTAAACAGACTTCAGCCCACTTGTACCATAAGTATGGATGGTACGGGACTAGGGTCTAAGGACTGGGTGGACATGAGATTTGACAGTTGTCCAGTCCCAGTTGCAGCTTCTATTTTTCTGTTACTTGTGGACTGCACATTCTTTGTTCCATCAGTGATGGGTCAGCATACGGCATGCCTGCCCTAAAAACTTTCTACTCTAGGCCCAACTCTAGTCAGCAAGATGAAAGGGCTCATCTACATTTGGAATGGAATTCCCATATTTTTACTCATAATGCAGAGTTTTTTTCTCACCGTCCCTGCATCATTGTGTTTGCTGCAATTGCGTGTGTCTCTTGCCAAACAGGACGTAACGGCGTCCAAAGTTTGTCAGAGTGGGCATTGCACCATTTCTGGCCCTCCCTGTTATAATGACACTTGCACAAAGAGATGAGCAAATGTTTTGTCCTAAAATGGATTTGCACTGAATTAGCATTTGTCCATTGTTTGCAGTACATTTTGCACAATTTTTGTAGTTTCACAAATATTTTGGTGAATCAAAATGGGGCAATTTTGCTCATCACTACTTGCACATAATTCGCTGGGAGCACTACAGTTAGCATCAGCTTGAAGGTGGTGGTAGCTGCAGGGGTCCCCTAGGTCAGTAGATGCACTTTCAAGTGATTCAGATGAGAATGTTGGATGGATGCCCTGGTGCTGAACTCAACTATTGAGGTTTGCAAGGAGTGTCTTTTGGTGCAAGTACCTTTTATGAATAATGGTAATGTGTACAACAGTTATGTTCACTTTTGCAAGATCGCAGTTGCAGCTGTGTTTGTACAATAGTCATTTTTTTAATTTATTTTCTAAGTAGCCTTAAACAATGCTTCTACTCATGGATCATGTATGCCATAATCACCCCAGAATATTATATTTATATCAAGTGGGCAGGATATTACCTTGCATATTCCAATATAGCAGACAAATATTTTCACGCTTATTTTCTCTATAATTCTGTTTTATATCTGTGGCATTACTAAGACAAAATGTAATTTACTAATATAAACTTTCTTCCAAAATGTATCGTAACAAAATCTAAAATTTGCAGATTACACAACGCATGCTATCCTCATTAGAACTCTAATGTTCAATATCATTGTAATTTTGGAATATTTATTAAAAAAATTAAACATCTTACCCACCTGCAAGCCCTGCAGCAAAAGTCATCTTGTTGTTTGTAATATTTGGGCTTTCCAGCATGTTCTTGTTGAATCCAGGGCACAAAAACTGGCTGTGTTGGTTAGAGAACAACAGGTGCATGGAAGACAAAAATGGACAATTTGTACTGTAAAGTTAAAGACAAGCCAACCTGAAAATTTGTACAAAAGCAGATGGGAAAACAGCACTCTGCCTTTCACTGAGCCACCACACACAGAGCTGATACTTGGACTGGGATGTGTACTAGTTCCTAATGAGTTGTAGCTCTTAGTATAAAATATAGAACTGGCCTTACTATGAAATCCCTGCCTTTCCTATGGCAGATTCTCAGTAGGGCTTATTTACTATTGACAGCATGCAAATTGTGCACCTTAATAAGTGCAACATTCATCCCATTAGTGTACAATCCACAAAGCTCTTGTTGCCAGTTTAGTTGCAGTGCTCTGCACCCTTATGCCATATGCACCTTGGATAGTGTTCTGTGAGCAAGAAAAAACTGTGCTTTATGGCTGTCTTAACCATTATACATTGTATATTAGGCATATTTGAAGTACCCAGTGTAGCTTTCTGTACAAGAATTTAATTATAGCTTTGTTTTAATTACCTTAATTGATGCATCCCAAGCTAGATATGCTATTTCCCAAATGTGTAATTTTCATTTAAGAAACCTTGGATGCCCTTCTCTGAGTATAGAAGTTCAATATCTACAGTAAGGTTTTTTAAATCCCTACTACATAGAGTTTTGTAAGTAATTATTTACAACCCAGTTGTCCTTTTGTAATAACACTAATAACACTAATCCTGCAGTCTCCTGCCAGACACTTGACACTAAGGGGCACATTTACTAACCCACGAACGGGCCGAATGCGTCCGATTGCGTTTTTTTCGTAATGATCGGTAATTTTGCGATTTTTTTCGGCGTCTTTACGATTTTTGCGTAAAAACGCGAGTTTTTCGTAGCCATTATGAAAGTTGCGCAAAGTCGCGATTTTTTCGTAGAGTTAAAACTTGCGCCTTTTAAGTGTTAACGCTACGAAAAAATCGCGACTTTGCGCAACTTTCGTAATGGCTACGAAAAACTCGCGTTTTTACGCAAAAATCGTAAACACGCCGAAAAAATCGCAAAAAATACGAAAAAATCGCAAAATTACCGAAAAAGTCGCAAAATGTTTGTTTCCAATCGGAATTTTTCCAATTCGGATTCGAAATCGTGTCTTAGTAAATCAGCCCCTACATATACGCTAAAGGTATGCTCCCTGCCGTATGGGAGGTAATATCCATTCCACACTCTGGTCTCAAAATGTAAATGGCAAAATTACTTAGCAATTGTCAGATGTCTGATTACGAGAAACACATTTATATATATACAGTATATTAAATTGTGTGTCCACACTCTAAACAGGTTCAATAGGTGGGTGCTAGGTCAAAACATGTAAATACCTATAAAATGGACCAGCACACTGAATCACATCAATATCTGTGATCGAACGATGATATTGAGGTGATGCGGTGTGCTGGTCCTTTTTATAGGTGGATATATATATATAAACCTGTCCAGTTGACAGGTGGTGGTTCCTCTCGGTGTGCATTCCTTTATACTCCTAGCTTCTCTGGTGCATCCGGATTCCGGACATGGGTCCTGGGTTTAATACCCAATGCCTGTCAATTCCAATAAATAATTATCCTCTATAATCTTTTGCTCCAGCAACTAAGGCATTCATAACTTAGCACAGTGAAATGCTTGACATCTGTGACTGGGAACAAACTCTGTATAGTTTTTTGCAACAGTTTTTGGCAACATATACCTTTTGCAACATGTATCCATTTGCCTACTAGCTACATGATTTTAAACTTAACTTTGTTTTCTAGCACTGCACTCCCATTCCATTTGCCTGTATATGTTGACATTTGAATTTATCTTGCTCTGGTCGGTGTGGGGCTTGTGTACACTGGTTGCCATGGTTACTGTGGCCGTTTTTTGGTGCCATTTTATGTGGTGGGGGTATTTACTGTGGGTGTTGGGATATGATCTGTTGGTTTGTCCCTGAGGAAGAGCACTGGTTGTGCTCAAAACACTGGAATTTTTTCAATAAAAACACTTTTTCTTTTGTATCAAGTTCCTGTGTGTGCGGCACTCTTTTTATTATATTTTTGTTTTTGACCTGCACCAATATATATAGAGCCTCATAATAGCTATTCCAGGATTCATAACCTATTTATCAGTCAAAAACGGTTACATTTGATTAAGAAAACAGAGACTGGCCCGAAAAAATTATTACCCGGTTATGCACCCTGCATGGCAGACAATGATATCTCCAACACAATTAAACCAACATTTGTATGAAAATTTAACAAAAGGCTGTTATTATATCAATCTGCTAGAAATATGATTTCTGATCAGATATCTGAAGTATTACAATCTAATGACTTACCTGACAACTTGATAGCATTATGCAGAAAGCTGAAAAAAGAATATAATATAAAATCACAAGATTTGATACAGGAAATACAAACACTAGAAAACATAAGGAGTCCCTAGCAAAACATTTGTGACATGAACTAGAACATATACTAGATATCTTTACAGAAATCAGAGATGTAAAAAAACTTTATTAAACAACATAAGCCAGAATAAAAGTAAATGGCATCCTATCCCCCTCCTTTAACATAAACGGAACTAGGCAGGAATGTCCCCTCTTACCATTTGTATTTATTATAGTGATGGAGACTCTTAAAGGAAAAGTAGCACTAAAAAATTTTAAGTAAAAAATCTATTCTACCCTGCCCCAATAATTGCCCTATCCTGCCACACCATTTATTATTTTGAATGCTTTAGTACAAAATACCTGTTAAAACTTGGCTTCCGGTCATTTGAAGAAAGGCGATACAGCCATGCAGGGGAAGTAGCCACTATGATCGGGGGAAGCAGCCACTATGCGGCGATCGATTGATCGAGTCTAGCCTTGCTTCTGTATAGGAAGGAGTCAGGCTAGGTTCGATCAATTGATCGCCGCATAGTGGATGCTTCCCCCGATACTTTCCCTGCATGGCCGTATCGCCTTTCTTCAAATCACCGGAAGCCAAGTTTTAACAGGTATTTTGAACTAAAGCATTCAAAATAATAAATGGTTTATAGGATAGGGCAATTATTGGGGCAGGGTAGAATAGATTTTTTACTTAAAAAATTTTAGTGTTACTTTTCCTTTAAAATCCATATGCCAAAATGCAGATATAGCCAGTCTAAAGTTGGGAACCAAAATACATAAGGCAGAAGCTTGCTGACTACTTATTGTTACTGATAACTAAGCCAGAAATATCCCTTGTGAGTGAGTGAGTTATCCAATTTTAAAATAAAGGACACCAAATCAGAAATACTTAACGTTAATGCCCCACCTTTAAGAGCACAAACCATTTTTTTCCATTTAAATGGGCAATATTAAAATTATATAAATAGAAGATTAATTAATAAAACAAGTCATGAGTTCAACTAAGTAGTAAATGAGTAGCAGAGGGAATAGGTAATATCCAGAACATCTCTCTTTTTAATAAGATATAAGAGCTTCAGCAGATCTCCCCCCTCATACGTAACTTTATGTTTTTCAGGGGCGGCAGAAGATGTTTTTGGCTGGGGGGTGGCGTAACTTCCAAAACCCTAACCCCCCCCATCCTCCCCAGTTCCAAAACCTATGACATTTTCTATGTTCTGTACAGAAAAATACCTAATCTCACTTCCATTATATTGTGCAGAATGTCTTGTTATACATATTAGCAGTCCGCAAATAATGGAAACCTGTCCTTTCATAGAACCTCATCCCCTTTAAAGGAACAGTAACACCAAAAAATGAAAGAGCTTTAAAGTAATAAAATTATAATGCACTGTTGCCCTGCACTGGTAAAACTGGTGTGTTTGCTACAGTAACTCTACTATAATTTATATAATAAGCTGCTGTGTAGCCACGGGGGCAGCCATTCAAGCTGGAAAAAAGGAGAAAAGGCACAGGTTACATAGCAGATAACAGATAAGTTCTGTAGAAAACAATAGTGTTTTATCTGTTATCTGCTATGTGCCTGTGCCTTTTCTCCTTTGAATGGCTGCCCCCATGGCTACATAGCAGCTTATTTATATAAATTATAGTAGACTTTCTGAAGTAAACACACAACTTTTACCAGTGCAGGGCAGCAGCACATTATATTTTTGTTACTTATATACACTTTCATATTTCGGTGTCACTGTTCCTTTAACGACAAATAATTCCTTAAAAGTTACAAATATGTAACTCACATTCACATGTGGCGGCTCATTTATTCCAGCTCCTGTACTGGCTTTCCCAGCTGCTCATATAGCATTCTGTGAAAGACATACCTTACCTTTATTTATGCCACAACAAAAAATTATAAAAAAAAACCCCTGTAATTCTAAGCAACTTTCCAATATACATATACAGGTATGGGACCCTTTATCCAGAATTCTCGGGACCAAGGGTATTTCGGATAAGGGGTCTTTCCGTAATTTGGATCTCCATACTATAAGTCTACTAAAAATCAATAAAACATTAATTAACCCCAATAGGATTGTTTTGCATCCAATAAGGATTATTTATATTTTCGTTGGGATCAATTACAATTAACTGTTTTATTTCTACAGAGAAAAAGGAAATCAGTTTTAAAATTCTGAATTATTTGATTAAAATGGAGTCTAGGGGAGACAGGCTTTCTGTAATTCTGAGCTTTCTGGATAATGGGTTTCTGGATAAGGGATCCCATACCTGTACTGTAATTACAAATGTTTAGTTATATGTAAGCTACTGAAAGCAGTATCACTCTGTCTGTATCTGTTTCAAAAATTCAGGATGACCAAGGCAATGTAGCAGTCAGATCATTAGCAGACCAGCAAACAAGCCTATAATTCATTGTGAAAAATGTATGATGGGAGCTGAGTTCAAAGGGATAATTTATGCACCACAGAGTGTGCAAAGTGCATAAGTGCATTTGGCCATTTGTTGCACTTTGCAACTGTATGGTGATCAAAGGATGGCCACTATAGAAATAGGGACAAAAACATCAAACGCAGCATTTGAAAATGTTTTGCCACACCCACTTTGTGGCCATGCCCCTAAATAACACATCATTTCTGATACCAGAAATTCAACCATTTTTACATCTATCTTAACGTTGTTTTCGCATGCTATTTATAATTTTGCCTTAACAGTATTTTCTGATGATTTTACATTACCCATTTGATCCCCCATGTTCCTCTATGGGCTGCCATATTTGTGCAGCAGATGTCTGTTAGCATTAGAAGCTATAACTGACAGGTTGGGGAGAGACAGTCAGGCTGGCAAAACAGTCAGGTTTAGGAACTTTAAGTAACCATTACTTACAAAAGCAGGCCTATCAGCGAAAAATTAGCAATATGACCTATAGGTAACTTTTAATGAACATTCATATTTTGAAGATAAGTTTTTTAGTGTCAGTATCACTTTAAACCTAGATGTGCCAATATAATGACTACAGAAAATGTATATTAACCATAAATATGTCAGTAAACCAACAAGCATATGAACTTTAGACGTGGCAGTAGAATCACTAAATAAAATGGATAAAGAGCATGCTAATGCTAGTTGTGGCAGTATAATTATTACAGAAATTGCTACAGCATATTAACCCCAGATGTGCCAGTATATTTAATAAATAAAATGGATAACAGGCATGTTAACCTCAGACTTAACCTCAGCCAATTAGTACAGAAAATGTATACTCTGCATATTAAACCCAGATATGCAGGTGAGATAAATGGCCAATGAGCACGACATTAAAGGGGTTGTTCAACTTTGAGTTAACTTTTAGTATGATGTAGAGCAGGGATCCCCAACCTTTTTTACCCATGAGCCACGCTTGAATGTAAAAAGAGTTGGGGAGCAGCAACATAATGGCTGTGATTGGTTATTTGGTAGCTCCTATGTGAACTGGCAGTAGAATTTGCTTTCTTCTGCATGGCATTACAACTGTTTTTTATGCCACCAAAGCTTGCCTCCAATCCAGGAATTCAAAAATAAGCACCTGCATTGAGGCCACTGGGAGCAACATCCAAGGGGTTGGGGAGCAACATGTTGCTCGCCAACTACTGGTTGGGGATCACTGATGTAGAGGTAATATGCTGAGACAATTTTCAATTGGTCTTCATTTTTTATTATTTGTAGTTTTTTAATTATTTCAATAATTGTTCAGCAACTCTCCAGTTTGGAGTTATAACAGCTATCTAGGGTTCAAATTACCTTAGCAATCAGGGAGTAGTGGTTTGAATAAGAGGCTGATATATGAATAGGAGAATGACTGAAGAGAAAAAAAGTTATAATAAAGTAACAATAATAGTTTTTGGCTGCAGGGGTCAGTGACCCCCATTTGAAAGCTAAAAAGAATTTGAAGAAGAAAGCAAATAATTAAAAAACTAAAATACATAAATAATGAAGACCAATTGATTATTCTATAATATACTAAAAGTTAAATTAAAGGTGAACCACCCCAGGTGAACTCCAGACAAGCCAGTAGATCACTGAGAAAGTCACACAACTTTTACATATGTACACACATGTATACACAAACACTTTTTTTTTTTCATTTTACCACTTTGTTTTTAGTTCATTTTTCCTAAAAACTGTTTATTTTGACAGTGTGACTGTTGGATCAGATATTCTGACCACTAATTACACTGTTGTGTGACTTATTTCGTTGTTTCACTGATTTGCACAATTTTTGTGGTTTTATTGCACTTTTTATCTCTGTATTAGTGTTCCTGATCTGTTTTTAGCATAGCTTTGTCATGTGTAACTTTGGTGTACAAAAATAACTTTACCTATTTTGAATTCATCAAAATGTGTACTTTCCAAAAATATATGGTTTCCTGGGGGTCTCTGTATAGTTAGGGGGTGTTACGGCACATAATACGCTGACAGGGGGCTCTGTATGCAAAAGCTGAGTTGGCAGGCGAGAAACCACTAATTTTAGAAAAGCTTTGCAGATTGGTACTTTGGTGTAGAAAGGACTCTTTACCCATGTTGGATTTGTCAGAATGAGTACCTTCCAAAAATATGTTTTTTTGGGGGTTTTCTGTATAGATAGGGGGTCTTACAGCACA
This sequence comes from Xenopus tropicalis, assembly GCF_000004195.4. NCBI lineage: Eukaryota > Metazoa > Chordata > Amphibia > Anura > Pipidae > Xenopus > Xenopus tropicalis. Next base: position 75,579,571 of record NC_030681.2, on the reverse strand, counting down.
TAATACACTGTCAGGGGGCCCTGTATGCAAAAGCTGAGTTGGCAGGCGAGAAATCCATATGCGCTATTTTCATTTAGGGGTCAGTACATACTACAGACTTTGGTATATCTATGCATATTGGGCATCAAACTGTTCAGTAGACCTTAGGTGTTCCTATTTGTGGTGATTTGCCTTTATCTGCAAGAAATTGTGTGAGATAAATGCGGCAAATTGCAACATTTTTATGCAATTTTCTGAAATGACATAAAAACCTGCAAACTTAGGAAAGCTTTACAGCTTGGTACTTTGGAGCAAAAAGAAATGTTTACCCATTATAGATTCGGGGGATGTGTACTTTCCAAAAAAATATGGCTTTCTGGGGTGAGTGTACTTTTTTTGTAGCATTATCCCACATAAAGGATGTAAATGTGTTGATTTTGCAAGCAAGAGTTGCCTGGGAATAAAGTAACATGGTTCTGATCAGTTTTTATCACAGTTTTTAAAACAGCTGATTTTTTAATTCACCAGGGGGTGTCTAACATTTTGCCAACCACTAGTGCATTTGTCTTTCTGTGTCTAAGCTATTAACAGGATTTATATTCTAACAGAATGAGAAGAGGAAGTGCTCTGAAGAGGGGACATTACCAGCTATAACTTCCATGGTGAACTAAGAAATGTGAGTGAAAAGATAAGGTGTACCAAAAATGAGATTGTTGAAGCCTACTGGCATTAAAAATAAATGGGGTCATGTAAAAATAGTTGTAAACGGAAAAAAATATTCTTCATTGCATTGTACAGGTATAGGACCCGTTATCCAGAATGCTTGGGACCAAGGGTTTTCCGGATAAGGGATCTTTCCGTAATTTGGATCTCCATACCTCACGAACGGGCCGAATGCGTCTGATTGCGTTTTTTTCGTAATGATCAGTATTTTGCGATTTTTTCGGAAAATTATCGCGACTTTTTCGTTACCAATACGATTTTTGCGGAAAAACGCGAGTTTTTCGTAGCCATTCTGAAAGTTGCGATTTTTTCGTAGTGTTAAAACTTGCGCAAAACGTCGCGCCTTTAAGTTTTAACGCTACGAAAAAAGAGCAACTTTTCGCGCAAGTTTTAACGCTACGAAAAAATCGCAACTTTCGGAATGGCTACGCAAATCGTATTGGTAACGAAAAAGTCGCGATAATTTCCGAAAAGTCGTAAAGGCGCCGAAAAAATCGCAAAAAATACGAAAAAGTCGCAAAATGTTCGTTTTCCAATCGGAATTTTTCCAATTCGGATTCGAATTCGTGGGTTAGTAAATCAGCCCCTAAGTCTACTTAAAAATCAATAAAACATTAATTAAACCCCATAGGATTGTTTTGCATCCAATAATTTGATTAATATGGAGTCTATGGGAGACAGGCTTTCTGTAATTCGGAGCTTTCTGGATAATGGGTTTCCAGATAAGGGATCTAGAATGATAAGACTAACGCAAGATTATGTGACGAGGAGAGTTATGGAAAACACATCATGTAGGTTTGTATTTTAGTTATTATGGAAGTACTACTTTGGGTACACAAATTTTATCATATCTTAGATACAGGTTGGTGCTCATTTTTGTTGCTGCCCTGCATATACATATTGTTGTGCCATGAGTTTCTGTTGTGCCATGAGTGTTACAGTCCTTATCATTTTGCCATTATAATCAGTTGCATGCCATCATTGTCATAAAGTATGTAGGTGGGGGCAGCTTACAGGATCTCCTTAACAACAGAGGCTACTTGTAGATAGACTCAGTACTGTAAGTATCCTACAATATGTGACAGATATATATAGCATAAATAGAGAAAGTTAAGGTTCAGAGTAAGAAATAAGTGAGATACTATAGTTCTATATACATGTAGTTACATAGAGAAACAATGTTTATAAAAATAGATCGTAAGCTATGTACCCACTGGTGTTTTTACCAACATTCATGGAAGGGTGCTTTTCTTTATATGGCAGCCACACCTTTTAAATGCAATAAACACAAAGCAAATTTTGGTTAGATTGTAGGAGCCACAAAAACACTGTAACAGTGCCTGACACCCTTAAATGTCCCTTGAAACATTTTAAAGCAGCATATACAGGTAATAGCATTCATGCTACAGTTACAATCTATCCAATGTATTTTCCCCATTTTGTTACTGCATGTTCAAGGTTAAACTCCACTTGGCGTTCTTGTGTTCTTATTGATCAACCTACTGTATTGAATTAACTTGCAGACTTCAAATATGGAATCAGATATGTTTTATGGCCCAGTTTCTTGAAAGATTTAGTAAGTGTGCCTATATGTTAACAAATTATGATTTGCCCTTTATTAAAATGTATAAGCCAACTCCACATCCCCTGGCAGTAAATTCTTAGCATATGGTTTATGATAAGGGTAGGCAACTATAGATGCATCAGAACTACAACTTTCAGCAGCCATTCGCCAGATGGACAGGCTGTAAGACACTGATGGCTGTAATCCTGCAACAACTAGAGTAACAAAAGATGCTTTACACTAATTTATGTTATGCTTTTCACTTGGACCCGACATTTACCATTTTACCAATGCTTCTGAGGAAGTGGCAGGACCCCACAAAACGCGTTAAGCGTAGGTCCTTGGGTTGTACATGTGCCTTTTCAGATATGTTTGAATAAAGACCTTTTTATTTTTATCCTCGTGCTCCGCATATTTTTCCAATTTTGCCTATATAGCGTTAACAGATAGATATGTAAGCTATACGCGTTAAGCGTAGGTCCTTGGGTTGTACAGGTGCCTTTTTAGATATGTTTAAATAAAGACCTTGTTATTTTTATCCTTGTGCTCCACATATTTTTCCAATTTTGCCTACATTTACCAGCCATGTTACAAAAAAACTACAGAGTGGGTGATAGATGATACTGCTGGAAAGCGACATTACTGCTGGAATGTTCTGCACCCACAAAGACTATCTATATAGCGTTAACAGATAGATATGTAAGCTATATAAATATAAACTACAATAAGCTGGAAGCAGTATGGTCCAAAAGTTTTATGTATAGCATTTAGGCAGCATTTTTATTGTCCCGCCTTGTTTGCTTAAGATGTACTGTCAGAAGGAAGTAGTTCAGAGTCCCACATATTTCTAGAAAGATTGGGGGCCAAAATAGAAACTACTTCATCCCATCAACCCAAGCAGAACTATGTTCATATCTGCGAACATGCACAAATCCCATACTACATCCTGGAACCCCAAGCCACATTGCTTATAATGCAAAATTATAGAACCCTCACCTTTATGTAGTCACAAGAAAAATGTATTTTTTCCTTCAAAAACAGGCAGAAAAATATCCTCTGCACTCACCGATTTCAATTAAAGGAGATTCAAGTACATTTTATGCAAACAAAAACAAACCCTCCAAAATGCTTTAATCAATTCTTTCTCTCCCACAGTTCATCTTATTATCTTAGAACTTATATTGTAAGCTCCTGTACTTTACTTTATAGAGACTTCAAACTAGAAAACATTCTGTTCAGCAACAAGGGACATATCAAGATCGCAGAATTTGGTTTGGCTGCTGAGAAAGTGTTTGACAATAAGAGCATCGAAGGATCCATAGGGCTATTGCCCTACATGGCCCCTCAGGTAAGAGACTCAGCACTAATATATGTAAAACCTAGGCTTAAAATTGTTAAATGTTTAGATGCCAACTACCAGAGTCTGCACATTAAGGTGAATGATCTGTTCTTTCAAGATGCTCTTATGTCAGTCCGACAATTTGGCACTAAGCTGGTGAGCATTTGGGATTATCCTGTGCAAAATGGCAACTGGAAGATTGTCTTTTTATTAAGGCCATGAAGCTCAGTAGTCCTACCATTCAATCCTCAATTGCCAGCCCAGCTATGCAGAATGGATCAGCAAAGAAATAAAAGATCTTCTGGATAAGGTGAGTGCCATCGCATACAATTAGCAAATAACTCATAATGTATCAGTTCTCCTGGGTCACAGTCTTCATCTGCAAATTCTCTCTTGCTTCAACTTGCTGTAGAAAATTTATAATGCAAGATACACAAGCATACAAGATATTTGTGACCTATCCATATAGCTTTGTTTTACATCAGCCGCATATAGTTATGTGTAACAGTTAATAGGGTGGTCCCCCAAATACTCAGCGCTTCTTGGTGGAGTTCTTTGAAACCAAATCTTCAGTATAGTAGAAACTGTGTGATCGTGTGCTGCCTCCTCATAAGAACAACCCTCCCTTTTTAGATGGGTCTCAGATGTGTGTAATCTTGTTGATGGAAGCGCATGGAATTAGAGAAAAACAAAAGCAAAACTAGTGCAATACGTACAAAACTTTCTTTGTGACTAAAACGCTAAAAGATTTTTAGCGTTCTAATTTGGTGCAAAATGTGCAAATATATTAAGTGAATCGAACAATCAAAAGTGCTTATACAACAGCCCAATGCAGTGTATCACACCCACACGATGTGTCCAAAGTAAATGCTCACCAGATTTAATTAAAATAAGAGCATGTAGAGAAGTCAATTCGGCTATTGATTGCAGTGCATCCTTAGTCAGTGTGAAGCAGTATATCAGACACAACAAAAAGCCCAACGCGTTTCCGCGAATGCATATAGTTATGTATTTTGATTCCTTAACTCCTCAAGAAGAAACCATACATACTTCCTATTTAGTTGCGGAAACTATGTATCCAGTCCACTGCACAGATTTTTCTCTGTAAAGGACTTTAATTAAAAAAAGGGAGAGAGAGACAATAACAGGGAAGGTTGTTAATGCAGGTGTTTTCCCTTTTTAGTGGTTTAAAGGCACCGAGACTTACATTTGCTTATATACACTACAATGTAGAAGGGTTTTTAAAGGGGGTTCAGCTTTATTTTAATTTTTAGTATGTTATAGATAGTCCTATTCCCAGCAACTTTGCAAAGTTTGCAACTGGTCTTCATTATTTATTTTTCATTGTTTTCAAACTATTTGCTTTCCACTTCTACATCTTTCCAGCTGTCAACTGGGAGTCACTGGCGGATATCACAGTATACAACATACTAAAAGTTAATTTAAAGGTAAAAACCCCCTTTAATAAACATTTAAATGAAGCAAATTTCAATAAGTTTAAGGAAAGTAATAGGTTTTTTTCCACAAACCAAATTGCAACATGGACAAACAGAAGTCCTGAATAGTAACAACGCTACCGAATGGTAATTGCCATCACCTTGTCTTTTAATTTCTGAGCCCCAGCTGGCAGGCATAAGCCCCATCATTTCACCTTTGGGCTGAGGATTAGTCAACTCACTAATAAGGCTCAGCAGTCAATGCCAACAGACCATAATATTATGCCTTTCTTCTGCCCTACTATGAAGTCCATCTCTGGCCCTACCATCAGCCTCAGTTTTCAATTCCATCTAATGCATTTTGTAACTTCTGCCACTGACCCTGTTATCATCTCCATTGCTGGAACTACCAGTTAACTATCAGTTAACATGACGTTGCAAGGTTGCATTGTAACAAGTGGTAAGTGGTAAGTATTTTAATGTTATTATAGGTGGTGTGCTCTTTTGTTTGTAATGGTTTAGCTAAACAATATCACTAAAGGGCTCTGATAGTATGGAAATATAATTAGGGCAGTAGTAGAAATTAAAAGGCAGAGAATAGTTAAGAAAAGAAGCAGCAGCAGCTAGGTTAAGATAGGACATATATAACCAAATATATAGGATAATACAAAATATAAGTGAAGCCAAAGGTAATAATATATATATATAATATATACATATATATATACATATATAATATGATTTTACAAGATTAAGTCACTTAGTACTCAATACAAAATTAAAATTTGGTAGCTAATGTAAGGTATGATACACATAAAAACAATATTAGTTATCAGATAACACATTAACATTTAAAATAAAAAAGGGCAAAAGAAATGGTAGAACATACAATAATAACTGATTTCATGATTGAAAAAAAATGTCAACGTTTAGTATAGGATACCATAAATTTGGCAAGTATGTAAAATAACTTGATAATGTAGAACATTAGAGAATTGTCTAATGTAAGATTGTAGAAAATAAAGAATAAGATAAACAAGATATCATAACTTAGATATTAAGACATTAAGATTCAAAAGGATAATGTAAAAGAATAAGCATAAAATAATTAAATGAAGAATATTTTTTTATAGCAGGATAAATAGGATATGACTGCTTCCTTGAAAATTGTACAAAATATTGTAAGATAAAAATGAATATGTTGAATAATGCTATAGAAAAATGTGAGAAAATGAACATAAAATTATATAATGTATATTTGGACTATTTGCTTAATATAATGTAGTAGAATCCAAGGGATAAAATAGATAGCACAGGTTTTGATTCTGGAATGAAAGGAAGGATTTTTTCCTAAAAGAAACAAAATAGTACTTTGTCTCAGTTGGGGTTTTTAGCTTTCCCCTGGACCATATGTTAATATTTTATGTTAGGACAGAAATAATTATGTTAGGAAATAATAATATGGTTAGTGTAGGTTAGGGACCTGCTCTAAGAGCCTACCTTGATGTGGTGGCAGGCTTGATGTTGTTCAACCAATCCTATTTCATTACAATGCATCACTTTTTGTGATGCCAAAACCAAGGCAGAAAACTGCACACACGCAAAAATCTATAACCATGCAAACAGGTCCCCTTGGGTTTAATACAATATTTATGAGAGAAACTGCATTTGTGATAGTAGTTATTGCACACATTTTTCCATTCATTAAAGGTACATGCATACAGACAAACAAACTCCTGGCACTTCCATATAGTTGCCACTGTCCTTGTCCCACATCTTTTTCAGAGTTTTTCACAAGTACATTTTTTGGTGCAGGGAAACCCTGGAGCTACTTCCACCTTGAAGGTTATAGAAGCTCCAAGGTTCCCACAGAAGCCTGCATCAATAGAAACAGCACACTTGCATCTAAGGAATCATGAAACAGACATCTGACAAAATCCCGACAAAGATTTTTAGTGCAAAAAATTTGCACCCCAAAATTATACTCTGCACACTGGACTTGTAGTCGTAAATGACCCTCATAGTTATTAGCAAACCCTGATTTTAAAATTTGTCAACTCCTATGCGCTGAAGTAGAGCTGCTATGTATATAAAACATATTAAGGTACAGAGTTTCAAGGGGATGCTGAATGAGGGATCGAAAGAAATTTCATGTTATTTTCATTTGCTTTGCAGCGTGAGATTACTGCTGCAGGGCCTTGCATCCATGACTGATCTTCTGTAAGTGTTAAGCTTCAAACAGGGAGCTTATCTTCCCCCACTCATCTCCCCCCAATAAAAACTTCATGTGAAATTACTGCCAGCAAAATCTTCACAGAAAATACAGCAGTTTGGAAGCAGAAAGAGTTCAAGTAAAAACATTAAGGGGAAAATTTATTTCGAAGATCAAATGTTCAGAGAACTGATTTGGTTATAAGCTCTCAAGTTTTGATCTAAAGAGAACTCTTGGTCTAATTTTTATCTAAAGATTTGAAGATGTTGAGCATTTAAACAGAATGATACATGAAAATGTAAGTAAGCCTATTATGTTTGCCTGTGTGTGGTGTTAATATCAGCAAGTTGGGGACTATACTATTAGGGAAAAATCAATCGTTTACACGATCTAAAAGGGAAGCACACAACTGAACATACGTTCCACAGGCAAATTCTAGCCTGGCTGGCAAAAAGGCCAAGGATAGGAATATTCAGCTAGACATTCTTTAGGTAAGTTTGATCTGCACAAAAACCTGTAAAAACAGTAACAAGATCAGCTATTCATGCTACAATAAACATTTATCAGCTTTTTTTTTCACTTAAACTCTGGTACACGGTAAAATATCCAAATATTATAGAGAGGGCCAAGACACTGAATTAATTATATTGAAACAGTGCCACCATTAAGAGACACACACATATATATATATATATATATATATATATATATATATATATACTGCATATCTAAATTCCCAGATCCCTGCTTGCTTCTCTGAGATATGGTGCTGGCAGCCTACAGCAGTGTGAAGCCTACAGTGACATCACTGAAATCTCTCTCCCCTTCCTGTAGGTGCCAGCGGCAGCCTTCCTATTCTCTGAGCATGTGTGTAACTTGATCCTGTCTCCTGTTCTGAGCTACACATGCCCACCAGCCAATCAGAAGCAGATCTGGCGGGGGGGGGGGGAATGAAACACATGTGCAGTATGAAGCAAGGAGGGAAAGGAAGGGAGAATACCTTTTTAGAGATGGCTGCCTGTTCTAGAAAATGTGAAGTAAGTGTGACTGAGTAAATATTTGATTAGGTGAGCCAAAAGTGTGGTGTTTTTACTAAACAATAGGAGGACTATTGGGCAGTATGCTTTTTAAATTTTGACTTGCATTCTCCTTTAAAGAGGAGGGCATTTCTTGGTAGCTTAATGCACAGAATGTCTTAATGTCCTATATACTGTACATTAATAATGGGTGAGTGCATGAGATCTCTTGTTATTGTCAGTATGTATTTTGTGGTCACAACCTCATTGCACCCCTGCCTAATTTTTTTTTCATATCTTTCACTCTTTCTTCTACTCTTTCTAACCTTATACTGTTTTCAGTTACAGATAGTTGCATATACTGTAGAGCAAGACTAAGCAAATTAGTTCTTTTAACAATCTAAAAATGATAAACAGAAAAAAACTGTTGATTTTCAGCAGTAAAGCATAACATTGTATTTTAATAACCACTGCAACCCACATTATTGATGTATTAAAAAAAACGATATAAAACTACAATGAGAAAGTCATATGTAACAAATGTTCTTCTGGGAGTTACTGGGAGTAGCAAACTTAGTCAGACATGCAACAATATTCACCAGTAACTAACTTTCTAATTTACTAGTCCTACATCAGCCAGCATACATAGGACAAGCGCACATGGGAAGGAGCAACATGTAGGCAGGACAGGGGCTGCTCATTGAACTTCTCTTAACTGTGTGTCATTCTCAAGGTACAAAGCACAATTAGAACCTTGTACTTAATACCTACCTAAAGAAGGTGTTAGTTACAGGGTCCCCTTGCTGTTCTCTGCATCTTAAACCAGATGCAGCACATCAAATGTGCAACCAGCACAATGGTACTTGCCACAAGAGTTATACTGTATGTATTCAGCACTTGCATTTTGAAAATCCTATTAAAGCTGTGTTCAACTCCTTTTGATGAAGTTATTTTCTACTGCAGTGGACAAATGGGGCTCTATCACATTTTCATACACTTTCATACACTTTTTACTTCATGAATGGAGCTTTGACAGGTTAAGGTTCCCCCTCCCAGCACTTCATTTTATATATACACATGCTAATATGTGGTAAAAAATGAATGTTATGCATACGTTTTCTTCTTGAGAAATGTGTTTGGTTATTCATTAAATAAAATTAAAAAAAGAAAAAAAAGTTATTTCCTGAAAAACCATTTGGGAAAGTGTAAACCTCTCCTCTGTGCCATTTGGATCTCCCAAGATGCAGCTATGAAACCTTTTACTGCTATAGGAAATGTCCCTGTTTGTTGTTGTGATATCAGCATTTTCCATATTTCAGTGCTCCATTTCTTAAGTAGGCATGCCTAATAAGGATCAGGTCTGCTTCCGCACTGGCTCACACATTGGTAATGGATGCTTTATTCCTATCTGCTTCTTGTAAATGAGGCAGGCATTACAACTATTGGTGCCTTAGAAAAAGCATGTACTTACTGTGACAGGAAAAAGCACATGTATATATGTATGGGTGTGTGCTTGTATGTGTGAGAATATATATATATATATATATATATATATATATATATATATATATATATATAAATATAGATAGATAGATATATAGATAGATATAGATATATGTACATTAACACTCATTTCCAAGCAATTACATGCATATAGCATAGCATATAATAAGTGCAATTGTTGCTTGTATGATTGTGACACTATCATCATATTTCTGCATGTAAATAAGGCAGGCATTACATCTCTTGGTGCCCAAGACAAAAGCATGTACTTACTGTGACAGGAAAAAGCATATGTATGAGTATGTGCTTGTATGTGTGAGTATAAAACAATTACATTCATTTATACGGTATTTAATAAGTGCAATTGTTGCTTTTATGATTGTGACAGATGTGAATCATCATGTTTCAGCATGAGTCAGATGAGTGCCAGGTAATAGTACCCATAGTACTGATCTATGCAACACAGAAAACAGACTTTTCATTTATAAATGACAGATTACTCCCAAGTAAAAGCAGGGTAACTAGTTAGCCCATGTTCAGAATTCAGGCAGTGTTGACTCGATTACCCCTTTGAAAATTCAGCACAATATTATTTGTAGCCCAAACCTAAGGGTTACATATTATTATACAGGTATGGGACCTATTATGCAGAATGTTAGGGACCTGTGGTTTTCTGGATAGAAACATTGTTTAAACATGAATTAAATCCAATAGGATTGATTTGCTCCCAATAAAGATTAATTATATTTTAGTTGGGATCACATTCATGGTACTGTTTAAGAATTTGAAGTTTGATTTAAATGGAGTCTACGGGAGATGGTCTTTCCATAACTGGAACTTTCTGGATAACCAGTTTCTCAATATGCAATCCAATACTTGTAAAGGTAAATAAACACTGGTTGAACAAAGACATGCAGCCACACCATATGTGTTGTTTGCTTAGCTCTTTATGGAAAAAGCATTTTTTGTTCAGTTTTTTCCCCTTACAATTTTTCGTTCATTCTCAGCTTTTTAAGCTGCACTTCTCTTAATAGGTAACAAAATAGAGAAACCCTTGGGAAATAAATCATATAGAACAGGCTGAATGGGATCAATGAAAAAACAATGAAGGCTGGTCACAGCACAATAATATCACTTTGGGGCAAAATAGGTTGAAGTCAGTTTTGCTCCACTGACTGTCAGTTTAAAGGTTTCAACCTTGATTATTGGGCTAATTTGTCTTATAATCTACAGATTTCTAGCAAGTCGAAGCTCCAGGGTACAGGATTGATTTCACATGGTCTCGGTCCAAATATTTGTCTGAGTAAAATCACTCATAGTTACTTACTTTGTATGTGGATTAGAAAATAGATAATAAACATGTGTAATTGTTCCTATTGTGCTTGTGTTCTTTTTTCTGTGATATGCATTACTGCTTTCTTTTCAATGTAAAACATCTTTAGTATTAAAATGCATACGCCAACAACAACAACACTATTAGTCTTCAATTAAGTATAATTTAATTCAGAATGCAAATCTTTGTGTGTTGTTCTGTGTACAATTTTTACACATATAAAATCATAGTATTTGACCCATTTATCCTGAGCATCATCCTTTACCCACAAAAATAGGCTGTGTGCCTGGTTTTGCCACACATATTATCAGCAAAGGAATGAATGGCAGAACTGAGCTGTCAAGTGTCACCTTACAATTTTTTTTTGCAAGATGTTTTATATAAGGCAGTTGAAAAAGAGCAATAGAAACACAGGGACATACATACATACATACATACATATATAGCAAGCTGTCTGTGTTAATTGGCCCACTGTTCCCAACAGACTGTGCTGTGAAGTTGCTGCTTTGTGATCTCTCATGTTTCTCCTTTTTTCTTACCTCCTTCGGGTATCCTCTCAGATGCTGCAAGCCAGCTGGGAAGCTCATGGTTGTTTACAGGACATTGAACAGCAGACATTATATGCAGCCTTCTCTGTTGGAACCTACAAAGTACAGCCTGTCTTTGCATGTGGGGACAGCTCAGAGGGCAACTTCATCTGCAAATTCAAAGTACCTGCTGACCAGCTGACGTTCCTTGTAGGTGCCAATATAAACTAAATTAAAAAAGGAAGAGAGACAGGTTAGGTAGTTAAAGTGACCAAACCCTTGTAATCATTGATTTTTTGCAATCTAGTGTGTGAATCTTTTGCAATCTTTTGATAAAACGTATGCACAAGATGTGCTCTATCATTTATTTCTGGCTACTCTAGTATCAGACTCCACAGATTTTTTTTTCCATGCTTAATGCCTCATTTATAAATTTGAGGGTGAAATGTGAAAAATCTTTACATTGTGCCTGTATCCTGAAGCCTTATATAAGCCTGGGTGCATATTTCTGACTGAAACTGCTGAAATACCCTGTATGTGCCTGCACCCAGGCCAATTCAGTGTTTCTGGGTGCAAACACAACTTAAAGAAAATGTGGAAAAATACTTCCTGAGAATCAGCCCCATGTGACATAGGCCTTAGGGCAAGGGTAGACAGAACGTACATCCGCTTTTCTCAGCCCTGCATTTTTCCGTTAGGTTGGGAGAAGCAGATCCACTTCTCTATGCTACACAGAGCAGAGTGGAGGTCCACCTATAAAATGCAAAAGCAGGTGTTTTGGTGTGAACCTGTGCTCCACTCCCCTGCATGTACCTGCCCTGAGGAAGATACTGTAGTTTTCAGTTCAGGCACATGCAGCAGTGTAGATCCGCTTCTCTGAGCCTTGCATTTTTCCCATCAGGATCTATGCATGTGCCCTTGTACTTAAATTGCATATAAGATTGCTTACACTATTTGCAATCAGATTTATAGGACTGATTGCTGATTGGTTGCTGTATAAAACTGCACTACTGCAATTTTACAATTTGGCAATTAGTTTTTATCAAATCTACAACCAGTCATCAACCTTTTTATATGTGAGCCACACTGAAATGTTAAGAAATGTTGGAGAGCAACACAAGCATGTAAAAATGGACTGTGATTGGCTACTGGTAGCTCCTGTATAGTCTGGCAGCCTATAGGAGGCTGTGCTTGGAAGTGCACATGTTCTGTAAAGATTTTCTTCAACCCAGAAATTAAAAAATAAGCACCCGCTTTGAGGCCACTGGGAGCAATATCCAATAGGTTGGTGAGCAACATGTTACTCACGAGCCACTGGTTGGGGATCACTAAGTTAAAATATAAAAGCAATCATGTGATTTGTGACTATGGACAACTACACTGGTACAATTTAGCACAATAAGACCTCATTTACAAATTTGAGTAAATTTTATATATATGTATATTTATCATGCTCTGTAAAAAGTGGAGTAAAGCATTACTGTTGATGTTGTCCAGGGCACCAATCAGATTTCAACAGTTAGAAAACCAAAGCAAAGCATCTCATTGGCTGCTATGAGCAACATCACTGGTAATGTTTTACTCCACATTTACACAGCATGATAAATATACCCCCTAGTGTCCAATTCAATTGGCACAAGTCAGTCACATACATGTAGTCTGAAGTAGTCAACCATATTACATATTGTCTGACAAACTTTACTTAATTAATGGGCTAATGTAGTCTTTGCTAGGCATGCTTAATTAAGTTCAAATGCAATACAACAATACGACATAGGACATGAATGCCAAATTGCACAGTTCAAGTGCGGTTGCAAACAACAAACAATCAGCAATGTGTCTTTATCAAATCTACTTACTACCAGTTAAAATATGAAAATAAACATCTGAGTGGTTGCTATGGGCAACTGCACTGGTACAATCTGAGTGGTTGCTATGGGCAACTGCACTGGTACAATTTAGTACCTATGTTATAAATTAGCCCTGTTAAGATTGAACCAGCATGGAGGAATCTGTGCTGTGCTGCAGTTTGGCTGATGGGGCAGATGGGCTAGATCAGGAAGAAACAAAATCAGATAATGCCAATGCCATCTACCCCATCTAAATTTTTACTTGATTAATCTTTGTATATTTATAATGCCAGTTTAGACCTTTTTAGTATAACAGGTACCGTATAAACATTCAAAATTGGGCTGTTTGAAGTGATTTAGAATAATACTGATAAAAACAGCCGCTGTCTTATCTTAGCTTATTTCAGTAAAGGCACTTTATATGTGATTGCTGATGTATGGACTCCAAATAAAAGGCGAAATGATTTCTTCTGTTTATTTGAAGTGAATTAAAGCAACCCACATCATACTCTATTGGGATTTCAATTTAGATACATAACCCTCTTCTGAAAGATCTACAGTTCAAAGTGTTTCTATGAAACAGTGATAAGAAAAGCAAAAAATCCCGGGAGACTTAAAGGAAAACTTTTCTTGGAAAGCCCTGTAACATTATGATTCATGTTCTTTCAGTAAGTTCATTTTATATTGGATGATTTATTCTGTACATATATTAAGCAACCTAATAGATGTTGGTGGTAGATGTTTCAAAAAGGCAACATGATTTTATTGGTTCATTTATTAAACTGGCTTAGTAGGTCAGGAACTGACCTAAACTCTCAAATAGAAATGCATAAAATAATTGTCACCATCCCTGCTACAAAAATAAGAAATAATTATAATCCTGTCTTGGCTTAAAAGTGCCTTCTTAGCTAGTAAATGTAGAACATGGGTCACACTGGACTCTCTTAGTCAAATGGACCCTCACTAAGTGGAGGAAGAAGAGAGGTGGTGTTGCGCAACTACACCTCGCTGATGCTTTGTAGAAATAAAAATATAGGATGCCAGAAGTTCTTGCAAACAAAGAAAAAACAAGCTTTATGTTCAAAGCGCCACAGGGTTAATACTCACAATGCAATGAGCTAGTGCAGTCAGATAGAATCACAGATAGAGCCAGTAATTGTGAAACCACTGTAGAGATGCTGGGTAGTTTAAGATACACCTTGTTAAGGCTACCAGCTAGTGTTCTGGATCCATTCCAGTGAGAACTGTATAGTTAGTGATACACTAAGGCCTGAATCCCTTCACACTGTTACCTTCACTTTAGGCCCATTATGCCTAAGGGAAAGCTACCTCCAGCTATCAGTCCTTGGGTTGAGCACAAAGCTGTTCTTTCTAGCTTGCCTTACTATCTGACCTTCCTAGCATGTACTGTGACAAAACAAGTCCTTTGATCTGCCTAACCTTGTGCATAGGGACCCCTGTTCCTTACTAGAAGGGTTGTCCCTTTAGGATTGCCTCTCAAGTAAGCTGATGCTACAGGGCTGATTATTCAATTTTGATGCTAATTGCCTGGTGTCTGGCTTCCATGTAATGAGAATCTGAATATTACTCAGCCTCAGCTACTCAATGAGCCTTCAATCATGACTTTTATATTCTATGTATACTGTATATTGTGAGTCAGGCCCTAAGCTCAATAACTGACAGCAGCATACAGACTGTGAATTAGCAGAAAAGAAGATGTGGAGCTACTGGGGGCATCTCAAGAGGCAAAAGATCTTGACTGCTGAAGGGCTCTGGTTACCCTGGGCTGGTACAGAATGCCAATACATTATGTTCAGCATTACTAGTCTACTTCTTTGTATAAGCTTTAGTTGCCCTTTAATCAGTCACATGTATCTGTTACAGGAGAATACAACTCTTTTTAATAGCTTTTCCCCCTCCAAAGCTCCCCCACCCAGACAACACTAAGGGGCCAACTAGCGGGTGGGTTCCAACCTATACTGCTTCAGGCCCTTCATTCATTACTGTTGTCTTTTTCAATGGTGACAAAAGAAAAGATTTTTAGCAAAAACTGGATGTGACCTAAATTGCTACCCCTTTTACTACCCACTAAAATAATGCTGATATTAGTTCTTACTCTTCCTTAATGAAGGTAACTATTATAAGATACATTGGCAATGTGGCACCTCAGTACCTGTGGGTTAATGTTTATTTTGGGGCTAAAAAAGCTTTAATAGGTGATGAGTATAGCCACCTTGAAAAGGCACACATACTGTCATAATGCCAAGGAATTCATCGCTTTGTGTCATAACGTATGGATGGGGGAAGGGGGGTTGCCAAGAATGAATTCACATACAACTACACATTTAACACTTGTCCGTTGTACCGCTTACAACCTGACCAGTAACAGTCTGTAAAATAGGCCTAGCATATGCATTCCCAAGTACTCGTATATGGGAAAAGGTTGAAGCCATTCAAATGCTGAATTTATAAACAGACATAAGATAATAAATATTACACATTGGACATGTTGGATGAGGGAGGAAATGAAAGGAGGTTATAGAGGTTGTGTATAGATAAGATACAATTTTATCAGTGTGGGTAATATAAATAATTTTTTAGAACTAAGAGATAATGGATTGGACTGAACTGGTGGTTTTTGTTTATGTCTTTTTTGTTGTTGATCTTAGAGTTTCAGTAGTGACATCCGTTAAACAGCCAATGTTTCATGTGATAAATGAGAAACAATAAAAAAAACAAAAATAATCTTTCTTAATAATGTTTTAGTAGGTGGAATCTGTAATGCTAAAGGAGTATGCTTACCACTGCTGTAGCTGCACATTGGTTTTTATAGCCATATTGGGAACAGTGGTATGTGTGAGATCATATTCCTATTTCTAACCCCTTCCCAAAATCCTGCTGTGCTGGTAAACATATTTCTGCACATAGACAGACATGAAACAGACCATATAGGTATGGGATCTCTCATCTGGAATATGGATACCTAAAAAACCAAATCAATACAGGAGTGCAATCTCTCATGAATTCCATTTTAAGCAAATATTTATAAGTGCCTTTAATGAATTTCATTTTCCCTGTAAAAAATAATAAAATTGTACTTTGAACATCACAGCAATTAAGCTGCATCAATTTCTGTTTGTGGCTAAAAACCTAATTTTGCTTATTTACTGTTCACTTCTTTTTATTAGACTAATTTTAAATTATTTTCTATTGTGCTAGTCAGGTAAAATAAACTTTACTTACACAATATAAATTATATAGTTGATATAAATTACAAGCCAAATTACAGAAAAAAACATTACCTGGAAAATCCAAGGTCCCAAGCATTATGCACAATAGATCCAATACCTATTGTAAAAGACTACTTTAAAGGATCTTACATGTTACAGTTAAATTATCTGTACTGCATTAGAAAAATAGGATTGAAGTTTATAAATTAATGGCATAGTAAAGAGGTCTGCAGCTTTAAAAAACCCTTAAGCTATTGTATTGTTGGTACAATAGCAAAAACTATTTTATGACTTGTGAGGGCTAAAGAATATAGGGTATCTGGGCAATCAGTAAACAGTGAAATTTGTAGTGGAGATTCTTTTTAATTCACCTTTGTAGAGAATTGTCAATGAGCGAAAAAGCCTACATTAAAGGTGTTGTTCAACATAAACTCAATTGTTGCGTTGAACATACTTTTTGCTATTGTTCTAATCATAAAAAATCTATGATATTCTGTTATTTATTGTGCTAAAAAGGGCAAGCATGGAAAATAATGCTATTCAATATTTGGTCCTTGCGAGGCAGATAAGTAATTTACCAGTATTTAACCCCCTTCAGCCACTGGTAATCTAATTATCTACCTCGCAAGAACCAAACATGGAGTAGCTTCAGTTTCACTGTTTGCCCTGTTAAGCTCAACAAACAACAAAAGCCACAAATATTTTTGTGATTAAAACATGTGCCCTATTCATTTGACCCATGTTGAACAAGGGGGTATACTGCCCCTATAAATCTACATGTATTTCAAATGTTGTTTTTTCCATGTAGGCTCCTGCTTTAAACATCCACAGTGCACAATAACATCCACCCATAAGGACTGTCACTTTTGTGATCTTTCTTGGTCTTCAACAAAAAATCTGAACCTCAACATTTAGCAACGATCCCTTCTCATGACACCTTGTCATTTTACATTTCCTTCACTCCTTTATCTAAATCTGCTTTGTGTGTTCCAAGTGTGCGTGTGTGTAGCTCTAAGCAATATTTGTCAGAGAACCTGATGAGAAGAATCTCCATTTCAACTTATTTTGAAAGAATCGTAACCATTTGCAAAGTATGCCATAAGCCTGTGCATTTGGGTATGTGATATCTAAGATAAAGCTGCTTGGTAATGCACATTCATTAAATAGCAAGCATATTTAGCTACAATAGTTCATGCATATTTATATATTTTAACTAACTGAATCATGGATTGGAATATGCTTTCCATATTTTGGTGTTTTCTCCATTACTCAGAAACATTATGATGAAATATATATGAGAGCATATTTATTTCACCCAAGGGATACATGGACTATACAATGATAAGGCAATATCAGTTAATGCATGTTAGATAGAACTGCCAAGATATGATTGGCGGAGCTTTAGAGGCAGAGTGTTACAGTATTTGCCAGTATAAACTATCTGAGTTTGGTGAAAACTACCAAAGATAGAGAAATAATACAGTAGATGGAATTTTCTGAAATTTAAATTTGATGCTATACAAAATATAGCTAGCCAAGTGATCCCAGTGGAGCCAATAAAAGGGCAACCATTGGGGGTTTTAATCTTTAAAGCAAGTAAGTTGCAGGTAAAACTCAGTCCCTTTATTAAATGAAGCAGTAGAATTATTAATCAGTAAGATAAAAGTGACTGGCCAGGACTGGCCAGACCAGGGATAACTTTGACGCAGTTGGCCAGCTTGAAGTATATTGCAGTATCCATATACTGCAATATACTTCAAGCTGGCCAACTGCGTCAAAGTTTAAACATCCCTAGTTTGCTTAAAGGGGAGGGCATTTCTTGGTAACTTAATGCACAGAATGTTTTTTATATATTGATAATGAGTGATTGCAGAAGAACTCTTGTTGCTGTATATATCAATACCAAATATTGACAGATCCACAGAAATATATCTAATTCATCTTACTAAATGTTTAAAACAGGAATTTGTGAGGGCATGCCATGTGAGCTGCAAAAAATAATTTAGTTTCCTGGAGGTTATCTCAGTACTTAGTTATTATACATAGGGGCTGATTTATCAAAGTCCGAACTTAGGACTTTTAAAAGTACGAGTGGGAAAAAATTGTATTACATCCGAAAATTTCGGATCACATTGTGGTCGTACGGAAATATTGTGGTATGAAAAATTAAAAAACTTTCTTTGATCCTTCAGTGCATGATTTTGGAAGCCTCCCATAGGGCTCAATGGCACTCTGCAGCTTCAACCCGGCCCAAGGAAAGTCTCCCATAGGGCTCAATGGCACTCTGCAGCTCCAACCTGGCCCAAGGAAAGTCTCCCATAGGACTCAATGGCACTCTGCAGCTCCAACCTGGCCCAAGGAAAGTCACGATACCGAAGCTTGAATGAATCCGAAACTTTCATACTCGTCGCGACAAATACAAATTTGTCACACAAATTGTCGCAAAGTACAAAAAAGTCACGCAAATTAACGAAAATATCATACAAAACACGAACAGTTCTAAAACTTAGAAAAAATTTGAATTTTCAGTATTCGTGCTTAATCGTACATTAAGTCATTTGCCAGAGCCATGCTGTTTTTCTAGACTAATTCTTAAAGACTTGACAGTGCTTGATAATACTATATTATGCTTCAACATTTGTATTACAGGTATGGGACCTATCGAGAATGCTTGGTACCTGGGGTTTTCCTGATTTGGATCACCAAACCTTAAGTCTACAAAAAAATAAAACATAAAATAAACACAATGAGAGTGTTTTGTTATTACAGAGAAAAAGGAAATCGTTTTAAAAATTTGAATTATTTTATTGCACCCTGCACTGCCAAACCTAAATGAGTTTTATTACGTTTATTGGCCCATAGGGTTTACCCTAGATGCAATTAACATATCCAGCCATTCAAACTATCAAACTTTGTTACCATGTAGTTCATATCCATGCACTTAATCCTAAATACTGGGAGTTAAAATATGTTGCAAATACAGTATTATTCAAACTCAAGGTTACTTGAGATACTGCAATCAATATCAAAGAATATAAAATCTTAAATATTATGTGTTAATGCTTAAGAACATATTAATAGATTGCTTGTCTCTTACACCTCACAACCTTGAGGTTCTTTTCAGCTTACAATGTGCTATCTGTATTTGTATAATAGATAAATGATCTGCCCTTGCCAGTTTTACAGTTCCATACTTTACAGAAGTTTTCAATTGAGTTGTTAATGGGGAAAAATATTCAGTCTAGCTACAGCTTTCTCTTTATTGTTTAAGTTCAGTATCTTATTATGTATAGTGAGCAGTGAATCTTTAACCTCTAGAAATATTTATGTATTTTGAATGTAGTTTCTTAAGAAACTTCTAACTGATATCATCATTTTATTAGAATCTAGTCCCCAAAAATGTTGAGCAGCAGCAGATTTTCATTGGTGCAGTATGTTTGTTTTTGCCATTGCAACATTGTATTAGTATTCCCCTCAAGCCATAACTCTTTTTCCCACAATGTCTTGAATTTTCTTCTGCCAAGAATAAGAATATCAAATGTGTGTAAAACATTGTGGAGACTGGAGTCTTGGCCAAAATAGAGCTGATTTCTGATACATTGTTTTTGTGTAGTCTGGCAAACTAAAAAGACAATAGCATAGAATAGACAGAAAATACAATTTAATTAAAAAAAAAAATAATTGATATTTCCAATAAATATTTATAGGAAAGTGGCTAAGTATGGCATTTTCTTTCATTTTCCAAGCAAAATACTGTAAAGTTGCCAGTGCACAACCTATGGACAACTGTACTAAGCTATTAATGATTAATAGCTTAGAAAATATTATCTAACATTATCTTTAGCAAGATTTGTGCAATGGGAATCTTTAACTCTTACTTTTATACACCTTTTGCTTTTTTTTATTGAGCAGGTAAATATTTTATTTGCTGCAATCTGACGTATTGATGATGGGTTAATGTACCATACTTTTTGTATTTTCATGTGGAAATGATTGGAGATTAACACTTTAAATCTGTTATGGTCAAATTCTGCAGTTACCATGAACTTCCTCTCATTATGTGAGGATTTACTTATATCGACCAGTGTGGTGATTACTATTCTTAGGTCCTAAACACATTTATTGTTCTTTAAAAACCCTAACTGGCTCACTGTGCAATTCCGCCTTTTGCAATTGGCATGTGTGGCTTTTTTGACATGACCGCAAATTTTTTCCTCACTCAGCAAATTTTTGTTGTGGCGAAAAAAAATTGAGAGATAGCCGCATTTTGCAAATTTTCCGCCACAAATTTTTAGCAGTTTTGAAAAATTTTAGGTAAAGGGAAATGGGACAAATGTGCTCATCTCTAATGATTACACCTGTAGCTTAGGTGGTGTAATGTGCAGTTTGATAACTGCAGTTTCCCCCTTGACTTATTACTATTGCTCACAATCCCAGGTTGGGTTTGTTTCCACACATTCACTATAGATGCGGTACACCATATTAAGTACCTACTGATGAAAATAGATACTCGCAGTCTGTGAACTCCAGAGCCCCCTTATGTACCAAGTGGCATTCAGCCTGCAGGGATAATGTGATGGTGCAGAGATGTTCAATGCTCTTACAAATTGCATCAGTCTCAAAAATATATATTTTATTCTTGTTTCTTTCAGAAATAGTGTTGGCCCTGTATATTCAGTTTCTTTTTATCATTACCACTTATATTTAATATTGCATTTTAAAGCAAAAATCTTTTTCCTAAAAAAAAGAACTCTCATTGTTATTTAATACTTTGTGGGCAGATTCAATTTTGCTCTTCTGTGTGCCCTGTTATGCAGTACAGAGCCCTGACAATTGACACGGCAAAGGAAATTTAAAGCTGCACACACAGTACACAGTAGAGTAGGCATGATAACATCAGTCAATGCTATTCAATCAGAGACAAACAATATATCTAACAATGCACATGTGGGACAGCATACAAATACAATCTACTCTTCCATTATTAACAATTAGATACTACATTGCCAAAGTGAACTGTCTGCATCTCTTTTGAGGTTGAAGTGTAAATCATACCCTATTCATAGTTTTCTTTTATCTTCTATTTCTTTGCCTCTGAATAGACAATAATGTGTTTTACAGGACAAATTTTTAGGGTGGGGCAGACAATGTCTTTAATTTTTTTAGCAATATTTATTGCTGAACACAAGGGGTGCATTTTTTTTACAGTCCTTAAGCCATTGAGTGGCAGCTGCCAGGGACTGTGGGTTGCCAGGCAGCCTGCAATGCCGCAATCATTAAACAGGAACGTAGAATCTACTGCAGAAATATTCTGTTACTTGGGAGCCACCCTTGGGTGGATCTAAACCATCAACAAAACTGTCCCACTGCTTTCCTAGTGATAATAATAGATGATAATAATAGATGCAAGAGCATTTGCTGTTGTAATGCTGTTGACCAAAAACAAAGAACATGGAGCCAGATTTACACAGACCAGATGGAATTTTCATTGGAGTATTCTTTTGCATTTTAATAGTGTCACTGACCCTAGAGAGCTGGGAAGATGCTTTAAGAATACAACTCCAATGTTTCCGGACAACAGCCCACAGCATGATTTGACCTTATATATTAAAATATTCTGGGATTTATAGTCCAGCAGCCATTTTAATAACATTTGGTTGAGAAACAGTGTAGGGGAAAGTTCTCTGCTAACAATAAGCTGCCATTAGGGGAATGCAATAAAGGTTATTAACAGGAAAAAATATGCACAATATAAATAATTATTCTATACAGCAAACAATTTAGGGGCCTATTTATTATGCAGCTGCGCAATCCGTTAAAGTCAATGGGAAAAAATGAAGCAGTAAGTAAGTGCCAGTGGAAGTCTCTCTGGAAATAACCATATAAAATACCACGATGGATGAATGCCGTATATCCCTGTAGCATTTTCAAGCAGCTGCTTCCATTTACCCCAGATTTTTACACAGAGGTACCCCATCACTAAAAATGCAAACACAGCTTGATAAGAACACAATTTTTTACGCAACTATGTCTAATGTGCATTTTTTTTACACAGCATGTCAGACTGTGGTGCCAGGGGCCCACCAGAACACTGGAGACTGTGGGCCCAGTCTCCAAGCAGTTTTTCCTTCTTTTTTTTTATTTCACTCACCTTCTTTATTTTCATAATCACTGCTCTGTTCACATCTATCCTTCCTAACATTTCTTTATTTTGTTCTCATATAGAAATAATAAATGATCATGGTATATACATTCAAAACAAATGGCTGAATGAGCAGGGGGACACCTGGACACCAGTTCGACACTGATGATCAATAGGACCCTTATTGTAGCCTGAAAGTATTTAGTGACAAGTGTGCAGGTAATTTAATAAATCTGAAAAATTTGCGAAACGCAACTTTTTTCACAATTTTTTTTGATGCAAGCGCAACATTTTGTTGATGCGACCAAGTTTTGTTTTTTTTTTACGCACAAGACTTTTTTTATGTAAAAGAAATGTTGGTTTCAAGCACCCTTTTTTGTCCAATGTTTGTTTAGCCACCCCCTTAGTTAATGACAATAAAATAAACACAGTGTTTGTATATTTACTACTAACTTTACTACTACTAAGCCTCCAGGAATAACTAAAGCAACAAATCAGCAAGGACCTCAAATATCTGCCTCAGGCAGTGGAGTCCTTTGTCTACTGCATTAAACCCTCCAAAGTTAGGGGGCAGCCTTAAATGTAATGTTTAGGGAGCTTTGTGTTTAATCCGTGTGTTCAAATACTGTCTAAAAGAAGAAAGTATAATATTTTGATCTTATGAAATGATTGGCCTGGATACTGAGCACTTTTTTAAAGGAATGAAATTCAGCCAGCTTATACAGTAGGTAAAAGTTACATATAATATGTCAGTGTATTTGTAAAATACCAGCACCAAACAAAGCTTTCATAACCTGCTTATAACGTTATGAATGCTTTTGGGAATTGTAGAGTAAATTAGGTAAACACTTTATATTTACTGTCAAGGACCTTCCAGATGGTGCCTGTTCTTTTCTCTGCAACATGAATTACAGCTCGGAATTTCTGAGAAATCTTGACCCTCTCCAATTTGAAAACAATATAAGACACTGTTTGATGTAAAGCAGTTAGTGAGTCCCTGATTAGATTTGAATGAAAAGAGCAATGAGCCTTTCCTTAGCGCAGACACAAACATTGCCAAACAGCACCTGGGACTGCCACTTTAACAAAGACATAAATTGATGGAATATAATTTATCATCGCATTTGCTTTGTGATTTAAATTATGATTTTATTAACTAAATCAGATTTATTAGTGAAATATGCATTTTCAATCCAAACACTTATGCCAACAAAACAACTTTATTTAAAGAGTCTGTCACGAAAACCAAACAGATTTGATAACTATTGCAGAGCAAGTAAAACACTAACGTGGCCATTTTGCATATCCTATTGATTTCTAGCTGGACTTCATTGCTCTCTTTTTTAATTGGTAAGCCCTTTAAAAAAATTTCAGTATCAAATTAGATATTATTACATATTATGCATGTAATACAGGGGGCTCAAACTCAATTTACCTGGGGGCCGCAGGAGGCAAAGTCAGGATGAGGCTGGGCCGCATAAGGGATTTCACAAAAAAAAGTTCATGAAGGCTTGCATTATCCCTTGAATCGCAATAAAAATCGCGATCCATTCATTGCTTTTGCGAAGGCGTTGGTGCGGGCCACAAAATATTGTACCGAGGGCCGCAAATGGCCCGCGGGCCGTGAGTTTGAGACCCCTGATGTAATATATATGGAGAAATAAATAACTTTTGTATCAAGACAAAAAAAGAAATGCTCTAAACCTTAGTGGATGTTTAAACTACTTACAAACAGTGCTGTTGAGTTAGGTTGAGGAAACATATTATCATGTATAACTCAAGCACTATAAGAAAAAAAATACCTATTTGTGAAAAAGAATTATTAAGCATCTACTACACTACAAGCTTATTTTAAAGAGGAACTCCACCTTCTGAACCAAAATTTGATCACTGTAATCTGTTCCTTTAAAAAGTATGAATAAATTCCATTTTTATATGCTTAAATCCAGCTGCAAAACAGGGTATGAAAGATTAAAACATTCATGTTACAAATTATAACAATGGCTCCACAGCTTACAGACACCATGCAGGAGCTGCATAACCTACAATGCATTGCACTGCGATGTTGCTTGAAGGGTGCAGGCTGAGGACAGTAGACTACTCTTATTTTTTTGGAGTCTCAAAGTAGTCAGCCAGATCAGCAAGAGAACAGGGGCCAGGCTTAGGTTATTGTTCCTAACCATATTATTACATTAAATTAATAAAACAACTCTAAATTTTTAAACTGATGTATATCGCAATATTGCTTGAAATTATGTTTACTTTTCAGAAAGCTTATTTGGGTTTGGGTAGAGTTCCCTGTTAATGACAACTCTGCTTTAAATGTATTTTATTCTTTTGTCATCAGTGTTTGTTTGTTAAGTCATTGAGTATGCACAGTAGTTACTAAGGTACAATGTTTTTTGAGTAGTTCAGCTGTATTTAAATATTGGCTATATATATATATATATATATATATATATATATATATAAATGAAGGCAATGTGGCAACACAAACAATGGAGTAAACTGACAGTAAAAGAACATGTATTTTAGCTGCTGCCCAAAAAGAATAATTCACACTAAGGCTCTTCACTTTGACATTCATATGATCATCATCATCATTCAAAAGTATTTACCAGCATGTGCAACAGAATAATTAGCCACTGTGTCCCAGCTTTATTATTATCTATGTGCCATTGCTTAGATGTTTACCCCTTAACAAGCAATTGGAAATTCACCCTGACTGGTCAAATGCTGAAAAATTAAAAAGGACATAAACCTTCCTTAAAACTCCCCATTTGAGCCCCATAGATATACAAATATAATATCCTTTTTAAGGACTGGATCCCAAAACTGAGGCCTTAACGGAGGCCTATAAAGAGGCAAAACTATGTTTTCATTCCTTGTCTCTGACAAGCATTAGCGGTTTATTTATCATTTGCCAAGTGATATAATAAGTGCACTAAAGGAAATCAATTAGCATGCAAAACCCACAGAGCTTTCACCTAGTCCCAGTTCCACCTTAGATAAAGATCCTTGTTCAACTCACAATGCTCTGGAGCCCTGCCCTGTACCTGTGCCTTGCCAATTTGTGTCACAGAGTATCTAGCCAAGCTATCAGCTTGCCACTTTGACCACATTATTAGTTTCACTCATAACGATTCATCACTGTTCATAGCTTTCTAATTTACAAAAACAGATTCAGGAGCTCACAAAAGCCTTAAAAAAGGAGAAATGTGTTTTGAAAGATATGAAGGAGGAACTGCAGGTAAAGACACTCTGCTTTCTGATGTGTCTTTTGGGATCAGAGTAGGTTTTCCCCAAGGCAAATTCTATCAAATTCTATTAGGCCTTACAGAGCCTGTTGTCAGTTTTTAGATCTTTGTATTCTGTCTGTCTGGCAACAGTCTCCTTGTAGCCCTCCTGTAGAGTGGTAATACCCTTACAAGAAGCCAGCTGGCGGTGCATACCTGTCAGGGACCACTGACCATTAATATAGGGCATGACCAGTAGAACACAGTAAATTATGGCATTCTACCTAGCTAAGCAGATTCTTCATTGCCAATAATCTTTACTAGTGCTATGTCATTTATTTTGTGGTTTACATTTTTTTTGCATAAAAAACTGTAAAATGACAGTACAGACACAACAGCAGACAAAATTAGGCAGCATAGTGGTTAGCACTGCTGTGTTAGAGTGCTTAGGTTCGAGATTTGATTTCAGGCAGGCACTGTCTGTTGGATGATGAGGCTACAGATTTATTGCTATTGATGCTTTTTATTGTTTATTGTCATATTGAGGCCCTCTCCTATTGATCTTCCAAATTCTTATTCACACTACTGCCTGATTGCTAGGTTAAACAGAACCCTAGCAGCCAAATACCTGCTGGAATCCCAAACTGGGAAACTTCTGAACAACAAGCTAATTCAAAAACATTTTTTAAAAAATAGAGTATTACCATGTATGTTATAGTAAAAGTTAATTTAAAAATGAACTACCCTTTTTATGATTTTATGTTAATTGTAATGTTCCATCCATTCCTGCAAGAATGTTTAATGTTTATTGTAAATACAAATTAGCAGATTAGTAATTTTTTAGTAGCATATTATACAACAACATATTAACATAATTCAGTTCTATAATCCAAATACACCATTGTAACCATTTTTATACATTTTCCAGCATCCACAGTTGCCAATACTTTATGGTGTTGTTTAAAAGTACCATTAGGCTTAGCTATCAGCTACAACATACGTATTGATAAAGGGATAAGGGAAACAGGAATTTGTTATAAACATACCAGAGCAATAATGTATTTTAGGACTGCTATTCATTGCATGATAAAAGTAATGTGATGAGCAGAGTGATGTGCTTATGTACAATGTAGTAATTAGCCATGGACTGGGCATGTAACAATTGTATCAATACCATAGAATCCATTTTTTACTGCAAAGAGAAACAGGGCATTTATTATAGATCAAAACAAAGAAAGAAATCGCCAGCGCTCGGTCTAACCCACGCTGTAGTGTTGACCAGCTGCTAGAAACACACTATTGTGCCAGCGCTCGGTCTAACCCACAATCTGGAGTTGACCAGCTGCTATAAACGATAAAAAGCCATTAATTATACACAAAGAGAAAGAAAGTTTGGGTGGGTTAGACCGAGCGCTGGGGATTTCTTTCTGTGTTTTGTGTACAAATTGTAGCCAAATTTTGCTTCTAGCTGCTATGTAGCCTTTAAACCAACGAATCACTTTCATGTGTGTGCTAATGAGCTGGGGCTCAAAAGCTCCCTGCTTTTCCACTAGAGCCTTTTTGAGCTAAAGGTAGGTGCAATAGGTCTTAATAGTCAGTCACATTGTTTTCTGGGGGACTTTATTTTAATTGCATCACAGACTCAAAGTCATTAGACAGTGTAGGACTCACGTACAATGAGGGGCCTTGACGTGGCACGTGAGCTTACATATTTTGGCCAAAGTGTGGTACTAACACCTCATTTTTTGTAAAAAATATTTTTAAAGGCAAACTAAGCGCTGGCAAACTTTCTTTCTCTTTGTTTATTATAGATCAAACTGGGAACTGAAACTTGTGGGAAGTGTTTAACAAAATACCTATATCAAAGCTAATAGATGTATCAGTTGCCCAGAATGTGTATGATCATTTAAGAAGGTAAATGCCATTTTACCCTGTGGTGCAACTGTGCTGAGTGCTGGCTAGAAGAAACACTGAGCACTATTACCTGTCCAAATCTTTCCTTCCTCATACAAATCACATGTTGGAAGAAAGGAATTGGGACATCTATTTTAAAATCTTTCCAGTGTGGAACATACAGTACTTTGTGAAGTTGGGAAGTTTTAGAGTAGAAATACTGTTTAAGATATTCTGTTTTATATTAACTTGAAGCTAAAGCATGAAAAGTTGGAACACAGCCCAAACTTTGGCAGCATATACTGGCACAAAGTGTCTTTCTTAGATATGTATACATTATTCTTAATTCATCATCATTAAAAGTAACTGAAAAGGTGTTTAGCTTACTTGTACAGCAGATAAGAGGAAATCACTTTAAACTTAGTAATTAAAGAAATTGGCAGCCATAATGATTAAAAGCACATTAGCAATCAAAGCCTGTCAGCTGTTGAGGCAGCAATATTCACCATCGATTAATTAGGAAAATGTTATTGCATCCATAATGACAAAGTGCTTTTTCCCAAAGTCAATACAGAATGCATTACACTGTGTTTTAATCACTGATTTTCAAAGATCTTGTTATCAGAATAAGTAATGGAAGTTTACATATTAAGTGTACATTCAAGTAGAGCTGATATCTATTTTATTGCATCGGCCTCCTGTTTTTATGTTGCTTTTTTTTTTGCACATATTAAAGTATGAAAAAGCAAAGTCCTTGCAGATTTAGCCTAGGTTGGAATCGAACTCGGACCCCACTAGTGCAATTAAACAGAAAGAAGTAGATAAACAAAGTCCTTTAATAAAGAATAAACTATGCAAATATGTTTAACTGAACAGTTACAGATTAAATATATAAACCCTACTATATTTTTAAATAGATCAACACACCGTGTGTGAGTGCAGATTTACAGTATGTTAGCCCTGTTTACTAGTTATCCCAATTGTTAACCTACACTAGTTTCCCTCAGCGGTGAACCTGTTCTTTAACAATTCCACGCCACTCATTGTGTTTCTTTATCAGGTTAGTGACTGGCTTCATATCCCCAGATCAATTTATCTACTAATGAGTTATCCCTTATTCTATTTTATTGGGATATGAACAAACAAACCACTTTATCTAATAGATTGGCTCTTCATCTGCTACAAGCAGCCAAAGCTCTGATTCCAAGAAAATGGAAAACAGTAGCACCCCCCTTGGTTATAGAATTGGTTCACCTGGTTGAAGAAACCAGGAAACTGGAAGAAATTACAAATGTAATTCACAATAAAACCAAGCTATACTGGGATAAGCGGTTGTCTTGGCTAAGAGCAATTAAAATACTGTAATCTCTGATTTAAATGTTGCAATGTAATGACTTTTTAGTAACTCTCCCTAAGGTAAAAGTGTATGAAGTTATTGATGATCTACCTGAATGTACTCTTCCGTCCTTTTTTCTCCTTTGTACACCCCCTACTTAAATTGAAAATAAAGAAAGATTATACAAAAAAATATATATATATATTGCACATTTACTTATGAGAGGATTTCCATTTCCTAGAATTATTCATATAAATGTGCCAATTTTGCCTAACTTGTTCTGGCATTTGGGTGTCTAAAGACAAGCACATACAAGATTTATCAATACATCGTTATATAAGTTGTAGTCGCTTTGTCGTGTGTTTATTAACATGTGGAAAATGTGGCATTCAGTATTTCAACTGTTCATTATAGAGTCTGAAATGTAGAATGTGAGAGCCTATCAATATGATTAAGTGAATGTAGTACAATCTCCTGGCATTTTAATACATGTTGTGGTAGGAATTTTAGGAAGTTAAAATATTCAAGGAATTGAAAGGATTGTCCCAACACCTAGAGGTGGCAACACAATAAATTGATTATTAGGGACAGAAGTAAAATGGATCTATTATTGGAACACGAAACATCCAAAAGAGCTAAATTCGATGTTTGACATCAGGACGGTCATCAGAAACTTTGAGGCCCCCTATGAACACAAGCACACATTACCAAAATTTTAGCCACGCCCCTTGTGTGTGCAATATAAACAGCTGATGTTAATCTGTTAATAAGCAGTTCATATATAGAGTTCCACTGCTTAATGTGCTAATAAGTCACTCAGTTTATTGGGGGTCAGTGGCGTTTGCCCCAAGTTTAACCCCTTCCCACCTACCTGCCCCTGCTCTGTGCTGTCTTTGCTTGATATGGAAGTTACATCTCTCAGTAATAGTTCATAAAATTAGTACAAATAATGAATGTGCTAATAAGTCCGAATTTTAATTGGGGGGGGTCAGAGGAGTTTACAAATAAGTTACATAAATTTCTTTAAAAGTAACGTAAATTTTTGCATATGTTACGTAAATTGCATAAGTGTTGGGTAATAATAATAATAATAATAAAGTTTCTGTGGGACCCAATAACCAGTGATTCCCCTCCTGGAAAGTTCACCTAGAAGATGCTGATAATTCAGTAAATAGATCCCGATATAAACAGCTAACGTTACTCTATAATAAGTAGTTCATATAAATAGTTAAAATAAATAATTAATGAGCTATTAAGCCAGTCAGTTTACTGAGGGCAGTGGAATTTACCTTAAAGGAACAGTAACATCAAAAATTAAAGTGTAAAAAAAGTAATTACATTATTATGTACTGCTGCTCTGCACTTGTACAACTGATGTTTAATATCGTTTATATAAAGAATGCTGCTGTGTAGCCATGGGGGCAGCCATTCAAAGGAGAAAAGGCACAGGCACATAGCAGATAACAGATAAAACACCATTGTTTTCTACAGAGCTTATCTGTTATCTGCTCTGTAACCTGTGCCTTTTCTCCTTTTTTCCAGCTTGAATGCCTGCTCCCATGGTTACACAGTAATTTTTTTATTTAAACTATGGTAGTGTTTCTGCAGCAAACACACAACTTTCACCAGGGCAGGGCAACAGTATATTAAATTTCATTTACTTTAAAAAAAATCATCTTTTGGTGTTAATGTTCCTTTAAGTTTTTTAATTCATTGGTGATCAGTAGAGTTTGCCAATGCCAAGCTTCTCTGCATTGTCTTTTGCTTGATTCCCAAGTTACTTAAAGGAGAAGGAAAGGTAAAAACTAAGTAAGCTTTATCAGAAAGGACTATGTAAATACAGCCATAAGCACTCACAGAAACCTTAAACCTTAGAAGAGTCCTTAATCAAAAGAAACAGCATTTCTGCTGCAGCTCTCTCCTCTCTCCCCTCTCCTGCTCCCCCCTCCCACAAGAATGCTAAGAACCCCCCCCTTAGGAATGTGTGATCTGAGCCAATCAGCAGGAAGCTTCCTCATAGTCTTACAAACTGCGCATGTACAGGGGTCTTGGTCTTGGTGCAGGAGCGAGGCATTATGGGAATTTTCTTTACAGAGCTCAGAATTTTTTTCCTGTTTGGCTTCTGATCACCTTAACAGGTGAAATATGGGGAGACTTAAGGGCACTATTGAGAGAGAAGGTATACCTGCAGCTTGAGATTAACACTTTATTAGCCTTTCCTTCTCCTTTAAGATTCAAGGTAAGTTACGTAGTTTTATAGGCAGTTTTTGCAGAAGTTATTTTAATTGCATTAGTTTTAGCATAACTTTATACATAACTTATGCTATTTGCCCCAATTTTGTCCCTCTCCCCCCGATGGCAGCCCTGTTTGACATATCTAGTTACAGTATGTTTAAAATCTGGTAAGAATAGATCATGAATAATTATGGAAATGAATGATTGTATATAAGAAATTGATTAATAAATTTCATCTATAATTAAATTAGATAAAACTGGACAAAAAATTGGATTTGTTTCTAAAAAATATTTAATATAAACATTACATATTAAAATCTCAGGTATTTGGGAATGTAATAAGGGATCATGAATTTCACCAGGCCATAAGGACTATTTTAATAACTCATTTTTTGAGGATTTATTTATTGAATAGATGACAAATAATGAATAGATGGTTCTATAAGGATTTTACTAGTGGTATCAGTAGCAGGACCTATGGAAGCAGTAGTTATGTCATAATCTGTAGACGTAAGTGTGATCAATGCACTTTCTGTGTTTGAATGTATACTATGGGGGTTATTTATAAACACCGGTTTCTTTTTTTTGCTAGTCATGGTTTTTTGTGCTAATAATTACGAATTTGAATTTTTCATAAAATGTAAAACTTTAGCATCGAAAAACTTGTGAGGTCATGTAGAAATCAATGGGAGCTGTTCAGTCAATTCAGTTTTTCTATTTTTTTTTTTGAGCTTTGTAACCCGTTAAAAATTACATGAAAATGATGAAATCAAGGTAAAAAAATTTTTTTAATGATTTTATTTGCTACTCATAAGGGGCACATTTACTAATCAACGAACGTCCGAAAAGCGCCCGAATGCGTTTTTTTCGTAATGATCGGTATTTTGCGTTTTTTTCGTAGTGTTACGACTTGCGCGAATTGTCGCGACTTTTCCGTAGCCGTTGCATCGAGTACGAAAGTTTCGGATTCATTCAAGCTTCAGTATCGTGACTTTCCTTGGGCCGGGTTGGAGCTGCAGAGTGCTATTGAGCCCTATGGGAGACTTTCCTTGGGCCAGGTTGGAGCTGCAGAGTGCCATTGAGCCCTATGGGAGACTTTCCTTGGGCCAGGTTGGAGCTGCAGAGTGCCATTGAGTCCTATGGGAGACTTTCCTTGGGCCAGGTTGGAGCTGCAGAGTGCCATTGAGCCCTATGGGAGGCTTTCCTTGGGCCAGGTTGGAGCTGCAGAGTGCCATTGAGCCCTATGGGAGACTTTCCTTGGGCCAGGTTGGAGCTGCAGAGTGCCATTGAGCCCTATGGGAGACTTACCTTGGGCCAGGTTGGAGCTGCAGAGTGCCATTGAGCCCTATGGGAGACTTTCCTTGGGCCAGGTTGGAGCTGCAGAGTGCCATTGAGTCCTATGGGAGACTTTCCTTGGGCCAGGTTGGAGCTGCAGAGTGCCATTGAGTCCTATGGGAGGCTTTCCTTGGGCCAGGTTGGAGCTGCAGAGTGCGATTGAGCCCTATGGGAGCCTTTCCTTGGGCCAGGTTGGAGCTGCAGAGTGCCATTGAGCCCTATGGGAGACTTTCCTTGGGCCAGGTTGGAGCTGCAGAGTGCGATTGAGCCCTATGGGAGGCTTTCCTTAGGCCAGGTTGGAGCTGCAGAGTGCCATTGAGCCCTATGGGAGGCTTTCCTTGGGCCAGGTTGGAGCTGCAGAGTGCCATTGAGCCCTATGGGAGACTTTCCTTGGGCCAGGTTGGAGCTGCAGAGTGCCATTGAGCCCTATGGGAGACTTTCCTTGGGCTGGGTTGGAGCTGCAGAGTGCCATTGAGCCCTATGGGAGGCTTACCTTGGGCCGGGTTGGAGCTGCAGAGTGCCATTGATTCCTATGGGAGACTTTCCTTGGGCCAGGTTGGAGCTGCAGAGTGCCATTGAGTCCTATGGGAAAAGTTTTGCCCGCCGTTTACGAGCGCTCAATACGAAAAAGTTGCGACAATATACGAGCAAGTCGTAACGGCTATGAAAAAGTCTCGCCAATTCGCACAAGTCGTAACGGCTACGAAAAAAGTCACGTCAATTTACGAAAAAGTCGTAACGGCGACGAAAAAATTGCAAAAATACGAAAAAGTCGCAAAATGTTCGTTTCCAATCCGAATTGTTCCCATTCGGATTCGTGGATTAGTAAATGTGCCCCATAGTATATGATGGAATTAGTATATGATGTTATTTCCTGTTAGGTCTTTTAAATGTTAAACGATCTGTAAATTGATTTACAGCCTATGATTATGTATGGCAATATGAAATGTGTCGAGCAGTTTTAAATTGAGGATGAAATAAACTACTATGCTTTTATCCCTGCTCTGAGAGTAGTCCAGTTTGTTTGTTGCAGTTTGGGTGTACACAGCTTTGCAATTCCTAGTAATTAATGCTTGATATTGTATAGGTTCACATACAGAAGTATAATATTACAGTGACCTTGTGATAAGGAGCTAGATTTTTGGATCTTTATCATAATAATAATATTACGTCTTAAAAAAAAAACCTCAAAATACAGAAGGGAGACTGGCAAGGTCTGTGTATTTGATTGGTATAAATAATTCTGATTCCTAGTCAGTGCATCTGTGTGAGATACCATTTTCTATTTGTGTCTCCATCTGGTTTGGTTTCACACAAGGGACATTTTCATGTCCGGTCCATCTGTGTGTCTGAGCCTTTTGTACTTTCCACATGCCCATTTACGCTTATGACCTTTTGATACTCAGCCACATATCTCCTTTCTGTAGACATGATTGCATGATGAATATGATCGTCTAGCCAACCTTCATCATCTAAATGAAAGAACTGCTAAGTACTGATGACTGTCATTGTTATGTCCCTGTAGGAATAACGCTGTGAATATTAGTCGTTCAAAGAGATCACACCTAATTAATTTATTGGTAAGAACATTATGACTTTACCTGTCGGGTTCTATAATAATGTGATATATGGAAGTCCATCACAACAGTCTGATCTAATCAGAATTGTTTTTTATGAACTCTTAATTCAGTAACACACAGCTTTTTATAAGAACCTAATAACATTTATGGTGGAGGGAGGATTGGACTTAATACAGCACAAGTAAAATTACAGATATTATTATTACTTTCACTGCTAAAATTCACATTGACAAGATTATAGCCCACAGTGTCCAGTTACTGACTCTATCAAGCTTTGTGTAATTCAAGTAAAATCAGCGAATAGACATTATAAGACCAGAGACATCCGTCTTGGTCTAATCCAAGAGGAAAAGGGCAAGCTACAGAGAGAAAGAATATTAACATAAGTTCAACACTGGTCCCACTCTTCTATATGAAGTTTTGGTTCTCCAGTCATGCAATAAGATATACAATATAGAATATATAAATCAATATAATATCGATTACTTATTTACATGACCTAATAAACTAATTCAGGAGGGCTAATTTACTAACACTGTTAAGATTTTGTAACAAGACAATTGCTTTCATTGTCTAGCTTGCAGCAGACTGTTTAAGCTTATTGCCAGCATTATGCTATGATTACTGCACTTACCCAATATTGTCCAGTCTCCGTAAATGAGCCCAAGCACATCTCTTAGATCAGTTAAAATCCCATGGCTCACGCACTAAACATGTATCTTTCAAATGACTTGAGGAGACACATAAAGAAATCCCAGTGGATGTGTCTATGTTTGCTGTGCTGATGATTTCATAACTGGGGCCTAGAAGCTCCCTTAAACTTTAATGCAGCTGTGTCACAGTTCTCTCTACATAATGATCAAAGGGCAGAAATGTTATTTATTAAAAATATCAGTCGAATACTGTATCTTGAACCAAGGCATTATTTTACCCAAGTGTGTTCAATTCATTCTTTAAGGCTACTAAATCACATTTCACTGCCCAGGGCCCTGACAGCAGTTAATACACCATTGGAAGTATAAAAAAGTAGTCTGTTTAACACAGATTTTTTTTATTAGGTGTAGCAATGAAAATTATGCCGTTTTAACTGCCACACAACAATATGGTGTGTTTTATTCATTTGATTATGGCTCTGAAGAATTCCGTCTGGGCACACAAATATTTGTAGGAAAATGCTTGCTTTAAATAATAAGTCTGAGTTTGTAGCATTATTTTAGTTTAGCTTCTTCTAACCAATCTTTTTGCAGAAGATGCAAAATACTAAACTACTATATATTCTGTGCTGTCACTGTAAAGAAAAGTATAGCCCTTAGCCTATAAAAGTTATTTGAAATTTGCACATTTATCTTTCCATTATTATCACAACATATTATACCAGCTCTTGAGGGTAAGTGTTCTGTCTATACTGATTATCTCAGTGTAAAGATCCTTATTCAAATCCCAGTTTAAACTTCTTCTGACAGGTCAATTGAGCTTCTGGTGTCCTACTATTCCCATTTGCACCTTTGATAGATACCTTAATTGCTGTAAATTCCTGTAAAGCTCTTTGAGGCCTGCAGATCACCCAGGTGTAAAATACAAACATAAAAAACATCAAATCTCTATATGTAATAAAAGACACAAAGTAAATGGTACCCACTGACGGGTTGCTTACTGGATGTTTGGTTATTGACCTGTTCAAGAGGTTAAAAAACTTGGTTAAAAGTGGGGCTACATGTTAATTAAAACTCTTCTATGGTGGACATGGTGTATTATATCTGTTTGGTGCCAGAATATACTTTGTTTAATGCATCTGGTGGATATATCAGGGAGCTAGGTTTTTAGCAGACATGATGATCTATATTGATTAAAAGGGATTTTGTCTTGAATTTTATGGTGCACTTTTTTTTCTAAATTACACTGTTTACATAGCAAATAATTCACTCTACCATTTAAAATGTTATTCGATAACCAACAAATGTATTTGTTTTAGTTGTAATATTGGTGTGTTGTAGGCAGACATCTCAGTGCATTGTGCCTGAACTTCCAGAATGAACCAGTGCTACACATGAGAACTGCTTTCAGATAACCTATTGTTTCTCCTACTTCCATGAAACTGGAGGAGTCCAAAGACGGACTTGGATTTCCTACTATTAAGTGCTATTCTGATAACTACCACTTTTAGCAATACAGGTGTCAAGGAGATGCTGTCTTGTTACCTTCCCATTGATCTGCTGCTGGGGGGAAAGGTGGGGGGGTTGATATCACTCCAACTTGCAGCGCATCAGTCACATGGCTGTGGCACCCTGGGAAATGAAGAATATGGCTAGTCCCATGTGAAAGTAAATATAAAAAAAAATCTGTTTGCACTTTTAAAAATAGATTTCAATGCAGAATCCTGCTGGAGAAGCTCTATTAACTGATGCATTTTGAAAAAAAATCATGTTTTGCTATGACAGTATTCCTTTCAGTGTGTTCTGCAGAGCTGGGTAACATGTCTTTAAGAACCCACACTTGATTTTGCTGATTTGTATGCTTTAACAGTTGATAAGTATTCTGGGAGGTGTAATTCAGCTCAATTTGGGTGGAACATTAGCCTTAATAGTATCACTTTTAAGAACATATGTATTTATAAATCTGCCTGATTTTAAGAACAGTAGGTAGCAGCAATTTGTTTGGCCATATAAAACACATTACATATATTTTCAGAGATAAGGGTAAGATAAAATCCCACAACATTCACAAATAATCTTAAATCTGTAAAGAAATATAATGGATTTCTAGTAGAGTTTATTGCCAGGGCCAACTACATACCTATGTAAGCAGATACTGCATAAAATGAGAAAGCAACTTTAACCTGCCAACTGTGGAAGAGGAGATTAATAAAAGTCTGAAAGGCTTATAAGTCCAGAACAGTAAAGAAGGAATGGTGCAATCACTGGGGGTGCCAAATGTTGAACTTTAAAGGAGAAGGAAAGTCATTTTGGCATTTTACTACCAACAGATATGCCTTTAGTGCCACCTAGAACAAAATATTTATTCTGCAGAAACCATTAACATACCTGAGTAAACAGTTTTAGAAGCTTTCTCGGTTTACTTAAGATAGCAGGTGCCATTTTAAGTAGCTTCCTTCCTGCTCCAGCCGTTATAGCTGAGATCATACATTTCTAAGAGAGGGGGGAGGGAGTTCTTAGCATTCTCGTGGGAGGGGGGAGAAGGAGAGGGAGAGAGAGAGAAAAGAGAACTTTGCAGACTCTGGCCCCAGGAATTAAGGAAGTCACTGGAACATCATGTTTACAAAAAAAGAGACAAGAAATCTGGTGTTTCTTTTGATAGAGGACTTTATCCTCTAGCATTACTGTAAGTGCTTATGGCTGTATTTACTAAACCTTTCTGATAAAGCCTACTAGGTTTTTACCTTTCCTTCTCCTTTAACAAAAGAGCCAGCTTTTTCAGTATATTCTGCAAGCATTGGCCACAGGATTTTGAAAAAAGAAGAAGGGAGAAAAGGGATCACTCACATGTGCCACCAAGCTGGTGCAGTTTTCTTCTATAAGGAGCTTGGCCTGGGGTATGAGGTAAGTGATTATAATTACTGGGGGTGCCTAACACCCCCCGGTGATTGCACCTCTCCTTCTCCTTTAGGGTGAGGTTACACAGAGCGTATATACGCTTATTTCAGCCCTGCTTTTGTCAGCTAGGCTGAGAGAAGGGGATCTGCTTGCCTACGCTCCTAAAAGTACTGTAGGTTTAACCATTTTGGCACAAAACTAAATTAAACGATATGGCACTAAACTCAAATATTTACTGTATAAGAAACAGAGTTGATTTAGTTACCTTGCAGAGAGTGAAGTGGCATTATGCTGTGTCCGTATTAGAGAGTTGCAGTGTCATAATGCTAGTGTGTGTAACAATTGGGGTTAAGAGATAAAGAAGCTTAAATTAGGCAAATGGGAGCTGTGAAGTTTTGCAATATTTTAGCATCAGATCACTTGCAGCATTACACCCCAAAAGCCTTTATAATACAAACAGCCAGGATATTTATCTTCTAGAGCAGTAATAATTAATTTGAGTGCTTTCTGTAAAACAACTGGTGGTTAATCCTGACTATAACACCAAAAGCCCATTTGTTAAATAAAGCAATTCTGTCTCCTCCTATACATAGCTGGACTTCAAAAAGCTTCTAATCTACTATTAGCATTCCATCTTGAGGTTTGGTCTTAACATAAATGCTTAGCTTGTCCTACAATATTTACTTATTTCATTAAAGTAAAAGATTATAACAGTCATCTTCTCATTATTAGCAAACCATGACTATGAGTAGTGTAAAATGTTTGCATTTTTCATATATACTGTAAAGAGGCTGCCTTACCACCCTCCACCTGAGTAACAACCAGTGCTGTAATTTGGGAGGGATGCAGAGGGATACCATCTCTCCACTTCTTTATTTCTGTAAAATAGCATTGATGTCTGACCCTTTCTTCAAAAGTAGGTGATTCTTCTTAGGTAAGATTTTTTCTAAAATCCCATCCAAAAAGTCTGTCAAATACATAAGATGATAAATTGTCTTTCTTGTGATTGTAATTACTAAAGTACTTCTTAGATAGGGGCAAGGACAACTTACAAGACAAGAGTCCCTCAAAATGCAGTAATAACTTTCTAAAATATTTACCTTCCTCCCACACCCATTATGATGTGCAAGCTTGTAATTGGCTCCAGAAAATACTATTTTCTATTATAATAAACTTTACTGCAAATGTTCCAGTTAAAAAATCTGAGAAGGCTTCTCTGCTTCATTATACTTCTTACAATACAATGAGCAGTTATTTTGGTGCACACATCAATGGCATACAACATACAGTGGATTAATAATAATGACAATAATACAGTTCTAAGCATCAATAAAAAAATATATATATACATACAAGTATACACAAAAAATATATATAACACAAGAATACAAGTATTTGACACACATACAGTATATATATATAGATTTGTATAGGGAAGTATCACTATGTAATCCATCTTCTACTGTATATTATGAAGACAGGAAAACAGTCTGGCAGCAGCCTGAATATTTTGTCCCCAAGTAAAGTAACAAAGGGTAAAAAATCTGGAAAAGAGGTATAAGTAGTGTGAGGGTCTTCTTGTTTATGAAATGTAGAGGCAAAATCTGAGATGTACTGTACATTTGTGAGTATCTAGCCATCTATATCTATGCATATTGTACATATTTACAGATACAGATGTACAGTCTATTTAGGAACATTTGAAAGACTCTGTTTTGCACCTGGTAATAAAGTCTTGATCTGAACCACACTGGCTACTGTTTTAAATGTGTTCCTGGCTAAGTGAATGATACAGCATGGGCCATTGTCTTAAAACATGTGTGCACTTTATGTGTCTGATGCTGCCATTACAACCATGGAAAAGGAGTGTATTTTTGCTGAAAATTGCAAAATAATTTTGCTTTACAGTGGGTGAGAAAATGTTGGTGGGCAAGGCTTATTAAAACAGTGGGTTGGCTTATAATTGTGGGTGCAGCTTATTTTTTGGTGCGCTGCGCAATGCATCCCTTCACCTTTTTCATCCCAATTCAAACTAGGGACAACTCTCTTTTTCTAATAGTGAGATAAAGCTATGCCTGCATACTGCAGGTATTCTGCCCAAACCACAGTTCAGCAGGAAAAATTAAGTATGTTCTTGCTTTAAAGAAAATTTATATTTTACTGCACAACAGGGCAGTGGTTAGTACTTCTGCCTTACAAAGCTGGGGCCCTCAGTTCAGCCTAAGCACTTTCGTCAAGGAGTTTGTATATTTTTCCCTGTGTTTGTGGGGGGTTCCTCACAAAAACAGACAAGTAACTGGGTGCTGATTAATTTGACCCTAGTGTGTGTGTGAATGTGATAGAGACCTTAGATGGTAAGCTCCACTGGGATAAGGACTGATGTAAATGAAGAAAAATCACTGTAAATATCTGCATAAATGTGTCAGTGTAATATAAATAAAGCATAATAATAATATCTACACTATAAACATCCATTTATTCTCCCCATATCCAATTAGTGTCATCATGCAAATAGCTTCATACCCCATAGGATTGTATTACTTTTTTCAAAAGTTATTTAGTGGCCACTATGCCTTTGTATTTAATTTCCATTTGTATAAAATGGAAATATAAAGTGGTGACTAAATAATTCATGGAAACACTTGCTTTGTCTTTTCTTGCTTTCATAAATGTCTTACAATTTCAGCTTTATATAAGATACTGTTATTTTCTATTTGGCTGCATCGTTATTATCTTCTTTCACACATACATAAAGCATATATCCCTGCACCAAGGGAGATTGGATCATATGCATCGCAACTGTGGGGGCAGGGGGCCTTGCCGTACCCCAGAATTTGCACCAGAATTTCCACCCTAGGGAGGGGCAGGGTGCCGGGGCCTTGGGAATATCTCTACTCAGCAGTGAGCTGGATATCAGCAGAGCTGAATATCCTGATATCCAAACCTGATTTAGATTTGTGGCTAAAAAGTGTAGTTCAAAACAAAGTAATACAACATTTCTGTAGCTTCTGAATTATTATATGTGAAAAACTGTGTCTCGGCCATAAGATTTTTGGGCCTCTATTTGTGGTTCAGTATTTGGTCAAACCCCACTTAGCTTATAACAAAGTTAAAGATATAGAAAACATTGTAGCAGCCTTTCAGCTATAATTCCAGGGATATCCAAGACAATTTATTAACAATCAATCTAAACTGATGATTAATAGGGTTTTCCACACAGGGGTAAACAGATCCACATTTTACATATTTCATATGTCTGTTATTGGGTTGAGCTGGAATGTAAAGTAATTCATTCATTCCTGGTCTGTGGCCCAGCTACATCTTTATCTACACCATCTGACCTATGTCTGATGTTAGCATTCAGCATTATTACATTATATATACAGGTATAGGACCCATTATCCAGAATACTCAGGACCAAGGGTATTCCGGATAAGGGGTCTTTCAGTAATTTGGATCTCCATACGGAGATTATTTATATCTTAGTTGGGATCAATTACAAGGTACTGTTTTATTATTACAGAGAAAAAGGAAATCAGTTTTAAAATTCTGAATTATTTGATTAAAATTGAGTCTATGGGAGAAGGGCTTTCCGAAATTCTGAGCTTTCTGGATAATGGCTTCCGA
The DNA here is from genome assembly GCF_000004195.4 of Xenopus tropicalis. Classification (NCBI taxonomy): domain Eukaryota; kingdom Metazoa; phylum Chordata; class Amphibia; order Anura; family Pipidae; genus Xenopus; species Xenopus tropicalis. The sequence continues at coordinate 75,537,924 of NC_030681.2, read as the reverse complement.
ATAAGGCAGGATGCCTGTATAATATATTTAATTTGAATTATACACAGTATATAATATATTTAATGAGTCTGCATTAATAATAACATTGAAAAATTCTATATTAAAAAAACTGGCATTCAGTTTTGGAACTTACACTTTATTTCCTAATTTTTAGGAAAAGATCAAGATAAAAATTAGAGATTGTAGCAGCTTGATAAAACATATCAGGTAGGCTGATTCATGGGTCTGGATTGAAAACAAATCTGACACCACAAACACAAGGCCTTTCATATCTGCTTGTATAAACTTTCATTTTCAGATTCATAACTTAGCCAGCATGAGCTAAAAACATTAAGCATGGGAACGCATTCACCTTGACTTAGAGATAACATTAAATCAGTCACATCTGAGCTGTTAATCACAGATGGAAGAGAGCAACTTAACTAGTTTGTAGAGCTTTGCAGTAGCTCTTGTTTTTACTTGCTCCAAGGACAAATGAACATATTTACCACAAGTACTCTGTTTTGTCAAATTTAAATACTGTAAGTTAACATTTAAAGAAACCCTCTGAAAAAGCAGTAGCAATGCAGAAGTGAGCACAATTCAAAGGATGTAAAGCGTAAGCAAGTATTAGCATGTCTCATGTTCAATAGCACCATAATATCGCCATTGGCCAATCAGTACTTTTATTTTGCCGGCAAAATAACCTACACTATGAGAGAAATGCATAGCTCTCTATAAAAGCTTGGTTGTTATTTGACTTAAATATGAGCCATGGATAATGTAAACTAAAAAAAAGTAAAGAGAAGATCATTTAAGCTCTTACGAGTGTAAAGGACAAGGGTTTTGGCTAGAAAAGTTTTACCTTATAATTTAGAGTTCTGTACCATGACTGGCCTTTAGCAGTAAACATCTTTGTCCCTAAAGATGCCCCCCCAGTAGTTCTTCATTTTCTTTTCTGTTTCACAGAGCTGCTGTCTGTAACTTGAGCTTTGGAACTGACTCACAATGTACTATATATAGGCTATATAAAACTAATAATGCAAAGCTTAAATTGATTCAGAAAAAATATGTTTTATGCCTCCAACTCTAGTTTCTGGAACAAATAATATAAGATTTAAATAGATCAGGTGGAGGATCTTCTTGAATGCTAAGGGGCACATTTACTAATCCACGAAGGCGTCCGAATGTGTTTTTGTTGCAATGATCGGTAGTTTTGCGACTTTTTCGCCACCGTCACGACTTTTTCGTATGTTCCACGACTTTTTCATCGCCGTCGCAGCTTTTTCGTATATTTTCCGTGACTTTTTCGTCGGTGTCTCGAAAACATTTTTTTTTTTTGGTAAGCTTCTTTAGAGAGTTGGGTGATTCAGTGGGATATTTATAGTGGGTTTTGGTCCATTTTTATGACACTATATATAACAAATAGTAGCCTTCTACATACAGTTTCTCAAATTAGCCACATAGTGGGCTTTATATTAGTTCCAGCTAGGCTAACCACATTAATATGACTGTTTGTGTCTTACGTGTTTTTATTAGGGAATTAAATCAGGTGCTGACATTTTAATAGGTTTGAAATTTCTAGATTGTTTTTATGTTCTTTAACTATATTAAGGCACAGCCTGCACTATTGTATGTATTGTGAATAATTGTAAGTAATAGACCAGACACTAAATTAGATAATCAAAAGGGATTATAATGTATCACAGTAAATATGTATTGATATACAGGCATGGTTTCTTTTTTTAAGGATGCCATACCTTTTTTTGTTGCTGCTAATGAGACCATGACTCCACTATTTTACACTGTCAGTGGGAATTATTTTGTATTTTTCTGCCTCTAAACAGTTTGAATTATGCAAAATGCATTCCCCTGCTGCTTGAAAACACCAATGTCAAGTGCTTCGGCTTTTATCTATATAGATAGAATTTTCTGACTGAGGGGTGTTATACCCTACAGGGCTAACATTCTAATGGCAACGAAGCAGCAAGTAACAATTACTGGTCACCAGTGTGAAGGCCTGATTATTTGCCATGGGTTACTGAACCTAGGGGGGAATTTACTTAATTAGTATTAAGATGATATTGGCATTAAACTGGAGTAAAATGTTTGTTTATGCCAGACTACAGTTACATGACAAATTTACATTTGTCAGAAAGCCAATTTTATACCCAAAAATGTTTTTTGTAAAGATCAAAAAGTTGGAGTAACACAATTTCACCATTTTCACTCCATCTTCTTAAATCTGACATTATTAATGCAAGCAAAATGTCATAATACTAAAAACCTTACAGCACATTGAAATTCTCAAAAGTAACATCTGGAAAGACAATTTAATGCCAGAGCATACAAAACCACTGTATTTACTGAATGGTGTAAGGCTTTTGCAAATCTGACGTGCTTTTAGTAATAGTGCCATAAATACAGGCACATTAAATGAGTTCCCTGTCAACTAATACAGGAACTGAACCTGGGACCCCATGGATAACAAGATGGAAACATTTCCCACAAATTATATCTCTTATTATTTAATTATTTATCATGCAACACTTAGGGGCACATTTACTAAGACACGAATCTGAACCGAATTGGAAAAATTCCGATTTGAAAACGAACATTTTGCGACTTTTTCGTATTTTTTGCGATTTTTTCGGCGTCTTTACGACTTTTTCGTTACCAATACGATTTTCGTAGCCATTCCGAAAGTTGCGCAAAATCTGCCGATTTTTTCGTAGCGTTAAAACTTGCGCGAAAAGTTGCGCCTTTTTCGTAGCGTTAAAAGTTAAAAGGTGCGACGTTTCGCGCAAGTTTTAACGCTACGAAAAAAACGCAACTTTTTGCACAAGTTTTAACGCTACGAAAAATCGCCAGATTTTGCGCAACTTTCGGAATGGCTACGAAAAACTCGCGTTTTTTCGCACAAATCGTATTAGTAACGAAAAAGTCGCGACATTTTTCCGAAAAAATCGCAAAATACCGATCATTACGAAAAAAACGCAATCGGACGCATTCGGCCCGTTTGTGGCTTAGTAAATGTGCCCCTTATTGTTTATATGCTCCATTTTAATAGCTCCCAATTATAGTTGGGATGTATAGCCCAACAACATTTGGATAAAGTATAGTTAAGTATCACTGATTACATATTTTTTAAGATCCCACTGCCGAATATTAAATTTACCCTGTAATTATTGCCAAGGCCAGTTTTAATAAGAGACAAATGCCATTGCACTCAGGCTTACACAAGAGTTACATTTGTTATGCACTGTTGTTGTCTTCCATTGATAGACCATAGACTTGGTCTTTAAGGCTAGTGTTACACTATAATTGAAGGCAATGTGCAAATGAAGAAAAACAGCTTCAACTGGCGTATTTGTGCACTTTGCACATGCCATCTTTTGTCCCTAAATCACCACAGGTCTCTGTGCTTGGATGTGGCTGCCTCGACAAATACATCAATACCTGTGCTGTATTCATGAGAAGTGGAAGGGGAGGCATGTAGGCATTTCCCACTCCAGTCCCCTATCCACAACAGGGCCCTGTCCTTACTGTCTGCCCAATGGAGTGGGCTTTCCTGTGCCCTCTGATGCTGTGGACCTTAGGCAAGATAAAAAGCAGTGCAGCCATTCCCCCACTACACATTCAGAGATGCATCACAGGATTAGTGCATTAACTATAAGAGGGTGATAGATACAGGTATTGGAACCCTTATCTGGAAACCCGTTATCCAGAATGCTCCGAATTAAGGAAAGCCTGTCTTCCATAGACTCCATTTTAATCAAATAATTCAGAATTTTAAAACTGATTTCCTTTTTTATGTAAAAATAAAACAGTACCTTGTTATTGATCCCAACTAAGATATAAATAATCCTTATTGGATGCAAAACAATTCTATTGGGTTTAATTAATGTTTTATTGATTTTTTAGTAGACTTAAGGTATTGAGATCCAAATTACAGAAAGCCCCCTTAACCAGAATACCCTTGGTCCCGAGCATTCTGGATAATGGGTCCTATACCTGTACAAGAAAGCAAGCTGAACAAAATTATAAGAATGGAGAGTACAATGCATTTTATAACCGGAACAGTTATAAAACAGAGAAGTAGAAAACTGCCTAGAAGGTTAAAATAAAACAAATACAATTATACTACTACTGTTAATCCGGTTTTGTGTAATTATAGTACCGTCTAATGAAATAACTTTGGAGCCACATTTATTCTTTCCTAACAGGCTTCCGTGGCATGTCTAATGTTCTTGGAGCTGCAAAATCATAATGGGGCCATTCTTTGAAAGAGAATATTAGAAGCATTAAAAGCAAGTATTGAGGTTAAAAGCACTGATAAAAAGTTATTGTGATATATTGAAATAAAGATGAAACTAAATTTGCACTTTAAAATCCCCTAATCATCTGTATAAGTTAATCTATTTAATTTCTATGGTATCTTTGACATGAGATGTTTTCTCTGCTGGAATATCTACATTGGAGGAAAGTGCTTATCTGCTTATTTTTGCCCAAACATCACTGTGCGCTGACAGCACGGCATACACCTGGGGTAAATTTTGGTGGAAAAATGTTTCCACAATGAAATCTGTCCCAGCTGTGCAACAACAGCCTGTCAGTGCACAGTGATGTAAGGGGAAATGAAAGCAGATCTATGTTTTCTTCCAACTGCATAGATACCCCAGGGAAGAAAATGTCTTGTGTAATATTACCCTATAGTCCCCTGAAAACAATAGGCTGGGAGTATTGATTTTATCTGACAACAGATAAAAGACAACTGGCAACACCTGACCTGAGAGCAAAGCGAAACACAAAGAATATAGCCTTCTGGGCTACTGATGACAAAAGCTAAGCTGTTTAGAATATAATAATTTCAGGAAGAATTAAGTTGGTGACACATAGGGGTCAAATGCAAATACCTGACCACTGTTTGTCTAATACTACAGTAAAGTATATCCAGGCAAGCTCCTGGGCATGCCATCATCAAGTACAAGTGCTGGCAGGGCTTGGCAACTGTATGTTTATGTTACTTAAAGATATCTACAGGTAAGGAGGGGTCCTTGGGCCCAGGAAACTGGAATAGAGTTTGCATTAAAGGAGAACTAAACCCTAAAAATGAATATGGCTAGACAAGCCATATATTATATATTAAGCTGACTGCACTAGCATCCCTATAGTAGTAATGATATAGGCCTTTACAGCTGTTAGAACTGTCCGGTACGCTCTGAGAAGCTGCTGAGAAGCTAAGCCTTGGGGCCGTTGCAAATGATCGAGCAGCAATTTAGGCTTGCCTAAATGCTAATTGCACAGAGCTGCCATGTAATGTGAATCCGAATGAATTACTAATCAGTTATATACCATTACATTTATAGTCAATATATACAGAATATTGTGTGTCAGTCCCTAAGCTCAGGTAAGTGACAGCAGCACAGAGCATGTGCAGTGAATCAGCAGAAAAGAAGATGGGGAGCTACTGGGACATCTTTAAAGGCACAGATCTTCCCTGCTAAAGGGTTGCGTTTGCCTTGGGCTGGTGCAGAAGCCCAAAATATAATGTACAACATTTCTAGCTTATGTCTTTAGTTAAGCTTTAGTTCTCCTTTAAAAAACAAATAATGGGAATACAGTAGGCAAACAATAGTCATACAGCCTAACTCAGCCCTGGGGCCTAAAGCACAATCTGCCCCTGCAGTTCTTTGGCCCTGCATGTATCTATGGATCTACATTCCTTGTCTCACAACATGTTTCTCTGTTGTAATTTTAAGGACTGTTCTGTTATTGAAGCAATGTATAATAATTACATAATGAAAATGACAATTCGAAAAAGAAATGCATAGATAATGCCGTTATTTTGTTTTGCACTAACTTCCTGATGTTATTGTGCCTGCAATAAATGTATTATTAATGTAACTACTGGAAACAATACATTCAACTGTTAGGACTCCTTAAACTGCTGCAGGAAATGTAACTACAGTAACCTATGTACTGTATACTGCTATCACTGCCATCTTTACTGCAGGGATCCTGTATAAACTCCATTTATTGGTACAAGTTTGAAGGAAAAAAAAGTGTAAAATTAATAAAAATACATCTTAACACCTTGGATGCTACCTATTATTTTTACAGGCACCTTGGTCTTCCTTATTGACTAACAGCCACTAAGGAAGAGGAAGATATCCAAACTATTAAGGTATAAGAAAACTTTTTTTTAAACATTTTTCTGGAACACTATGGGGGAGATTTACTAATCCACGAACGGACCGAAAGCGTCCGAATGCGTTTTTTGCGACTTTTTCGTTGCCTTTGCGAACAGTGCCATTTATTCCTATGGAAGGCTTCCAAAATCATGCAAAGTCAGAAAGGTTTTTCCACCATTCACAATCGTTCAATACGAAAAAGTCGCGACGGCAACGAAATAGTTGCGCAAAATACGAAAAAATCGCGACAGCGCCAAATTTTTCCCATTCGGGATTTGGATTCGTGGATTAGTAAATCTCCCCCTAAATCTTCATCCTGATATTTAGTGAATGTCATGGATATCCACAATGTATGTGCTTTAATTAAAAAATATTCAGTACTCTGCCATATATGTGTGAGTCCATTTAATGAAGACATTTCCCAGTCTGTAACTGCATGATCAGTGTATTCAGAAAAAGGAATATGAGGCATTGCAAAAATCTAAATAATAGCACTAAGATGAAGATATTTTACAATAGCAGAGGGATGATTCAGCGTATAGTTTGGAGGATGAATGGAAGGCAGAATGGCTCAAACTGTGGCTGCAGAATTGAACTCTGATTTATAAAGTTTTTTGTTCTTTTTTCATTCAGCTCTATTTGACCTTGGGCAAGTTCTCTCCCACAGGCACCAAAAATGATGCCGTAAGCTATTCTGGGCTCAGATAAAGAAAATGTACAAAACTTGTATACTAGGAAAGAAGTAAAGACAGTAATTAATAATATTAAATAAGGCATGTTTTATTCATTTACATTTTTCCATAGCCATTTAAATTGGTCCTCAACCAAAAATAAAGTGAAAAAAATATAATTCTGAACTTTTTTTTTGTAAATGCAATAGCTATTGGAAGTGGTATTTGTTTGACTGTGTACCTTTTCTGCACAAACCTGAGGAACAGAAAGAAAAAAAACAGACACTGCTTTCAATTGTGATCACATTTAAATCCATTTCAATCTTTATTGAAAGTATATGGCAAAGTTTCTGAGAATTGCTTTTCCCTTCATTACGTAAAACATAATTATCTGGTTAGAAGTTCCCTTTAATCTTTTTAAAACAATATTGTGGTCATTATAATAGATTTTGTTCCTGTGCCAGATTGTTAGCCCTTTGCTATAACGTTTTCTATTTAAAAGTTCACTACAAAAAAAGCAAAGACTCTATTAGTTGCTATGGTTTACTGCACCTGGGCAAACTTTGTAACTTGTTCCTTTTATTACATATAAGAGTTTAATTGCTTACTAAAAAAGAGTAAAGGGGTAGTTAAACTTTAACATAACTTTAAGGATCTTATAGAGTAGCCCATTCTTAACAATGTTATTTGCCATCCAACTGTGCCTCCCTCCAGATTACAGTTTTAAAAGCAATCTTTCTGGTGGGGTTGCAATCTAGCAACTGCTACCCTTTAAGACTAAAGTTTTATTGTTATCATTGCTTATATTTCTACTTGTTTTCCAGTATGCCATATAAACCGCTGCCATGATGTCACCCTAGCAACCAAAAAGCTGACAAAATTAAAAAAACTGAAAAAAAAAGTAAAATAACTCATAGCAGAAAACTGAGCACCATGGAGCAAATTCTCTTCCTGCTTCTTGCACAGTAAAGTAAAAAGCCCAACTTTAACAAAAAAGCTGGCTTTTTCACATTACTCTGCATGTGTCAGCTCTGGTGTACCAAAAAAAGGCAAAGTGGAAGGAGGGGATCACTGCTTACTGTAAAGAACCTCAGGCCATGGCAGTTTTCTGATAGCAGATGCACCAGCCAGGGGCACTAAGTTTACCCAGTAGCAGTAACCCATAGCAAACCAATAAGATGTTTCCTTTTAAACAGGTGACCAGTAAATTCTGTCCGAAAACAAATTTTTTTTATTTTTTCTAAAGTTTACAACTTTTGAGTATTTTCTGCGATATTTTCATACATTTGTGTGACTTTTTCGTACTTTGCTACAAAATACTTTGCGACAAAATACTTTGCGGTATCGTGACTTTCCTTGGGCCAGGTTGGAGCTGCAGAGTGCCATTGAGCCCTATGGGAGTACTTTCCTTGGGCCAGGTTGGAGCTGCAGAGTGCCATTGAGCCCTATGGGAGACTTTCCTTGGGCCAGGTTGGAGCTGCAGAGTGCCATTGAGCCCTATGGGAGACTTTCCTTGGGCCGGGTTGGAGTTGCAGAGTGCCATTGAGCCCTATGGGAGGCTTTCCTTGGGCCAGGTTGGAGTTGCAGAGTGCCATTGAGCCCTATGGGAGACTTTCCTTGGGCCAGGTTGGAGCTGCAGAGTGCCATTGAGCCCTATGGGAGACTTTCCTTGGGCCAGGTTGGAGCTGCAGAGTGCCATTGAGCCCTATGGGAGACTTTCCTTGGGCCAGGTTAGAGCTGCAGAGTGCCATTGAGCCCTATGGGAGACTTTCCTTGGGCCAGGTTGGAGCTGAAGAGTGCCAGTAAGTCCTATGGGAGGCTTCCAAAATCCTGCATGGAAGTCAGAAATGTTTTCCTGCCGTTTACGATCATCAGATATGAAAAATTTGTACTTCATATATGCTAGTACGAAAAATTTGTACTTTGCTGTACAATTTTTTCGTACTTTAAAAAGCACAATACAAAAAAATCATATTTAATACGATTTTTTTGTATCCTGCTTTTTAAAGGTACGAAAATCGTACTTTGATAAATCTGCCCCATTGTGTCTTTTATTACATAACCCTCTTTAAGTGAAAGTCGAGTGATATACAGCAATGGTGCTTCCTTAATTGATGACACACTGCAACTTTTGTAGAGAAACAACATTATGTAGCTTGATTTTTATTGTTTGTTAATCTTAACAGTTCTACTTCTTGATTGGTCGAGGTATATTATTACCTTTTGTGTCACCTAACCCATTTTGAATCGCTGTAACATGACAAATATATTATAAAGTATGGCACTCAGATTCATCTAAAGGAAATCAACAAGTCCTATTTTGTGTTAAGTTTGAAATAAAATAATTTTTTTCACCAAGATCCTTCTGAGGCTATTATATGTATATATTTTACCAATAATATAGTGATTTGTCAAATAACCAGACATCTAATCAGATGCAGGCAATAGTTGTAAACTTAGAAAGGGCACTTTACACAGATAAACACAACTACATTTGAAGAGATTCATTAAAGAAGCAGGCCCAGCTTTCCTTTGATTTTAAGAATCAAATGTCACACAAAGTTTTTTTCGCTAGTAAAAAATACAGATGAAGAAGGCCATTAGCCGCCAATACAGCCCTGTGTAATTAGCCATAGGAATGGCATCACTGCACACATTGCAGATTTCAACTCCCTTAAGGACCCTTAGACAAGGGATTTTTCATAGATGTGTGTTTGGGATTCAGGATTAAGTGACTGATCACATGAGCTTATTGATTTGATCCAGGTATGAGTCTGCCATTATTCAATAAGAATTAACGGCCTCAGGCAGCATGAAAATTCCTGTAAGTTACTTGGGACACCATTGTTTATATGGAAATTTGGCTCTTTTAGTTCAGTGAGTGCATTTGCACTAGGGATCTAACGCCCTCCCAACCTAACTTAACCCAACACCAACCCTCAGCACCAGATCTACAGTTCACCCTCCCCTTATCGATTGTCATACATGTCAGTCAGGGAAGACATGTAACCCCCTAACCCAGGCATTCTGCTGGACACTTTGAGCTAAATCCAGCAGATGTCTGGGGGGTGGTTTAGTATTTTTGCACCCCCTAAAGCTGCTGCTCTAGACATGGGCCTATATAGAAATCCAGTACAGAAAAAAACATGGTGAGCTGTCAGCATTAGGGATGAGAGATGAGCTTGTGTCAATAAAGTTGAGTGGTGCCCGCAAATTTCACAATTTTTTTTGCATTTTCAAGAATTTTTCAGCAGAGCAAAATGGGACAGATTCGCTCATCACTAGTTAGCATACAGTCAGAAGCAATTTTAATAGCAGCACAATCAAGCCCAACTTACTGCATTTGTATGAGTTTGATGTGTTTTGATGCAATAAAATAGAAAAATGAATTTCCCAAATTGCCCTTGCATTTTAAATAAGCACTAGCAGAGCTTGAGATTGATTATAATTTGTACAGGGGGGGTGTGAGAGTTCAAACAAGGTGTCATTTTAATTAAGTTATTAGTTTAATTTCATTTTTAATTATTTCATTTATTAGTAATTCATTTATTTTGACACCAATTTGTACACTTTTGCAATGTGTGAAAATGAAATATACTCTTTTATAAATATGTATAAGTTCTGTTGAATCTAGTTGCCTATTCCCTGTAGGGGCTAAACTCCACATGAACGTTTGTGGGATGGTGTGGGATCGACAAAACACATCCTACAAGTCGGATATAGATATGATGGGACTCATAGACGATGTCTATACATACGGTGTGTAAACTACATGAAAGGATTGCCCTCCAACACAACACACTTGTAGAAGGGAATGCTGCATCTTCATTCGACAAGATAAAATCTAATGGTGTAAAATCTAGTGCTGTTGCATGGTGTTGTATGCTGTTGTGTGGCAAGATCAAAATCTCCTGTGGAGTTTATCCCTAAGGAGAAACCTTGCTACAAAATCAGTGGACATGTAGTAAACATCCTATTAAGCATATAGGTATTATTTTAATGTTTGAGTGGTAAAGCCTGCATTGTAACCTCTCTTTTGCTAAATGGTTGAAAGGGAGATAAATAGCAACACAGCACTACAGCTGCACAATGCTGGCAGTGTCTCCTGTGCTCTCTTAATCATCATTTCTCTTACAAAGACCACATTTTTTTTTATATTTTTGTTCTCCACTTAATGAAGAATAGTAGGAAAATCCTAAGGTGAGGAAGGGAGGATTGAATTAAGGGAAGTGCAAATGGACACAGTGAGGAGGCATAAGTGCTACATCAGCTGGGTGAGAATAAACCATTCACATACACTGCTTCTTCTTCAGATGCCATTTACACTGAAACTCCCATAATTCTACTTCACTTTTACTGATGGCTGAACAAAATGGGAGTTTTAGTACAACAGCTAGGGAGACACAGTTTCCAAATCCTAGTACTCACAGGTGAATACACATGCTGCATTCCTAGTACTCACAGATGAATACACATGCTGCCATTCTAGTACTCACAGGTGAATACACATGCTGCCATCCTAGTACTCACAGATGAATATGCATGCTGCCATACTAGTACTCACAGATGAATACAAATGCTGCCATCATAGTACTCACATGGCCAAGGTATAACCCAAGTACAGACTAATACACTGAGCAACTAAACAACATAGTGAGGACAGTGTCTAGGAGGAGGCTGTCTTCTGGTTACCTTGCAACTGACACTGCACAGATTTATCCTCTTAAGTCAGAGGTATATCCTTTATTTTTCCCCCCACCACACTGAAGCAAGTCAAAATTCATTACACAGTGCAGCTTCTTTCCTCTGACCAATAAGAGCTGTGATTGGTTATTGCGGATTGGCACACTACAGGAGGCTCTGTTTTGCAGTGCACCTGGTTTTTATGCCTCCAAGTCAGAAATTTAAAAATAAGCAATGAGCACCAGCCACTGGGAGCAACATCGAAGGGGTTGGGGAGCAACATGTCACTCACAAGGCACTGGTTGGGGATCACTGGCTTAGACAATGGTCTCATATTGTTTCCAGAGAAAAAAGAAGTGTTGCCACATTGCTTGTTAAGGGGACTCCTCAAATGACCCTTTGCCTTGAGGTACCCCACTGAACCCCCTTGTTACATACCTTAATGAAACACCAGGAGACAGAGGTGGAGAAAATGGCCACAGCATTTATTCACATTTTATCAAATAAATGGGACCATGCCAGCCTAACCCAAGGCAATATTATAAAGCCATAATTCCATAAGAGGTCGCTACTATGCTCTGTCGTTACTCGCTGAAGAAGAGTATTAGACTGCCTCTACCACTGTGCAGTCAGGAGGGAACCACCTTTCTCCCTCTGCTAAAATTACCGGTGCAATACTCTGGCAAGGTCCTACCGCTGCTGTGACAAATAAAACTTAAAATACATTATCATATATCCACTGTTTTGATCCAGAGGAAGGCAAAAAAAACCCGGCCAGAAACTAATGCCATTAATGTCTCAAGAGGGAAAAAATTCCTTCCTGACCCCCATTGCGATGGGAAACTTTCCCTGGATTAATCAATCGTAGTTAACATGAATTAAATACAATGCTGACTCTCAAGTTTATACTGTATACAGATACAGAAAGCACAATATAACAATATATTCAGGAAAACATGCACATTCATTTATGAATAGATAATATGAGAACAAAAAAAATTGAAACTTCTGACATTTTGCAAAATATGCAAAAAGGGGGAGGGTGGGTGGGATGTTTCTACCTGCTCAGAAGATAAGGAAGTGAGTGCTTCTTTTTTTGACATCACATCCCTCTCTTTCTCTGCCCCCAGGCCAGCTTTCTCCTGCCTTAACTCTTTCCTTCTCACCTAATCACAGTGTAAACCAAACCAGTGTAATCTGGTTACTGGTCATTCGGATCCCTTGTCATGCAGCCCCTGCGCTTATAGCTCCAGGGCTTTCCTTGAACTGCTACAAGACCCACTATTAGTGCTGATATTAAAATAACATCACCTATTTTAACCATACAAATAGCTTTATATATTGTTTGCAATATCGGCAAGTTAATTAATGCGCCACTAAGGCACCTTTCAAAAATTAATGAATGAGGAGAGTTTAAATGCTTAATTATAATATAATTATTGTACTAAGTTTTGTGTTCTCGCTCATAATTAGCAGTCACCTGAAAATGGTTCCATATCAATATTTGCACAAACTATTCTGGAGGCTGAAAAAAGTTGCCTATTAATTAACATATAATAGATGTAGAAGCTTTGAACTAATTAGCATATCTATCACTGAAATACTGAAACTGCTTCTGATGTTCTAAATAATTATGCATTTCTGTTTATAACAGCCATTTCATAATATGAAACAGCATACCATAATATTAGTGTCTGAAACATACTTAGCCTTGTTAGGTCTAAGGAACAGGGTTCTCTTTATCCCCCTATGTGTCAGTATTTGTATGTAATCTGTATGATTCATGCACCCCTGTACTGTACAGCACTAATGAATATAATGGCACTAGTGATGAGTAGTGATGAGCAATTTTTTTCTGCAGGCATGGATTTACAGCGAATTTCCACTTTTCACCATTGGCAAATTTTTTTGCAAAATTTCAGTGAAAATTTGCCACAGAAAAATTCGTTGCACGTCCCAAAAAATGTGTTGTGTGTCAAAACAAAGTTGTGGTCACAAGTGACAAAAAAGTCCCATGACAAATGCGTTTCGGAATTTTCCGTCGTTTCGCAAATTTTACAGTGAAGCAAAATGGATTTGCCAGGCATGGATTTGCAACAAATCTCCTCATTTCGCCATTGGCAAATTGTTTCACTAAACTTCAGTGAAAATTTGTTGCACGTCAAAAAAAGTCACAGTAACATCAAAATAGGTGTGGTCATGCCAAAACAGGCATGGTCACCTAAAAATGGATGTGGTCACGTAAAAATGGACGCAGTCGCTACAAAAAGGTTGAGCAACACCGCATTTAGCCTTTTCGCGAATTTTTTGTAGTTATGTACATTTTACGGGGAAGAGAAACAGGACAGACATCACTAAATGGCACTTTATATATAATAATAATAATAATAATTATAGATCATGATCAATTTATGTTTGCATGCCTTCAGGAATTCAAACCTAATTTCAAGAAGATATTAAATTAGTTATGGGCACTAAATTATTTATCAGAACTACATTTAATACACAGTTTATAATGTAAGAAACTAGATATAAAAAGGTATTCAGGAAAGTGTTTTTTTTTAGAGAAAAAAAGCCAAATTTGTTTGAATGTTACTAAATCTGCCCCCTGTGCCCCTTTCTTTTGCACAAGTCACTTTTAAATTGTTAGTTTCTAGCCCACACAGATAAATCACCAAAATGAAATCTTTTTCAATGCTTTTGCATTCAACGGTGTCATAAACATATAACATTTTTCACTTGTACCAATCCACATTCCAGTACATTTAAAGTATAATCTGAGTACAGTGTCGTATTTGGAAATGGCTGTCATTAGCAAAATGCAATAAAATCAAATACATTATTTAGTAGGAATTATATTTACTACCCCAAAGTCCCTGAACTTTTTCCTGTGTGGAAAATGCTACACTAAATCCTTTATGTTGTTGAGTATTAAGATATACTGTGCATCTAATATGTACTACAATTTACTGTGAAAATAGCTTATACTAAAGTTGAATTGTGAATGTGAATTGTAAATTAGCTTGGCATGTAAATAGCTTTGGAAGAAAACACAGCAATAAATGAAAACAACATGTCAACACTATATAATGTTTGCCAAACAAATTGGTGAAACATAATTTAAAACTTGGCTTATTTTTCAGTGACATGCCTACTTTGGAATTATCTTGTCAAGATAAATAGCAATTAAAACTATTTTTGTTTTTTGTTTTATATATTAAGCCAGTGATCTACTACTAAATTGTACATTTGTAATCACTACTTAAAACTCTCTACGTCTATCCCTTAGTATTTTCTGCTTGTCTTCAGTACCAGCAGGCCCAGGGCAAAATTTAATTAGTGGGCCCCAACTGCACCAATAAATTTGTGACAGACTAACCCTCAAGCCTATGAAGTTCAATATTGTAAGGCAGGCAATGAAGAAATGGTCTGTGCTTACTAAAGTAGACATGATGCCAAAGTGTGCCACCCTGGATCAACAGCCCTGGGAGCAGATAAATGACAAAATTGTGAAGCTACAAGAAAAAAAGGCAAATAATGAAGAATAACCATGGTGTTGAGCTCTTCCAGTTGGGTGCAGGGCAAATGTCCCTTTTGCCCACTTATCAAAATAGCCCTGTTTAGTACATGTACTGTACCACTGAATTGCAGTGCCAGCTCTCCTCTAGCAAAGACTCAATTCCCACAAATATTTGCACACTTCTCTGATTATCAAAACCAGTCTGTGAATTACATAACATTCAAAGCATTAGGGAATTGAAGTCTTCACTGGAGAAGATTTGACATTTCAAAGGTACATGTAGTCAGGTAGAAGTACATTATGCAGGGGTATTGTCTGAGCTCTGTTACCCCACAAGAACCAAACATGAAGTAGATTCAGTTTTACTGTTAGTCTCCCTTAACTTATTTGCTGTAAATTAAGGTTACCAGATTATACAAAGAATTAGGAACACTTTTACTAAAAGCAAGTTGCTTGGAAGTTCTCATACACTGAAATTAAATTCAACCTGTGTTGCCCTTTTACCTTGCCCCAATTTTCCTACATGATGTGGTAATCTTATTGTGAATTTGAGTCACAAGGAAAAGTAATGAGAAGCTAGTGTTCAATGACCCCGCCTAACTGGCTAAAAGTCATTCAGACAAGTTTTGACTCTAAGTTTAAATTTAGGACCCTGAATTATATAAGCAACTGTGATACCCCTGTTAGTTGCACACTAAATTCAAAAGGCAAATGTTGGGTCGGATCATTATTTAGTTGCAGTAAAGAGGGGATTGATGGCAAAGAATAACCTTTTTTATTTTACAGTTTTTAGACAAACAATACATTAAGGGGCACATTTACTAATTAACGAACGTCCGAAAAGCGTCCGAATGCGTTTTCTTCGTAATGATCGGTATTTTGGGATTTTTTCGTAAATTGTTGCGACTTTTTCGTAGCCGTTGTGACTTTTTCGTAAATTGTCGCGACTTTTTCGTAGCGTTACGACTTGCGTGAATTGTCGCGACTTTTTCGTAGCTGTCGCGTCGAGTACGAAAGTTTCGGATTCATTCAAGCTTCAGTATCGTGACTTTCCTTGGGCCAGGTTGGCCATGCAAAGTCTGAAAGGTTTGCCCGCCGTTTACGAGCGCTCAGTACGAAAAAGTCGCGACAATATACGAGCAAATTGTAACATCTATGAAAAAGTCGCGACTTTTCACGCAAGTTGTAACGGCTACAAAAAAGTCGTAACGGCGACGAAAAAATCGCAAATAATACGAAAAAGTCGCAAAATGTTAGTTTCCAATCCGAATTTTTCCCATTCAGATTCGGATTCGTGGATTAGTAAATCAGCCCCTAAGTTTTATGTGCATGTTTTTGGGATTCGTCTCTTTTACCTCACAGCACTTTTTAGAAAAAGGTGAAATGGGTACAGGCAGAGGGGAGCAGAATTAAATATGATACTGCTACTCCCAGGAAGCCAAATACAGAACTGCAAGAGATTTTCTTGTTGTTACCCCCATCCCAAGGTCTTTAGGATGCCAGGGTCAAACTGAATTCATAATAAAGATCAATACTATAAGCCCAAGAACTAAAAGCAAGTATACTGCAAATAGGGAAGAGGAGATCCTTCTTTGAAAGCTGACAGCTGACTGATAAATCCCAGACACTTAGCAGAGACATCACTGCTATATGTATTTTTTCTTTTTTTTTGCACTTAAAAATCTAAAATTGAAAGTAAACTCATAATATTTATTTGGTTCATGTGAGCACAACCAAATAAAAAAGGCAGTCCACTGAGAAGGCCTCTGTATAATAAGGTGAACCTTGTTTTAAAGCCAAACAAAGGCTTCATCTTAGGAAAGGAGGGGTTTGTTTATACAGAGGTCTTCTCAGTGAACTACTGAATTACTTTGATTGTGCTCTTATATATAGAAGTAGAATATGTAATTTCAGTTTAACATTTTGAAATCATACAAATGTTCTTATTAAAAATAATGTTTAGCACAAGCCCTATTAATTAATCTAATGTTAAAAAAGCAAGTACTGTGACAGGTGCCCCCTGTGCCAGTAGCAGGGACTGAATGTTCATGTATAGTATGTATAGTATAGTTTTACTTTGGTTGCAGTCGGATATTTACAAGATATTTATAAATAGATCTGGCATTGTGTCATGGTGCCTATCCTCACAGTGAAGGCATCTGTGAATTCCAGCAGACAATGGAGGCCGACTGTATTCACTGCCCAATCAGAGGAGCTCAAGAGAAGAAGCCAGTGACTGGGGACTTGCCAGTTAGGAGTTTTTCTAAGATTAAATAAAGAAGTTATTTCTCTTGCAATCATGGTTGCTGGTGAGCAGTCATTACCTCAGGTGACAGGTACTACATCAAAAAATGCTGCCCAATTAATAATTATTTTTTACAAATAAGTTTAATTTTTTCTTATAGTTTTCAGCCTATTTTCCTACTGCTAACAACTCAGCCACGCATCGTAAAATACTTGACTATGCTAGACTCGGCTAATTATAGCAGAAGATTTCGGTCAGTAACTCGTATATTGCACATGTGGCTTGCAGGAAGAAATATAATAAAGACTATTTTGAAAAAGTTTTATTAAACGTCCACTACAGGTTAAACAGGTTAATGACTTTTTTAGAATAGAGGTGGTTTCCTTTTATTTAGAGTGGCACATGCTAAAGGCAATTTAGCAATGGCAGTTAGGAAAAACACTCAAACAATACATAATCAATTTCAAAGTATGTGCAAAAGGCCACACAGCTAATTTATGGTCCATAAACATTTTAAAGACCATTGTTCAGGAAAGTGCCAGACAGAATTATTTCCTCAAGAAAAATCAACTTTGGAATCAAATCACTTGATCATATTGATATGTAGGCATTGTAAAATGAATATAGGCTCTAAAATCAATGCAGTAGCAAGTCCACAAGAACTAATCATAGCTACAGTAAATTTATTCACTCATGTTACAGTCCTGTTCATGCAGTGGAGGACAAAAAACTGATTCATGTACTAAGGTGTCATGCACAGAAGGTATGCGAGTGTGAATAATTTAAAGTAGAACTAAACCTTAAATATAAATATGGCTAGAAATGCTATATTTTTATATACTGATGCCTAAAGGTTCGGCATCTCTATAGTAGTAATGATTCAGTCCTTCAAAGTTGTGCAAAGGGGATCACCATCTTGGATTTTGTTAGACGTGTCAGTAAGACTGCGCATGCTCAGTGTGCTCTGGACAGCAGTTGAGAAGCTAGGCTTAGGGGTCGTCGCAAATTATCAAGCAGAAAATGAGGTTTGTCATATAAGTGGAAGCTACAAGGCTGATTATTAAATTCTGATGCAGAATGCAAAGGTTTCAGAGCTACCATTTGCAAAGAATCTGAATTAGTTAGCCTAATCTTGTGATATTTATATTCTGTATAGACAGTATAATGTGCATCAGTCCCTAAGCTCAGTAAGTGACAGCAGCACAGAGCATGTGCAGTGAATCAGCAGAAAAGAAGATGGGGAGCTACTGGGGCATCTTCAGAGGCACAAATCTTCCCTGCTAAAGTGCTGTGGGTGCCTTGGGCTGGTACAAAACATAATTTGCAACATTTCTGCCCTGCTTTTTAGTTAGCCTTTAGTTCTCCTTTAGTCCCAAAGGCAACAAATATCATATAAACAATATAAAGATATAAGAACAGAAGGCAAAAGGAAAAACGTTATTTTATTGTGTCTCTTTTCTTATCTTCCCTAGCTTTAAAGGAATAGTAATTAAGACAAGGACTGCAGGAGAGCTTATGAAATATGAACCCTTGTGCAACTAAAAAAAAGGTGGTTATACATTTTTAACACAGTTCTATTGACAACATAAAGATATTATTTCAGTTAGATTTTTTTTTTTACTTGAAATGCTAGCAACGTCCTATCCATTTAGGTTATACATCATTTATTCTGAAATAGAAGTTCAGTCACTGCTTATCTCTTCAAAGGCAATTAGATTACTTTTATATTACCAGCTTTTCACGAAGCAGTTTCCTGTCATTGCTGCAACTGTTAAAGTTTGTTGGACATCTACCATTTATATTAAAGTGTAAAAAGCTGTACTTTTGCTGTATGTCGTGGCATATTGGACAGAAAAATTGTGCTTTATATACTAAGCACCCTTGCTTGATATTCATGGAAGCTTTTTGTAACCTTAAACAGGGAAAACATAAATAAGCCATGATGACAAATCATCAAGTTCCATATGTACTCTGAATCCTATGTGCCATTTTAGTCCCAAACACATTTCAGTAAAGAAAAAAATATTCTGATAGCCTTTCCTGTTCTGATTCCAGAACTCATTACATTATGTTGTCTGCAAATATTGGCAAATAACTTCTTAAAATGTTATTAAGAAAAATGTTATTAATACAAATGTTGAAAAGGACTCCTAAAAGTGATTATAACAATAGTACAGTCAGTGCCTTAAAAAAACAGCAATTATTGTTCCAATTATCGTATTCTTTTCTGTCTATGATTTGTCTAGACAAATTGCTTTTAAGCTATAATTTGCTGCTTATTATAGATGTTTGGGTTTATAACTGCAAACATGGAAACATTACTTCATAGAATATCAACCTTTTTCTTAGGAAAGTAGGAGCAGTGCCAAGTATCAGTCCTTTAGGTACTGTGCCTCATTTACCTCTCTGTAAATCTGTTACATGGAATATATATATATATATATATATATACGGTGGTGTGAAAAACTATTTGCCCCCTTCCTGATTTCTTATTCTTTTGCATGTTTGTCACACAAAATGTTTCTGATCATCAAACACATTTAACTATTAGTCAAAGATAACACAAGTAAACACAAAATGCAGTTTTTAAATGAGGGTTTTTATTATTTAGGGAGAAAAAAAATCCAAACCTACATGGCCCTGTGTGAAAAAGTAATACCTAATAACTGGTTGGGCCACCCTTAGCAGCAATAACTGCAATCAAGCGTTTGCGATAACTTGCAACGAGTCTTTTACAGCGCTCTGGAGGAATTTTGGCCCACTCATCTTTGCAGAATTGTTGTAATTCAGCTTTATTTGAGGGTTTCCTAGCATGAACCGCCTTTTTAAGGTCATGCCACAACATCTCAATAGGATTCAGGTCAGGACTTTGACTAGGCCACTCCAAAGTCTTCATTTTGTTTTTCTTTAGCCATTCAGAGGTGGATTTGCTGCTGTGTTTTGGGTCATTGTCCTGCTGCAGCACCCAAGATCGCTTCAGCTTGAGTTGACGAACAGATGGCCGGACATTCTCCTTCAGGATTTTTTGGTAGACAGTAGAATTCATGGTTCCATCTATCACAGCAAGCCTTCCAGGTCCTGAAGCAGCAAAACAACCCCAGACCATCACACTACCGCCACCATATTTTACTGTTGGTAAGATGTTCTTTTTCTGAAATGCTGTGTTACTTTTACGCCAGATGTAACGGGACACGCACCTTCCAAAAAGTTCAACTTTTGTCTCGTCGGTCCACAAGATATATTCCCAAAAGTCTTGGCAATCATTGAGATGTTTTTTAGCAAAATTGAGACGAGCCATAATGTTCTTTTTGCATAAAAGTGGTTTGCGCCTTGGAAATCTGCCATGCAGGCCGTTTTTGCCCAGTCTCTTTCTTATGGTGGAGTCGTGAACACTGACCTTAATTGAGGCAAGTGAGGCCTGCAGTTCTTTAGATGTTGTCCTGGGGTCTTTTGTGGCCTCTCGGATGAGTTGTCTCTGCGCTCTTGGGGTAATTTTGGTCGGCCGGCCACTCCTGGGAAGGTTCACCACTGTTCCATGTTTTTGCCATTTGTGGATAATGGCTCTCACTGTGGTTCGCTGGAGTCCCAAAGCTTTAGAAATGGCTTTATAACCTTTACCAGACTGATAGATCTCAATTACTTTTGTTCTCATTTGTTCCTGAATTTCTTTGGATCTTGGCATGATGTCTAGCTTTTGAGGTGCTTTTGGTCTATTTCTCTGTGTCAGGTAGCTCCTATTTAAGTGATTTCTTGATTGAAACAGGTGTGGCAGTAATCAGGCCTGGGGGTGACTACAGAAATTGATATTGAAATTGAAAATTGAAATTGATAAACCACAGTTAAGTTATTTTTTAACAAGGGGGGCAATCACTTTTTCACAAAGGGCCATGTAGATTTGGAGTTTTTTTTCTCCCTTAATAATGTAAACCTTCATTTAAAAACTGCATTTTGTGTTTAATTATGTTATCTTTGACTATTAGTTAACGGTTTTTGATGATCAGAAACATTTAAGTGTGACAAACATGCAAAAGAATAAGAAATCAGGAAGGGGGCGAATAGTTTTTCACACCACTGTATATATATATGGTATAGGACCCATTACCCAGAATTCTCAGGACCAAGGGTATTTCAGATAAGGGTTTTTTCCTTAATTTGGATCTCCATACCTTAAGTCTACTAAAAAAAATCAATAAAACATTAATTAAACCCAGTAGGATTGTTTTGCATCCAATAAGGATTAATTATACCTTAGTTGAGATCAATTACAAAGAACTGTTTTATTACTACAGAGAAAAAGGAAATCAGTTTTAAAATTCTGTATTATTTGTTTAAAATGGAGTCTATGGGAGCCAGGCTTTCCGTAATTCGGAGCTTTCTGGATAATGGGTTTCCAGCTAAGGGATCCGATACCTGTACTATACATACTACGCCAAGTATGTATTCTAATCCTAAGATTAGCGTTTGTAAAAAATGAAGAAAATAGTATTCAAAGTGTAAGGTTTTTTTGTGTATTTTGACCAAACAAAAGTACAGGTAAGGGACCCGTTATCCAGAATGCTCAGGACCTGGGGTTTTGCGGATAAGGGATTTTTCCATAAATTGGATATCCTTTCCTTAAGTCTACTAAAATCATTTGAATATTAAATAAACCCAATAGGATTGTTTTGCCTTCAATAAGGATTAATTATATCTTAGTTGGGATCAAGCAAAATCTACTGTTTTATTATTACAGAGAAAAGGAAATCATTTTTAAAAATTAGAATTACTTGCTTATAATGGAGTCTATGGGAGATCTAAGGGATCCCATACCTGTATGTGCTAATGGAAATCAACCATTAGTCATACAGAAGCCATCAAGATCTAAAAAATTAGGAAACAAACAGACAGGTAGAAAAAAAGTGAAGGAATGTGAGACAGAAAAAAAGATCCCCCTGGTACTGTATACATTGTTTCCAGTAAATAAAATCCAAGGGAAACAGAAGTCAAGAAAATATAGGAGGTCGCCATCCAGATAAACAGTCATACTTTCAACTGGATATATTTCCTTATTTTTTGAGGACATAAGTTTAATTATTTTTTTTTAATTTAATTTTTTAGACAGTGGGAGGCTAGGGCCCATTTTGAGAAAGGATTCCAGAAAAACCTCCCACACTAAGACAACATTCCTGGAACACAGGGATACATACGCTGGGGGAGGTCTCTATCGAGTGGTAGAAAAATAAGTGATAGAGATTAATAAAACTCCTTTGACATATGAACTCATGTTTGAAAAGAGTTCTAAACACGTTAGATGAGGTTTAGTTTCTTGACATCTGCATCTGGACCAAAGGCAGACCCCCTGAGGTACTTCCACTGAGATAACTTGTCCAACAAGAAAGCATACTATTTAAAAATTTTCCAAATTATAAAAACTCAAAAATCTTAAATGTACAGTGTAGGTCCACCTGTAAAACACAAAAGCAGGTGTTTTACCTGCTCTGTTCATGCTATTTGTGGCTACACTGAAGTGGATTCTTTAGTTCTCAGTGCAGGCACCTGGGCAACGTAGGAAAGCGGATCTACCACTCTCAGCCTGATGGAAAAACACAGGGAAGAGAGAAGTAGATCTACGCTTGGTGTGACCTCACCCTAAGGATAAAACGTATCTAATATTTAAATAAATGTCTACAGCTCTGTGACTCCAAATCTAAGAATTGTAGGATGGTAACTCAGGTGTAATTAAACTTTTTATTCACAATAAACTTCTGAATTTTCTAAAAAAAACCAAATAACATAAATCAGTTTTGCAAGCACAGGTAACATAATTTTTCCCACATATCTCTCTAATGACTATTTACAGTGTTTACAGAATGCTCTTTGCAATTATTAATCAGCCTAGAACTGCTAAACAGATATGGCAGTTATACAGCTTCTTTGAAACAAATTGTCTTGTGTCAAATGATTAAATTTATGTTGCATTTTGGTAATTAACATTATTTTTATAGTATTTAATACATTTTTGTGTGACTGGGAAAGCTGTACATTTCCTAGCTTGAAGCAAATATATAAATTGTACAAATAAACATGAGTATATACTGTAGGTACAATTTTTATCTTTACGATCTGGAGTTGCTGTAGTTACTGGAGACATGAAGAAATATATTTCTTTAAAAGATTCCTATGAAAATAGCCTCATCATTAGTGCAGAAACAGATTAATTGGTGTAATGGCAATCTTGAAGTCTGCATTGAAAATGCAATCATATTTAGCAGTATATTGCAAATGGCTGTGTAATAATTTCCTCACAATTTGATAGCTTCATTTATACAAGAAAATTCTCCCATGAGTCTTGTGTTCTGTTTTGGCTGCCCAGGGTTTTATAATTGCTCTGTAAAATATTTTCTTCCTCAAACTCATTATAAGCATGATTTCAGGATTTATGATGGATTTGGGGTATTTTGTAGAGATTACTGTACAAGGTCCCTTGAGCATCAAGCAAATGAAGCATAAAATTGTTCAATATAAGCTTTACACTATAATTCTAAAAATATATTTTTAAAGAAATGTTGTCTAGCAAAAGTTCAAGCACCCACATATGACCTATTTAAGGAATAAAATGAATTTATGGATGCTTAATAAAAAAGTGTTGACAAACGCATTTAAAGTAAATTAGTGTTGACTAACAGAAATAAAATAAATAGTGCATATTCAAGCAAATGAACATACAGCTCGCTGGCTGATTTTGTTTTGTTACACTGAGGTTCCTAACTGCTTATATTCATTCCAACGCTCCGAGCATATTTTCGCCCGTTCGCTTTCGCCCCGACCATTTCTTTCGCGCTTGCTCAACTTTTTTTCGGACGCTTGCGTGAAAAATTCGGAAAGGTTCTGCTGCTGTTATGAAAACATAGTCATGGACCAGCCCCAGAACCTCAGCTAGTGGAGCAGAAATCTGTAGAACACCAAAAAGGTGCCTCATATGTGTAGTGAACAAAGAATATATTTATTTATGACTTGTTCTCAGTTGTATTACATATTTCATGCCCCACAGGCAGTGATGAACAAATCTGTCCCGTTTCGCTGGAAAATTCACAAAATGACGTAAGCGACAATTTTTAGTGACATGCACTGCAATTTCTTTGAGGTACATCTGTTGTGCACCAAAGTTTTTCTGTGCCACCCCTTTCTCCAAAAAATCTGCCAATAGCATATGCCTCAATGACTGCTGAAAAATTTTGCTCATCACTACCCACAGGCATTTAATCATAGTCAGTCATAGCTCTGTTACACTGTAGATAGAGCCAACATGTGGAAGGTGGTAAAGATGATGGGCAAAAAAGGTCACTGGGTAAAGGGAAAAATTCACTAGTGGCAAGTTCAAGCAGGACAACATTTCAGAATAAACACCTTTGCCAAGCATAAGGATCATAAGTAGCAAAACGTTTAAAAGCACACGGTTAACCAATTAGCATAACTAATGGAATCACCAGTAGAATGTGCAATATTATGCATAAGCAGCAAAATTACTGAATCCAGTTGGAAAATAGTTAGTCCAATGATGATTTATAGTGTGCCAGTCCCTCATCACTGTGCACCAGGCTATAGCTTCTCCTGGAAGGCCAGGGTGTGCTGGAGCAGTCTTTCCAAAAAAAAGTGGGTTCCCCCTTTTAGATTGCAATTTAAACATGTTAACATGTAGAGCATGTACACTATATTATCTGATGTAGGAGGCCGAATTCTTTTCTTGTATACAGTTAATCTGAACAACTGAATTGTAGTTTTTACCATTTTCTCAGTTATTCAACCTACATTATCCCTAAAGCAAAATAAATTTGTAGCAGCAAAAGGTTAAAAACATGAAACAAAGTGATACTTTGATACAAAATATTCATTAATTTGTGTGATTTTCATAGTTGTTATCCACCTACAAAACAACCACCTTCTTGTCCCAGAGATGACTTGCAGCTGTCCTGGACTGTGTACCTGCACAGTAATATAACATTTCCAATTCATATGCTGATGTCGTGTGCTAGCCTACTGCACATACAAATAACCCTGGACTGGGATCACTAGGACAAGATAGTAGGTGGTGAGGGGGCACTCAATAGAATAGTATCCTGGCCGGGGCATTTTTACATCTGCTGAGGTACAAGCTTAGCAATTATACTCACTGGTGAGTGCAGAAAAATTGGCAAACCTATATAAATAGCAAAACAACAGTTTTTCTTGTCTTTTAACTTTTTGTTCATACAAGTGCAGCCAAACTCTTCTTTGTGTTTAAATCTGCTAAATCAAAACACTGCGTATACCATTGCCTTTAGACTGATGTCATGTGGTGTTTTCCTTGAAGGCCAAAAACACTGGAGCAGAAAATGCTAAAGCTGTATTATTCCACCTGCATTCTGTGACATGAATAACATTTGCCTGTTACTGTGCATATGGGGCAGATTTTATCCAGAAAATGCTATATGTATAAAGTACATATTTATTGGCCCAAATCCAGACAGTGCTAGGCAGATTACTGATGTTACTGACTGCAACATCACTGTATGTAAATCCGGTGCCACCCTAGGCACCATACCTAAGTGTTTCTCCCCAGCTTGTGGACTGCACATGTGCATGACGTCACTTCCAGTTGCGCATAATGTCACTTCCACCCACAAAACATGGCCCTGGACTGCACGGACATAATTGGGCAGCTTGGGCATTATCTTGCCCGCCATTTCTCTCCTGGTAAAGAAAACAAGCATGACATTAAGTCTATTTTTTTAATGATTAACCTTTACCAGTACCAAGATCAACTGGATATAAATTAAGCCAAGAATAATATGTATACGCTAAGCATTTCATTGAAATATTCATGTTAAATCCAATGCAGGTTTTTATTATTGACATTATTTAGAGCAGTGGTGGGCAAACTTTTTGGCTCAGGGGCCACATTGACT
This sequence comes from Xenopus tropicalis, assembly GCF_000004195.4. Lineage (NCBI taxonomy): Eukaryota > Metazoa > Chordata > Amphibia > Anura > Pipidae > Xenopus > Xenopus tropicalis. The sequence goes on along the minus strand of NC_030681.2, from coordinate 75,511,708 downwards.
TACAGACGGGCCGGGCCAGCGTTACGCCCACGGCCGCCATCTGAATTCACGGGCCTCTCAGCCCCCACACAGCATCCTCCAGCTCCACTCCCCAGCATTCTGCAGCTCCCCACCCCAGCATCCTCCCCAATATCCTCCAGCTCCCCCCCTCAACAATTCCCCCCAGCATCCTCCAGCTCCATTCCCCAGCATCCTGCAGCTCCCCCCCAGCATCCTCCAGCTCCCTCCCCAGCATCCTCCAGTTCCCCCTAGCTTTCTTCCCAGCATCCTCCTCAACATCTTGCCACTAGCATCCTCCATCCCCCCCAGCAACCTACAGCTTCCTGCGGCTCCCCCCAGCTCCATCCTCCAGCGACCTCTTGCTTCCTCCGGCTGTGTCAGTCCCCTGGCTCACCGCTGCATTTGAACAGTTTTATACGGTTGAGCCCCATGCGTATTGACGTCATGCGTATGCACGGGGTCCGATTAAAAAGGCCAATGGCGCGGATGTGGCCCGCAGGCCATAGTTTGTCCACCTCTGATTTAGAGCCATCAACAGCCACCACTTAATGTTTACATAGATAGAACAATAAGTACATATATTACTATTGCTGAAACCTTTGTACATCAAATACAGTAGGTGATCATTTTAGGTTTCTTAAATGATCATTAAGATCAAACTTTTAAGGTGGCCATACACAGACCGATTTTTTACTTACAAACGACCGATTCCCGAACGATCCGATGCTATCGTTAAGTTATCGTATAGTTGGTGGTGTACGAACGATCGTCGGCCCACTAAACGAGCCGACATTATCGTCCCCAAAATCGATCGGCCAGGTTTAAAAATTTTGGTCGTTTAACGATAAAATCTGCCAGTTGGTGTGAGTGTCAGACATTTGTCTTTCAACGATTGTTCTCTGCGCATGTCACGATTGCCAGCAGCAGAAGTCAACGACATCGATCGTACGTAGATGTACGATCGTAGGTATTTTACGATAATGATGCGACAAAATCTTTCCCGAATTATCGTTGCCCGTGGATGGCATATCGTATGGGAACTCGATCGCCATACGATCGTTTGTCGATATAATCGTTCATCGCACAACGAGCGAAATCGCCTCGTGTATGGCCACCTTTAGTCTTGTTTCAGATATGTGAAAATTGCCCTTGTCAGCGTATGCTTCACATTAATATACATATTGACCCATTTCATCATGATTTCCTCTCAGGCATTACCTATAGGTCATTTTACCCTCAAAAGGTTGGCAATTAAAGATTTTCTTTCATCTCTTCCATTTAGCTTTGCAGATTAAATGTTGATTATGACCTGCAAATGATTTATGCATTGTATATATGATCTCTGTCCTGTAATGAGCAAACATTTTGACCAGCATGATGAGTTTTGGGTTGCAGTTATGCTACAGTGACTATCCCTAAAACAGCCAAGGTTGTTGATGGTGCAAACTATAAAAAAAATATATGTGCAATCCTGTATACACAATAAATGTTACCATCCTAGAATATGTAGTCCGACGAAGAAGTTTTGGGACTCAAGACATGGCCTAAATCTGCACCCCTACCAGGCAGTGAAAGCCCAGCTGCCAACCCCAACCCTCTCAACATAAGACATTTATGAACCTTTTAGATCTAGTAATAGGAGTTGTCAAAAAGATAGGCTGTCACTGTCACCGTGCTTTTAAGCTGAGCTGTAGGGGTATATGGGGAGGCTAATCCATGGATAACTCACTGTTATTTCTCACTCCAATTTCAGAGCACTCTGAGCACCCTTCTCCCTGCTCCATCCCTATTGCCCTTCTACTGGTGCACAAGCTGTACATCAGGCTGCTTCTGGCAAATGTGATGTTATAAGGAGAGAGGTAGGGTATCAGCAATGGTTTGAAAGGAAAGTCTATGGATCCAACTGACCCCCCTTGTTACCCCCGTGGAAACCTTTACTCATAGGGGTGGGATTAACATTTAGCTTTATGTCCCCACCTAAGCCTGCTTAGTAGTAGTGCAGCAACAACCTATTAAAACCTGGCTGGCAACCTAAACAATGTTTGTTCATTCAGTAGTGGAGAATAATTGATGAAAAATTCCTCTTTTTATTTGAAAAAGTGAATTTTGTTTAGAATTAACACTGGAAGGTGTGAAAACAATCATATTTAGATTAATAAAAACAGTTTAGAAATGAAGTGTAAGACAAGAAAATATAAGAATGTGGCCAAAAAGTAGGTATTATATATATATATATGGTATCTATGGTCAGAATTATATCTTGATAAAGAATATGTATAGCAGAGATTTAAATGGACTGATCTAAATAAAATGGAAGTGAAGATTTACAAGAAACTGTACATTACTTTAAAAATGAACTATTATCTAGAATGCTTTGGACATGGGGGGTTTCTAGATAAGACTTTCAGTAATTAAGGCAAATAAAAAACATTTAAAAATGAAATTAACACAATAGGATTGTTTTGCATCTAATATGGATTCATGCCGCTTAGTTACTATCAATTACAAGGTACTGTTTTATTACTACAAAGAAAGAGGAAATAATTTTAATAAATTTGAATTGTTTGCTTAAAATGGACTTAAGATGGCCCCTTCTGTATTTCAGAGCTTTTTGGAAGACAGGTTTCCATACCTGTAAAACTATAAGCAAATCCAAAATTACCTTTCTCGTATATATAGATTAGGATCTAATTTTAGATGTAGATGTAATATTTATTGAATGCAATATCAGTATATAGAGTTATATCACACTGATTCATTTGCTTAACGTATTCTGCGCTCTCAAATGATCTTTGATAATAACCTTACAACCTTTGTTATTTATGTGCTAGAGATGTTTGCCCAAGGGCAAGCTCAGAAAAGCATCATTATTTCTATATCAAGTACTGCTTTTTCCTACTTGAACTCAACAAACCAATCTAATGGCATGAAAGAATTTAATCTCAGAGCTGAATGATAATTTGTCAGGCACTGTTAATTCACATAATTAAAAGTTAATTATGTTTGAGATATTAGGCTATACTGTAGTTTGGTTTACTGCAACTGCAGCATCTACACAATTTGGCCAAACAATTTTGATCACGATAACAGGAGCACAATTTTTTTTCTTTTGTGTCCAGTAAGTGTGTTGGAGGTTGTTGTCCCCTTTTGCATTTGATTAAAAATAGCAATGATATTATCTAACTGTAACTAAAAACTATCTTATAGAGTATAGACAAAGCCTCTAATGCTGGTACAAAAGGTTAATGTGAAGATATGTCTAAAGGTGGCCATACATGGGTCTAAAAAAGCTGCTAATGGACTGCGTTAGCAGCTTATTGGCCCATGTATAGTGCCCTCAGTCAGGCCTACCCGACCGATACCTGGCTAAAAATTGAACGGATGTTGATCAGACAGGTTTAAAAATCCCTTGGCGTCAAGAAATGCATTGGCTCGTTGATGTGTTTCTCGCCCCAATTGCCTGCATCCTGCCAATGTGATCCCATATTGCCCAAGGTGGCATTGTTAGGGGAAATACCCACTCTTTTGGTGAACTGGCCTAACAAGCAGAGCTTTCAGTGTATGGGTTGCTTAGCACAATATAATATTCTTAAGTTAGTCCTGATTTAATAATAAGAAAAAAAGCTTTATATTTTTAAAGTACAAGATAACATTTCAGTCAAAAAGAATAATTGTACTGATTTTGCAAGTAATTCACCCTGGTGTCAAGTTAGAGGAAATTAACGAGATAAGGTAATATCATCTGTTTTGGTATATGCACATCTTGGACTGCTGTATTATTGACACTTTCAGTGTTTTAATCTGGAATTTGAAGGACATTTGGCCCCTGTGTGCGGCAAATGCTTAATCTAAGTTTACCACCAGCACTTAAACCACACCCACACCTTTAAAATGTACAACTTTAATGCTCTGGCCAAATGACAATGGTATAGTTTTAATATTTTACTCACATTTCAATATGCAAATTAGGGTTTGGTATTCAGCTATTTCTTTAATAGAGATGTGGCATATCCCTAATATTTAATTTATTACAGTATATACTGCCGACACATTTATGCAACACTTTACAGAGAACATATCACTGACCTGTTATACCTACAACATTGTTACAAATGCTATTCAGCAATGTTATTATTATCCTTTTATGGACATTTCATTTAAGTACAAGACAATATTTGTATGTACAGTGTAGAAATCATCTATTGCCAGTTGGTTAACTGACCTTGGATTATTGTATGGAGTGACTAAAACCCTGAGCTTTACTGCTTCTATTGCGGACTATGGGTATTGCTGAGATTACTTGATGCTCATGTAACAGTTTAGTACAACAATATGAAATCACATATTCAGAAACACATGTAACTAACAGGTTCACAAGCTTCCTTTTATTGTTATATTACTATATTTTTAATAAAAGCATATATGTCAGTGCTGTGCTACTTCTGCCGTACAGAGGGACGGATTTTTTTTTTTTTAGACAACACACATGCTGATATCTGTAGAATAGTGCGAGCTAGCACACAGTTAAGAATGTGGCTTCTGCTGCAGAGTACAAGCTCTCCATTTCATAGAGTAAAATAGAAAATCCATATTCTTGCTTTGGACACAAACCCACACACACAAAATAACCACCAAAGGAAACAACAAAGCTAAACTGAAGAAAAAGAGTGCACAGCAGAACCACCCTCACTTTCTGATCACAAACCCAAAGCTCATACCCATACCTTTGCAGGGTATTATATAATATGATGCAAATTTCAATGTTAAATGTTTAATATCCCTGAAAAACATACAGAACACAATCAAGAACAATAAAAGTAAATATTTATTCTACACAAAACACTCTTCCTTTAGCAACAGAATGCAAATTTATTTTTGACCAACAGAACAGTTAATGAACCATTGTCATTAGCCATTAAAACACAAGAGAAGCAATACTTAAAGTCTTAAAACAATGAAAAGACTGGAAGTGCAGTAAATAAGGTTCAATGAAAAACAGAATGTGAAATTATTAATGGGATGTCTGAAGGTGCAGCTGCTGTGCAACAAGTTCATCAATGTCCACCGATATGGATGTTGTGGAAATGTGAATGATTTGCTGCAGGGTAGAGTCACATATACTGTTTCTGTATTTTGATTTTATGAAGCCCATGTTTGAAAAAGCCTTCTCGCAGATATATGTGCTGACAAACATCGATGACATTCTCATTCCAAAATCTCTCGGGACAGAATACGTTCTTGGGAGAGCAGCTTGAAGAATGCCACTCCTTTCTCTGAGCAGGAGAGTAAAAACTGATCTCCCTGATGCTCACATAGCTCCATGTGGTATTTTGTGTCTTGTGCTGTGATGCCTGTGGTAATCGGGTTGTTGAAAAGTTTGAAACTTGCCTCCATTCAAGTCCTGAAATCTGGTGTTAAATTCATGAATAAGCATGTCTATTTCCTGAAAAAGTTCACAGCAACTGTTTCAGGCCATTCTTTGCTAAGAAAGAGTTTAGCAGGTGGAGCTTGTTCCTGAATGCAGCAATGTGGGTATAAAGCTGGCTCACAGTTGGTCTCCTGCTTGCAGTCAGGAAGGCAAGAGCTGCGAGAAAGCTGACATCAGTAAGGTGTTCTAGTAATTTAGAGTCACATTTTATGTCAGATATAAGTGTATTTCCTTCTTTAGTGCAAAGAATCTTACCAAACACTTAGCCATCTCACATTTTTGTACAGAAGTAAATCACCACAAAAAGCTCTTCAAGGAAAATTTTAAATCTCTTGTGTGTCAAGGAACAATTTCCACCTGTTATCAAATTGGTGAGTTTGGTTACCACAACCATTATTTCAGCCATTTTTAGAGAAGAGCCACATAAAGCCTCCTGATGTACAATGCAGCGAATCATGTGGCAGTCAATACCTTCCTTTTGTAGGCGACCTGCAAGTCCCTGATTTCTGCCAACCATGGCTCTGGCTCCATCAGTAATAATGCATGTACACCTACTAAAGCCTCCATATTTAGTAACTGTGGCTTTTACTGCATTATATATATCTTCGCCTTCTGTGGATCCATGCAGAGGTACTATCTCCAACAGCTCTACAGAAATGTGAAACTCTTGATCCACAGAGCGAACAAATATAACAAGCAGGCAAGTATCAGTTATATCAGTGCTTTCATCCAGTGCTATAGAAAAGTATGGTGCACTTCTTACGATGTCCTGTAGATCTGTTAAATGCTGGTGAATTGTGCAGACACGTCTAGCAACAGTCAATGAAATAGATTCCACAGTTTTAGCCATTTCCAAAAGTTTCAGCCACTGCTGAAAAGATATTTTCTTTTCACAGTTTCTTCTGCAACAGGAAAAGAAGCTTTAACTGCTGCCCTTTGTGTCATTGTAACTGCTGTAAGTGTTTTTATGTTTAGAGAGTTTGCTTTTTAGGCCTCTAATGATGGACAGTTGTGCTTCACCTGTGTATTTGGCATACTTAGCTCTATGTAGTGTTGTATAATGCCAATGCTTTTAACATTGTATTCTTTGCACACAGATACAGTTTGTGCACATACCAAACATTGTGGTTTATCTTTGGTTTTTCCAAAAAAGTCTTCTTCTCGCTTTTCCTGAAGTTCACAATTTTCTAACAGCCCCCTCCTTATTTACTTTGCATGAAAATATTGTCTTAAGCATGTGAAGATTAGCATAGTGTCCTAATACTGGAGATTCAAACCATTTTACAGCATTTATTAAACGGCACATTAAACCCACATAAAATAGTACAGTGACCCTCAACACTGATGATTTCCTGTATCAAATTGAACACTGTCCTCCAGCATTGAATAGGATAGGATCCTATACAACTGGTACACTGACGCCCAGGCAGATTTGTCCCCTGTGCTCCGGGTATAACAAGAAAGACTGCACAGTACGATCATGTGGGGGGAGGCAGAGGCTGCCAGCCTTTGGACACCCTCAAATGAAATTTGTCCCTGCTGACTCCCAGCATTAAACTGCACATGACCCCCCAACACAAAATTGACTCCCAGCATTAAACTGCACATGACCCCCCCAACACAAAATTGACTCTCAGCATTAAACTGCACATGACCTTCAACATGCCTTAACTTAGTCCCTAAACTTGCTGCCACCTTCATGGGGGGAATGAACGAGACGGGCTGTGATGTAGAAAGGGGCAGGGCCACAGTACAAATTTACTGGGGTATTATTTCATGTTGTGGGTCACTGTATTTTCCTGTATCCATTGTCTTTTTAGTACTGCAGGGTCAGTATAACATTTTATGTTTAGGGTGGGGGTCATTGTACACATTGGTCACAACCCAACCTTAATTTTTGAGTTATTTAGGCATACAAGGTAGGGAAGAGCAGGAGGCACAGGATACCCTTGGGTACTGTAAATGTTTCCATCTAAAGAAAAAAAAGGGTGTACGGTAATGATTAAAATGTAACTCAGTAACTGATACCAACAACTCGGCAGGTAGCCATTACTAGTTGGCTGATTGAAAGCAGAAATCTGATTAGTTGCCATTGGTTTCTATAGCTGAAACAAGCTTACTTCCTATCAAGGTCCTACAGGTATTTATATACAGTAATACTTTCTGAAATTGAGTAGAAGAGGGGAAAACACAACACAATCGCTTTTAACAAATAAAAAAAAATCAATTCTTGAAAGAAGATTGGATCGTAGCAATCTGGCACGCGTTACAGTTCCAAGCATTAAAATGTTATACGAGGTTAGTAAAACTTTCATGCTTTTAGATTCCAACCCATTGTCAAGCAAATATGCACAGCAGACTCTCTGTTCTTTCCCTATCATTACTCGGTTTTGTATTTGATTTGGGATTTAACGGCAGAACTAAAGTACTGTGTTTTACTACGAATGCAATGCCCAGAAAGAACTGATGAGACAAGCTGTTTTATACCTCTGTCTTTTAGTTCTGCATCAGCCCTTTCAAAAGACGTCCCCCATAACTCACATATCACATTTGCACTCTTCAGCATATAACATATTGTTTGCTTTTTTCCCCTTCCCACATGCATTTGTTCACTATTATTGTGCTGACTGTTGCTCTGTCTTCCACCTTCCTGCACAAATATCACTGTGGGAAAGGTTGGGACAGCAAGTGGCAGACAGCAGCTGTTGATGCTAACTGAAATATTAATGTGCTTAACATTACTTGCATGTAAATAAATAAAAGGGTGCATATCCAAAAGGTACAATTACCTCATCTTTGAGATAAATGTTAATTTAATGCAAAACAGTTTGTCTTGTTTTTTATCCCAATGCATATTATAACTTATTTACTGAGATCATTACTGAAGCTATGAAAATGAGAAATACAGAGGAAAATGCTTTAAATGTCACCTGACTCATAAGATTTGTGTGCATTATGAGAAATTATTTAAAAGAAGTGACCTGAGTTCCCTGACAAAAGGGGGGGGGCATTATACACTGTGTCAAAATAATTATACAAAAAGAGATCGTCCCCGCACACCCAGGCTCTCCAAAAAAATTCAACACCCGGTGCTCACTGTTAAAGGGATCGGCACCCTCTAAAATCCAGTGCTACAACAAAAACAAGTGGCACTCAGGGCTGCAAACAAGGGAACAAGCCCTTTAAATTTTATTTGCGGATATGCAACGTTTCGGGGTCAGATAGCCCCTTTCTCAAGCATAGCATCCTATGCTATGCTTGAGAAAGGGGCTATCTGACCCCGAAACGTTGCATATCCGCAAATAAAATTTAAAGGGCTTGTTCCCTTGTTTGCAGCCCTGAGTGCCACTTGTTTTTCAAAATAATTATACTCTGGGGTGTAAGGATCCATTTTGGCCTGTTTATCCCTAGGCTGGTCTATCCATTTCCCCATCCAAATCAAGATGGCAAATAATTTACATTAATAAATATTTATAATATGTTATGCATAAAAAAATGACACCACAAAATGAGTAAATAATAATGGTATTTCTATAAAGCTCTCTTGATGTTGCTCTTTGATATGAATTATACTTAGTACATAAAATTATTGCACAGCATTATAATTACTTGGGTCTTAACACTGCCTACTGAGCCAATATGGCAATGTTTGGTGTATTCCATGTTGTTTTTTTCACACAGCCTTATAGCTAAAAGGTCCTGGTAGCGTTAGCAAGAACATTTTTAATTTATGTTTTTTAATTAACTTTTTATTTCCCTGGTGCTTTTTAATTGATCTGCTTTAACTATTAAAGACACTATAAACCTACCCTAAAATATAATTTTTTTCCATAGCTCTTCAAAGTTGGCATCCCAATCTGTTCTGCAAACTTTATCACTAGTAATTCTACATTAGCTATTTCATTGTTATATAAAATATTTGGATTAGAATGACATTTTTGCTTGCTAATATTAAGCATTAATCAAATTTCAGATGGCTGCATATAGTGCTACTAAGGTCTTTAGAAAGCAAAAACATTTAATTAACTATAAAGACAGTCGCATGAAATGAAGAACAAGCAGTTAAATGTAAACAGAGCAGCTATATTTTTATTGGAGGATTACTTTACATCACTTTTTACAAATATTAATATTAAGTATTTATAGGCCCCATATGCCAGTTTAATAACCATCGCAGAGTTTATAGTTTGCACCCGTGCGGTGTATGTATAACATATTCCTGAACAAATCCTTTGCTTAAAAAATATCCCTTTAAGAAAGACTCGGAAATGTACTGTGATCACTTAAAAGAGAAGGAAAGCTAAAGATGCAGTTTCTTTCCAATATATTAACCACAATAGGGGAAACTATAATGCTATATTTATTCTGTAGAAAGCTTTACCATACCTGAGTAAACAGTCCTAGAAGCTTTCTCTGTTTGTTTAAGATAGCAGCTGCCAGATTAGCTTAATCTGATGTTACTTCCTTGTGTCTATGGTGGCTCATTGGTCTGGGCTCAGATTACAGTAGGGAGAGGTGGGGCGAGAAAGAAGAAGGGGGGGGAGGAAGAAGGGTGGGGGGAGGAAGAAGGGCGGTGGGAAAAAGCTGTGTACCCATGCCCAAGAGGTTTGAGCTGAGAGAAGGAAATCTCATACTGAAGCTGGTGTGTACACAATAGAAGCAAAGGAATGCCCTGTTTCTTTTGACAGATCATTCAGATTACTTATTACTACTCTGTAAGTAATAATAAATGTGCAAATGTCTTGTAGGCATCCCCAAAAATCAGACAGTTTATAAACAACTGAAGCAGACAAAATATGCTAACCAGGGCGGCTAGGAAGGTTGTAAACCAAGAAAACTGATACATTATGGCAGAGCCAGTTCTTTTTTTCTAATCATATGTTATGTTAAGATCTTTCATTTCTGTGCTGATCCATTCAGCAAAGCTGGGCTGGCAATCAAATCATATAATTTTTGTTGCCCATTTTGCACAGATTAATCCCAAATAACTGCCAGTCTATTGCTGAATTGTAGGCTTCACGTAAAAGCATCTTGAATAGAAAGAACAGATCATTCAATGTAAAGAATGTGTGTGTCTTTTTGAAAGTTAAGATTTCTAGAGGGTTTATGGGATCTACAAGATCCTTTCTTTTTAAGGATAGAAGAAAAAAATAAGCTCTGGGTGCAGCAAACGTAAAACAATCAAAAAAGAATCACAAATAAGGGTCCTATGTCAAATGAGAATGGTGGATTGCCATACATCAAGTGATTCTAAACAAGGAAAAGGCAAGTGCAAAGGCAAGTCATGTATAATACCCCATTCAATAAAAGTACTTGCATCAACATGTGTTCTTTGCACTTCCACACAGTTGCACTCAGACTCGACCATTGCCTTGCCAATTGGCTACTTAGGGAACTTAAGCTATAACATCTCCAGACCACGTGGTAGCTCCAGAGTAGTGATAGTGAATATGCCCCGTTTCGCTTTACCTGAAAAATTTGTGAAATGGTGAAAAAACATTTTTCCGCCCCACAATTTTTTCTTATTTGCGCCAGTTTTTGGGGTTTTTTTTGCTGCGTAAAACTTTTTTTTCTCACTTCACATACATTATGGTCAGTTGGCATTTTTTCACACTCCTACAGCGTGACATTTTAGGCGACAATTTTTTTTACGTGAGTGACTTTTTTTCTCATTCCAAATACATTGACGTCAATGGGTGTTTTTTCTCTGTAAATTTTTTGACACAGCAAATTTTTGATGCAGTTTCGTGAAAAAATTCACCAATGGCACTGCACTGCAAATGCATGCCCCCACAGCTGCCTACCTAAATTGCTGCATAACAGTTGCACTGAAGAATAGGATGTACGGGTCACTTGCACACTGAGTGTCGGAAATTATATCATCAACTGGACTTGAAAACATTTGCTTGAAATGCCTCTGGAGAGCGGAAATATGCTAGAATTCTGGGAAAAATCCTGCCCTGTGGGGAAAAATGACAATTGTTCTTAAACAACTCTCACTGCACTTGTGGTTATAAATGACTCCTAAACTTGGCATGCTGGAACCTCCATGTCAGCACCATAGATGATGGACAGCAGGCAAAAGTCCAATACTCCTATAAACAGAATTTTCTGAGGATGAAGACGATAGAGGAACCCTTTTAGCATGGTGGCATTGTAGCAAGTTACATAGTTACATAGGGTTGAAAAAAGACCATCAAGAGTCCATCAAGTTTAACCCTTCCAAGTAAACCCAGCACACACAACCTATACTTACCGATCTATACACTCACATTCACAAACTATTGGGTGTTTCAGTTTATAAAAAAAAAAAAGTAACTAGTTTAAAAAATATATCCACAGAAAGAAGAATAAATTGCATTACACTGTATGCAGCTGTATTCAACAAGTTCAACAAAGTACATATTCCATCTCTCGGCCCCCCAAATCAATATGAATACATTGTGCCTCCAGTTGCCGGTTATTCTATTACCAACACAGCCAGAGTTTGGTGCTCTAGAATTAACAAGAACACATGCTGAAAAGACCAAATATTACAAACAACATCATGATGGCTTTTCCTGCAGGGCAGGCAGGTGGGTGAGATGGATTTTTCATGTTTTTAATAAATATTCCAAAATTACAATGAAACAGAACATTAGAATGCTAATGATGATAGCATGGGTTGTGTAATCTGCTATGTAGATACACAGTACAAATGTTGCCATTTCGGCATAATTTCCACGTTTCACATTTTGTTAAGGTACATTTTTGCACTGTTTATATCAATAAATTATATTAAGGCTAATTATCAATGACAGAGCATGGTGCTTGCTATGTTTTTTTTCCCACAATGCAGAACCTCCCCGCAAAATTCAAATTGTGTGCACAATTGAGTATAATACCATTTGCATGCTTTTGTTTGCAAGTTCTGTGGTACTGTGGTATGTCCCAAGGTTTCCTGCCATTACAGGATTAGCATGTGATCTGTTTGTCACGTGTCTGTAGTGGCAATTAAAGTAAGATGCCAATGGAAACCTGTAATTTTCACCACATCCTCCATGGAGGTGATTTCAGGGTTCTCTAGAGTCAATTTATGCGCATGTATAATTCAGCAGAGCAAGCTATGCAGGCACAATGGCACTCTGCAAAAGTACTAGCAAGTGCAAGAGCAACTATGTGTCTATTTTAGAGCTCTGCACTTGCAGCTGGAGAGTGATGACCAAATTTTTTTCTCCAGGCATGGATTCGCAGCAAAATTTCACATTTCACTATTGGCAAATTATTTCACGAAACTTCCTCAAAATTTTGCCGTGAACAATTTGCGGTTGTGTCAAAAAAGTTAATTTCAATGTGAACAACCCCTTTATTAGCTGATTTGTAAAGGAAATATCTTAGTATGAAGAAATGGACCCAACACATTTTGGGTCAGAGTAATGCCAGTTCTCCATGGGATAAAACTGTATCCTTTGCATAAATAGGTATAAATGTTGTCTGCTCCATCTTACTCTGTAAATGAATAGCAGGATTGTGCACTCTTTTTAGGTACTTTGGTGGTAGCCTTGTGAAAATACATTCAAAATCTGCAAGGCCACGTGCAATAAATAAATCTTACAATAAACCTGGAGTGCACAAAAAAAACCAAAGTGCACACACATTTCTGCCTTCACCCATATCTAGTGCCAGGAAACCTAGTGTCCCATGATGGTATCTAAAGGAACAAATATATTCCTAGCCTGATAACATTAGTCATCAACAATGGGTGAATCGAAATGAAGCAAGACCACCATCTAAATATGTATGATCAAAAAAGGGATCAACCTAGAACTATTTAGATCATGTTGTTCCTAAAATGAAAGAGAAACAAAGGAAGAAGTGTTGGTAAACCTACCGCAGGACACAAGTGCAAATGGGTGCAAGGTGCCATGTTTTTTTGTTATTCCTACACAAATGTACTCATATCTAGAATGGATTCCAGGGTGTCTGTACTTCACCCACTTTCTGGATCAAAAAACTTCTTCTCCTTTTAACGAACCAAGGTTGTGCTCACCACTACGTTTTAAACCATTAGGTGGGAGTGCAATGACCACAAAATTCATACAGACAGGGACAAGGGGTCCTCTGCACTCACCCATAATCAATATATATATAGAATATAAAGACATTCTGTGCATAAAGCTACCAAGTATTGCCCTCCCCTTTAAGCATAGTGGGTGGTGCACAGGTATCATGTCTAAAAGAGTTGTTTATTTTTCCTTAAAGGAGAAGGAAAGTCTAAGTCACTTGGGGGTGCCAAAATGTCCAAAGTGACTTCAATCGCCTACCTTTTACCCTGGGCTGGTGGTAGCAGCGATCACTTCCTTCTTCCTTGTTCGCCGCGCGCGCATGCGCAGTAGAGTTTTTAAGGCTAGCTTGAAGATGGCATAATGTTTTGGAGCAAATGTAACAACTTTTCTTATTACATACATTATGCACTGTCCCAAACAATAAATTTTGCTAACTTTTTTCCACTGTCAGAAGTAGAAGGCATACATTTTCGCATTGCGAATAATTTTTCCGTCACTGACTTTTATTATATGCCCCCTAAGACTGTAATGTCCATTGGGAAAGGAACTGTTGTGAATGATGTATAATCCCTGCAAAATATATAGATGCACAATAAATAATGGTTATGGTAAAACCATTTACTTTGTGCGGGTGTATTAAGGGATTATATAATGACAGGGACAAAGTGTTTCTCGAGTTATCACACCAGTAAATCCTACATGGTTACACTGGGTTACTAGACAAAATCTTTGCACCTGTTATTACATTAACCCTTAGTTTACCTGAGATGTTACAGTATTTAGTGTTCTTATATGTACCTCATTATCACTAAAAAGACAGCTCCATTGAGTGTCTCTCTATATAGTTTATACAGTGCATGTAAAGTTTAGACTCTCTGACCATGGCGGTAGGTGAGATTTTAGTGCTTCAAAGAAATCACATATACAGATAATAGGTGGGAGTACATGATATCTGTATATCAGCTCCTCTTATCTATTGACATGAGCTGCAAGATGAACAGCTTTAGTGTTTATAGTATCTAATTAATACATCCTTTCTGAAATGTCATGCCAAAATATACTGTTCCACTGTCATAGCAATCACATTGTGTTATTTGGATTCAGCAGACAATAATGACATACCTGAGAAATTCCTATTCTGTCTCATCACTGTACAAAATCACATTATGCTGACAGAATATACTTCTTTTCTTTCAATAATTCCATAAAGTTTCTAGAGATTTTTTTCTGATTTACAGTGAACATAGTAATGAACAACAGCAGAGGGATTTCAAGTTCAAATTGTTAATTAGTTGTACGGCTTCAGGCTATTGTTAGGGTGGTAATAATTAATTTGTATCTCAAAGCCAAGTACCAGAAGTGTTATTGTTTTGAGGTGCTTATAAATCTCTCTTTTGCATACTCCAAAATTAACTTAATTCCACGGATAATAGAATAAATTAGATGACCGATGCTAAAAATAAGATTGTATTGTTTTAATTTTCTGTGACGGTATATAGTGATATTAAAACTATATTATTATGTTTTTTTCTGCTCTATTAACTATATGTTATAAATGTTATAGCTTTAGTCATATATCTAAATGAAAAGATCATTTACAAGTATTATCAGTATTAGGGTCATGGGCAGCACAC
Organism: Xenopus tropicalis; assembly: GCF_000004195.4. Classification (NCBI taxonomy): domain Eukaryota; kingdom Metazoa; phylum Chordata; class Amphibia; order Anura; family Pipidae; genus Xenopus; species Xenopus tropicalis. The sequence goes on along the minus strand of NC_030681.2, from coordinate 75,496,601 downwards.
TTAAGAAGAGCAATTTATATAGTAACAGTATACGGTAATGAACAATTTATAGAGTAGGCTGGTACCTGTACTAGGATTAATACTGGATATTCAATCTTCTATCTGCTACTGTCTCAGCACAGCCAGGCATTGCTACAACATTGTAAGATAGATTGTAAAGTAGATTTCACAAAGAAACAGTACTACAATAGGTAAATATGAATTACATTATAGTGCACAGCAAGACTCATATAGTTGATGACACATTAGAAAATATTACATAGGCAGCATAAGTGTATCAGGGGGTGATCTTTGCTCATCACATGAGTAACTAATACTTATACAGAGGGGTCTGCTTCAGGGGAGGCCTCCAACCAAGGTTCCCATATTTTCACCAAACTTTTGAGGGCAGTGTTGGGTGCAATGGAAGTTTGTAGGCTCATCCACTTAATCACTATACAGTTGCATTGACCTTACATTTTTGTGTAAAGCGGTAGTGATCTTGGTAGGAATCTAGTTTTATTTAGGGGGCCAGATTATGTATATGTATATCATATGTATATATGATACACTACGTGTTTATCAACTGATTCAGTATTTCAGGATTGTGGGATTATCCTAGGTGTAATGTTGCCCAGAAGTAGGGTCAAAGACTGTAGGCTTAGGACTGGCTAGAAATTATCTGGGTTCCATTAGGAGAGGACTCTTGAAAGTTGGGAGCAATCCATTGTTGCCCTATGGTAATAGAGTTGCATTGGTTAAATGTTGTGAGTATATGTTTGGTCTATGCAATGAGAAACTTCTTTGTTGTCATTTGCTAATACTTCTCTGTGGGTAAATAAGTTCCTGGTTAAGTACAAGAACCACTGGCGCCTTCCTTATGAGTTGTAGTGCACAACTTCCTGGCCTCCAACATATGCGAGGGCTCACACCTGAGAGAAATAGTCTCATACTGGGTAAAGTTTGGTGAAGCTTACACTTGTACATGTACCAATTTGCCACAAGCTTACACTTATGTAGGATCTGTTATTCAAAATGCATGGGACCTGTTTTGTTTTTTATAAAGGATATTTCCATAATATGGAGCACTGACATGGGGAAAAACCTTAGGGATTTTTTAAATTGGGGGATGGGGGAATATTTTGGCATCCCCATTGAAATACCCTAAAAAAAAAAAAGTTATCTATTGTTTTTGGAGTTCTCTTTGTGTGGGATGCTTTAAACTACTAATGTAAAAAAGGGCATCATATGAACATTGCTGAGTGGAAAAAGGTACTATAGTTAATAAAGTGTAAAATATTATCTTTAAATGTAAAGGGCTGGAATACCTCACAAGAGAAACCTGTTTACTAAAGAGTAAAAAGAAAGAGCTGAAGTGATTTGTGTTCAAGAAACCTTAAGAAAATTAGACTAGACTAATAACTAAATTACACGTATGGTTTAGCAAGTCTTAAATAAGCTAAATGAAATGTATTAATCAAATTGATTGTTTTAATTGAAAAAATTTAACCCCCTACTGTTCGTAAAATAAACAAGATACTGTACACTTTATTCAACCTATGTGTTCCTTATAACAAGCAAATTTATTTTACAAATAGAAAATTGAAAAGATTACAAGAAGTAAAACCAGGTTCCACAGTTATTAATTATACAGCACTTTAATATGTTTAATTACACATGATTTTAAAAGCTACATAAAAGTATTCCAGGTTAGACTGTATCTTCAAAAATAGCTACACCCTACAACAAATAAAAAAGATTTACAGAGGCACAATAGACTGGTCAAACCATGCACCACTAAGCTAACATAGGAAAAAGCTAGCTTGCATATTAATGTAAGTCTCTATGGAAACTAGATACAGTTCAACTGGAAAAAAACAGGTGTGAAACAAAAAATAAACAAGAATATGCCGCACAGTCACAGTTCTCTACCTTGTGATGCACACATAAAGCAGTAGTGAGAGGACACTAAATTCAATCAGTAACAAACTTTAAAAAGAAAGAGCAATAGAAGTCCAGACACAAGTGGGAAAACTAGTAACTATACAACAATTTAACAAGGAACAATTTAAGAAATCAAGAGCAAAGCAAATAAATAAGGCAAGTGCTCTGAAAAATTAAAATGGGATAAAGTATACTATCCTATAAAATGAAAGGCTAAATATTAAGCCCCAGGCAGTCAAGAAACTATTAAACATGCTGATGTGTAATATCACAAATATATAACAAACATGTTTGTAATATTATTGGTTAATTCATAATTGTAAAAAAAATGGATAGCCTTACTTCCTGGTACATATTGTGAAATCATGGGTTGTACCTAGACTTCTTAAAACTCTTCAGAGAACAAGTTTGAGCCAATAAATGATTCCCAGACTGTAGTAGAACTTTCCAACCTAGGGAAAGACCCTAATATTTGTCCATACTTAAGCCAATATTATTTGTAAATATGGACCTTAATTTATAAAATAAACTACTTGTCAAACAATTAGAAGCCATAGTACCTTTAGTAATGGAAAAAGGACTAATAGGGTTTACTGAAGGTGGGCATTGAATGGAACCTGAAAGTCTGCTGATTGGGCCCAGAGTGTGGGTATCTAATGTTTGCTTGTCTTTAAACCTCACTAAGAAGCAGATCTTGTTGTATATGAGCCAGCATAGAAAATACCTTGTGACATTAGCCTAACATATGCAATTAAGTGCTAAACTACACCGGAGATTTTGTAGGATATAAATAATAAACAGTTGACTGTCAGATTGTAGTTGCCTCCAAATTTATACTATCCAGCATCATCTGATTATTGTCAGATCCACAAAATCTCCTGCATAGTTTAGCCCTTAGTTTGGCAGCTTGCTTTAGCGATGAAGAGTTCTGTTGGTTAGTTTACTCCCCAGTTCCTAGATATTATTTATATGATAGCACAAAGCATTTGAATCTCTAATCAGGGGAAGAGGTCTAAACAAAAAGCAGGGACTGTGTTAATAAAACAAACTAGATCATGCTAAAAAGACACATTCAATTAATATCCTTTTTCAGAACCCCTACATTTTCCCATAGTTTTTATATTTAAAAAAAGCCAAATATTTAATACAAACAAGCCATTTTTTTATTTACTTAAATTATTTTACTTTCCAAAGAAACCCAATTCTGGCTGTGATGGCAGACAGATACTTGTAGTGGGCATTCTTTAGTGCTTACAGATGTCCATGTTTTTTGTCGTAAATAATCCATCTCTATTGATCCCTTAACTTCATTTTCGCTGAGCAAAATTCAATTTCAAAACCCAGTAAAGCACAACTTTATTTGAAGCTATTAGGTTGTGTTCAATATTTCACAGGCCTATGATATTTAATTTACCGTAGATAGTTTTCTCCCATGTTTTCAAACACTGCTGTCCCGGATGATTGGGTTAGATGTACACTGTTAGAAAGATGCTGTTTCTAGACACTTATCAGCATTTGTGTACAAATACAAAAAACTTGAGTTGGAAAGTGCACATTTATAACTTTTTTTATGGGCTAAAAATACATGTAATATTAGAGAAAACTGCTTTTAGGAAACAGAAAATATAAAAGCCTATGTTCAGATTAACCTGCATAATTATGGCCATGGGTGCAACATTACACAGGTGTGTTATGTTAATGGAAATGGAAACGTTTAATCCAGAACAGAAAACATTTTAATAATCTGGCTCAATAATTACCTAATTTGCCCACTTTCTACTTTGGTTTATCTCCAGAGAGTGGGAAAATAAAAATCATGTATATTATTGTCCAAAAAAATCTAAGTCTGCTCCAAAATCAGTTGACCAAAGTGAAAAGGCCATTTTATGTAAGGATCTAGTGTCACTGGTCACTACGAGGACCATGGGTAATTATGGAGTCTTAGGGGCCATTAGTCCTAGAGTTTGGTGTAAAGACCAAGGAGGAAGTAGAGATGAGATAGAAGCAGGACTGATGCTGGCAAACTGAAATAAGCTTTATTGCAGCACAAGTTGATAATAAAGGCAGTAAGTAGGCAGTAGATTAGACAAGGCAAATAATGCAAAAAAGGCAAAGACGAGTATTAAGGTCAATACAATTGTATAGGGAATACAGCCACATTTACAGTCAGCTGGAGGGGCTACATGTGGAAAAAGCAGAAGAGAAGGCCAAAATCTATGCAGCACAAACAAAAGGGAAACCCACTAGGAGAGTCAACAGGGGATAAAAGGAGACCCGGAGCCCATACATAAAAAGCTGTATAATAAAAGTCCTTTGCAAAATAAACATCCATGCCTGTTATAAATATGTTTTTATAAACATGTTTGTATGAACATTGATGCACACATTATATGGAGAGTTGCCCCGTCTTTAACTAACTGGACACATTACCACTTAAATTTTCTTATCCATCCCTTCTTCTCTGCTCTGCACTTTTGCATTCCTAAGGTGGCCATACACGGGAAGATTTAAGTTGCTGATTTCCCAGCCCTGATGGCCCAGGACAGGGGTCCCCAACCTTTTTTACCCATAAGCAACATTTACATTTAAAAACAGTTGGAAAGCAACACAAGTATGAAAAAAGTTCTGAGGAGGTGACAAATGAGAACCATGATTGGTTTTTTGGTAGCTCAGTTTGAACTGGCAGACTACAGAAGGCTCTGTTTGGCAGTACAAGTGGTCTTTATGCTTCAAAAACTTTAAGTCAGAAATTAAAAAATAGGCACTTGCTTTGGGGCCACTGGGAGCAACATCAAAGGGGTTGGTGAGCAACATGTTGCTCGCAAGCCACTGGTTCGGGATCATTGGCCTAGGACTAAACAGGTCAGCCCGGTATTGACCACGTTTGTAAGGTCGCCCTACAAGCCAATCTTAATCATGTTTGGCCAGCTTTAGGTTATATTTTATTGTAACTGATTCATCTCAAGTTAGCACCATTTTGTGACATTTTAAAACTTTTGCCCCTGAAGGCTTCTGCTATATTTCATAAGTTTACTACATGGGATCTATTTTCCAGAATCCTTGGGACCTGGGGTTTTCTGGATAAGGAGTCTTTCTGTAATTCAGATCAGCTTACCTTAAGTCTACTAAAAATCTTTTTAACATTCCTCCAATAAGGTGGGATCAAGTACAAGTTACTGTTTTATTATTACAAAGAAAAAAGAAATAATTTTTTAAAATTTTAATTATTTAATTAAAATGGAGTCTATGGGAAATGGCATTCCCATAATTAAGAGCTTTTTTTTTGGTTTCCGGATAACAGATCCCATAACTTTGTTTCTCATAAACTCTCTCCATTTACTTTGTCTTTGTTTATAAATGTGATTCAGTTTTCTCTGTATATTTATATTAATCTGCACTGAAAATGTGCTTGCTGTACAAAGTATGGAAACATGTGCAGCTACAACCCACTGCAGAACAGCAGAAAGCCTTTGAAAACCAATACTTTGTTTATGGTTCTGTTCTGCACACTCTCTTATTAAAATGATCAGCATAAAATCAGATATTTAATTAACTTACACATGTTATGTTTAATATCACTATGCTCAGCAGGCCCAGAGAATTATTATGCCATGGACAATGTCTTTGGTGAACCTCTCTGCTTGAAATGATTTAATCTTTAATTATTTTATTAGCAGACTAGTGTGTAAAACTTACTGGCATAGACCATAGCAATAAATATATGTAAACAAGAACTTCAGTAAAAGCTTATAAAAATCTATAGCGTTATTATTATATAAAGCCTTGGGTTTGGTTATGTTTGGTTTGACTGTAAAGTCATAAATTTAACAATCTGATAATAAACAATTATTTTTGCCTAACACGTTGCAGTTATATCCAGCAATTATACATATATAAAAGCACATTGAATTTGCCCAGCCTGCTCTGTGGGGCAAATTCAGAGGGGACTCTGGAAGTACTGCTCAAATGGAGGTGGCAAATTGCATCTGAATAGTGCAAAGAGGCACTTCAGCACATAAGTTGTACCTTGGTGGAAGCCGATCAGATTAGAGGTAGCTCCATGCTTAAAGTGATACTAACAGCCACTTAAAAAAGTTTTTTTACACCTGCTGTTGTGTTTTAATTTGTATCAGCTTTAAATTCCTTATAAACTAAATCTGCAAAGTTTTTTCGCTTCATAATTATGGTAGCACGATTTACAGACCCACAGGGCAGCCATGTTTGTTCCCCTCTTCCCAAGTGAATAAAAATGCCCAATCACAAACCTGCAATGCCCCTTCTGCTTTCAGCCGGTGTGTAACAAGCTCAGCTCCGTTGTCTATGTGTAATGGGGAAGGGGGAGGGAGAGCCCTTGGAAGCAGGCAGGCAGGCAGGGGAAAGCTTAAGCTGGTCTGCTATTTAATTCTTTGTGGGAAGAGCAGAGAGGGGTCACAGTCCTTTGAAGTAGGCAGACAATGGAAAGATCAAGCCTGCCTGCTATCTAGTTCACAACACCATGCAATTCTATGCGAGGGAAGGAGGGAGGGGGGGCTCTTTAAAGCAAATGGCAAGCTGAATCCTCCAAGTTTATGACGTAGTCCTTTTGACAGATTGAGAAGATACAGTGGGGCTGCCAGACAGTTGGGTTCAGGATCTTCAGTAGGATTTATGTAGAGAAACAGGACTTTTAGGAAAAAACAGTCAACGTGACCTATAGGTAGGTTTGGAAGTAGGTTCATATTTTTATGAGAATTTTTTTGGTGTCAGTATCACTTTAAGGCTAATGGCAAAAATAGGACATTCAGAATGGTGGCAGAGACCTCTCCTTGCTGTATGACATTTACTTTAATGACAACCTCTTGTCCAGTTATGGGGCTGATTCAGGTGCCAAAACACCCAAATCTGTGACATTTTCTTTGCATGTCTGAGTTTTTTCCAAGCTTCTTATTTTAAAAAAATTCCTTGCCATGGACATAAAATCCAGCATGAAGAAAAGAAAAAAAAAGCAATCAATGGCAAAAAACACTAGTTTTCTAGTTAAAGAATTCACTTGAATTGTCTAAATTACTTGCATTTTTTACTGCAAACAGTGCCCTATCAGAGAAAAGGTGGCAACCCTATATTGCCTACTGAATACTCTATTGCATATCCTTCAGCCACAGGTAGTCATTTTTCCACTTACTGTACAGTAATCCACACACAGACTTGCATGCATGATGAGTTAGTTTTTCACAACAACACACAATTTACAACAAGTTAAAGGCCCTGCAATGTCACCAGGCGACTGGCAGAAAAGCAGTAATGGCTGTGGTCTTTCAAATGTTTAAAAAGTATTGTGATGTTTGGGTGCCCTTGAATTGCTTAAGTAGTAATCCATAACGGGCCCCCTTCAGAAGGATGTCAGCAGGTGCCCCAAACTTAACTACAACTACAGCACCACTGTGCTTTAACTGTGTATAAAATATGACTACGCCATAATTTGTAGTTCAACATATGGGTATAGAGTGCTTGAACAACAGTGTTTTTTTCATCCTCCTTGTAGAAGAACTGAGAACTTAACTCACAATGAATCTCCTAATGCCATTTAGGATAATGATCAGTTACTGAGATGATAATTTGCTATTAATCACTTTTTGGAAAGTTTGAAACTAAATGCAGCTTAATGTAGCACATAATCACTACAGAGCTCATAATTACTTCCCTCTCAAAGTCACCAATAACTACTGTAGATGTTATTTGCTTGACTTTTTTTTTGAGGGGGGGTGTATGATTTTTTTAATGGGCTGCAAAGCTAAGACAGTGCTGTTAAGGCATTAGTTTGCCCAGTTTCCCAAACCTCTTTTTGATATGGGAAGATGTTTTAGTAAATAGATCACTAACTGATTAGTTTTCCCAAACACAGAGAACCTATAGTGGATGGGAATTTCAGGGTCTGTGTTCTCTAGGGTTGCCAGAATAAAAATATTTGTGTGTTTTATTAGACACACAATAGGGGTGATATACAAACACTTTGCCCAATATTGGTGCTCTGCAATAGATACAATAGAGAGCATATTGGGACAATTAATTAAGGTACTTGCTTTCAAACACACTTCTGCACTTCCACATAATTGTCAAGGTACCCATCCTGCCTATTCTGATGAATGGTGCGCAACTAGGTCTAATGAAGCTGAATAGTGATGAGCAAAAATTTTTACCATGCATGGATTTACAGGAAAATTCTGTGTTTTTTCCATCTGCAAATGTTTTTGGCAAAACCGTGGCAAAATTTCACAGCAAAAAAATGCAGCACCCGTTGACTCCAAAGTGTTTTGTAATGTACGATACTGCATACTTTTGAAAGTGTTAGAAGTCTTCTGGTTAAGCATCCTCCTTGTATATGGGGTCAATACATCAATGTAGTAAATTCCAGAAGCACACCAATAGTTTGAACTGCATCAAAAATGTGATTTATTTAGCCCATATAAATCCAAAAAAAAGGGCAATGTTTCAGGCCCTCCGGATCCTTTATCAAGCCTTAGGCTGCAAAGCCAGGCCTCAGCCCCAACTTTAAGTCCCATAATTTAGACTTTCACAATGGAAGAAGTGAGAAGTTAGGAAGGGGTGGAGGAACTGGTTTCTGCAGGCAAAGATAGATTTCCTTTCAACCTGTGAAATTCCATATATCTGTTAAAAAAAAAATATTTATTTTTGGAAGTTCAGATTTATGCACCTTTTTTACACAATACTAACTAAAAGGCAAAAGTAAGGGGGGGGGTGCGTTTTCCTTTAAATTAATATACCATTCAAATTTAATAGTATTGGTAAGATGTATCCCTGACTTTTTAGAAGATCTTGTTATTTTGCAATATTCTATTCATGCCTTCAGCCATTTATGTTTCGATAGGATAGTATTCTATATTCACTATAGACTAAAGGCACATTTGATTTTAGTTGTTTGGAGGAAAAAATATCCTCTCTACGGCTATTTAAATCCAATGGTGTTTTAGAGCATAAGTTGATGATTCTCTGAGTTGCTCCTGCCTGTCATGTTTGTTTCACCTTTGCTGACAGGGTTAAGAAATCCCTTGGCCAAAACTGTCAAGAACACTTCTTTCTTTCATTCCACAGACAACACAACATCGAAATGTCTCTCACCTCTATCCAGACGTGTCATGGAGAATATTATTCTTATCCACTCTCTACCACTGTACAGTCTTAAAATAAAAAGATAATACAATACCATCCTCTTTTCTATAAACAGTTGATAAAATGATTTATTACATATTGTAATGACATAACATCCAATAAGTATTTTTTCATTTCATATGTACTCTGTATTTCCACCAGAACTGCTGCATGCACTTCAATTTAGTTTGAAAAGCTCCAGGCGTTTTGCCTGTGGAAATGGGCAATCCCTGAGGGCCTGGATCTAGCAGATTTAGCTAGTGCTACTGATTCTAGTATATAGTTATAAGGGTAAACTGAATAGCAAATGTTTTTTTTCTATTTTATTTTTCACATGTTCTTGAAGCTAAGGTAGTGAGTTATTAGGAGTGGCAGGACCACATAGGACCATTGATGTGAAACAGATGACTTTCAAAGATAGGGAAAAGGTGTTCCTCATTTGTCATGAAAATCTTGTTGTGCAGTAGTAGTAAGTACTTCCACTGGTGGGGGTCTGCGGTAGTTGTGCAGAAGCAATGTGTTGGAAGCGCATGAAAAATAATAATAAATAATACAAAGTGCACATAAAATCCCAAATCGCAGTGTGGTGTAGTTGCACCAGATGCTCACCAGATGGTAATTAAGTTATGCAGAGGTAAATGAAATCCACTGTTGATAGAAATAGGTTCAAGATCTCCATTCAATTTGGAAAAGCAAAAGATAAAATAGGATATAGTGTAATACCCTTTATTAAAAATAGTCTTGCTGCAGTACACTGATAAATAATAAAAGTTCACCACAGGTGCGCTTGTTCCAGACCTCCACGCCACAGCAACACTCTATAAATGAAATGAAAATCGCACAATAGTGTAGTAGAGTCTAAAAACATAATTTTATATTGGCAAATCACATGCATAAAATGGTAATTAAGATGAAAAACAGCTAACCCAAAGAGCATAGGTGCACATTAAACATAAACCAATGGGGAAGAAGACAAGAACCAATGGGGAAAAGGAGGAGGGAGTAGTGCCATAAACCCATATGATTGTGATCTGCCCACCATATAGAGGAGCTGCATACAAATCCCATGAATCCCCCCAAGCCAGATTTTTTTTTTCCTTTTTTTCTTTTTTCTCTTTCTCTTACATTTTCTCGTTCCACCCCTTTCCTTCTCATAACATAAAAACATATATTTAGACCATGAGGTTGTAGTGTGTTTAATTTAACGGTCTCGCCCTGACGAAATTTAATGAATCTATCACCCCCTCTGATGTTAGAGGAAATTTGTTCTAATCCCAAAAACACCAGCCCAGTGGGATCGCAATTATGTACAATCTTAAAATGTCGCAAGACACCATGGTTATTTTTGCCGAAATTAATATTACATATATGTTCCCTTATTCCAGTACCGATGGATCTAATAGTTTTCCCTACATACCACTTATTACAATAAATAAACCACCTAAATGGAACGGCAATTAATAAATTCTCTAACTGTAGGTATACCCTCTATATGTAATTTCTTGGAGGCTACATAAGAGCAAGTGGTGCATCTTTTTTTGCCATATTTATATGTCCCCTTCAAACCAAAGTTATTGATGCATTTCCTATCATCATTAGTGCCCCATACTTTTGAAGGAGCTAACAAATTATTGAGGGTTTTAGATTTTTTAAAATAGACCTGCGGTTTCTCCCCAAGGTATTCTCCTAAAATTGGATCTGCAGTCACTACATTCCAATGTTTTTGTACAATCTTTTTAATATCATACCCTGCGGTGTTGAACTTAGTATACATCCATGCAAAACATCCGGTTTTTTTCACCAATAAAGTATTCCTATCGGCATCCTGTGCCAACTGTTTGGCTTCATTCAACCATGACTTTTTGTAACCCTTTTCTAGCAATCTATTTTCTAAGGTTGTACACTCCTGTATAAAGTCAACCGATCTGGAGCAATTCCTTCTAGAATAAAGTACTTGATAGTCCTAATGCACTTATTACGATGTAACACACCATTCAGGGGTTTTACGGAAAAGCTTTGTCTCTATTTGGTCTTGGTAGTTGCATTCGCGTACAAACTGAAAAATTAAATCTTTTTCTGCAAAAGGGCCAGTTTAATTTATGAGACTCTTTATTCTAAAAGTTAAAGCTAAATTCATTGGAGGATGTCAATATGTTAGGCACCCCCTTGATTAAAATCACTGGGAGGATGTGACAAGTGATACAAAGAGGCATGCACATACTGAGGCATGCACACTACTGAGTGACACACTGGGTCACACTGGATGCTTCTGGATAGTGGGAAATCCACCAGTGATGAAAGCACTGCAACCACGCCAGCATTTACTAAATGGATACATTTTTCAAATATTTTAGAAGAGGCATATCTTGATCAAGTAGGGGCCTAGCATATTAATTCACCTAGGCACCCCACCGGAAATGAGGCCTCTGCCCTGCCTCTAGCTAATTTACTTTTATTTCTCACTTCTGCTGACAGCAGATCAGCAGCCAAACTCAGCCTGTAAGGAGATGATCTGTCTTTTGTCTGAATTGTCCGTGTTAATTATAAAGTTGTTTGAAGAAGAGAATAACCCTGGCAAGAAGTTGGGGGTTGTTGGTCTTTGTGACAATGAGAGAGTCAGGGAAAGAAGCCTTCTTGTTAGGGAGAGAAATGCCTTGGAGAAATAAGGATTGAGAAAATGCCTAGTGGGGGAGCCAGATTTTTATGTGAATAAAAGGCAATTCTTTTTCAAGAACCGAGTCTTCCAAGCATTCTAAACTCAACTTTACAAGCCAGTGCCAATAATACTCCATGCCAACATGTACAAAGACTAAGCATTTAACACTGGTGTTTTGCCCTTGATGCCACGGTTAACACTCTTGTAATCAGGGAAACAAAGTTCTTTTGTGTGTGCACAGTTTTATTTTACAGAATTGCAAAACCTCCTGCCTTTTAACTTTCTCCACTCTGCACACTTTGTACCACAATAATTAGGGTATGGACTCCATTTTGGTTTCTTCTTGTGACCAATGTAAACCGAGGTAGACATGGGATTGGATCAATCTTACGTAAAGGTTATACATGCATTTAAGATGGAGCAGACTTTACTTTGACACCTGCAATAGCAGAAGGCCTGAAAAAGTTTGCACCACCTATATATCTATCACATATCTGTTGTGTTAAAATAGCCTCATGTAAAATTCCCTTACATCCAGCATTTATCAAGTAAATGATAAATAGTGCAGAGTACAGAAAGCTGTCTGAAGGTGCCGTGCCAAGTGAAAATATCTGCACGGGTCTCACCTTTCTTGCAGAGCACATCTGTCACTGACTGGCAACAGCTCAATACTCTTGATTATATCAAAAACACACATCATTTTTCTTGATGTCACACTTCAATGCCATCCTTAATTCGTGCTGCACTTGTTCAATACCTGCCTTGGGAAAATTCCATTTGCGCTTTTTAAATGCTTTAGCTTAAACTTAACTGTAGTATCCCTGGAAACCACTCTGAATGTACTTCACCCCAATGCCCAAACTAAAAAGTAACGCTGTATAGCAGGGATAGCTGGCACAACGTCTTACACCTTAAATTTCAATCCTTTGCTAATGATCACGGAGCAGGAAGTCAAACATACAGACTTGGCAGCCATCAACCTGTAGTTTTTCCTTTTCAAGATGTATGGTATGGAGGAACATGACTTTTCTGGGGGTCTTCTTGTGAAAATGGGAAGGGGCCTGTGCAGGGGCCCTCTGGTTAATGTGAAGGTTTCTGGAATTTTTTTTTTTTTCTTTTCTACCTTTTGTTTTGCCTAAATACTGGATGGATCATAAATATTCCTCTAACAGGTCACACACTGTTTGTCAATGTTGCTGTGGTCTTCCCATGCAAACAAAGTGTCTCTTTTAGTCTGTCTCGGTATATTAGCCAGGCTGGGACTATGCAGACAGGCAGTCTGGAACATAATAACTGATTCCACATACAAATAGCATTGTTGACTGATATCCAGAAATGTTTGCTGCCTATAATTCCAGAAGAATTAGTATGCTGCAATTACAGTGTATTAACAAAAATAACTGAAACATATTTGGAGTGAACATAATCAGAAATTCAATTTGTTAAGAAGACTTGCCAGGTTTATATTTTTTATAATATTTCATATTTTTCTATTTTTTGATGGGGGTGATGACATTTAGGGTTGGGTGAATGACATAATTGAGTGTAATAAAAAAAAATTCTGCATTTTAGAACATGAAAACACCCATAGGCAGTTTTGAACAGAAAATCCAGTCCAGTTTAAAACTGGACAAATAGCAACCCTACTTCCCTCTTCTCCTCCGCTTACACTGTAATATTAAAAACATTCTTCAGGACAATCGCAACCCAAATAAAAATGCTTGCAAATTTAATTTACTGTCACAAAGTTTACAAATGATAGCACAACATCCATTTGGAAAGTAAACGTAACAAAAGTATCATTTGTTTTAATATACATATCTAAAAATATAAATATCTAAAATACAAAATATCTAAATCCCTTATGTAGTAAATGAAAGATATGTGTTGAATTTGGACAATGTAGTGAAATTAGAAGGGCAAGTAAAAACCCAAAGCCTTTAATGAATCAGAGAAAGTTGTCAAATATTTTTTTATGAAATGGTCAAGGAAATATTCTTCCACCCTTACCTGTTAGATTAAACCACTGTCATAAATATTCTTGTCCATTTCCCTTGCTTTTTGGCTTATCTGTATTCCTGTAAATGATTCTGTTCTTTTGCTTCCGTGGATTTTTTATTCATATTTTGGTATTAAGTTTTATAAAAATAAATTCTATATTAATTGAAATACAGAAAAAGATATTGCAATCACACCTAAAGATATATATTCACAAGCTATTGATTCTGCATTAAGAATACCTTGTCAGTCCTTCATGTCAGAATCCAATAGTTTAAATTAATATAATACCTGCATATTCTGATTGTCTAGCACACATCTATATGTTTGTATATATATTTCAGTCTCACTTTCCTAACATTTAGTTGGTAAACCTGTGCAAAATATAACAGTTCCGCTGTTAATCTCTGAGGTACTTTGAATAGTGCTATATTCCAATAAACTCTAACCATTCCCACAATATTAAATGTTCATTACTTATCGCTGTATGCAGACCCTCTGCTATTTGGATGCTTGCTTTTATTATTAAATGTGTTGATAAGGAGGATCAAAATGCTCAAGATAAATATATTAGTTTTCTGTCCAATCAATTCTTTACCATTAAGTATCAAAAATTCTGATTCTTTAGCTTAAGTGGCTAAAACACTATATAGGGAAAGATTCCAACAAAATCTCAGCAACCACCTGGTGCAGCTATTTGGAGCCTCATTTGCAAAACACCACCTTCTCAAATACTATTAAAAGAAGGTATCATGGTGTAATACAGTTTTATCACCTGCAATAGATATTGTATATAGTAATCTTCATTGGGTATTCCTATTTAATGAACTAGAACTATAAACTTAACTGCAAAGCAGAATGCGCAAACTGAATCAGAAAGCATATATTTGACGAGATAATTATCTGTTTCTCAGTGTTAGCACATTATCTAATAAGGACATTGCTGCTTTATCTGTTATTTATTGATTTCATTACATGTGTTTTAATCCATTAAAGGATCGGCTACAAAACCAAACTGACAGATGTTCCTTGTGATATAGACAGATGTTAGGCATTGTGCTATAGCCCAGCTAATGAAGCACAGCCTAATGCCCTTGTTAACATAACATTCTGCAGTCATTAACATTATTTACAGTACAATATTTCAGAAATGTTTAAATAAAAAAATGTTAATCAAGTAAATTTGTCTGTAAAATAATAATAAACCCTTGCAACTGAATAAAAAATATAATGTTTATATCTTTTTTTACTGGTCAAAATTATATAGTATGTACTGGATAGAACAGGACAAAAAATAATTAAATCCAAACTAATTGTACATCTACTACAGGCAGCAAGAATAATAATATCTAAGAACTGGAGAAATCCAGAAACTCAACATAAAATGGAATGGATAACAGAAATAGAAAACACAAAGAAAATGAAAGAATTAACAGCTATAAAATCCCATAAAATACCATCACTATACTTAATAAAAGGCACCAGCAGAAATCTTTAAAAGAGAACATAGAATGCATGTACCCCTACCTGCTTCCCCTCCCATCCCATAGGCAGCTCTCCACAATACGAGATATGTTTATTAACCTGACATGTGGTGTCTGCTATGATTATTATGTTTGATGTATAACAAAGCATCAGAAGAACTGCTATGTAACTTACTAATGTAAAATTTTTTTGAATGTTCCCCCCTCCCCTACCCCTTTCTGTACCCTCATACCCCCCAAAACTTAAAAAAATAAAGACTTACAAAAAAAAAATAATTATGCAGTATGTTTATTTGAAGTACTAGAGGAGCACATTCCAAGATAATGTTTAGATAGAGACCTCCCGCTCAGGAGGAAGCCGGAAGTGGCGAAACGCGTCAAAGGAGCAGCCACCTGATCCATACCAGTGATTCCTGACACGCGCATCCTATACTCTATTTTAAATGCACAGAAGGGGAAGGGAAACGGAAAGGTCGTGGAATTAACCTAAAGTTGCTAAAGTTGGAAATTTACCTATGTGAAGTGGTTCCTAATACTGCCTGAAATTAAGAGGTGGGAAAGCAGAGAGTCGTGAGCTACAAGCGAACCAATTGGATGCCATATAAACCCAAGGGGGTCTGTAAGTAGATTGGCAATCGGAAAGGGATATCACAACTGGGCACAAAAGGGTGATATAAGTAAAAGTCATCACTGGTGTTAAAAAGCACACGAGAG
The DNA here is from genome assembly GCF_000004195.4 of Xenopus tropicalis. Taxonomy (NCBI): domain Eukaryota; kingdom Metazoa; phylum Chordata; class Amphibia; order Anura; family Pipidae; genus Xenopus; species Xenopus tropicalis. The sequence continues at coordinate 75,480,680 of NC_030681.2, read as the reverse complement.
TGCACATTGTGAAGCAATAACAGTATTACACTATATTTTTATTTTTTTTCTCTTTTTTTTCTTCTTTTTTTTGTCCTAAGTTTAAAGCAGAAGAGGGCACTTTGGAGTAATTTATTGAATTTTAGAGACCTGTAAAGCACAGATTAGTTCTAGATGTGAGTCTGGGCTGATTTCTACTTTTTAAGGGAATATAAACAGGAGTAGGTCACCTGAATTAATTTGTGCAATGCAGACAGTGCTATTCTGAGACAATTTATTTTCTGAGACAATTTGCAATTATTTTTCTTCATTTTTTATTGTTGTCCTTTTTGAATAATTGTGTTCAGTCGCTCTCCAGTAAAGAATTTCAGCATCTGGTTACTAGGGTCCAACCCAACCCTAACAACCAGGCAGTCATTTTAATGAGATTCTGAAATATAATTAAGAGAGGCCTGGATAGAAAGAAAGGTAATTGTAAGTAACATGACTATGAAGATTTTAATTCATCCAGGTATGGTATATCTAGTATATGGCAAGTCCAGTTGCTTTCGATTTACTTATGCTAGATAATAAGAAGTAACATTAACAATAAATTTGTAGCCACGCAGAGCAAAAGTCTTTTGGTTGCTGGGGTCAGTGACCCCCACATGAAAGCTGGAAGGAAGCAGGAAGAATAATTTTAAAACTATAAAAAACTAAAGACCAGTAAAACAGCTGATATGAATAGGACATTCTATAACTATTGCCGCACTAAATCTTATCATAAAGGTGAACTACCTGTTTAACAATTTTTTTTGTCAGTGTGAAATATATCTGAATCCATAATATATATGGGTCTACTGATCCTAGACCAAATTATAGCCTGTGGCTTATTATAACTGCAGAAGTTTTAAAACACTGAGTAATTGCAACAGCCACTATGACAACATCCTTAAATAGAAGTGTATCTGGACTCAGTATATGCATCAAGGCTTGGGATCATTAGCAGTAGTGTGAGACAATATGAAGAGAATATACATTTTCTAACAATCCATACTCTATGTTACCAGTGTAAATACCTTTTCTCTTGCACCATTTAAATGTTATGTAAATATTCCAAAGCAGATAAATTACCATTTAACATGTAAATAAAGACTTTTTTTGTTTTATTAGTGAGATTCAGAGAACTATACTAACTGTTTTTTATTTTAAACCTTGTAAGGAACAGTGCTCTAGAATAGCAGGCCCTTGGAACAGTTCAGCACATGTGGGTAGGAGTTTTAAGTAAGCTTGGGTGTTGGTCTAGACCTAATGCCCAGTTAATTTTATAAAACAATAAATGAAGCTGAAAGTACAATATATTGCAATCTAGATTTATTTTCAGTTATTTCTGTGATCTATAGGATAATGAGATCCAAAAAAATAACTTTAAAGCTTTTAATATTAATCATGCATTTAGCATCTAGGTCAATGATTTGGCACATACAGCTTATAGACACTCATAATGGAAAGCAACACCTCCCTTAAATTTTCATTAATATATCCTAAAAAGAAATTTTTGGCATAACAGTTTGCAAAGATTTACAGGGCACCACATAGAAATAAAAAAACATGTTCCAGAAAAGATTAATCTGGTGTAGTCATCCACAGGATTCATTTTACTGAGTTCCGGAATATTCAGGCACTTTCCTTTCTTGATTCTGTTTGGGGAAATGAAGCATGTTTATGTCTCCCTTTGGAAGCTTCTCCTGCAGCCAGTTGTAATTTATGACCGCAATGAATGAATTACATTATTTTTACCACTGTGTTAACTTAAGAAGTCTAAACAAGAGATTTTTTCCTCCTGAGATATAAATGCATGGGCCGGGGCCTTGCTATCAAGTTCTTCATTTGTGCAATGGTGCAAATCAGGCAAGCAGTGGCACATGCTGGTATAATGACTCCAATTTGGTTCTCTATAAATATAACAGTGCTTTGTTCAACTGTACTTTGTGCATATATTGCAGGTTACATGCTGTGCCTCTGTTTTACATGGGAAGTAAGTGCTCTTTTATTTTCAGTTATTCCTTTGTCAAATGAACTCTTGTCAAATTGAAGCCTTGGCCCTGAGTGGTGACAGAGAAAACCGAGGTGCAGAAAATGAGTTCATTATGCAGTTAGAGCTCCTCTTGCACAATAGGAATTTACCCTGTATTGCAAGATGGATAAGCTTTGCAGGAGACACAATCAGGCTAGGCTTTAGCAAGAGCAGGTTTAGTCCAAACTAAGCAGTTTATTAAGGGCAGAATGCCCTTATGTACATGTGCCCATGTTCATACATACACACTTAACTTTCCTTTTTAGTACTTACTAACATTGAATAGGTGTTTTGTCTTCAAATGAACATGGTCTTCTTCAAACACATGACCTCATTTATGAATGAGAGTGCAACATGCAAAGTGCAACATACTGCCACAAAGAATCTGGCACAGTGTGCAGATCGCAGCTTGCCCCACCCATATGACTCTCAGGGGCAAGATTTTGTGCACCTTAGTTATCAAGCACTTTCTCTCGTGGAGTATGAAAATGGGCCTCTAAACGAGCCATAGCTTTCAGAGGAGTGTGGGAAATGTAGCCTAGGCTCCCAAGCCATGTTCAGCAATCTTACTTGCAACATATTTAACTAGAAACACATAGAAAATGCAGTTTCCAGTGTTAAGCTGAAGTCTCTTCAGTCCTGCATTAGGTCTATTGCACTAGCCTTGCACAATTAGTATGATTTGTAAATACACATAGCTTATGGCCACAGAGAACTCACTACAGCGTATTTACAGTTTATACTTTTATATATTTTCAGCTAAACATTATCTCATAAAATGGGATAATGTCAGGTTAAAGCATGTGGCTTTCTACACTATTACTGGAGGTAAGTGTGGGTTGTGAGATTAAGTCTAGCATCTAGAATGAGGGCTTTTGGCAGTGAAATATCTATTTAGAAAAACAGTCCCAAGCCTTACTCTTGCCAAAATAAATTCTGCAGCAAACCCAGTTTGTGTTACCTTTAATTCTGTAATTGAACCCCTATAAGAATGTGTCAGTGCACAACAACATGAAATACATGAGAATATGCTGATTATTTCCCAACTAATGCATCCTCTCACTCATCTGGTGGGGTGCAGTGTGCCAGGGCCCCTCAATATTGTGGTGTCTTAATTATTTCAGTGTCTTTCACCACAGTCAACCATAACTTAAAGGTATGTATGAAACCCTCAGGGCATATGTTGTTTTTTCTTCATTGGTGCCCTATATACAGTGCTTAAATTGGGGTAGAAGAAAGAGGATGGATGCTATGTGCTTACAAAGTTCCAAAAATAAGCCACAATTACAATTAAAAGCCACAGCCACCGTTATAATAAGCCTCGCCGACACTTTTTGGGAAGTTAGAAAATGATAGCGCTGTAGGTTATGTATTTTAAAGCTTCCAGAAGTGAAAAGGAGCAAAAGAAAGCTCAGGTATTACATTACATGGCATCCTACCGCAACTCCATTGCTGCCTCTATAGCATTAAAAGTCAGTAGGAATTCCAGGCCCTCCAAAGCCTTTCCATTATCATCATTACAATGCTGTCACCGAGGGGCTTACAGTGCTATGAGGGAATAGCCAGAGAGAGGCTATCCCCCAGTATGTGCACACACTATATTGAGAAAATCTATAGGCCTACAAGCCTAGACAATTTATTAGGAAAGGAAAACAAGTTTTACTCATACAAAACAAAACTTAAAGAAAAGCTATTGTTAAAAACAAACTTTTATATCAGCATTATCTCATGGAAAAAAGACACTAAATAAATTTAATTAAAACTGTATTGTTTCTGAAATAATCAAATTACTGTTCACTACCCCCGTCCCAGCAATCTGTCTCTTTTCAGGCAGGAGTCAGCGTCAGATTTTGATTGAGATTAAATAGTGAAGGAGAAACCTTGCCCTGCCTTCTGTAATTATAGATAAACTTCCCCATGATGGTTTATTGTAAGTGGATTATAAAACAGTAGCAATGATATGGCAGGTGATAAGAAAGGGAAAACAAAAGAAGAGCAAATGAGTACTAAAGTATTTCCATTAGGAAAATACAAACGTTAAATAAAAAATGAAGGCATTGTAGCCAAATATTAATCACTTCTCAGTCAAGTTAAATGTGTATAGTAGATATTATTTGTGGACAAAGAGTTGGACTTACATCTAGATGTGCAAAGTCAAAATCTTAACTCTAAGCCCTAAGATAGGAAAGCACTATAAGAGATCCAAGAAAATCATATGGCAAGCAGGTAAAACAGGGCTAACTGGAGCTCTGTATTCCTCTGCAGCAGAATGAGGAGTGGGCAAGGTTCACTCTCTGCTCATGCTCACATCCCTATCTGCTTCTGCTCCTGATTTGCTCTTATCAGCAACTGACCTATGACAATCTGCTAAACAAACTCCAGTAACCCGATCACCCATAGCAAAGAGAGCGCTGAAATAAATAATGAAAGCCCGGAGGGACTGTGGAGCCAGCTGTGGCTCACTTCCCTCCGTGCTAGTAAGGGGTTAAACTCACCAGCTAGTGCAGTGCAGCCCCCTTTGTCGCTCCTCCTCCCTCCCCCCCTCTGTGCCTGCATCCCCCGCGCTGCTGCCATTCTGCTTCCGGATTCCACCAAGCGACATCCCCCTCCCACCCTCCCTGTTTAAGCACACTCTGTTTAAAAAAAAAAAATAAAGTTGTCATATCAATAAAAATATTGGATTTGTCACAGCAAATGGCGGGGGGTAGTCCTTGGCCATTTAAGCTCTGAAGTTGTATTATGGCTTCTACATACCCACTGCATTCGCAGTGGCCGGCATTCGTTAACAAAACAGTTAAAGATGTTTGGAAAAGTTGAATATACATGGCAAGGACTAATTTTTGAGGTTGTATTATATAATAAATCTGTGGCCGAACTCCACCCACACAACGGTGTCATTGTGTCTTTTGTCAGCTAGGTGCAACGGGGCAAGAGTGATAATGGCAGGGAACAAGTCTCCACAGTCAAGCGTAGGGAAGCAGGGGCATGACAGAGCCGTAGGGTTGACGTAGCCACTTCCAGTTAATGGGGATTGGTGGATTTGAAGTTGCAGGGAGTAGCGTCAGTAGGGGTATAAATAGTGGGGAGTTTTTCCCGCTTCTCATTCCATTTTAGGCAGCACAGTAAAACAGCCCTTGTGGAACTGTTTTGCCTAACATGGAAGAGAATCGGGAGCTTGCAGACCTAGTCCGGAGGTTCCAACAACAGCTCCGTAATCTGCTCGGAAGGGGTGAGGTAACACAGCCAGAAGCCCGGCCGACACAAAGATCTAGGCCACCGGAGAGGCTGAGCCTGCAGCAGGGAGGCAGACTCAGGAGGAGAAGCCGGAGGAGCACCGCAAGCCCGCAAGAGAAGCAGAGGAGGAACAGGGGCCATGTGGCTGTCAGCAGACGTGGAACTGTGGGGGCAGCGGAAGGAGCACAATCCACAGAGGGAGTCCCAGGCAGCAGGCAAGTATGCGTCCAGGCCGGCCCTGCCACTCCGAGATCAGAGCCGAGGGGGGTGGCCAGCTTCACCACATGCCGGCAGGAACGGGGGGCAGAGCAGTGCCCCCGCAAGGCCTACAGCTCCCGAGTGCAATGGGGGAGGAAACAGGAAGCGGTACACCCCGGGGCCGGAGCAGGGAGCACGGCCCACCGGGTGGGCCATAGGGGCGGCACACAGGGGAGCACCCCGGGCAGCAGAAGGGATGTCACGAAGCCAGACAGCGGGGAGGCGGCCTAAAAGGCAGCCAGGACTACAGAGGGGATAATGTCATGGCCCAAGGACACGCCCTAGAGCCGGGAGCCTCAAGGGGGAGCAGCCCTGCGGCCCAGCAGGGTAGAGGACCAAGAGGCAGCAGCAGGGAAGGGAGGCCCCGCAGCAGATCCCATGAGGCCAGAAGGCCCAGCCAGAATAGGGAGAGCAGCAGGCAGAGGGAGAGGCCCAGCTCCCATCTACAGAGCCAGTCAGGGAGTGGGGAGCGCAGGAGGAGGAGCCATGAATGGGGGCACAGCACGGCCAGGAGAGGGAGGCGACATGGCCTGTTCGGAAGAGCATGGGACCGGGGGATGGTGAGCAGGAGTAGGTCCAGGTCACGCTGGGGTTCGCATGGGGGTTGGCACTCTTGTTGTCGGGTGCCTTGCAGGAGCAGGCCCAGTGGCTCAGAGAGAAGAGCATCACGTGCTGGGAGCTCAACGTGGGATGGTAGCGGGGTCCGGGAAGTATCCAGGCAACACCAACACCATACAGGAGACGTCCAGGTGGCGAGTGAAGTGACGGCCCAGAATGGGGCAAAATGCGGACACCCTCCTGGAGGGCCATAGGCAATTTCTGGCGAGCTCGGGAGATAGGAGTTTGCGGATCAAGGGCTCAGCAGGGAGTGGGCAAGCAGGGGGGCCAGGACAGAAACCAACACGGCCCCAGCTACCCAGACAGGGGAGGCTACGGCAAGCACAGGTTTGGTCGCAGTCGCAGGGGAGCAGGAGGATGGCAAGAAAGAGAGGGAAATTGCACAAAATACCGGCACAACAGGATTTGTTTTAGCGGGATAAACCCTGCTGATTTTAATAGTAGCAAACCATGTATCGGTGCAATTTTGGATCGTGGTGGAGAGTACCGACGTCTCTAAAAGTTCTGTGCACCAGGTGGAACAGAGTGGAAAGGCCAGGGTGTGCTGGTGAGTGTTTATTGGCAAGAAAGAGAGGGAAGCAGAGAGGGAAGCCATAGTCAGTGGAGTAGCAGACACCGCACGCCAGAATGCATATGTATCCTTCACGGGGCCACTGGGGGTTCATGTCAAGTTTGAGACCAAGAAAAAGATATGGAAGGGGGAGTTTGTGGAGTTGTTCTCCTTGCTCCCCCTGGATGAGGTTATCGAGCTTAAGGATGAGGACAAGAAAGACAGCAAGAAAGAGGAGGAGGAAAAGAAGAAGTATAGGAAGCTGCCCAAGACATTTGGGAACTGGCTAAGGGCGTTCTGCATCCTGGCCAGTATTATAGGGGAGAAATCTCCCGAAAAATGCTCAGCCCTATTCTGCTACGTGGATGGCATATGGGAAACGTTTAGGGTATATGGGGGTCTAGCTTGGTGGTGCTACGGCGAGCAGTTTCGCCAAAGACTAGTGGCCAATCCAACCATGAGGTGGGACCAGATGGACATTAGCTTCTGGCTCAGAGTCATGATGGCGCATCGTTCCACCCCCTTTCAGAGGGGAGCCGGGGGGGCAAGGAAGCACCTCGGCCCAATTCAAGCCTAGGTATTGCTGGCTGTTCAATGACAGCCAGTGTAAGTGAGGCAACACATGTACGTATAAGCACGAGTGTTCGGGGTGCGGAGGAGCGCATGCTTACAACAGGTGCTTTAAGCGAGGTAAACCAGCATAGAAGCAAGGGGAGTCTGAAAAAGGGTAGGACACCGGTGAGGTTAGGCAGGATGCAGCCCTGGATAGACCGCTACGGTAGAAGGGGGGATGCACAGGCATTAGAACAGGGATTCCGGGAAGGGTTTAGGATTCCATTTAAGGAAAAGGGGGCCCTGCCTGCCCCACGCAATTTGAAGTTCGCAGAACACCGCACGCCAGAATGCATATGTATCCTTTGCGGGGCCACTGGGGGTTCATGTCAAGGTTGAGATCAAGGAAAGATATGGAAGGGGGATTTCGTGGAGTTGTTCTCCTTGCTCTCCCTGGATGAGGTTATCAGATGGACATTAGCCTCTGGCTCAGACTCATGATGGCGCAGCGTTCCGACCCCTTTCAGAGGGGGGCCGGGAGGGCAAGGAAACACCTCGGCCCCATCCAACCCTGGGTATTGCTGGCTATTCATTGACAGCCAGTGTAGTGGGGCAACACATGTAAGTATAAGACTGAGGCAGGCGGTAGCAGAAATGTGGAAGGCCAAGAGGGCAACTTTGAGGCAAGTCCAGTCACTCCTCGGGAAACTGAATTTTGCCGGCAGGATCATCCCGGTAGGACGAGTCTTCAGTAGGAGGTTAGTGCAGGCCATGGCAGGGGTGCAGGTAGCACACCACCACGTGCGCATTACCAGGGAAATGAAGGCAGATCTAGACGTGTGGGGGCATTTCTTGCAGGATTTCAATGGCAAGGTGCTGTTTCAAGCCAAAGAGATCTCTACGCCAGAAATGCAACTGTTGCAGCAGGGTGCTCAGGTTTTGGGACTTACCTCGCGGGCCAGTGGTGCGCAGCGCCATGGCCGCAGGAGTGGATAGAGTCAGAGCTGGTGCGTAATATTGCCTTTTTGGAGTTGTTCCCCATCGAGGTGTCGATGTATATATGGTCAGCGGCTTCACCCCCAGTTTTGAGGCTGTTGCGAGCACTGGTACTAAGGTGTCTCCAGTTGAACGTGAAATGTAGGGCAGTACATGGTGAGGGTGAGAAGAACATCATAGCCGATGCACTTTCTCGCTTTCAGTGGGAGCGCTTTCGGGAGGCAGCGCAGCAAGCAATTTCCACAACAGCTATGGCAGCTAGCAAGCGTCAATTGTTGGAGTTTGTAAAGGCATCAGCGCATGGCAGCGCTGGCATTTTAGTTTAAGTTGTTAGGCGAGGAGGACCTAACGAAGGAATTCCGCATTAGGCAAGCAGTGAAAGGAAAAGGGGTAATTGGACGCGAGATTTGCGTAGGCCCATTTCGTTTGACTTGCTGGGTAAGATGCAGGGTGCCCTGAGTAGTTGCTGCCACTCTGAGTATGAGGTGACCTTATTCAGAGCAGCATTTGCGCTGGCGTTCTTCGGAGCCTTCAGAGGGACCTATAAAGAGGCAAAAATATGTTCTCTTCCCTTGAGTCAATGCCCTTTTTTATACAAGACAGCACTTTATTTGCTGTAGTAGCCACAGAATGACACTGCCTGGAATTAGACAACTTGTTATCTACAAACACCCCTAGATCCTTCTCCATTAAGGATGCCCCCAACACACTACCATTCAGTAGATAGTTTGCGTTTATATTATTTCTACCAAAGTGCATAACTTTGCACTTGTCAACATTGAACCTCATTTTCCAGTTTGCTGCCCAGTTTTCCAATTTTGTCAAATCGCTCTGCAAAGCGGCAGCATCCTGCATGGAACTTATAGTTTTGCACAATTTAGTGTCATCAGCAAAAATAGAAACAGTACTCTCTATGCCCACCTCCAGGTCATTAATAAACAAGTTAAACAGCAAAGGCCCAAGGACTGACCCCTGCGGTACTCCACTAACCACACTGGCCCAATTAGAAAATGTTCCATTTACCACCACTCTTTGTACTCTATCCTTCAGCCAGTTCTCTATCCAATTACAAATATTATGTTCTAGGCCAATATTCCTCAGTTTGATCATTAACCTTCTGTGAGGTACTGTATCAAACGCTTTAGCAAAATCTAAGTAGATGACATCAACTGCCATTCCAGCATCAAGGTTCCTGCTCACCTCCTCATAAAAGGCAACTAAATTAGTCTGGCAAGATCTGTTACGCATAAAACCATGCTGGCACAAACTAATAGTATTGTGAACTGCAATGTATTCAACTATCCTATCCCTTATTACCCCTTCCAGAAGCTTTCCTACTACTGATGTCAGACTAACAGGCCTATAGTTTTCAGGCTGAGAACGAGATCCCTTTTTAAATAATGGCACCACATTAGCAATCCGCCAGTCTCTTGGCACCATGCCAAACCTCAACGAATCCTGAAAAATTATGTGAAGAGGCTTGGCAATCACAGCACTCAGCTCATTTAATACCCTGGGATGAATCCCATCCGGTCCTGGACCTTTGTTTACCTTTATATGTTCAAGTCTCTTTTGAATTTCCTCCTGAGTGACCCACGCGTCAGTAGCTAGATTACTAGCACTGGGTATATTAAAAGGGAAGCCTTCATTATCTGGCTCCTCAGATGTATAGACAGATGAAAAATAAGAGTTCAAAATTTCTGCTTTTTCCCCGTTCTCATCAACCTACGTACCCTCCCGTGATAATAAAGTTCCCACCCCTTCTTGCTTCATTTTTTTACTATTCACATAATTAAAAAATAATTTTGGATTCTTTTTACTCTTAGCTGCAATATCCCTTTCCATCTCTATTTTAGCTTGCCTGATAGCTTTTTTGCATTCTTTATTTGCTTCCTTGTACCTGATGAAAGTTTCCGCTGTACCTGATGAAAGCACGTTTTTTATTACCAACCTCGACCCTAACTCTTTTATTCAGCCATAAAGGTTTTGCTTTGCGATGCCTCTCCTTGCTTAAAAGGGGAATATACTGTTGTGTATACCTGCAAAGCAATGTTTTAAAGATGTTCCATTTTCCTTCTGTGTCTAACCCCATGAAAAGCCTTTCCCAGTTGACACATTGCAGAGATGCCCTTATACTGGCAAAGTCTGCACGTCTAAAATTGAGCGTTTTAGTTACTCCCTTATAGAGCTGTCTCTGCAGCATTATCTCAAAGGAGACCATGTTGTGATCACTGTTCCCCAAATGCTCACCCACACAAATGTTAGAGATAAGTTCAGTATTATTAGATATTACCAGGTCCAAAATAGAATCATTCCGAGTAGATTCTTGAACCACCTGAAATAAAAAGTTGTCATTTAGCATATTTACAAACCTACTAGCTTTTTCTGACTTAGCCACCCCATTACTCCAGTCAATGTCCGGATAATTAAAGTCCCCCATAATAACAACTTGACCCAATTTTGAAGCCTCCTCCATTTGCAAAAGTAGCTGGGCCTCATCCCCCTCATCTATACGGGGTGGTTTATAGCATACACCAATGATCATTTTCTTTGTGACCTTCAGCCCTGCTGAAATTTCTACCCAAAGAGATTCAACGTTTTCATTGGTAATGTCTTTATTACATGGCTTTAAATCTGACTTTACATAAAGACAAACCCCTCCACCCTTTTTAATCCCTCTGTCCCTCCTAAAAAGCGTATACCCATTTAAATTCACAGCCCAGTCGCATTTTTCATCCCACCAGGTCTCAGTGATACCAATTAAATCATAATTTTCAATACATGCAATAGCCTGCAGCTCCCCTAATTTACCCGACAAGCTACGCGCATTAGCCAGCATGCAGCGGAGATTACTACTTCTTCCTCTGATGCTTACATTAGCTAAAGGACAGTTAGAGCTAAGGTGAAAATTAGTCTGTTTCCCTTGTAACAATGGAAGCTCCTTATCTGATAAATTATATGCCACCCTCACTCCTCCCCCACAACCCTTTACTGGTCCCACTGCCCCATCTACACTAGCTCTCCCATAAGAATCTAGCTTACCAACCCCCCCCCTTGTCTAGTTTAAACACTCCTCCAGCCTCTAAACCATTCTCTCCCCTAGCACAGTAGACCCCCTTCCATTGAGGTGCAATCCGTCAGGGCTGTATAGATTGTACCCCAAAGAAAAGTCAGCCCAGTGCTCTAGGAACCCAAACCCTTCCTTCCTACACCAAGACTTTAGCCACGCATTTAGCTCCCTAAGCTCCCACTGTCTCCCTAAACTAGCACGCGGCACCGGCAAAATTTCCGAAAAAATGACATTGGAGGACCTTTGCTTAATTTTAGAGCCTAGATCCCTGAACTCACTCTTTAAGGTCCCCCACCTACCGTTCATTTTGTCGTTAGTACTGATATGTACCAAGACAGCCGGGTGTTTAGGCAGTGCTTGTACTAAAGTTTTTATTAAATTTAGCAGTAGCAAACTGCAATTGTATGTGAATTACTGCATGAAATATGGTGACTCAATACTACACAATGCTTTACAGAAATTTATCACTGACATCACTTATTGCTCTGGTTGAACTTTTATTATTATCATCATATGTTATTTACATAGCAGGTATGTATTTTACACAGCACTTTACAGAGATTGTTCCTCATTCATGTCTGTTCCTAATTGTGTAAAGCTTACTACCTAAGTTCCCTATCAAAGTCATGTAGCACACTAGCGTGAGTTTTATCAGGAATGAAAGGAATACTGACATCTGAAAACATGTTTTTTTTTCAAAACAAATCAGTTCATAAAGCTTCTCCAGCAGAATCCTGCATTGAAATCCATTAAGATTTCTTTATATTGAATTTTAAAATCTTACATGGGGCTAGTCATATTTTTCTTTTCCCAGGGTGCCTAAGCCATGTGACCTGTGCTCTGATAAACTTCAGTCACATTTTACTGATGAGCTGCAAGTTGGAGTGCTATCACCCCCCTCCCAGCAGCCGATCAGCAGAACAATGGGAAGGTAGCAAGATAGCAGCTCCCAGTAGATATCAGAATAGCATTCAATAGCAAGAAATCCAAGTCTGGCTTGGGACTCCTCCAGTTACATGGGAGTAGGAGAAACAATAGGTTACCTGAAAGCAGTTCTAATGTCTAATGCTGGCTCCTTCTGAAAGCTCAGACTCAGGCACAGTGCACTGAGATGGCTGCCTACACACCAATATTACAGCTAAAAAAATAAATTTGTTGGTTCAAGAATACATTTTAAATTGTAGAGTGAATTATTTGCTATGTAAACAGTGCAATTTAGAAATAAAAAGTACACCATAAAAATCATGACAGTATCCCTTCAACCTGCCTGTATGTTCTTACAGACTGGGGAGGAAAAAATGCAGGCAGTGCCCTGGTTAAAATCAGACTCAGCAAGGCAGCAATTGTAACCACTAAGTTACTTTACCACCTGAGCTTATTGTCAAGGTCTCTACCATTGTACTTATGCACTGGGGTGAGTTTCATAAGAAATATGGTACAGCATAGGGGGCACATCCAAACTCCATAAAGATAATGCCCTAGCTGAAACTGAACCCACAATGAACAATCTACGCAAAGTGATACATAAAAATATAATACGTTATGTTTGTGAATTGCGATGTTCTTGCTCTGTTGAGGCTTCCATAAAAACTACGATTTTTTATCTAAGAATAGTGGTAAGCAAGAACTACCTAAATGGTTGTTAACTTAATTACTGATGAATTTCTCACCTATACGGATTCTTTTAGAATACTCCCTCTTATTAATTTGTCACGACACCGAAGAGGAGTTGTGTTCTTCTGCTTTGTAGACCATTCTAGGTTCCATTATGACCTATGCATGTTTACTGGCAATAGTGCAGAAATATCAAAAGAACCTAGCAATTAATGTGTTAAAGAAGTGATGAAGGCACAAATAAATGCCACAGATGGATTCTGCAGTAACAAATGCTTGAAATGTATTATTATGTATTTCTGGTCCAGAAGTAAATGGTAAGGTCACAAATAGAAGAAAAAGACATAAAGGATTGCAACCATAGAAACTAATGCTGAAACTGTATCCTTTGTGTGTTACCTGTGTATAAACCTTTCATAGTCCTCTGAGCTATAATTACAGAAGTCACAGCACAGCCTTGTCTACTTAAGCTCACTAGGGAAATCTATTTCTTCATCTAACGACAACAATAATAACAATTAATGTCACCAAACAAACTAAATCTAAATAATTAATCTGGCACTGAGGATTCTTGTCTGGTATGTACAGTATTGCACTGTGATTGCATAAGTCTTAAATATAATTGTGCAACTTAAAACATAGCCTGCAGTTAGATACATTTTTGCCTCTCATACTGTCCCTGTATGGAAAGGACAATCCCAATTAATGAGTGACCATAGCCAGGAATAGTCATGGCAAATTAGGAGCATTGCCTAAAATGTCCATGTTGTAAAGTCTGGAATGTTGGGATATATGGATTTTGGTGGTTCATATTTGTAAAAGAATCCATTTCATTTGGCTGATCCTGGTCATGTCCAAATCCAGACGATTATTATTATAAAATAGTCCTGAAACAATCCTGAAATAGTCCTAAAACCCTTCAAAAGAGTAACCTTTAATTGAGCTTGAAATAGGATTTGAAATATTTGGAGCAAAGCAATTTTAGTAGGAGCATGGCACCTAATAGGGTTTTTATAATAAACCCATGGTATTTTCCTATCTCTATTCTACCCTATACCTATTTCAGAAATGACCACCAAGGCTGCTAAATTTCACCACCCTAATTATATTTTAAATTTTTTTAATGATCCACAACTGTTCTGTAAGCACAAATAAGGAAAGTAGGTAGGTAGGTATAAAGAAGTCAAATACACAAAAGTATAATCAGAATTATATAAAATAAATATGAGTATACAGTGGAGCTCACCACGCTTGGCACTTTCTCTGTGTCCTACTTTGGCTGCAGCATGTTAAAGTGAAACACTCTCTGGAGCATTTCATCCGTAACTCCTCATTAAATCTTCACATAGTTACCTACGCCAAAGAACATCAAACACTACAAATTCATAAACATCATATGGGCCTCTGGCCTTAAAGAACTTGGAGATATTTTATTTTGCAGTGTTGCTCTAAGAATCCATCTCACTGGAGGTGGTAACATGATATCAACCCCTGATATCTGCTGGCAAATGCTTGTAGTTTAGCATAATATTCTTAAATACACATCCTGTTATAATGACAGCCCTGAAATTGGCCTTTACCTTTAATTGCTGACCTCTCTAACCCCTAATCTCAGCTTTTGTTATTTTCCTTTTGGCTTCTTCTTTGCCGACATCCCTTCTCTTTAGAAAGAAGAATTTCTACAGTATATAACCAAAATCATATGTATTTTCATTGGTGGATCACCTTGCATCAGCTGGACCACTTCTCCTTGGAGAAATCAATATAAATGGTTGCTGGATAGGCATCATACTTCAACCCTTGCTATTTTGTCATAGAATGCTGGGCTTGCAGACTGATACCTTCAAATATTTAAACTCCTTGTGGATTCACAATGGGCAATCATTACACTTATACATCTTAATGCATTTATATTTTGCCAGTCAGATATTCAGCCTCTTAATCCATGTCTACCACTCTGAGAAGATGTGCACTTTATCACTCCTTTTGTACTGTATAACCAAAAAAAGAACTGCGCTAATTTCCAAGTCAGCAATAAACTAAAGAAATGTGACTCCAGCAAGAAGGCCAAACTCTGTACAGAATCGTTCATCCAATTTATGTGGCACCATACCAAACACTTTTCAAAACCACATCTTTGGCAACCCTACTACACACTTTATTTACAAGTACTGCAGATTGAGTTGCTGCTGAAGTATTGATTGACCCAGAGCACAGGCCAACAACATGACCTCAAAATAGTTCTAAATAAAAAAAATAGAGAGAGAGAATTTCTTCAATTAATAAGTACCCCTACAGACAATCAAGCAGACATATTTGAAATAGGACCACCCTGATTCACTCATATAGCAGGGTTGCTGTATGCTGTAACGTTAAGGTCAGTCCTATAATAGTCCTAAGTCAAGCAATACATGTGCCTCTGCTTAAAGGAGAAGGAAAGGTAAAAACTAAGTAAGCTTTATCAGAAAGGTCCATGTAAATACAGCCATAAGCACTCACAGAAAAGCTGCACTAAGTCCTCTATCAAAAGAAACAGATGATTTCTTGTCTCCTTTTTTGTAAACATGTTCTTTGGGATCAAACTTCCTCTGTCAGAAAAATCCTTCATTCCCAGGGCCAGAGTCTGTGCAGCTCTCTCTTCTCTTCTGCTCCCCCCTCCCTTAGGAATTCATAAAACTCACTCCCCCCTCCCTTAGGAATGTGTAATCTGAGCTACCAAGCTAAATTGGCAGCTGCTATCTTAAACAAACAGAGAAAGCTTCTAGGGCTCCTTGCTCAGGTATGGTAAAGCTTTCTGCAGAATAAATATAACATTCTAGGTGGCACTAATGTGGCAGATCAATTGGCAGTAAAATGCCAAAATTACTTTCCTTCTCCTTTAAAGGAGATGTATACATTTCATAGTCTTGCTCTACTCACTAAAAGTGCACCAAAGCTAAAATGGAAAGGGTGTGTGCATATTAATGCTATTCATTAAAGGTACTTGCGTCAAAACAAGCATAAGTGTCTGTTTGTTCACTCTGCCCCTTACAAAGAATGAGGTGCAAGCGTGCCTATCAAAATAGTTACCTTAAAAAAGTGGAAAAAAAACAGCATTCCATATAAAGCAACTTATATTAAAGAATGTGTCAGCTTTAATTTCAAGTTAAATTACCGAACCCACGTGCAGAATTACTGCATTCGTCCAAGTTATCATCCATAAATTTTTATTCTTGTCTGTAACCAAAATAAGAAAAACCTTCACCCATTCCTCTACGGAAGTCTAGGAGAAAATCACTAAATGAATTACGTGTATGCAGAAATTGGACTGGTTGGTAGAATCATGAATCTGCAAGGCAATATATCTTGTTATTTTAACAAGCCTGTCCAAAAAGACTGTTTTACACAGAAGGAGAAAGAATTCAGGGACCCAGGAAAAGACAAAGACAATAAATCCTGTGCGGCTCAGAGATAACTGGCAAGAGCACACAGCAGCTGAACTCTGGTGACTATTAATTCTGCTTTGAAAGAAGGAGCAACTTAGCAAAGTAAATTAAATTGAATCAAACCAAGGACAGCTTCAAAAAAGAGATTTCTTAGAGCCATTGTCTCAGTATGACTTTTTATGGAATTATTGGCAAACTGAGAGACACAATCAACAATAAGAACAACATGCAATCTCATTTATCTAGCCTTAAAGGAAACATGAAGCTTCCATAGCATATGTTGCTGGTCTAAAACTTTCAACATATGCCATCAAATTACCATGGGTTAAAGCATGCTGGTTCTGTAGTATAGCTTGATTTTTTTATCGTTCAAACTTGTTAAAGGCTAATGACCCCGTTAATGAAGGAGACTCCTACAGTATAAGTACCCTTGAGTGTATATTTGTTAGAATCAGTAAGGTACAGTATTTCAAAACTATTATATATAAAAAAAAATATATAGGTATAGGCCCTATTGTTCAGAATGCTCAGGACCTCTGGTTTTCTGGATAAGGGGTCTCTCCGTTTGGATCTCCATACCTTAAGTCTACTAAAAATCATTAATAAACATTAATAAAACCCAATAGGATTGTTTTGCCTCCAATAAGCATTTATTAAAGTGGACCCGTCACCCAGACATAAAAAGCTGTATAATAAAAGCCCTTTTTAAATTAAACATGTAACCTAAAGTCATTTTTTTATTAACACATCTATACCCATTATATAGGCGTTTAAAAGTCCCTGCTGTCAATCATATATTGCCTGGCCCGCCTCTATGCCTTAGGCATAGGGGCGGGGCAGACAGTTACTTTCACTTTCAATTCAGGACTTCTTAGATGTCACTGCTCTCCTCACATTCCCCCTCCCTCCTCACCATCTAATTTTGTAACCAGTGCATGGCTATGGGTATCTGGTCCCCCCATACTGGCACAGAAACAATATTTTGGCAGGATGCACAGCTTGCCTTAATAACAGTGTCCACAAAATGGAGCCTGCCTGTTTTCTGCAATTGTGAATTCCAGTGCTAAAAGAATAAAGTTTAAAATAACTTATATAGTGCAACTGAAGTGTATTTTGCTTGACAAACACAATAGAAAACAATTTGTAATTATTTCTTAGGGTGACAGGTCCCCTTTAAATTTTAGTTGGGATCAAGTACAAGGTACTGTTTTATTATTACAGAGAAAAGGGAAAACATTTTCAAATACTTGATTAACATTGAGTCTATGGGAGATATATTTTGGGGTCTCTATGTGTCATGTACTTTGATAAACATATGTAGATTGATCACCAAACTGCTGTTTAGTGAATCCCAGGCATTCATATTTAGCATGTTTTATCTTGGTACCTAATGGTATGTTGGATATAAGGTGCTGCAAATTGGATAATGACTTGATTTTCATCAATAAAAACTTCAAGTTACAAAAAAAAGAGACAAATTGGGGCTTTCTGGGGCAAAACTTAATTTTATTTGGGGTAAAGCTACAAAAAAGTATGTAAATGTGTTGATTTTGCAGGAGCTGAATTGACAGAAATTATAGATCATATGGGGGTATTTTTATTTTGAGGTAAACTTATGCACACTGGGAATCAAATTTCAAAACATTTCACACATTTTTATAAAAAATGATAACTTGAGCATTGCAGCTTGATGGTTTGGGGTAGACATACAGTTTTACCTATTCTGGATTCAACAGCATCGGTTCTTTCCAAAAATGTATAGTTTTCTAGGGTAAACCAACTGTTAGTGGAATTTGAGTATGCAGCTTTCTGGAGCAGTGCTTTGGAAATTTAGTAGTGTACTGCTGGGAGTTTTTCACCTATACAAGTGAGAAATCTCCATAAAACTATATATATTTGGTATTGGTGCATTCAGTAGACATGGAACTTTCCAAATCAGTTGTATTTTCATGCATAAAATAGTTTGTTTCTGATACTGTATATGCATTTATATTTTGGAAAATATGTATATACATATATAGACATTTAGAAGCCTATATCCTGTTACAGAAGTAAAATTACACAAATATTCTACCATATTTTGAAAGCTTAGGTTGTCCTGAAAAAAAGATTTTTTATTATTTTTAATAATAAAAAGATATTTTATTATTTTCCTGGGTAAACTAGAAGTCCCCCCAAGGAAAGGCCCCTTAAGTGAAAGAGCACAAAATGTTTAAAAACAGTTTGGCAATAAAAAAGTTCCAGAAACTTCTAATCGCCTGGCAGAGAGATGGTTAAAATAACTGGCTCTGATAAAAATCCTGTTTTTCTGCAGGATGTGTGCTGGAGTCGGTTATTTGAGTTAGCTCTAATACATCTGCTAGAAAAGGGAACCCCCCAAAAGATGTATTAGACCTACTGTACTTGTCAATCAGAATCTGACCCAGACTTCTGCATGAAGAGAGAATGAAGAAAGAGGGAGATAATGAAGAGTAACTTTCAGAATGGGAAAGAATTTTTAATTGATTATAGTTAGAAAGTTTCATATTTTCATTTTTGTGAAAGTTACCCTTTAAGTGCGGGTTAAAATTTAGATTTAAGATTATGTGCATACCATCAGTTTTAACAATGTTTAGACTGTATTTCAAGTTGAGTGATAGGATTTTTAACCCATGGTTAACCAGCCTCTCTTGTACTCTAAACATGCTACTGCTAAACTTTTATAGCTTACCTTGTCTACAAGTGTTTCATAATATAAAGCAAAGTATGGATACTAAACTAGTTTAAATGAAAAGGCAAAAGCAGAGACCCATATTGTTAAGTGCTTTGTTTGCTCACAATGCTGTAAAACCTAATAAGCACCTTTACAAATTATGCCACAGAGAGTTTGTGGGTTGCCATTTATTCCCTATAATTCCCTATAATATTTCTATAGTTTTTGCAGGACATCTATTAAAATCCCCATATCATTATACTTTTCTTTTAAATAAAATTTAATTTTGCCCATTTTTGAAGAAGCTGGTGTTTACAGTTTAATTGATTTCAGGAATTATCCAAATGTCTAAAAACCCCTAGAAAAATGTAAATAAAAGTCAGTTGACATGAGCCTTTACACTAGCTGTGAACCTTTATTTCAAATCAGATTTTAATGTACTTACTAGAAGTTAAAATATTCAGTAAGTAGTCAACACATATTGGGGCTAAAAGCTAAACTAAAAGCTATGCAAGAACATTTTAAATTAATTGAACTCCATGATTGTGTGCTTTAAATGAATCAATAAGCAAAAAATAACCCAAATCAATTCCTGTATATCATAGGCATTAATCAAAACTGCGGTGGGATTCTGATTAGAAATGAACCCATATTTTAGATACATTACATGAATGAGAAGCAGCATCTCATACATTTCCTTAATGTGCTGAATAAGCAAAATGAATCGACAACCAAATTCATTATTATAGAGATGTGCTGCTTAAAGTGCAGTTATAGGATGCAGAAGTCAAAGGGATATTTTTGAAGGTTTTGAAAGGGCGCAAGCTCAATTATTATTTGAAATAATAATAATCTGTGAGAAACAGCTTTTTTCTTAGTTTTAATAAAGTATAATGCTTAGGTATAAAAATTAAAAACTTTCAAATAGTTGACTCATTTACCAATTACAACCAATTACTGGCTTACTACATCTGAAAGAAATTATCTGATTGGATTCTATGGGTTAAGGCCCCCATACACGGGCCGATAGAAGCTGCCGATATCGGTCCCTTGGACCGACTCAGCAGCTTATCTGCCCGTGTAGGGGCAGAAACGAGCGGGCTGGCCGACCGATATCTGGCCTGAAATTGGCCAGATATCGATCGGCCAGGTTAAAAGATTCAGTTGGATTGGGGGCCGCATCGGCTCGTTAATGCAGTCCCCGAACCGACTGCCCCATTGCCGCCTACATAATCCGGTCGTTTGGCCCCAAGGCCACCCGTAGGTGGGGATATCGGGGGAAGATCCGCTCGCTTGGTGATCTCGCCAAGCGAGCGGATCTTACCGTATATGGGGACCTTTACTGCAGTGGTTGAATTTAGCGCCTATTTGTAAGTCAGCCCCTAGGTCATTGTTATGCTCTTGGGCCATTTATTATGTCAAAGAAAAGAATTCAGAGAAAAAAGAGTTAAGAGAAGGGTGAATAAAAAGTGTAGTACAGCGGTTATTTCAAAATTCATTTTAAGATTTACAATAAATATTGTAAATATCAAAGCAAATATTGCTTTGATGAATCAAATCTTATGTCTGAGTCAAGTAAAAGCAGCACATTTTTAGGACACTCTCCAGTGTCCAAGGTACAATGTCTTATTCTACGTATATTGTTGAGTAAACAGTTTGTAATAAACACAGGTATTGTTACCCATCAAATATCATTAAGAATAAACAAGCAGACAAAAGACAGGAATTGGAAAGTGATATACTTAGGGGCACATTTACTAATCCACGTACGGTCCGAATGCGTTTTTTTTGTAATGATCTGTATTTATCGACTTTTTCGTCGCCGTCGCAACTTTTTCGTATTTTCCGCAACTTTTTTGTATATTTTTCGCGACTTTTTCATCGCCGCGAAAAAATCATATTGTTGCGCCGAGTACGAAAGTTTCGGATTCATTCAAGCTTCAGTATTGTGACTTTCCTTGGGCCAGGTTGGAGCTGCAAAGTGCCATTTATTCCTCTGTGAGGCTTCCAAAATCAGAAAGGTTTTTCCGCCGTTTACAATCATTCAATACGATAAAGTCGCAACCGCAACGAAATAGTCGCACAAAATACAAAAAGTTGCGACGGTGACAAAAAAGTCGCAACATTTTCATTTCTAATCCAAATTTTTGCCATTCAGGATTCGAATTTGTGCTTTGGTAAATCAGCCCCTTAGATCCCATTTAGACTAAGTTCATGTTTTGGAATTGTCTCAAAGATTTTCAGCCTCTTTGAAAATGAATAGAACAATGTGATTCTGGCTGGTGTGCCAAAAAATGCATGCAATGAATGCAACTACTCAGCTTTTTCTTAGATAAGTTAGCTAGGAAAAAGTTGACAATTATTTATTGTGATTCTCATTCTCGAATTTTGATAAATCGGCCTCTATGACTATAAAAATAAAACCTTTAATGGTTTGAAAATGTAGTTATTTGTCCAGCTGATAAGGGAATAGGAAACTGAATCATTATCCAAGATGAACTGATTATTAAAACTATAATGGTTGGTTTAGGGCCTTGTTTCTTAACCTTAGGAACTTGTGCCCCTATTGCTCTAATAGCTTGATTTACCACTAAACCCCAGGAAGCCAAAGGTGGCTCTTATAGCCAGAGGAGCAGTTTCTCCCCTGGGGTTTGGGTTTGCCTTATGTGACACTAATACATATTTCTGTTAACTTAAGGTTTTTTAATTTTAAGGCCTTATGCACATATTGTTTTTAATTCCATTCAGTCTGAATGAGCACTAAGCAGGGGCACTCATAAATCCCATTTATTGAATCACATTTAAGTTAAATAAGATTTCTGATATAACATCAGTGAATCAATTTTTTTTTTAGAGATGGTATATAATTAACGTGTTTTAGAAAAAAATTAAACAAAGACAAAGATTTTTGACCCTTAAAAAATGATGAAATGCAATTAGGAGATTTACAGAAAGGAGATTGTGTATCACTCAGCTTTTTTTGACCCCTAGGTACAGGGTAGGACTGGGCAGCCGAGACACCAGGAAAAAACCCAGTGGGCCCCGGCAGCCTAGCGGGGACACCTTGGGGGGTAACCCCCAGCCCAACCCTGCCTAGGTAGAAAGGATATGAGTTTTATTCATTCCTGTGTGTTTACATTTATGAGAGTGGCTCTTCAAATATACATTTCTTAAATACATTATTTTCTTAAGGAAACTTCTAGCAAGCACAAGGGGATAGTGCATAGCTAATTTACTAATCCTGCATGATATTTTCATGTATGTGATGCATATAATTTTTTGCTAAACACAGGACAGTCTTAAGGAGTAAGCGCTTATTCTTTTAGTCTTGTCCCATTAAACATTTTTATTAACACAGATTGACTTGTATTATTGGCCTTTTACTAAGGCCTGCAGAGCCAAAATGTAAAAGCTAATGGGCTGCAAAATGGGCAGCTGCACAGGGTTCAAGAAAACACTCTCACTGTGTAGATAATGTGCTTGCATCTTATTAGAAAGTGATAGAAGATAAATGTGTGTTTTAACCTAGGTTTCTTGATGGAGGTTACACTGAACAGATGGGATTCATAGGAGAAGTTTCAAGAAACTATTGGCAGTATGTAATAAAACGGAATACAAATTCTTATTAAAATCTGTATGTATATATATACATATATACATTAATCAGTTTCTGACACAATATTAAGTAAAATATAACTAGATCAAATCACTACACAACTATCCAAGGTCTTAAAGTTGCTTGATATAAAAAAAATTATGGCATAACTGCTGTTTTTGATTTTATTCTCCCCAACATAAAAGTGAATAGGATTTCTCAGCAATCTTTCAATTATCTTTCCAATGTTGTCAAAAATAAAGATTTGTGATTTCCAGGCTGTGCTTAGACTAACATTTGAATGATAAAAATACATCTGTTTTTCTTGGAATCATACCAGACCGGATAGAAAAAGAAAATAGCAAATAATGATCAGACCAAAATCAAGCTTATTCAAGGACTCAATAATGCACCCCATATGGGAGAGGGAATTTGTTATTATATTTGTTTTTGGAGCATATCTTTTGTTGCCCAGATAAATCAAGTTTATGGTATGACTGCTATAATATGCTTATGCAGGTTCTTTAAGTGCTGGGACAGCATTACTAAATGCATTCTGAGTATCCCATATAACCAAATTGTTATTATTTACTCTTAGCAATCTTGTCCATCATTTTTTGCAATAAATATTTAAAAAAGGTATCAGGGCCATAATTTTGCACCAAATACAGGAGAAGCAAAGGTTTTCCCAATAAAAGACATAAGAATTAACATACAATGGATTGTGGAATTGTAAGCCTTGGCTAGAGGAGAGGTGGCTTCTGCTAAACGAGTGCTTAGAACAGCAAGGGCCAGACATAAACTAGTTTCAAAAGTAATTACATTTACAACATAAAACACCAAAGCATTGTCATTACAGTATATTGGAAAGTAGCTTAGAATGATGTATTTTTTAATTAGGCAAAATTGTGTTTTTGGGTTACCATCACTTAATATAGATAAAATAATTACTATTATATGGATAAAATCATTTTTTACATATCATTTTCAGGTAATGATCAGTTTTCAGGTAATTTCCATTCCCTTGTCTCTCAGAGCCACTAGGCCATAAGGGACAGGAAAGAAATACTAAGGAGAAAACTGGTACACTGTACTGGGAAATAAGTAGACCAGGCAAAAGTCCATTGGTAAGTAGAGATGTAGCGAACTGTTCGCCGGCGAACTAATTCGTGCGAACATCAGGCGTTCGCGAACTTTTGGCGATGTTCGCCGCGTTTTTTTTGCGCCGTGTTTTTTCACCTCGGTTTTTTCCGCCGCGTTTTTTCGCTTCGGTTTTTCGCCTTTGTGTATACATAGGAATAGCTTGCGGGTTTTTTTTTGGCGTTATTTTTTGGCGGTTTTTTTGCGTTTTTTTTTTTGCGTTTTTTTTGGCATTTTTTTTTACAAAGTATTTTTCAGAGAAATTTTTGCTTGATCCCCCTCCTGCATGCCACTGTCCAGGTCGTGGCACCCTTTAAACAACTTTAAAATCAGTTTTCTGGCCAGAAATGGCTTTTCTAGGTTTTAAAGTTCGCCTTCCCATTGAAGTCTATGGGGTTCGCAAAGTTCGTGAATATTCGCAAGTTTTGACCAAAAGTCCGCGAACAGGTCCGCGAACATTTTTGGCGATGTTCGCTACATCCCTATTGGTAAGGTATCCATATGGTGAAACTGAGTCAGAATTTAATTATTATGTTTAAGCAGCCTGCAAACAGGATAGTTATAAACAGCTCAGGAGCCAATAACTGAAACCAGATAATAAAAACATGATCAGAAATTGTTGACCCTATTGCTTTTTCCAGGCATTATTTAATGATAGCCCATGTGTTACTTTTTAACCTAATAAAATAAATTATGAGCACTACATCAATTTTATTTTTTTTTATTATTGGAAATTGGTCTATATTCCTGATGCATCTACTTTTTCACCCATACATATCTGTAATGTTTTGTGCTGCCTGAACAACAATATAGTGTGTACTATTACTTTCTAGTTTCCTTTTTTTGCGAAAGATTTGTTACGAAGGAAATAATTTGGTTTGTCCTTTGGTGAAGTGTATCATTTTTTTTTTAGGTTTTAGTTATAAGGAGTTCTTTCGATGAAGGGGTATACATACTGGATTAATTAAACACATTATTCAGTGAGAAACACAACCATTTATTGGCTCAGAATTTAAATACAAAAATTCAAAAAACAAACCATACTATACCAAATGGAAAGGTACATCCCATGCTACATGGCACCCTCTCTCCTTCCTAACGCGTTTCGCACACTAGGTGCTTCATCAGAAGAAGTATAGTGTGCCCATGTCACTTCCCTTTTATACCCAAAACTATAATTTACACATTTTTCAGGGCTACCATTAGAGCCCTGTAACAGGCCTATATTACATCAAAGCTTCAAATATACACCTCACAGGGCCCCCAAATACCGCCCTGTACTAAGCATAGATTATACAAAGTAATCAAAAAAACTAAACACTTATAAACAAATGTGAAAAAAATAATATCTTAATATAAACTATTACATAATAATTTCAGATTATTCAAACACAAAACATCTTAAAACATCTTAAAACATCTTTCAGTGAGATATTTCTTAGGATTTCCTTCTCAATCTTACTATTTTTTTTTGATTGTATACATACTGGATGTAGTTATTATGTAACATAAAGAGTCATTTTGAACTGACTTTTTTTGTTTTATTTGTAAAATAATGTTTCCTTTTTTGTGTTTATTATGCACTTAAAGGAGAAGGAAAGTCAAAACCTATTAAGCACACTATTAAATAGTACTACTATTGCTGTGTAAAAACGCTATATTCCTGGCTTGCCTAGAGAAAGATTTACAGAGATACACATACTAGAACCTACATACTTGTTTCAGTGAATGGCGCCGTATGTATGGGCTGAAAAGCACAAGCCAGCCCCCCCTCTGCTCCCCGCTCCTGCCACAAACCCCCCCCCCGCTCCTGCCACAAACTCTCCGCCGCTCGCCGCACCTGCCCCCCCGCCGCACCTGCCCCCCCGCTCCCCCCAACTGCATGTCACAGAGTTCTCCAATGCTGCATCGCCATGGCAACTGGACGCTCCTGCTGTGTGCGCATGCGCCGCCTACAGTAACAAGTCACCAAGTCTGGAAGGAGTGATGCATTATGGGAATCTTCTCTACACTGCTCAGCGTTTTTTTTCCTGTTTGGCTTCTGATCTTCTGAACAGGTGAAATATGGGGAGACTTAAGGGCAGTATTGAGACAACTGAAGGTATGCCTGCAGCTTGAGATTAACTCTTTATTAGCCTTTCCTTCTCCTTTAAGCTAAAAATTAGATTTTACAATTAAGATAAAACATCTGTTGGGGATTTTTGTGGCAACTTATATATATACCAAATATACAGTTATATAAATATAAAGAAACAAAGGACTCAGCAGTCACAGGATTTGTAGAAAGAATTAAAAAAACATTTTTAATGTGCAATATTGCACATTAAAGAATTTTTTTGATTTTTTTTTCTACAAATGCTGAGTCCTTTGTTTCTTTACATGGTGGCTACCTTACCCGGCACCCGGGCTTCTTTTGTTTTGGTGGTGTGTGCCCTCTTCTTATATATATGACCTATGTCTGGGTATTGAACCTATGTCCTTGCAATCCTTTTCATTTTTTAAATTGGCATCCATATAGTGCACTGATGTCACCAGGTTATGCTTATCTTGACATTCGGCACAACCGTAGAGGAAATGTCTTCTAAGGTGCAATTTGTTTTCTGTCGACAAAGAAAACTCATGTTAAGGCTCATAGCAAATGCTCCAAATGTGTTTTCCATGGAGAAATTTGCAACGTACTGACATTATCAAGTGGACTGACATTTCAGATATTTGCAGTACTCAGCAGGTAATAATTCAGCCAAGGTGAAACTTTGATGTCTCGCTGTTTGACACAGCATGGTGTATCTGTATATAAACCAACAGCTGCTATAGTCAGATCAAAAGAGAATTCATTGTTAACTGTGCCACTATCACACCAAAGACCTAAAGGTTACGTTCTAATATAAGTGATATAAGTGGGTCTAGACCTCTCTGTAGTGTGTGTTTATCTGCAGAGCTCAGAGGTTTTATCTAAATTAAATAAAGGCATGCAGCAATCTAAAAAGCAGCATGGGCCTGTGGGAACAAAGTGCTGGTGGAAAAGGAAAACGTCAAAAATAAGTTAAATGACTAGTAACAAATTCTGCTATAATACTTCCAAAAAAAAAGCATAGCCTATCCAGTATATTGCCAAAATTACTTACTTAAAGTACAAGAGGGCAATGACTTTACATATAGAGATAAGAGATCTACTGGAAGTGTGTTTGCTCCGGCAGTTGCATTCTGAATTTCAATTTTATTTGAAACAATGCTGTTTGCCCAGTTTCAGTGTTACTATATCCCGTCGGACTTAATTGTTGCTGTTCCAAAAAATTGTATTCTGTTCACTTAATTGCAACACTGCAACTTGTGTTCCATGTACACTACAATATATTGAAGGTGTATGTTATTATGCATAGATTCCAAGAAAAACTGCATTGTGGGTACAAAACAAGCTGTTTTATGCCAAGCACTTTGCCCTTTCATGAGCGCTGTGTTTGTAACTTATAACTTTTAACATTGCATTACCTTCCAACTGATCAAAACAATAAAGGCCATGTTTATAAACTGCTTCATTCATAGGCTATTTTGTATGAAATATAAGTGGTTTAGTTAAAGCTCAATTCATACATTCACAGAGCTGTCAACTTTGCAAGAGTGGCATCGTGCACCATGCCCCTCTGAAGATTTTTTTCACGGTGGAGCTTAGCATAGTCTAAAAATTCCACTGATGGCCATTTAAGTTAAAATTATTTTCAACAGTAAAGGGAGCATTAAACCTCCCCTAAAACATTCTCATTTGCCACTTCCGGTTCTGCAAATCTGCAGATACTGTAAAATTTTAGCAATTATCACATGAAGCATAAAATAAACAACTGTCAGAATATTTATTAGAAGATCCTCTTTTATTAATTGGGACATGGCCATAAGGAATTTGAAAATTGCTTTATTGTTCGTTGTTTTATAGTGTTGCTATTATAGTTCACCTGTATAGTCGCAAGAATTTAGCTCCCACCATGCTTTAATTTATTCATTACACAATTAGTTTAGTGTTTTTCAGTTGACCCTTCTTATATTCTACTGTTTCCCATTACTTCTAATCTGTACTCATTTTCACCCCACTGTATTATCAACTTTAGCACTTAACTCTCTGCCCAGTTATGTTAGGATCTACCCAGGCTAGAACTGGGAATCTCCTGTTTATGGGATGTACAGTAGCATCCCCAGGTTGAGCAACAGGGATTCAGAACAGTAACTAATTGTGATGAGTGATCATGGTGGGCAGATCATACTTTTGACTACATCCTAACAAAGACCAACCCAAGGTATATACAAAAAATGTAATCTAAACTTGTATATATGTTCATTCCCAGAGAGAATCCCAATGAACATAACATGAACAACAATAACAATAACACAAATGGAGGGACTTATACCTCTCCAGGTTAAAGCAGATAGATCACTATCAATAAAAGTAGTGATGAGCAAAATTCAGGCATGGAATTGCAGTGAATTTCTGCATTGCACCATTGATATATTGTTTTGTGAAACTTTGTGGTTGTGTAAAAAAAAGGAGCAGTTACATCAAAATAGGTGTGGTTGTGTCAAAAAAAGGCGCAGTTGCGTAAATTCTGGAATTTTTCGCCGTTTTGCGAGTCTTCCCATAGTTATGAGAATTTTTCACGGAAGCGAAACGGACAGATGAACAATTCTACCAGCACAAAGTAAAATCCTAACCAGTAAAAACAAAGGCAGCACCTAGTAGAAGAGGGGCTGCTCATAAAGAAAATATTACCAAGCTCATAGAAATAAAGTTCTACTCATTATACACCAGGTATATGTACAATGCATGTAGAAATTAATCCTCATGCATGAGGAAGATCGGTTGTAGAGAATGACCCACTAGCAGCCAACATTGTTCCAAAGCTATCCCGAGATGGAACAAAAAGCCAGTGAAGTAGAGAAAGACCGGTGAGGTCTAGCATAGCACCAGGAGTGAGGCAAGCAAAAGGTCAGACAGGCTGAAAATCAGGGCAGGCAGAAAAGGATCAAGGTTAAAAACAGGCAGAAGTTCAGGTCAAGAGGCAGAAAGACAGGAGTCAAAACAAGAAAAGATCCCCAAATTACAGCCATTATACAAGAAAGAAACCAACTTGAAAGTTATGAATGGATTGCTTGAAAACCTTAAATAGGCCTTCCAATAGATGCACAGCCCCTGGACGCACGTTTGCAACAAGTGTGTTTCATGATGCACACACAGCATCAGGATGACACATGATGTCTAAACACGGTGATGAAGTGGCTAGTGCTCTGGGGAACTTGGGCCGCCAAGTACTGTATTTTTCGCCGTATAAGACGCACTTTTTCTTCCCCAAAACTTGGGGGGAAAAGTTGGTGCGTCTTATACGGCAAATACACAGTGAATGAAAGTGAAAAATTTATATATACGGTATATATTTGATTAGGGCATCAGCCCCCGTCTTGAACCGCCACATTACCAAGTCTCCTGCTGCTTGTGGATCGGCGCACCATCCCGCAGAAGATTCTGAGTCTTCAGTCTTTGGCGCTGAAATTTTCAAACTTCGCCTGCTTCTAATGCGCATGCACCGTTTGTGACCCCGGTGGTGATGTAGCGTTACTGACTGGCGCGCTTATCTGTCAGGAGCCGTATTTGCACAGCGTGAGTTTTGTCTTCAGTGGCAAATTGATTGATTATATGGATACAATGAATTTATACAATGAATTTATTTATGTGTACAAATAGAACAACCTAAATTAGGAATAATCTGCCAACCTAAATTAAATTAACTGACTTTGGTTTATTTTATGACATGGCATTGTTTATTAAATAATATTTTTAATAAATAATTTTAATTACCGTATGTTTGATACTGTTTTTATGGTGGATGTGGGACTGTGGCTGTGGGATAGTGGGAGTGTGGAATGGCTGGTGGATGGGGGACTGTGGCTGTGGGATAGTGGGAGTGTGGGATGGCTGGTGGATGTGGGAC
This sequence comes from Xenopus tropicalis, assembly GCF_000004195.4. Classification (NCBI taxonomy): domain Eukaryota; kingdom Metazoa; phylum Chordata; class Amphibia; order Anura; family Pipidae; genus Xenopus; species Xenopus tropicalis. Next base: position 75,450,929 of record NC_030681.2, on the reverse strand, counting down.
TGTGGCTGTGGGATAGTGGGAGTGTGGGATGGCTGGTGGATGTGGGACTGTGGCTGTGGGATAGTGGGAGTGTGGGATGGCTGGTGGATGTGGGACTGTGGCTGTGGGATAGTGGGAGTGTGGGATGGCTGGTGGATGTGGGACTGTGGCTGTGGGATAGTAGGAGTGTGGGATGGCTGGTGGATGTGGGACTGTGGCTGTGGGATAGTGGGAGTGTGGGATGGCTGGTGGATGTGGGACTCAGACTCTACAAATCATTTGCAGTTTTAAGTTGGCAAAGGAAAGTCTTTCTGCTCTATCCAATTCGATTTCAGCGCAGCACATGCAGGGCAGGGCTAGAAAAAACACAGGAGCATTCCGTTTGGCCAATAGAATGAAGTAGGCAGGGCTAACGTGGTCAAGCATTTCTTCAGGGACTGCAGCAAACAAAAGGAATTCTGGGAATGAATTCCAAACTCTTAAAAAAATCCCATTTACATGGGTATATCCTATAGGCTACAGCTCACCCACTGGGTTTTTAAACCAGAAGCCAGGATAATAGCTGATCAGATTCCCAACTACAGACCGGTTTCGCCTTTTTTGAGGCTCATCAGTGTAGTGCAGGGTTTTCTGATCAGCTTAGGTAGAGTTACCGTGTGGTTCTACAAACAAATAAAAAGGGTTGAGGAGACTGCCTCATACAGAAAAAAGCAAACAAAAGGAATTCTGGGAATGAATTCCAAACGTCTAACCACGTGCTGCCCGGGCACCATGTCAACGCTCTGCTGAGCTTACCGGTACCTTTCCCTCCATCAGTGCGGGCTGTGCCTCCTCATGTCTCCCCGGGCAGTCTCACTCCTTGCTGGGCATTGTGGGCACAATTTCGCCGCTTCTGTGCATATCTCCCGGGCACTGTATCAATCTATGCTGCCCTGAAATGTCCACACGTCTGCCCCTCCTGCTCCATGCGTTCCGCCTCCTCCAGCCAATGTTTACGAGACCACCAGACCACCAGATGAAATATGAGGGGTAAGAGACCACCAGATGAAATATATGGGGGGAAGGGGAAATGATGAACATATTGGTAATATTGACAGTTCTTTCATTTCTGGATTTCTTGCAGAAAAATACCAGTACCACCTCCTCAAGATGTCTAAGCAGAAGAGACTGGCATATAAAGTTGCTTTCAAGCTGGAAGTAATCAAATTTGCTAAGGAGCATGGAAACAGAGCAGCGGAGAGACACTTTGGGCCACCTCCAACTGAGAAAACGATAAGAGAGTGGAGGAAACAGGAGGATCAGCTCCAAAAGTTGGATAAAAGCAAGTACACCTTACGTGGACCAACTGCAAACTGGCCAGAGTTAGAGGTGGAAGTGAAGGAGTGGAGCACACGTTGTAAGGCTCTGCTGGGGTTTGATCCCAGGACCTACTGGTTCTTGGCTGCTCTCCCTGACTGTTGAGCCAGGAGAGCAGCTGATGAGAGGGGATTGCTTTGTAATCCCTTTCACCAGTGTCCTGGGCTTCATTACATTACCCCAGCAGCCTTATTGGCTAGGTGGGGTCAGCCAATCAGGACTGACTCTGCCCTATATAAGCCCAGCCCTCCTCACAATCAGTGCCTGAACATTATCACATTTAGCACTGTGGCCTGACCCTAGCTGGTGTTCCTGTTCTGGCTCTTTTGTCCTACTTCTTCTTTTCTTTGTTCTTCTTAGCCTTGTTCTCTTGCTTCCTTGCCCCTTGCCTTGCTCTTGTTTCACTCCTTGCTCCTCATTCCTCTCCTCAGTCCTCACTCTTGTTCTTGCCTTTGTCTGCTCCGTCCTGTTCTGCCTGATCTTGCCTTGTTCCACTCCATCCCTTCCTATCCCATCTGATCTACGCCCGCTCCGTCCCTTGCTGTTCCCATCTGATCTACGCCCGCTCCGTCCCTTGCGGTCTCATCTGGTCGACGCCCACTACGTCCTGTCCACGCCTCCTCCATCTTATAACAGCCCCTGCCTGAAGGACTCACCTTACCTTTCCTCATTCACCACAGTATACTCCTGACACACGTCACCGGCAAAATGGACTTTCTGTCTCAACAAAAATGATAATCTATGAGGCCAAACGCATTGCTGTGGAGAAAGGCATTCAGGATTTCACCGGATCACCATCGTGGTGCTATAGATTTATGAAGAGATCTGGCTTTTCTATGCGCACCAAAACAAGAATTGCACAAAAAATGCCAAAGGAATACGAATCAAAGATTCTGTCTTTTCATAAGTTTGTTATTGATGCGAGGAAGAAGAATAACTTTGAAATTAGCCAGATTGGGAACATGGATGAAGTCCCGCTAACGTTTGATGTGCCATCTAACAGAACCGTAGATAACAAAGGAGCCAAAAACCTCAGGGCATGAGAAAACCCACTACACGGTTGTGCTGTCCTGCTGTGCAGATGGTATCAAACTGCCTCCAATGTTGATCTTTAAAAGGAAAACATTCCCAAAAGAAACAATTCCATGGGGAGTTGTCGTGCACGTTCATGGTAAAGGGTGGATGGACGAAAATGGCATGAGGCTGTGGATTGACAAAGTGTGGTCCAAACGTCCTGGCGGGCTTCTGAAGAAATCTTCCTTGTTGGTGCTTGACCAGTTCAGAGCGCACATTATGGAAACTACTAAAAAGAACTTCTGGTGGTCTTACCAGCCAGCTGCAACCTCTGGATGTTTCCATTAACAAACTGTTCAAAGTTCTGATGCGAGAGGAGTGGAACACCTGGATGGCAGCTGGGAACCATGATCTGACGCCTACTGGGCGGATGAAGAGGCCTACTATCACACAAGTGTGTGAATGGGTTAAAAGGTCATGGGACTCCGTGAAGGAGGACATTGTTGTAAAATCCTTAAAGAAGTGTGGCATTAGTAATGCCTTGGATGGAACAGAAGACGACGTCTTATTTGACACCAGTGAGGAAGAAAGTGATGACAATGACTGCGTGGATCTGTCCTTCCTCATTTCTGATAGCAGCGAAGAAGAAGAATTCTTGGGGTTCGAATAAAAACATTAAAGCCTTATTTTTGTTCCTTTCACTGTTTACTGACTTTACTGACTGTTAATGAGAGTAAAGATAGTTCTTAATATGTTACATGGTTGACATAAAATTGTTCTTAAACTGCTGTTAACTTTATACAGTTGATATAAAATATTTTACTACAGTATTTGGTTCAGAATCTTTTTTTTCTAGATTTTCCTCCATTAAAATTGGGTGCGTCTTATATTCCGGAGCGTCTTATTGGGGCGAAAAATACGGTAAGTCTTTATGTAAGTATGCTGTATATAAATAAATTCCTGTGTTGAAATAAAAATATGCTTATTAGTATTCACAATGGCTGGTTTGCCTAATTGTTCTAGCCAAGTTGTCCACAGACAAAACACCAGGGGTGATACAAACTTAATAATGTAATGTAACCTAATGCTGATTTTGAAATCTATTAAACTTCTCTAGTTAAAACTCCCTAAACTTTATCTTTTAGAAGATACATTTCATTTTTAATGACCTAAACAAAAAGGTAAAGTGCTGTCTATGCAATCTGGAATCAGAGGATAAGCGGATGTTACTGGATGCAGAATATGGCTTTTGGCAAGCAAGGCAATCAGCATGGAAACAGGTGTTGCTGTCCTGCTGGTGCAATTACAGAGGGCATGGTTGTTCAGACCAGTGCCTTCATTGTGGGAAACAAATATAAATTCAACCTTAACTGACATTATTAGCCTAGAGGAGAAGTATGTTAGATAAAAAAAAGAACAGACATTTTACTTGGCAAAAACACTGTAGGATTTACAGAGAACAAAACTATAACCATGTCCATTATATGTTTCTTTTATTTAGATTCTATTTTGTAGAAGATAGGGAGCTTAACAAACTTTTTAAACTTTAGGGTTTGGTTCTTGCCAATCCCTGCATACTTTTTTAGATTGGGAGATTCTGAAATAAAATTGTAAATTAAGAAAGAATAATAAATATAGGTTAGGGGAACTTCAAGGTTTCCCATTTTTTATTGAATGGATCTTAAACTTTTCCTTTTTTTCACTTACATAGCTCATTAAATATTACATACTTAATTACAGATGCATGAGAGAACAAGAACCGTCTAATTACAGATACAAGATGATTTTCTTGTGCATCTTCCATGGAAATATCTATGATCTTCCTTTTGTTGAACAAAATCAGATTATCATTAATATTTTGCTTGATGATAATAATATTTAACCAAACATCATAAGGACTATATAGTACTGTTTAGGTGTTCAGTGTGCTGGGCCTGTACTTAAAGACTCTCAATTGAGAATCAACAGAACTAGTGATAAAACAGTCATCTTGTTGTAATACTATCCTCTTTCTGCGAAAGAGAGTTAAGGTGGCCATACACAGGCCAATAAAAGTTGCTGATGGACAGAGCTAGCAGCTTATCAACTGGTGTATGGAGTCCTCAGAAGGGCTTGTCCAACTGATAAGCGCAATCTGATCTTTTGGCAGATTGCTTGGATCAATCCATATCCGATACCTCAAGGTGGGCATATTAGGGAAGGATCTACTCATTTGGGGACCTCAAAAGACGAGTGTGTGGCCAGCTTTAGGGAGTATGTTCCATAAGGTGTGTGTGTCTGTGTGTCAGGATACAATGGACTGGGATGTAACTGGAACAATGGCTCCTGAGCCACATGACTTGAATTAGAAACCCTAAAGAAAACTAATGAGGCCTAGAGGGAGGCCTGAAGACCAACATTCCTCACTTTATTGCCCTTTGGATTGTTATGGAACTTATGTGTCTTGGCTACACATGGACTATCTGTAGGACACTCTAAGGAAATCCTGCCAGTTAGTGGTGCTAAACCTATACTATATAACTTGAAAATCCTATCCCCAGCCTCTACATTTCTTTGTTTAATAAATATACCATGTTAAAGCTGGCCATACACGCATCAATAGTATCGTATGAAACCTATATCAGTCGCTGCGATCCAGCGGGTCAAAAGATTTTAATGCCTAAGCAAAATCTGCATTTAGGGCTGAATTGTCAGGTGGATGTAGAATCCCTATTGTTTCTACCTCCAAATCTGACAATTCAGCCCTGAACGTCAGTGGAGGGGACAAACCAATGGTTGCAGGAAAGATTGTTTTTGGTACGTGGTCAAGAAGGCCTGTTACAACATATTCACATTACCATACAAGTTTTTGTTTGACAGAGATTCAAATGTAAACAGAACAGGCAGGATTCCTATTTGTGGTTTCTTTTACTTTATATGGGCCACTAGCAATGAAGAACTTGTTAAAAAATATAATGTGTAATGTCGCATTAAGAATCTACCTCTGGTATTTGCAGGACTAACGGTCCCATGATGCTTTCAGTGTTGATTATATGCTGATGAATGGTGGGATTTATAGTAAAGCAACATTTGAGTGAAGCAACAATCCAGTGGAAGGTTTATACCCAATTTAAATTAATATGGCAGAATAATATTTTTTTCAAGGTCTGGAGATTCAGCAATGCAGTTGATGCAAGAGAATGCCCATGTGTTCATGCAAGTTTATGTTCTTTGTTAATGCAGTCATCACCAAAAATATATTAAATACATATTTACTAGCACCATCAAATGCACTATATCTTCCCCTCTGATGTTGGCAAGAAACTTTGTACAGTAATGGCTTTGTGTGTGTGATAACATTAAAATGACTTAGGTAGTGCTGATTCTTATTGGAGCATCCTCTTGCATGGTTTTTTTTTTTACCTTTAGACATACTTTAAAGGATTTTATGTAAAATTTACATACCCTTTATGTGTGAGTGGCTTGCTTGGAGAGGTTTAAGATGCAATTAGAACATTTTATGAAAGGTTTACATATCCTTTATTATTTCAGTTCAGAGCAAATGCCAACTTTTGCTTTTTTTGCCATTTGTATATAGATGCATGTTAAGCCCTTCAAAGGGAACACTCCTCTCCAGGCTTGTAAATCAAAGATTTTGCTTTAAAACACAGGAATTAGCTCAGTCTTATGCATTTCATGCTGTAACTAGCACTTAACCATAGACATACTGAATTCCTTGTATAATAGGCAACAAATTGTAACACCAAAAAATGATGTCGCCCTACACTGGTAAAAGTTGTGTTTGCTTTTCTAGTAGTAGAAATACTACTACTGTATGAACAATCTGTTGTGTAGCTGTGGGGACAGCCATTCATTCCAGAAAAGGCACAGGTTATATATTAAATAACAGACACACTCTGTAGAACACCACTGTAATCTATTATATATATATATTATATATATTATATATAGAGCTAATCTGTACTATACAGTATGTACCATATATCTACCATGTAACCTGTTCCACTTCTCCTTTTTTTAGCTTGAATGGCTGCCCCCATTGCTACACAGCAGCTTATTATTATAAACTGTGGTAGTCTTTCTAAAGCAAATACACCAGTTTTACCAGTGCAGGGCAACTGTATATTATATTTTAATTACTTTAAAACACTTTAATTTGGTGTTTAATTGTTGGTTACAGCACAAAATGCATACCAAACAGCTCATGCCAGTGTTTCTATACAAAATCTTTGATTTTACAAAGATTCATCTATATATGTCTCCCTATGCCTCCCTGTGCTGTAAGCTCAAGTTAGTGCTATTGGACCCTTCATTAAACTGGGTACACAAAAGTTATATAGAAGTACACAGTAGATTTTTTACATTTATTTCTTTTAACAAGTTTTATTTCCATTCAAATTACAGGCGGCTTTCTTAATTGCTTCCTCAGACTCTGGATTAGAAATATGATATACATCACTTTAATGTTAAAACAGCATCATGACTATCATTACTCTTAAACAGTCTAAATTTAGTACCACAAAGACACCATCAAAAATGTTTTGCAGTCATAGGCATCACAAAAATATGTCCAAATCGTCACCAGTTTGGCAAAGGACATTTAATCCAAGATGCCAAAGGAAATATACAATATAGTATGGTATTTGAAATCAAAATCAATTTATGTTTTCTCCTATATTTATTTTGTTTCTGTTGTGTGCGTTTTAGCTCTTCTATATTTTTTTCATTGAAAACATAAATTTTGTTTTGTAAAACACTGAAATATAAAATTACAGATAGATTAAAATAGCAACTTCACCTAATTCATTCAAAGAGTTGAACCTGTAACCTGGATCCATCAAATCTTTTAAATGAAGCCCAGAGTTAGAATGCCATCTCTTAAATGTGTGTTTCTATGGTAACTGGGAGAGAATGATGCCATGTTTCACTGTATTTAGAAGAGACCGATTAAAATGGAGGGGAGGAGTAGCTGCCCTATATTTTCAGTACAGCATAAAAACTGATTCATTTAATGGTACCAGGGAGCAGGCAGCAAGGAAGACATGATGTGGAGATTGAATTGATCTTCAGAACACTGAGGGCAGGAAGAATATTTAGCCACCCGATTTAATACTATTCCAGGTTAAAATGAAATTACTTACTGATATGGCAGATTCAATTAAATTAGACAGTGAGTACTTTGCCTCGGTTTCATAAGGTATATTAAATGTTAGGGATTTGACAGTACAATAGAAGTAACTATTTCAAATAATACATTTTAATATTTTGAAAAGTTAATTCATTTTAATCCTTTATGTCATCAGGATCAAGTTGTAGGACAGAACAATGAATACATGTATATCATTTATTTTTCTCTAACATTTTATTTCATTATTTAGAAATCATGTAGCAGAGCAACATTTTAATGGAGAAATACAGACCTATAACAGCACTTCAAAATAATAGATTTCTAACATTAGAAATTACTAAAACTTCTGTTGGAGTTTATAAGATATTTAAATGAAGTGTCCACTTAAACGACAATGTCTAAATGCCTAGAAGGGGTTGAAGAAGTGTTCAGTTTGCATCATGCTTGCTGTGTTAGGGGTAAACATTGGCACAAACAGGACATGTCATTTTATTTTTATCTAAAATATGGCATTAATGTTTGATTTTGATTTACTGATATTACACTGCAATTAAACATCATAAGGGGAATGCAGTGTTATGTAGGTGTAGGTGGGAGTTAAAAAAATATGTTTAATGACCCCATGGACTATATTACATGAACAAAAACATGGACAGGTATATACAGAGCAGGCATGTTTTTCATGGAAAGGTCCCCTTACAAACAAAGCAAACAATTTTTTACACAGTGTTGCTTTATACATCCATCCCCAATGTTGCTGGACTACAGCCATCAGTATTCTGTACCTCTTGATAGAATGTTGTTGCATGGCAGGAGTTGTAGTTGTCAAAACCATATAAAGCTTTTGTCCCCATTATGTCATAAAATATGTTATATTGTCTCTTCTATACAACATTTCCTTTTAACCCCTGGGAATTGTTATTAAACCTTCCCATTAAAGGCTAAGGAAAACAATAATTACATTTGGCAAAGTACATTTGGCTATCGGCAGCCAAATGTACTTTGGCTAATAACTGGCTAACATCAGATGCTGTCTGGCAACAGACTTTTATAAATTAAAACATTATATACCATGGAACAACTGATGGCTCATGCACAAGGCAATATGGATGTTTTTCTGCAATCTGGTAGCTATGTATAAAATGTGTAACTATAAATAAATGTATTAAGTCAGGGAACATTCACCATGTTTGGTCTATTTGTACAGCAATTAAACCAGGGGACTACTTTTCTCTTGCATTTCTTTTCTGTGATATTTCTTATTTCCTTTTTTTTCCCCCTTAATTGATAGATCAAAGCATACTACAGTATAATCAGCCATTTATTGATATATGTATTATATTTTTTTCAATTTGAAAATAAAAATTTGATGAAAAAAATGTTCTATTGTCAAAGTCCCTAAAGAGAAACATAATCAATGGCATTACTGGGAAAAATTAGGGCAAGGCAAGCAAAAATGGGGCAACATTTGCAAAATGTTTGTGTCTATATATATATATATATATATATATATATATATATATATATATATATATATATATATTAAATTGCATATGCTGTTTCAAATTGCAGACACCCTACACACTTGACTGAATATGTTTTTATATAGGTGTGAGACTGTGTGGTACCTATCTATTTCATGTTGTTTAATTCAGCACATCCTGTGGCACAGATAGGGACTTCAGCATTGCATCAACATTTGTTGAGATATTGTTTTTGTTTATATATAGTTGAGATATAGTTTTTGTCCTACAATATATGAAGCACCAGATGTTGTCTACCAGTGGGATATAGTGCCCCAGAGTGTGGGTCCTTTAGACATTCCCTTTGGACACTACACGGTTATGTAATAAAACATACAATATTTGCTACAGGTCTATTCAGTTATAGCAACTAATAAGCCAGTAGACTTTAGTGGTCACTTGCTCAAAGAACACACATTTTAATGGTTGCTGGGGCTACTGTCCTTGCAAAGAAGTCCACAGGTATCAAAGTTTACATGGTTATGACTTTCATACACTGCTGTCTTGGTACATTTGGCACCTAAGACTTTTTTTGGATTTCGAATGTTAGTGCCAAATGTCGGCTAAAAAAATCCATGACTTTTTTGAGATTTACTATGCAACAATACTACAACAATGCTGAATCTGAAAATACTCCATCTTATACTTGTTGAGATCATGTAGAATCAATGGCAGATGTCACTTGAAGTTTTCTGATTTTTGAGGCTGGCTTTTGTACAACAACACAAAAAATTCACAGAAAATATAAGTCAAATAAATGTCAGATATTTGTGGAAATGAGTTTACTTGAATAAAAAAAATTGAGTTTTAGTATATTTGTCTCTAATTATTATGTGCTGCTCATTTCCATACCTCCCAGAAGTCATTATACTTTAACCATACTACTGGACTCCAACCATATCTATTATAGAGTCTCATTTATTATGAGATACTAGGTGCAATATGTTGGGGTTTTTGTTTCTGGTTTGGGTTAATGATGCACACTATGCTTATTTTAATTGGCCAGCTCTCTGCCCAAAACTGACTTTGATCTATATTTTTGATCATTTTTACCCCTTTGTTGCATAAGCAGCATAAGTGCTGTTACAAGTCAAGGTTTCGTTGGTTAAAAGCTGCTTTATAATTCATTTTCCAACATGTGAGACTTATTGCAAAACAACCTTGTGGTTCAACCAGAAAATAATTATATATTTATTTCTTACAGTGTTATAGAAATAAAAATGAAAAGTGTGAGGTTTGTTTTGAAATGTTTTATACAATGCATACAAATTAAGTTGAATGTAGGTAAATTGTTCTGAGAAAAATAAATGAAAAAATACATGTCTTACAATTTATGAGCAATTAAACCCAGTCACATGAAGCATTTCTTCTGCTTCTCTTTGCTTGCGGTTTTTCAATCAAGTGGAGAGAAATTTATCATCTCTATTACACATTGCCCAGTAGCTGCATTGACAATCACAGCTTTGGCATGTGCGCAGTTACGGAGATTGGCTCGAAAATGGCATTCATGTTTTTGAGCTCCTGATCCTAAATACATTATGCAGTAGGGGGACAGAAGTAGTGGCATCCAAAATACATTAAAATCAGTGAGAGACAGGGGGTAGTGGCACCCAAAATACTTTAACTACAGTGAGAAGCAGAACTTTAGCGCCAAATACACTACCCTTCCGAGTTTACAAAACATTTGCATTTACCCTACCTAATAGTAGACATGAGAAGCCAAGTAGGAGAAACCCTGTTTTGCTATTATGCGATTTGGGTCGTATCAAAAGTACATTGAGTAGGATAAACAATAGGTTATCTGAAAGCAGTTCTATCCCGTAGTGCTGGCTCCTCCTGAAAGCTCAGACTCGGCACAATACAGTGAGATGGCTGCCTACACACCAATATTACAACATAATAAAAAAAAATTGTTGGTCAAATAATAAAAATTTAAATTGTAGAGTGAGTTATTTGCTATGTAAACAATGTAATTTAGAAAGTACACCATGAAAATTATGACAGAATCCCTTTAATGCTTAAACTAGCATGGTGACTCTCCCACTGTATTTAATTATCATGGAAATCTTGCAGAAACTAAAGCCACTTGCAGTCTCTTTTAGAATAAAAAAATGTCAGTTTACATTGACAGCTTTGTTGCTAGGTAAATACTGACTTGCCAGTTCCCACAAGTGCAGACATGGAAGAAACTGTGCATTTCTGACCTTTCCCAACAATATTCCCTTTGCTGGATTAGTCTGTGATCATTGCAGAGTCATAGTTTTGTTTACAAAGAAGCAAAATATGTCAAACATGCTCATGTCATTTTCCATGGCATTTTGATAAATGTTAAATACACACTAAACAAGGCACTTCACTAATCTATGGAAAGGCGTATGGCTACCAAACACTAAAACCAACATACAAATCAATCTACACTTGTTGCCTAGAGATCAGCTACATAGAAAGTTTCATTTCAGATAGAAGCAGAAAGTTGCTTGACCCCCTGCAACCAGCAAGTGGCTAGGATTTGCAAAAGAGATACCTTTCAGTAATCTGAAATATTCTGTGGTCCATTGGATAATCTAAAAATGTAATTCTTATGAGTTAAGAGCTGAGTGCTGAAAATTTTGCAGCCATAAAAATGTAAGGAATATATTATGGCTCATATATTGGGCAGGCTACAACTTTTATCCTGTTTTTAAGACTTTTAGCCTGATTAATGACTTAAAACAAACCACCATTTCATGATCTGAAAGTCATTGTCTTATATTACTGACTGCAAGTTGCTGAAGCTTCAATTCACATTTCATTCATTGGTCAATTAACGAATAAATGAAAAAGACTCTTGAATAATGTGGGACCTGTTAGGTTTTTGTAGCTGGGATTTGTCCTGGTGTATTTTAGCTACAACAGGTGGAAAACTGTCACTATAACCATTTACAGGCAAATCATTTATCATTATTTATTTTATCAAACAGGTACAGGACATACGTAAGCCACCTGAGGATTTCTGCATATTTGTACTAACTTTTTTTTTTGCAAAGAATATGCCTTGCACCAGGATAAAAGAAATGACTTTACTAGCTCAGAATGGTCCTATATCCACTTCTGGCAGGATAAAGAACCATTTCACAAAAGTGAAAGAAAAAAGTTGCTATTTTACTACCTGCCAATAATCTGGGCAGAGACCTTGAAATGCCACTAATATAATGGTATTTAATTACATTTTTAAAAGATTTCCACAACTTGACTTCACCCTTAGAACTAATTTAGAAAGAGCCTCCTAAATTGACTATGAAGATTTTCATTCATCCAGGTCATGGTATATGTAGTATAAATAAATCTAAAGCAACTGGACTTGTTATGTAACCACTGAAGAAGGATTAACAAAGTATCATGCAATCCATCAAAACAGGTGTAACTTGTTAAAGTTGCATGACATTACAGGTGTTACTTGTTAGAGTTGCAACTAAGCCCAACAGGAACACCAAAAACAATAACTGTCCTCAGACAGAGAGAAGGCACAATATAGTCATCCTATATGTAGCAGGAGTGTCTGAGAAACTCAGGAGAATTTTCAACAAACACCACATCCCTGTGTTTTTCAAACCTAGCAACAAACTGAGACAAAAACTTGTACACACAAAGGATCCAACACCAAAGGAAAAACAAAGCAATGTTGTATACGCAGTCCAGTGTAGGGAGGAGTGCGCAGACCTTTACATTGGTGAGACAAAGCAACTGCTCTCCAAGCGAATGGCTCAGCATAGGAGGACAAACACTACAGGCCAGGACTGTGCTGTATTTCTACACTTAAAAGACAAAGGGACACTCCTTTGAAAATAGCAACGTCCAAATTTTGGACAAAGGAGACTGCTGGTTTGAAAGAGGTGTAAAAGAGGCCATTCATGTTAAAGTGGAGAAACCATCCCTAAACAGAGGCCCCGCCTCTTCGACACCATCTTCGACACAATCTGTCCACTACATACAATGCTGTTCTAACATCTGTACCTCGGCAGTTTCAGAACTCTTCACACATCCATTCATGCAACTCTAACAAGTAACACCTGTTTGATGAGTTGCATGATACTTTGGTAATCCTTTCAAAGTAACTCCACAGCATTCACACCTCTGTGAGTTTTAGATGTCACTTCTCTGAAGAGTTACAAAGTGCCATTGTGATTGGATTAGTGGAAGAGTATATATGCTGAGGACTTCCCATACCAGTCAGTTGAACTGAAGAAGCCGCTCGGATGAGTAGTGAAACGTCTTCAATGATAACTTAACAAGTCCAGTTGCTTTAGGTTTATTTATACTAGATATAGCCTCCTAAATTGCTGTATTGTTTTTGCTACAACTAGCCTATATAAAGGATTAGAATGGGTTTTGTGACTGGACAAGATAAATAAAAAAAATGTTATTTGATATAACCTACCTATCCAGTTTAGTACGACCAATCTGTGGGTCATCTAAAATCTGACCAAGAAGAATAATCCTTTAACACTTTCTAGTGTTCTCACAATAGGTCTAATTTATTTAGGTACCGTATATACTCGAGTATAAGCCGAGTTTTTCAGCACCAAAAATGTGCTGAAAAAGTCAGCCTCGGCTTATACTCGAGTCAGCTGAAATACACGCAAGACTGACCTGCACATGCCCCTTGCCAGCGTTAGCGATTCCCATTCCCTCTCCCCTCAGACGCACCAGGCTCACCAGACTACCTAACAGTCCAATCTTCTACGCTTGGGTGGAAGTGATGTTGCGCACCTGGGCGGAAGTGACAACACGTGCCCCCTGCTTGCCGGCGTCTCTCCTGGGTCCCCTGCCTGCGAATCCCATTCCTTCAAGCCCCTCCAGCCCCACTAATAGTGCGCTGTTCTGCACGTCTGGGAAGAAGTCACGGGCCCCTGCAGTTTCAAGGTACTAGATTTTTGGTTACTTTCCAACAAAGAGCCCTGTCTACAATCACCCTAAGCCCTTGAATACTGCCATATTACTGCTATATGTGTAGCATTTCTCATGTTGTCATTAATATATATAACAAAGATTAGTTTCTTATCCATTACCTGCAGATAAAAAGTAAAGTTTTTTCGTTCAGCTTCTGTACTGTGAACTTTAGGCTCTCCATTTTGCTGCATTTCACACCCTAGGCTTATACTCGAGTCAATAAGTTTTTCCAGTTTTCTTAGGTAAAATTAGGTACCTCGGCTTATATTCGGGTCGGCTTCTACTCGAGTATATATGGTAGTTTAAAATCTTATAAATGTATAATTTGCAAATCTTTACCCAAAAGCAGTGTTTCCCATCAGAATACCATAAGGCAAGTTGCTGCTCTATTTTTGTATGCATTCTGTATTTTAATGTTTTTATTTTGGTGATTCACCAAAAGCAAAGTAGTTATGTAATTTCAAAAGTCAAAGACTTCCACCTCCTCAAGGGCTTCCTCGCATCAATGAATCCAAGATGTAAAGAGTGTTAATAGCAATTTAGAATTTAATATTGTGCTTTTGTTTATGAATGACCCCCTTTTGCCCTTTGGTTCTGCCTATTATTCAATTATTTAATGTGAAATTAATTACAGAGATGCAAGCAAAAGGTATCTAAAATATGTATTTCTTTTAAAATGAAAACTGGGCAAGTGAATGTGTGAAATTAATGTATTTGTTTCTTGTACAACTGGGTTGTGCAATAACAGTTCTGTGTCATACCAGATGGTATGTCACAAGGTATAAATTGTTAAATATATACTATATATACTATATGTTTTGTTCTTTGTAAGGGTCTCTAATCAGTCCATAAGGAAAATATAGTGTAGTTTTGGTCTTACTAATGTAACTAGTGGACCAGTTGTCATAAGCCACTGGAAAAGGATTGTTTTCCTGGCTGCCGGACCAGCCTTTCCACCAAACCTCTTTCTGAGTTTGATAGACCCATATGTTGTAAGGGTGTGCAAAAATTCACCCAGGTTCAAGTACAACCAACTGACGCTATTCCTCTCTGACAATAACTTGCTGGATCCCCTATAATCTGGTTTTAGACAACAACACTACACAAAACTGCTCTAACCCGACTAACAAATGACCTCCTATCGGCTAAAGCCAAAAACCACTACTCACTACTAATACTTCTCGATCTCTCGGTTGCTTTTGACACTGTAGATCACCCTCTTCTCCTCCAGTCTCTCCGCTCTTCTTGGCCTTCGTGACACTGCCTTATCCTGGTTTTTATCTTCTCTCTCAGATCGCTCCTTCAGTGTCTCTTACAATGGAGTATTGCCTCTCCCTTGCCTCTTGTTGGGGTTCCTTAAAGCTTTGTCCTGGGACCCTTACTATTTTCTCTCTATACCTCCTCACTTGGCAAAATAATCAATTATTTTGGCTTTCAGTACCACCTCTATGCTGATGATACTCAGATCTATCTTTCCTCTCCTGATCTCAACCCAGAGCTTCTAACTCGTATCTCTTCCTGCCTGTCCACTATCTCCACTTGGATGTCCCAACGTTACCTTAAATTAAACCTCGCTAAGACTGAATTGGCCATCAAACACCCACATTGTTCCCAATGTGTCTATCACAGTCAGCAATTCTACCATCACCCCATATTCCTAGGCCCGGTGCCTTGGGGTTATCCATGATTCTGCTCTGTCCTTCACTCCTCATATCCAGTCACTTATCAAATCACGTCACTTTCACCTGAGAAATATTTCTAAAATACGATCATTTATCACCCAAGATGCTGCCAAAATTCCTTTTCACTCTCTAATCATATCTCGCCTGTACTACTGTAATTGGCTTTCCCCTTTAGAGACTGTCCCCACTCCAGTCCATAATGAATACTGCTGCCAGGCTCATACACCTCTCCAACCGCTTCTCCTCTGCCGTGCCACTCTGCCAATCTCTGCACTGGCTTCCCCTACCATCTAGGATAAAATTCAAACTAATGATTCTTACATAAGCAGTCTATAACACTTAAGTACCCATTAAGGTATGAAATGTGTAAGGCTTCATAGCATTTATGTGTATATGTTAATAAAACTTTTTTGATTTTACTGATACCTGAGCTTTACATCTACTTTTTTGGAAATCCGGAGTGCCTGTCTGTTTCATTTTTTCTGTTCCTAACTGCTTTATATGTTACTCTGCATGTCCAATGTATGAAACCCACTTATTGTACAGCTCTGTGGAATATTTGGGAGCTTTATAAATAAATATTAATAATAATCATTATTTTTTATGGATAAACCTTCAGAAAACATCCAGTGGATTTAAACTATTCAAGTATATTTTTTGTAAAAATAAATATTTTCTGCATCATTAGCTCAAGGCAACATAATAAATGGAGAATTGATTAAATAAAATAAACGTAACAATGTGTCGAGCTGAAGTTGATATAACTAACATCCATAGCTGTATTTGTTCTAATTAATTCATTCAGTAATGTAGAGTTAAAAAGGACAAACAGACAAACAGTGAACCCATCAACCCATCTGATTAATGGGTGTTCATTTTAATGATATTATGATAATTATTATAGTAAATAAAACATGCAACATTAGCAATTTTTATTAAATAGGTATAAATAATACAAACAAAGTTGAATAAAGACACAAGAACTCTAACCTTTAAAAACCTGATCTTATATACTGATAGAAAATGTAACCCTCTTCAATCACCCCACTAGACTCTATATTTGGAGGTTCATTTTACACTCTACTATATGGGCCATAATTAAATGTTTTAAGGGGTTTTCTTCACTGCCTTCCACATTATATGCTCCAGTCCCTACTTGCTAATGTCAGGCAGAAAGTCAGTAACCACATATAAAAAGACATTAGGGGCATATTTATTATAGTGTTTAAGCCAATATCACCAGAGATGTTGCCCATAGCAACCAGTCAGCAATGCAATTTGAACTGTCACCTACAAGTTAGAAAACAAAAGCAAAGATCTGATCGGGTGCTATGGGTCACATCACCAGTGATGTTGGCTTAAAAACTATAATAAATATGCCCCAAACTAATTTTTTAAAATGCCAAGATGAAAAAAACATAAATGTAACAGTAATAACATTTTGAAAAAGTATGACACATTGGTCATCATTCTTTCCATATATGCCACCCACAATTATTTTTATATAGACACTAAGACACTATGAGATAGGCTTTAAGGCAATGGTGCACTGTCTGGGTATTTGGGCATAAGCCAACCGCCAGGAACTCCCTTGTCTAGAGAACCTGGGACCTGCTGCTTAGTGACCACATTTAATGACATTTCCCTCTGTGTTCCCTGCTAATACCTGTTATAATCACAGGCAATAGCCCAATTAAATTGCTTTTAAAGCCCACCTCCTTCTATATTCTGATGTAGATGAGCTCTTGCAATAACCAAATCTTCCGTTCCTATCCTGAGTTTTTCTCTGGTTCTGACACCTGGTGTGTTATTGGATTTCCACTTGTCTTCTGCCTGCCCTGACCTTGTGCCTGTTTTCAGACTCTGTCTGCTGCCTTCCCAGACTTTTTTTTATGTCTGCTCCATATACTTTTTGATGGGGTATTTCCTTTTAATGTAGTTAAAACTTTTTGTTTCAACCACATTTCTTGTTTAGCTTCAGCATGTTTGCAAGTGGTTACTTAGCACATTGACTCTGGTACGCTAATTCAGTGGGTAAATCTAACACCAACATTACAGCTGTTAATGACTTCATTTTTTGTATGGAATTTCATAACAGTTCTCCAGGTCTCCATACAGTACAGAAATCATTCCAAAAATTATGTTGACAACTCCTATGTTTCAGACTCAAAATATTACACAGTTATTGCATTTACAGATCTAATACACTATTCTTTCAATTTGAACTCCAGTGATCATACTGTATAGGTTTGATTACAGCAGTTTAGTTTATACCCAAATACATACAATCATAATTTGAAAAGGCTTTTCAAACAAAACAGATTATGGATTGAGTGCAGCTTAGTTTACTATGGCCCTAAGTCCTGTACATTTTTAAACTTTGATCGTGTGCATTAGATGTCACATCTTCCAGACAGGGCCAATTTGCATAATGATTTAAAGAACATTAAATGTGAAAGAGGATATATTTTATGCCTCAGTGACACTAGAGAAGCTCTCATTTCCCTTTGAACCATAAATATAACATAATTGCAAGAATGACTCTAGTATACGAAGATGTGGAGCTTTTACCCTTTTTTATGAGTAACAATTTATTTTATTGGTACAATTAGCTGATGTTTAATTACAGTAGAATTCTTGTGGGAGTACATGTGACATTCACATTAATGTCCAATCAATACCTTGTAACCACTCTTAGTACAGAAGGGAGACAGGCAGCTACATTCCTTTCAATACTATGTGCTAAAGAATGTCATATAACATGAAGAGAGATATGTCTTCATTTAAACACTGCCCAGTAACTGGACAGATATATTTTCAGTTGCCTTATTAGTATCTAATATTTTATTATGACATACTGCATCTTAGGCAATAAACAAAGGCATTCTAATCTTTAGTCATAAGGCTCAAAATCACCTTCCCCCAACCATCCACCACCCCAAAAAAAATAACTGAACCTTTGACATTACATGCTTTTCCCAAATGCCTAAAAATCTAACAGGGATTCCTGCGTGATGCACTCCAGCATTAGTTAACACTGTAAAGGCCTGTGAAACATTTGAGAAACAAAGAAAAATACAGAAAGAATGAATCACAGTTCAATTTCTTGGCTGTCTTCTGTAGGCTTCCATTTTGATCTAGGGATTGTACCATGACAAAATTTTCATTTGGGAAAATGAAATAAAACTTATTTCTTATTTCCTTCTTTATCTTTCTTTGTTAATTATACCTTCTTCCAACACTGGACACTGAACCTAGAAAATAATAAAAACCTGGAATGAATTAAGATCTAACATATATAAGGGTGGGGATAGGGTTTTAAAAACGAAATGCAAATATGCCTTTTGAATAAAGTATACATTCATAAGGCCTCAACAGAGATTTTCTGTTTTTGTTCATCTGATGAGGTTAATAATGTCCACTAAAATGTCTGGTAAGATTTTTGTGTGATTAAGCAATTTAAGGGGGGGGCGTTAACATTTTCAGGTTAGGGTTTTTGACACGAAAAGTCCCAAACACAGAAAAAGTTGCAGGAAAAAACTTGCGACTTTTTTGATATTTATTATGCCTTTTTCCTGTGACAATTCTAAATTAAAGAAATCTTCATCAAAACCCTGTTGAGGTCATGCTGAAGTCAATGGCAGATGTCACTTCCTTTCCCTGGAATATTTTTTTTTTAGAACTTTTCAAGTTTTTCGTTTTTTTGACACTGGTTTTTATGTGACAATTCAAAACAGTCACAGTTCTCATGCAACAAGTCAAAAAAGTTGTGCTTTCAAGACTTTTCTGCAACTTTTCCCCGCACGTGCTTATTTACTTCAGATTTTTAGATAAATGTCTGACATTCGTAGAAAAGTGGTTTAAAAAAAAAAAAAATAAACATGTTAAATTTGTGTTTTAGTGAATCTGCCCCTAAATGTTGTACCTGCAGTGATTCTTACTACCTTGCAATGGGAAGGAATTTTTGGAAGGTTAGTCTCTGCAACAAAACATGGGTGATAAAACACGACACCTGTAATTGCCCTTAAAGGAGAAGAAAAGGCTAAGTCACTTGGGGTGCCAAAATGTTAGGCACCCCCAAGTGACTTTAATCCCTAACGTTTTACCCCGGACTGGTGCCCCTGTTAGGAGAAAACCGCACAAACCGGGGTACCTGCAGCGAGCGTCTCCTCTTCCTTCTTCGCATGCTTGCGCATGCGCAGTAGAGTGAAAAGCCGACTTTTTTTTTAAAGTTCGGCTTTTCACTCTACTGTGCATGCGCAAAGAAGGAGGCGGAGACCACGATGGCAGCTAAAAGGGGCACCAGCCCAGGGTAAAAGGTAAGTGATTAAAGTCGCTTGGGGGTGCCTAACATTTGGGCACCCCCAAGTGACTTAGCCTTTCCTTCTCCTTTAAGGTTATTAGCATTTCCTAAGATAGAATTTGTTTCAACTGTTTTGCTCACTGCTAAGTAGAAAGTTTACATGTTGCCATGGAGTTTCTGACTGACCCAGAAGCATTAGGATTCTACTTCTACTTCCAGGTGTTCATTGCCTTTTTTTCTATATGTATATTTGTCAGTCATGCAGCATTTTGTTATGGGCTTTATAAAGGGTAAAGAAGTTACCCGACTTGTCAAAAGCTGATTTATTACAAGCTTTTTTATATTTGAAAGTTTTCTATTCATTCATTTTGATCGGCATTAAAAGCAGCAACTTTGGACTCTTTTTAGTAAATCTTTGGGATATGGGGGATTCCCAGCTGCTGCTGTATAAATCAGTTCAATGTCTGCCTTGTGTGCCATGTTAGACTATATATATCTTATTTCAATAAGGAAACTCCAGTTAGATAGTGTAACTGTGTACTGAGTTTGAATAAATCACTCTAATGACTATTGCTCTAAATATTGGCTACTAGTGTAAAAGTTTAATATTTTGTGATCATTACCGAAAAATCAATTTCTCCCAGCCAACTCCTAAGTGTGCATGTCATGTTACTTGATTAACAGAATCCTTTCAGGCATTCATATAACTCTCACAATAAAACTTTACTGCTTTCTATCAGATAGAGACCATTTGAGCATGTATTCCATTATGCCATGAAATACACTGCATTCAAAGCCCTGCAGAAAAATCCATAGAGAAACAAGATCTCTCTCCAGCAGAAACACACAGTTAGTTGATTACCCACATATGCCTCTGAGCTCTGGTAACTACATGATAAATTGCATCCTAACCCTATTTCCCACAACATGGTACGTTAAAAAAAACACTATGTGCAATGGCATTCTTGGGTGATTCATACTTTGCCCTAGGCAGAAAATCTGCTATCTCATACAAGGAAATGATAGCTTTCTAATGGGAAGGGCAGGTTACATCCATGAAATAATTTGCTGGTAGTTTAAAACATAAAATATTCTTTGATTCACAGGCATTGGGGCTTAAAATGAATATTATTTTAACTCAGTTTTTAACTGCTGTTTCAGTCATATTTCCATCCCATAAATATTTTTACAGACAAGTGTATTTTATCTATTTGATATTTCGGTACTGCCGAATAAAAGTGTGTTTGGTATTCTTAGATGATGCACAGCTAGCATTTTTCACATGGGTTTGAATTTATGTGAATTTATGTTACCTTGTCAGACCAACCAAAGTTGCACCCACATAGACATAAACATATAAGATATTATGGTCGCTACATAGATGATATAGCAATCATATGGTCAGGCACTTCTGAACAGTTTAGGGATTTTCTTACTATTTTAAACACTAATGATTATAATTTAAAATTCACGTTTGAAATGAATGAGGACCATTTAAATTATTTAGATATCTGCCTATCTGCCGAGAATCATCACATCACTACCACAATTTTCCGTAAACAATGTGCAGCAAACACTATCTTGAATGCTAAGTCCAGCCATCCCAAACATTTAATTCACAACATACCATATAGCCAGTTTCTTCATTTAAAAAGAATTTGCTTTAATGAAAAAGATGTTTTGGATAAATCTAGAGATTTATACACAAGACTTAGGGGCACATTTACTAACCCACGAACGGGCCGAATGCGTCCGATTGCGTTTTTTTCGTAATGATAGGTATTTTGCGATTTTTTCGGAAAATTATCGCAACTTTTTCGTTACCAATACGATTTTTGCGAAAAAACGCGAGTTTTCGTAGCCATTCCTAAAGTTGCGATTTTTTCGTAGCGTTAAAACTTGCGCAAAAAGTTGCGATTTTTTCGTAGTGTTAAAACTTGCGCGAAACGTCACGCCTTTTAAGTTTTAACGCTACGAAAAAAGCGCAACTTTTCGCGCAAGTTTTAACGCTACGAAAAAATCGCAACTTTCGGAATGGCTACGAAAAACTCGCGTTTTTTCACGCAAATCGTATTGGTAACGAAAAAGTCGCGATAATTTCCGAAAAGTCATAAAGGCGCCGAAAAAATCGCAAAAAATACGAAAAAGTCGCAAAATGTTTGTTTTCCAATCGGAATTTTTCCAATTCGGTCGGAATTCGTGTCTTAGTAAATCAGCCCCTTAGTGAAAGGGGATACACTTTGGATATTCTAAATAAAGCTTTTACACGAGCAGCTTCTACTGATAATCTTTTTAATAGATATAAAAAATAGAATAATATGATTACATCATCTGACGATGCCTCTATCACTACTAAAATAACCCCAACCAAACTCAAAGAAACATCTTTTTCGTTATCTTGTATACTTACTTATAGTCCACAGTTTAAAGCAATAACAAATATTATAGACCATAATTTGGTTATTTTGAAAACTGATCCTATACTTAGATCTATACTTAATAATGGTCTAAAATTCATATCAAGGAGAACCGAAACAATAGGGAACAAACTATCCCCGAGTATCGTTCAATCAAATCGACCTGGTAAAACTTGGCTAAATACAAAAGGAAGCTTTAAATGTGGATCAAAAAGATGTATCACCTGTAACTTTATGGTAAAAACGGACACTTTTTTGTCAACATCTACTAAAAAAGTATATTCAATTAGGCATTTTATAAATTGTAATACGAAATCTGTTATATATCTTCTTACCTGTACAAAATGTGGGAAACAGTACTTTGGCCAGACTAACAGAATGTTAAAGGAAAGGATCCGAGAACACGTCTTAAACATTACTAATATTAAGTCCAATACATCTGTAGCTAACCATTTTCAAGACTGTTCAAATAGATCTTTAAGTAACCTATCTGTTATAGGCATTGATAAGGTTATTCCCAGCCCAAGAGGAGGCAATATAGTCAACGCTCTCATAAAGAAAGAAACTAAATGGATTTTTTATCTTAAGACTAGACAACCAAATGGCCTTAATTTTGACGTATATATATTTTGATGTTATGTTTGATATATTTTGTAAAATATGAGTATACCTATAGTGGCTTCATCTATAAGTGCATCTTGTTTATTTACTGTATAAATACATTTCTATTTACTCATTTACTATGAACCTAAATTGTGTAAACTACTTGTGACTTTGAAATTTGAATGCTAATATATTTATTTATTTTTACATTTTTGTATCTGACTATCTAGATTTTATACACTTGTATATATTTGAATAAACGAGACAATATAATTGGTACACATTGTATATATAGTTCTACATATATTTAATATTATTTATCTATACATTAGAGAGTTTATAAATTTTGATCTTTCTTCCATTTACTCTTTAATGTATACATATCTGTATACAGGTATGGAACCCATTATCCAGAATGCTTGGGACCAAGGGTATTCCGGATAAGGGGTCTTTCCGTAATTTGGATCTCCATTCCTTAAGTCTGCTAAAAAATCAATAAAACATTAATTAACCCCAATAGGATTGTTTTGCATCCAATAAGGATTATTTATATCTAATTTGGGATCAATTACAAGGTACTGTTTTATTACTACAGAGAAAAAGGAAATCAGTTTTAAAATTCTGAATTATTTGATTAAAATGGAGTCTATGGGAGACGGGCTTTCCGTAATTTGGAGCTTTCTGGATAACGGGTTTTCCTAATAAGGGGTCCGATACCTGTATATAGTATTGACTTCTTTGCTTAAACACATATGCATTTTCTTTTTGGCTTTTTTCATGTGCCTGTTACCTAATTAACCACCTTAGTTTCTGGTTGGTTAACTACATTTACATCAGCTAATTACATTGGCAATATGATTGGCTCCTTATGTCTTAAATACTGTGTGTATGTTATTTCTCATTCAGCCTATGATTAAGTACCATGAGGTATGAAACGCGTTAGGCTTAGCTGTATTATGTGTTAAGCTTTAATAAATAATAAAACTTTGTGATTTTACTCCAAATCCTTTTTGAACAATTGCTTTCTTCACTTGAATACCGGAGTGCCTGCCTTTTTTCTACGTTTGCGATTATCCATGATGGCTCCCTCTGGCTGAAGGTCTGGGGCATGAGCACCCAGGCCCATCTATACTGCGGGTGAGATTTTTGTAACATTATTTGAGCATATGTTTTATTTTTGTCTATATATGCACCCACATAGAGGCAGATAAAGTAAGACATCTCTGCATATAGTATATGTTTATATAGTATATATAAACATATATATATAACCTATAAATTGAATTTAACACAGTACATTTATTAATGTGAATCTTGACCAACTATTTCTGGTTTGCCAAAAGTCAAAGGGATAAAATAAAGGGGAACCTTTGGGCTGTACCAACATGCTTACACAGAATTTGTAATGAAAACTTTTTAACATTATTGTGTATTAGGACTAATTCAGTTTATACAAGCTTTCTGACAGAAGTTAAACCTCATTGTTAGCTATTATAGACTAAATCGGGGAGAATATTTACCTGACTGTATCTCTTTAATGGGCTGTCCCTAAATCTTGTGAATACTGCCAATTTCTCTGGTTTCTCACCAGTGCATCAAGATCTGTGGGGGAGGTAAAACTCTTTCACTATTCTGTTTCGGAAAATGTATAATAAAAATTTTACTAATTTGTAAAAAAAAAAAAAAAAAAATTCTCTGTAATAATAAAACAGTACCTTGTACTTGATGGTAACTAAGCAGTATGAATCCATATTGGTGTCAAAATAGTCCTATTGGGTGTGTTTAAGGTTTAAATGATATTTATCAGACTTAAGGTATGGAGATTCAAATTACAGAAAGATCCCTTATCTGGAAAAACCCAGGTCCCACTTAATGCTCTGTTTAATTTGATGTCTGCATTGCTGAAAGGAAGGGGCCTCTCTAAGTGAAGGGTCTGGGCATGGCACCCGGACCAAGATCGCCACGTGGCGGAGTGAAGTTATTGCATGGAATGAGGATTTACTTACAATTGTTTAATGAATTGTTAAACATGATGTAACTAGATCAGCCATGAAACTAGGCGCACACCGTAGAACATTGCTAGAGCTATAGCAACATGACTATTACAACCTTGTTGACGCCATCTAATCCAATGGTAAGCATGTACTCCTGATTAAGACTTAGAAGGGCACCAGTTTAGAAGGGCACCAGCCTGATGTTGAGTTGAACAGTAGATGACCTAAAAAAAACTTTTGGGATCTCTGGAATCTAGTCACTAAGGGGTAGGTTTACTAAAATGCTAACATTTCTTTTAATAAAAGTTCCCACAAGGCAACAGTATGAAATAAACAACTCATTTTTGAATTATGACAACCTATACTTAATATAATAAACACATATAATTCATTAGTGACTGGCTTTAGAAGCAGTAACTTAGATATCAGTAACAAGATATGCAATATAATTTATATGCAATACACCGCATATCTGATATAAAAAGTTGGGGGATGCCCCAAAAGAGCCTAACTGATAAATTGTCAGTATCTAGTGATAACAAGTTCATCTGTTTCATGCAATTCCCCTTGAAGTTCCTCATAACTCATTGCTAATGAATTAAATGCAGTAAAGTATTGTACAGCAATACAGAAATAGCCATAAGAAATAACAATTTTCAACATATTAGTTACCTATAACTGAGTCACTAAACTAAAACCAGCAAAATAATAATATTTGTGTTAGTTATTCCTCTAATCATTAGCAACAGTAGCTTGGAATGTATAGAAATGTTCTGTTAGGAAAGCAGCCCATCTCTATTTTTACTTGTTTATGAATACTAATGTTGCTGTGTTTGCCTTATGTTATTCTAGAAGCAAATAGAAACTGGGATTTATGCACTAACAGTAGGCTGCTTAGGAAAGGCAGAAATGTCACTGGCTTCTCTTTTGCAGATAACTCATTTTTTCCTGAACATTTTGGTTATTAACACATATCTGAGCTAAAAGTTAAGATATCTTTATTTCATTTTATTCAGTGCACAGCGAAGCAACTGACGCATTGAGTGAAAAAATAAGTGTTTGTTAATTTACCATATGAATCAGCAACTGTTAGTGAATAGACCCCTCACTAAGGGGGACATTTACTAACGTTCAATTTTTTTTTCACGATTCATATTTGTTTGTGGCAAATGGCATGTGTCCTTTTTACAACTGAAAGATCTAAAACAAAACAAAGAAAGATGTTTTTGGCTTTTTTTGACGCTGGCATTTGTGCGACAATACAAAAATATTGCTGTTTTCACTTTTTTCTGCATCTTTTATTCGTTCCTGCTTTTTCAATTTGAATCTTTTAATAAATAACTAGACATTTGTGGAAATTAGTTTAGTCGTGGTTTTAAAACCCTCTAAACCCTCAAAAATGAGAATGTTGATAAATGGGTCTCTAAGTTTTACAAGATTGGGTAGTAATAAAACTGTGAAGAGTGAGCCTATAGGTTCTTTCAAGTTAACTAAAAAATAAGTTATAGGTAGTGATGAGCATGACAAGGGGACTCCTCAATTTCCCTTCGCCTTCAGCCATCCCTCTGAACCCCATTGTTACATACATTAATAAAACACCAGGAGCCAGAAATGGGTAAAAAGAGACCACAGCATTTATTTACATTTTATCAAAAAATAGGACCTTGCCAGCCTCACCCCAAGGCAATATTCAAAGCCAAAATTCCATAAGAGATAAGAGAGTACTCTGGCAAGGTCCTACCGCTGCTGTGACAGAAACAACTTAAAATACATTAACATATATCCACTGTTTTGGTCCAGAGGAAGGCAAAAAAACCCAGCCTGAAGCCTGTGCCAATTATGCCTCAAGAGGGAAAAAATTCCTTCCTGACCCCACCTGGCGATCGGAAAATTCCCTGGATCAAGGATTTGACTTTTATTTAACATAAATAATACCATGCAGACTCTCACATTCATACTGTATAGTGTTACAGAAACCACAATATATAGGAAAACATTCACATTCTGTTATTAATAGATAATATGAGCATAAAGAAGAAAATATCCTGGCATTTTACAAAATATGCAAAAAAGAGGGGATGGTGGGTGGGATGTTTCTACCTGTTCAGAAGATAGGAAGTGAACTCCTTCTTTTGTGACATCACATCCCTATCCTTCTCCACCCCCTGGTCCAGCTTTCCCCGTCCTTAACTTATTGCTTCTCACCCAATCACAGCTGCATCTGATTTTTCCAATCTTTAAACATAAACCAGTGTAATCTGGCTGCTGGTCATTCGGATCCCTTGTCATGCAGCCCCTGCACTTATAGCTTCAGGGCTTCCTAAACTGCTTTGCTCTGCCAAAAGAATTGTGAAACAATGGAAACATTTGCAAAATGGCAAATTTTTGACAACCTTTTACCAAATTGCATTGAAGTGAATAAGCTTTTTTTGCTGCATTATTTTTCGCATCATTTTTGTGTGCCAAATGCATTAAAATCAGTTGATTTTTTTTTTAAAACCAAATGCACTGAATAGTGTGAACTGGTAACAGGAAAATAGGTGGAAGGGAGATATATTTCCCCTAGGTTCATCTTCTACTCCCTTATGTATAGTGGGTGCTGAGTGGGTTAATTCCCCAAGGGAGTCTCACCTGGGGAATAATTAGCAGGCTAGCTATGCCTGCAGTCAGAGAGAGTGGATGTCTCAGACTGAGGACTGAAACTGGTGTGTGAGGGTCTGTGCCTGCCTGAAGTAGCTTGGAGTGTTTTCTCTCAAACAAAGGGGCCTTCCCAAGGTACTGTGACTCTGTGGAGTTGTACTGTACATGTTTTGGTTTAGCCGGTAATCCCAGTAGGGGGCTGGTAATAGAGAGGGAAGTAGTTAGAGCCCAAGTGTTGCAAGGGTTTTGTTTCCTTTTGTTTTGCTCAGGGTCGGACTGGGCCGCCGGGACACCGGGAAAAATCCCGGTGGGCCCCAGCGCCCAGTCCGACCTTTGCCGGCGCTCCCCCTACTGACTGTTCCTCCCCGACGCGTTCAATTTATATGCGCTCAGGGAGGACGTCAGGCGGGGGCCCTGCGGGAGGGTTAGGGGGGCCCCTGGGGGGGGGGTTAGGGGACGCGGCTGGGGCACCTGCAGGGCCCCTGGGGCGGGAGCCCCGGTGGGCCCTGCACCCCCCCAGTCCGACCCTGGTTTTGCTTATGTTCCTGCTTGATACCAGAGTTGTCACTGTACATGATAAATGGACTTTATTCACCTAAAGGACTGTATGTCTGATCTCACTTACAATAGTAATGAGCAAAAATTTGAGAAACATGAAAAATGGCGTTCATGACAATTTTTTTTGACATGTCAGACTTTTTTTTCTCGCATGCCAAATTTTTTCTGCAGCAATTTTTTGCGCCTTTTCTCAAAGAAAAACGCAGATGGCGAAATGTGGAAATTTGCGTCGAATCCATGCATGGCGAAAAATGTCACTCATCACTAGCATTGAAGTCAGTGGGTGTCTTTTTGTACCATTGCGATGCATATTGTAATTTTTGACAGCGCACATAGCAGCCAGCAGCTGCAGACCTTGAACAGAATAAGCTCTGCAAAACATAGATGCAGCACATATACTGCACACATGGTATTGAAAGAATACAGATGAGTACAATTGAGTATTTTCATCATAACAGCAACCATTTATTAAAATGTATACACATATTTATGTATAAATCTGAATACCCATACTGCATTTGTAACAGAAATACAAAGTACTTACTGACTAAATTATGTACTAAAGATCACTCATGGTTAATATATAAAGAAGATATTTCTAATGAATGCTTGTAAAATAGTGGGCAGCCAAGTAAGCAAACTTCAGTATTTACATTTATAAGGCTCATGAAAAGCTTACTTGCTGCTGGAAGACAAACACATTTATCAGTTTACAATAACATTTCGATTCTGAATCTCCGCACATATTAATGGCCCGAAGCTATGCTGAACCCTTCTCAGATTTCCCCTCACTGTATGAGACACCTTTAAACCTGGATTCATTTAGTGGAAACCAGATTAAATTATCTTAATCTGCTTGGGTAATTTTCCTGTCATGCCTCCTGGCTTAATGCTATATTACATTGGCCAGCTTCCATAGCATGGCATGTTGATTATGTCCATGCATCACCCTCTTGCTGAGGGATGTCAATGGAATTTTATTTACTGTATATTGACCTTCTTACAGAATCTCTTCTAAAATATATTTGGTTGACACTAGTGTATTGAAAAACAGAACAAAGCTTTGCCTAATGAAATAAGAGACTGAGCCAATTTAATATAAAGCTCATATTTATAAGCAATCTTTCCCTCTTTTGTGCATCACAACAACATAAATCATGTTGTACAGGAGGAAAAAGGGAGATTAAAATAAAAGTGCAAACTATGAAACCTCTTAAAAAGAGGAAAACTGTATTAGAGCTACAATGATACAACAAAAAACAGGCAAAGGGTATATACTATCAAAGTATTTCGGTTTCTCCTTTATTTAGTCTTTACCCCCACTAGAGTACAATTCAGCAGACATCATGTGATAAAAACATATACATTAAAAATATATTGTAAATTCCAAAACGTAAACCAAACCATACTTCATATAAAAGTACATATGAAAGAATATATGATAAATTAAATAAAGTCATGGAAAATATATGCACATTGTGAACAGTTTTTTTTCATAGTAATTTGGGTTTCGCAAAATACTGAGTGAGGGATCACAGTGGAGAAAGCTCTATAGGCTGGGTCATAATCCCAGCCTACAGCTTCTTCTATTGGCTGAAAGCTTTGGCTAAGCAGTGGTTGAGGGCGGCTCCTCGGTAGACCGCAGGCTTTGGGATGTGAAGGCGAAAGGGTGTGCAGCCTGGAAGTCAGGTGTATTTCAGCAGTCACGGGAACTTCTGCCAGAAGGGCTAAGAGGACAAGAGAGGTGCTCTATGACTCCCTTTCGGAGGTATCAGAGGAAGAATGATATGATCCTGGTCAGATTTACGGAGGAAGGAGAAGTCCTCTCTGATGAGGAATCTGGCCTTGATTTGGCAACAATGGATGGCTTAATTAAGGCAGTAAGAAAGGCATTGAGTCTGACAGAAGAGCAACCAAGGAGTTCCTCAGCAGATAAGTTATTTCCTTCGATTAAGAGACGTCCATCAACCTTTCCTGTTACATTAAGGAATTGATTAATTCGGAGTGGAGGAAGACTGAGAAAAAAGTCATTGTTCAAGGGAAATTTTCTAAGAAATACCCAATAGAGGAGGCTCAGGCTAAGCTGTGGGACAACCCGCCTAAGGTGGATTCAGCAGTGGCACGGCTGGCTTGTGTAACAACGTTGCCGGTGGATGACGCAGTCATATTCCAAGATCCAATGGAAAAAAGGATGGAGTTTCATCTAAAGAAATCCTTTCATCCGTTTCAGCAGGGACTTCATGCAGACCCGCTGTTGCACTGACTTCAACATTGAGAGGACTCTTGGGTCCTAGAGATTGTATAGGAAGGCTAAAGTTCAAGGGGCAATAGATATATTTCAGGAATATGTGGATTAGCTGCTACAGATAGGAGCTATGGAACCAGTACCCCCTTGCTCAACAGCGACGAGAAGTGGAAAGTCAAGGAGCCAGAGCTCCACCAGATGCAATTTGTAACGCGGCTCTATTTTGTGAAACCAAACTGGTGTGTTTTACTCACCAATTAGCGTAACCCATGTAGGCTGTGACATATATATGGGTTTAAAAGAAGAGTCTGTAAATTGCCACTCCCACTGATATATTAATTCTTTTGGTAATGTTGGAACTTTAATTACAAAAGTTACATTTGCTATGGAAACTATCTTTATGATAGCTTATGGATCATTGGCTTTATTTAAAAAGCTTTTAAACTTCCTGTCTACATATCTTATTGGCTCTTTTTGGTGCACAGTGTATTAAATGGGAAAATGAACATATAATATACGCTTCATTATACTGAAATATGAAACTTTCAAAATATAATAAAGTAAACATTCTGTACTGATTTTGAAATAATCAATTACTCCTCTCTATCTCATCACGCAGGGATGCAGAGTCTTATTTTGAATGGCAGATCTAATATATCTTTTGGGGGACTCCCTTTCCTAGCATATGTATTAGAACTGACTCACATAACTGATTCAAGCATAAAGTAACAAAAATAACAAGACTGCATTTATGGGGATTTTAAAAAAGGGAGCTATAATACATTTTCTAGGTTAAAGGAGTCCCCCAAAAGCTATATTAGACCTAACTGTCAATCAAAATTCCACTCCCATCTCCAACATGAAGAGGGGCTGCAGTCAGATGCTGAGAGGGGGAGAATGAAGTATGATTAAGGTTAATTTGTGCTAAAGCTCCACTTTAAGAGTTTAAAAAAGAACCTGGGTTGTGGTCCCTGATAATGTACAATCACCTCACAACCCAATAATGGGTAAACACCTCATGTTTTACTTCCAACAAAGGCCATAATTACAACAGTGGGTACTGTCTGGAATTAAGCAGATCAAATTTCTCTATAATAACAAAACATCCCATTCCATCCCATTAGCATCCTTAGTATTCTAAAAACAAATAATTAAAAAAAAATTAAGTATCAAGGTTGCATAGAATTGCACTCATCTTTTCTGCAGTCTCTATCTAACTGCCCTCAATACTTAACCATGCACTGTACAAAGTGGCACACATAGTGCAGAATTTAACTGCACAAACATTTGTGTTTAAGATAACAGCTTAACCAGTTTAAATCTGTAAAAATGTTATAATACAATGCTTAGGTACAGGTACAGCTACCCATTGCGGCAAATTCCAAGTCCCCAGCAGGAGATACAGTACACAATCCTCATACTGGACCAGACATGAAGCATTGTTTTATTATTTTTTAAGCTTTTTCTGTAATTGTGGATGGAAATGTTCCATAGAATTATGCCATTGTGTCCCCTTAGATCTTCAAACTACAGATATGGTATTTTTTTACTGTAAATCCCCACTGCTAATGCTACATTTCTCATCTCATTGTTATCTAGTGCAGATTACTATGCAGTATTGGATTTCAATATTACACTAATAAAGCATCAGGTGTATATTTGGTAAACTTACATTTTTGCTGAGATTCAATTTTTTGGGGGCTTAAATTTACAAATTCTAATTAAGATTTCCAGAAGTTTAATGTTTATTGTTTATTAAGAGCAAAAACCTGAAAAAAACTTCATGACCCATTGAAACTGATGAGTAGAATGTAAATGACCTGCATTAGAGTTTTAGAGAGAGAGTAGATATTGATAAATTGGCCTCCCTGTGTTGTTAAGGTGTTCTTTCCTAGAAAAAAATGTGCCTACTGCCTACAGGTATGACTTCATTATTAATGAACAGGGAAATTTGTTTAATAAGAAAAGGTAGGCTTTCATTAGACAATCAGTTGACTGCTGGCTCTGGGGGAAGCAATGTTATTTTAAGAATCAATTCTTGATTTAATTCTTGCTATTACATTGGAGTATGCAGCAATATGTAGCCCAGCATTATCTGGGTAGAAAAAAGCTATTATGGAAGATTTAATCCACTTTAATTGTCACACTCTGTGAATCACATATCAGACAAGTATTTGGTATTTACTGACACTCAGAAAGTCAAAGACATGCTAAAAGCCCTGGAAGTCAAACCCTGTTAAATGCTGAGTCTCAATCCTGCAGTTTTCCTCTTTATATTAGGGGATGAAGAATATTCTCATATTTCCTTTCTTAAGCATCTCTGAATTGGAAGCATGCTTATAGCCCATAAATTTTGTGTATCTTATCCAAGCAACATGTGGAATTGATCAAAGTCCAGGCATGGTATTTTTTATTTGAAAAAAAGACATATTCGCAACTAATTCTAATGATTTGCTTCCGAGCACAATTCAGGTAAAATGAAATCTATATAACCATATAAAACTATTTATTGAACCTTGGTGAATACATTTTATTTGAATAAGCACAGTTATATTTTCGTTTATTCCCACACCAGATGTTTAATTTACAACCCAGGCAATTACTACAGCTCTTCGGAACAAATAAGAGCAGATTAGCCAAACGCACACATCATCTTTTATGTTTATCATTCGTTTTATGATGTGTCATGAATATTCAGAGGTTTGAATAACTACCCTTGTGCTACCTTGCAGACTCAAATTGGTACTTTGCAGTTGTGACCTCTTTGAAGAAGACTTTAGTGTCTTTCTTCCCTGTTATAACAAGTTTACAAACTACTTGGGAGTGTTTGGTGGCTGGGTCAGATCAAAGTATGGCCCATATTAAATATAAAAAAATGCATACAGTGGAACCTTAATCATTTTTGTGGCCCCTGCAATATATAATACATAATGCATTTCCCTGATTTTACACAATTTTTTTCTGGTCCCTTGAAAAACATAAAATGGGTGTTCTACTGTATTTTATTTAGCATATTTACATTTATTACGGAATGCAGATATCATATTATAATTAGTGGGCATTTAGATGTAGATGAAAAGAAAATAGTCACAAGTTATTAAAATGTTACATTTTGACCTGTGATGCTGATTTAAAAAGCCTGATCTTTACTTTTAATTTAAAACCACAGCTATGCAATATAAAACTACCAGGGCTGAGTTGCCAAGACTTTGGTGTGGTTTCGGTCAGTGGCAAGTAGGAATTAATAATCAATAATTTAATAAATTATTAATCAATTATTTATTGTTGCAAATTGACTGCAAACTAACAGTTCATCAGTAAACTTGTGCATTTATTTTCAAGCATGTTTTAGCATATTAATCATGATAACATGGTATTGAACTGAAAAGCGTATAGAATTGAAAGAGCCAGAGATATAAGTGGTGGTGCTGGAGTTACAGTGTACAGAGATACCTCTAGATACATAAATATTTCTAGAGTGGATTCTAAGATAGGGAGTGAGAGTGGGTAAAAATAGCAGAAAAATATAAAAAAATTATACTGAAAACAATATATGGTAAAAAATCAGTCACTTCAGTGTCCCAGCAGTAAAGCTGAACATGAAGGGCCTATTTATCAACATTATAATTTTTGAGGTTTTTATATTTTGAAACCACGAATAAAAACATTTCCACTAAAACCATGACTGTCTAGTATTTTATTAAAACAGCCTTTAAAAAAAAAAAAAAAAAAAAGTGAGAACAAAAAAATGCGGGAAAATGCGTGCAGTTTTCAGCAAATGGAATGTCCAAAAAACCCAGAAAACCTCTTATACCAC
The DNA here is from genome assembly GCF_000004195.4 of Xenopus tropicalis. Lineage (NCBI taxonomy): Eukaryota > Metazoa > Chordata > Amphibia > Anura > Pipidae > Xenopus > Xenopus tropicalis. Next base: position 75,416,741 of record NC_030681.2, on the reverse strand, counting down.
AAACCAAAAGAAGATCTTCCAGGACATGAAACCTAATGTAATGTAATTAATGTATTTAAGGTAATGTATTTTTTTGGGGGGGGGGGTGTTGCATAATAAATGGCAAAAAGTTGTGTTTTTTGACAGAAAATTCGAAAACAAAAAAAACAAACAGGAGACAGGAGCCGAGAATCTTTGGAAAATAACAATTTTTAGCAGAGAGAGCCAGGATTCATCACTTTAGTTATTCCCACAAAGCCTAGTAGTACTGGTAGATTTGGTTCATATATGAAGAGTAAAGGGAATATTTAAGACTGAATTGGAGAATCCTGAAGCATTTACTAGATATGTACTCAGCTCTTGACACTGTACTTTCAGCAGATGAGAAAATTATGTTTAGAAGGAACGTATTGATAATATTTATGCATTAATCAGTTTGAAAGTTTTAATACATTGCACGTCTTGCATTTTGAGGGGCTCCATTAAAGGCTTATTTTAGCCCTTCTCACCTTAACCTTAATGGTTGCTTTGCTGTGTTATTAATGAAATTGTTATTCGCTACTGATGCACTTTGGATTGGATTGGATTATATCTGAAGCACCAAGTATTTTTTAAGGTTATTAACTGAACAAATCCTTCCCAAATGTATTAGGGGAAAACAAGTTGTTTCTAGGCACTGATTGGTGACCTATTTGTACATGGTCATAAGTTTGGTAATTAGGTGGGGTCCCTATTTTAGTCTCTTATCAGCTGAAGAGTTTAGTATATCTGTGTTCATATTTGCTTGGTTATGCTTGTGCATTTAATGGCTCCTTCAGAGGTAGTTTGAACAGCCACTGAATTGTAGTTAGTTTGTATAGACAGAATAGATCCCTTTTTTCAGAAGAAATATTAAGTGGGGACGGCACACACTACCAGTTACACAGGACATATTGGCACCTCTTTGACCACTGTACAGGTGAGCTTAGCTATCAGAAAACACAAACATTGACCCACTGCAATGAAAATGTTAAGTATATACTCTTTGGGAGCCATTTACTAACAATCGTTTTTTCGTTTTATTTTTCTGATTCGGATGTTTAGCACTAAAAATTGCAGGGGGGAAAAAAAACCTTATTCGAGATTTACTATGTGTTGAAATGGCTAATAATCAGAATTCACCAATATGTCAGCTAGAACTTGCTGAGATCATGTAGACGTCAATGGCAGATGTCCCTTTCCTTCACTGGAGAATACTTCTTTTGCTTTGAAACTTTAGAGGTTTCGAATATTTGACGCTGGTTTTTTGTGCGACAATTTTGAAAAAAAATGGGCATCTTTTGTCTTTTCTGTGACTTTTCCCGCGCTGACTTTTTGGGTTCAGGTTTTTAGTAAATGTAAGACATTCGTGGAAATGAGTTAATTAAATGAGTACCTATTTAAATGAGTAAATCTGAGTATTAGTAGGAGTAAAACGTCTATTAGTAAGAAATTCTATTCTCATGTACGTGATTTGAGCGACTGTGTAAGCATATAACAATATCATGGCAAATTCAGTCCCTAATAAGTTATTTATGGATTTTATTTTAGAGTAAAGGAATCTTTGTAGAACTTCAGCTACACAAGAAAAGTTCAATATAAAAGCCCAGCTTTTATGTCCATTCAAATCACGATACCCATGAGGTCCTGCTGATGGCAAAATCTTATCACAGTCTCTGACAAAGCTCAACGAGGTTCTCAAATCTCAAAAGAAACATTAATCCTTTCCTGCTTCTCTTCCAACAATTTATCTTCAAAGGCTTCAAGCAGAGTTAAGTTTACAGAAAGATTATCAAGCTCTAAGTATTAAATTAACAAACAGACCAGAACATTTGATTTACATAAATATTCCCTTTTTTATTGCAAAGCCGACAAATCCAAGAGCAATTACAACAATTTTATGCTAAGAAAACTAGAAATACCAAAAAAGAAGTTAATATTTAGGGAAGCAGCTTGTTCTTTGAAGGGCACCTGTGATACAACAAATACAAATCTGGAATTATAGTCATGTTGTGTCTCAAGAAATTCATCAGTGAGAAAGCCTAAAGTTAGTTATTTAAGTTCAAGACCCCTTTCAAATATAATTAAAGTTCATTCAGCCTCTTTTAGGTTTAATTTTCTTATGTTTCTTAATGGCACACATTTTTTTTAAATGCTGTTTTAGCACCTAATCCCTTTAAAAATGGGAAATGGTATATGCTAATAGAGGTTGTATAATGCAATAACAAAGTAAATTATATTTGTAAAGATTTTCCACTAGTATTTAAAAAAATATATTGCAAAAGTGTGTGCCTTGTAAATGCAGAATGAATGCCATATATGAATTAATTTTCCCTGATGCACCTTAATTTTGTGGTTATTATTTATACTCTGAACACTCATGTTTCCCCCCCCCCCTCCCAGAGTAGAGTTGAAGAAATATAATATATCATATATTGTGAATATTATTTTACCCCCAAAATGTATTACGTTCATGCTCATATAAACAGAAGATTTATTTTTCGGAAATCAATGGATAAAATATTTACCCTGATGTTCAGTCACACTCGAATATCGCCAAGTTAAACTATGTTGACAGTTGACTGATATAGCGCATTGGGATTGTTCCTTTGGATTAGGGGGTGCATGTAGTGTTTTGAGTAAGATTCATTAAGAGAATCATTAACTGTCTGTTGGGGATAATTAAATCACTGATTTTGTCACAAGTCTTTTTTTTTTTTTTTTTTGTGACCACACCCATTTGGAAGCAATTGCGGCTACTTTTTTTGACGTTCGAGGAATTTTCTGCTGCAAATTTTTGCGTTGGCAAAACAATTCGCCAAAGGTGAAATGCGGAGATTTGCAGCAAATCCATGCCTGGCGAAAAACTACACGTTACACATTGTTAATCAGCACAATCAACAAAATTAGCTTAATATGATATTTTTATTGTGGGTCTGTATGTGATGTGCAGGTAAATGAGGTCACAAGTGCTGTAGTCAATCACCTTAAAAGTAAAAATGGCCATACTTAACATTTAAACCTTTGTGTGATGGCCAATTTTACATGAATGGTATCAGGAGTTTCCAGGCAGAAATGAAAACAGTGAAGAAACCAATCTCAACTCATCAGAGTCTTTTTGTTTTAATGTATTATACAGCTTATTTCAAACTGCCCTATAAAACTGCACATATTTGTTTTATAGGATTATTGAACACTTTGAGGCAAGGCACTTCTAACTAAGTAATGTAAAACAAATTACATTTCACTTTCCTATGTCCTCCTTTGTCAGAGCTCTAATAAAGTTCAGAAATACAACACTGGATTAGAAATGCGTAACATTTATTATTAAATCTCTTCCTACGTATTGAGACATTTTGAGTGGAAAGACCTTATTAAAAAACTGAAAAGTAATGTAAAGCAAAATATAAAGCCAATCTGCATTGCGAACATGAGCTTTATAGCTTAAATTGTATTTTTCCTGTAGAAAATAAATAAAGCACAATAAAGCAAAATACTGATTCAGCCTGTTGTTACATATACACATTAATAACAATGTGATAAAAAAAATAGTTTCCAAAGCTTGAAAAGTAAAGGCTTTGGGTTTTATATACAGGTATGGGATCCATTATCTGGTAATCTGTTATTCAGAAAGCTCCAAATTACAGAAAGGCCATCTCCCATAGACTCAAATTTAATCAAATAATTTAAAATGTTAATACTAATAATTTCCTTTTCTCTGTAATCATAAAACAGTACCTTATGCTTGACCCAACTAATACACATACTGTATTGCATCCATAAGGAATATGACCTGTATGCCTTTATTTAAGTTTACACTTAGGTTGGGTCTGATTTCTATACACCACATATTTACAGGTGAAGTAGTTTCATTATATTTTTTTAATATTACTTATTGGTCATGGTTTTAGAGCATAGGTGTCAGACACAAGGCCCGCGGGCCAAATCCGGCCCGCCAGGCCTTGCAATGTGGCCCGCACCGATCTCGCCGGCCGCACTTGCTATCTATTACGCATGCGCATAGAATCTATGCGCATGCGTATTAGATAGCAAGTACGTCCGGCTATGGCATAGTAGAATCATCAATGGCATAGCCGGCCGTACTTGCAATCTATTACGCATGCGCATAGAATCTATGTGCATGCGTATTAGATAGCAAGTACGGCCGGCCATAGTAGAATCATTATATGGCATAGCCGGCCGTACTTGCTATCTATTACGCATGCGCATAGATTCTATGCGCATGCGTAATAGATAGCAAGTACGGACGGATCACAAGCCACAAGTCAGGAAAGATTCAGGAGGCGAGTTGTGTTAAAATAGATAGCAAGTACGGACGGATCACAAGCCACAAGTCAGGAAAGATTCAGGAGGCGAGTTGTGTTAAAAAAAACACAGGAGAGCGTATGGCCGTATGCTAAAAAGTACACAGCTTGTGCTAAAAAGTACACAGGAGAAGGTGTGCTAAAAAATACAAAGGAGAGTGTGTGCTAAAAAGTACACAGGAGAGGGTGTGCTAAAAAATACAAAGGAGAGTGTGTGCTAAAAAGTACACAGGAGAAGGTGTGCTAAAAAATACACAGGAGAGCGTGTGCTAAAAAGTACACAGGAGAGGGTGTGCTAAAAAATACAAAGGAGAGTGTGTGCTAAAAAGTACACAGGAGAGGGTGTGCTAAAAAATACAAAGGAGAGTGTGTGCTAAAAAGTACACAGGAGAGGGTGTGCTAAAAAATACACAGGAGAGCGTGTGCTAAAAAGTACACAGGAGAGCGTGTGCTAAAAAGTACACAGGAGAGGGTGTGCTAAAAAATACAAAGGAGAGCGTGTGCTAAAAAGTACACAGGAGAGGGTGTGCTAAAAAATAGACAGGAGAGGGTGTGCTAAAAAATACAAAGGAGAGTGTGTGCTAAAAAGTACACAGGAGAGGGTGTGCTAAAAAATACAAAGGAGAGCGTGTGCTAAAAAGTACACAGGAGAGGGTGTGCTAAAAAATACAAAGGAGAGCGTGTGCTAAAAAGTACACAGGAGAGGGTGTGCTAAAAAATAGACAGGAGAGGGTGTGCTAAAAAATACAAAGGAGAGTGTGTGCTAAAAAGTACACAGGAGAGGGTGTGCTAAAAAATACAAAGGAGAGTGTGTGCTAAAAAGTACACAGGAGAGGGTGTGCTAAAAAATACACAGGAGAGCGTGTGCTAAAAAGTACACAGGAGAGGGTGTGCTAAAAAATACAAAGGAGAGTGTGTGCTAAAAAGTACACAGGAGAGGGTGTGCTAAAAAATACACAGGAGAGGGTGTGCTAAAAAATACACAGGAGAGGGTGTGCTAAAAAATACAAAGGAGAGCGTGTGCTAAAAAGTACACAGGAGAGGGTGTGCTAAAAAATACACAGGAGAGCGTGTGCTAAAAAGTACACAGGAGAGCGTGTGCTAAAAAGTACACAGGAGAGCGTGTGCTAAAAAGTACACAGCAGAAGCTGCCAGTTCCTGGCATAAAGTGCAGGCATAAAAATCAGAATCTGCTATCTGTACCCAGCCAGGCATTTATTGACTGACTCCATCTGCCAAATCAAGCTATCCCTGTGCAGTTTTCAACTTTTTCCTTCTAACACAGATTTCCAATAAACTACATCTTTTACTGCCAATATTGATCCCAAAATGTCCAGGAAAAGAAAAGTTGACGGTGAAGGCAGACAATTTAATGACAAATGGGAAAATGAATACATGTTTGTGCTTAGAGAGGGCAAACCAGTGTGTATATTGTGTTATGAGACAGTGTCGGTGATGAAAGAGTACATTATACGTCGTCATTTTGACACAAAACATAATGTTAAGTATGGCAAATATACTTTGGAAGAAAAGCATAAAATTGTTAAAGAACTAAAAGGCAAACTACAATCACAGCAGCAAATGTTTACAAAGGCTACAGCAAAAAATGATGCTGCAGTGAAAGCAAGCTTTATAGTGGCTGAAGAAATTGCCCGTACTTCAAGGTGTTTTTCAGAGGGTGCCTTTTTGAAGCAATGCATGCTAAAAGTGTGTGAGCAAGTATGCCCAGACCAGATACAGAGTTTTCAAAATGTCAGTTTGTCAAGAAACACCATTGCAGACAGAGTTCAAGAACTCTCAGGAAATCTATCATCACAGCTGGCCGAACAGGCATGCAGTTATCTCGCTTTTTCACTTGCTATCGATGAAAGCACAGACAACACTGGTACAGCGCAGCTGTCCATCTTTATACGTGCTACGAAGACCGACCTCTCTGTCACTGAGGAACTTTTGGATGTATCTGCCATGCATGGGACGACGACTGGTAGAGATATATTTGAGGCTGTGGAGAAATCTATAAATAATTTTAAATTACCCTGGGAAAAGTTGGTGGGGCTAACTACTGATGGCGCACCTTCAATGTGCGGAGAAAAGAAAGGCTTGGTTGGACTAATGAAGGAAAGAATGCAAAAAAGTCACTGCCACACACCCTTGATTACTTATCATTGCATTATCCACCAAGAGGCTATGTGTGGAAAAGTTCTGGACATGAATGACATAATGACCACAGTCATTAAAACTATTAACTTTATAAGGGCACGTGGCCTGAATCATCGCCAGTTCCAGCAGTTTTTACAGGAGGTGGGTGCAGAGCATGGAGACGTGCCATACCACACAGAAGTAAGATGGCTGAGCAAGAGCGCAGTCCTCAAAAGATTTTTTGAGCTCAGAGAAGAAATTGCTCTTTTCATGGAAAGTAAAGGAACGCCCTTGCCTGAACTGTCGGATCCCGCCTGGCTATGTGATTTTGCTATGATGTGTGACATATGCGAGCATCTCGCCCAACTAAATCTGAAGCTGCAGGGACGCAAACAAGTCATCACGAAGTTGTCTGACATGATCACAGCATTCCAGCGTAAACTTCAACTATGGAAGTCCCAACTGGAACAGGACAATCTTGCCCACTTTCCCGTTTGTTTGAGTATCTCAACCACTATTTCTGGTACTTTTCCTTGCAGTCGGCTGGCTACCAAAGTTAGCCGTTTACTAAGTGAATTTGAGCGGCGCTTCTCTGACTTTAGAACACAGCACTCAGGCTTTGACATCTTTGCCAATCCTTTTACAGTTGATGTCAACAATGTGCCCCATCACCTTCAGATGTAGAGATGTAGCGAACTGTTCGCCGGCGAACTAATTCGCGCGAACATCGGGTGTTCGCAAGTCCGCAAATTCGCGAACTTTTCGTGATGTTCGCAAGTTGGGTTCGCCGGCACCGAAAAAATCGCAAAACTTACGATAACGGTACGAATGCTCCGAAAAAATCGCAAAACTTACGATAGTGGTACGAAAAAATCGCAAAACTTACGATAACGGTACGAAAAAATCGCAAAACTTACGATAACGGTACGAATGCTCCGAAAAAGTCGCAAAACTTACGATAACGGTACGAATGATCCGAAAAAGTCGCAAAACTTACGATAACGTTACGAAAGCTCCGAAAAAGTCGCAAAACTTACGATAACGGTACGAATGATCCGAAAAAGTCGCAAAACTTACGATAACGTTACGAAAGCTCCGAAAAAGTCGCAAAACTTACGATAACGGTACGAAAGCTCCGAAAAAGTCGCAAAACTTACGATAACGGTACGAAAGCGCCGGAAAATACGAAAAAGTCGCAAAATTACCGATCATTTCGAAAAACGGCGTGTGTGTCAATTTTTCAGAGGTTTTTGCCCTTGATCCCCCTCCTGCATGTCACTGTCCAGGTCGTGGCACCCTTTAAACAACTTTAAAATCAGTTTTCTGGCCAGAAATGGCTTTTCTATTTTTTAAAGTTCGCCTTCCCATTGAAGTCTATGGGGTTCGCAAAGTTCGCGAATATTCGCAATTTTCGGCGGAAGTTCGCGAACAGGTTCGCGAACTTTTTTTTTGAGGTTCGCTACATCCCTATTCAGATGGAGATAATCGAGCTTCAGTCTGACAGTGGCCTGAAATCAAGGTTTCAGGATGTTGAAATTGAGGACTTCTACCCTCTACTGCCCCCTGACTCAATGCCAGAGCTCCGACTTCATGCTGCCCGTATTCTATCCATGTTCGGGAGCACCTATCTTTGTGAACAGATGTTTTCAATAATGAATCTGAACAAAAACAAGCACAGATCACGCATTACCGATGACAACCTCCATGCTGTTTTGCGGGTTGCTACAGCCCAAGAAATAAAACCGAACATTGACTCATTGATCCGGGGAAAACGGTGTCAGACATCTAGCCAGAAAACAAAACAATGAGCATTTTAGGTACATTCCAATATTACTGTTTTACTTGATAGCATGTGAGTTGGTTAACAGCACTGTTAAGGAAAAGATTGTTCCACTCATTTTAAATTCACATTTCTGGTTAACGTTGTCAGTTTATGACTGTTCAGTAAACCATTCGGCCCGCGATTTAGGCTGGATTTTAGATTTTGGCCCCTTCTCTGATTGAGTTCGACACCCCTGATATATACAATCGTCATCAGGGCGATCCTGTGGTGATCGAAACGCGTAGATGGTATGCTGAAATAAATCACTGACTTGATTGATGCTATAGCTGTGAGTGCTTTCTACTGTTGAGTTTGATGCATTGTTTTTGTCAGCACCCAGCCGTTGCCCCGATACTGGTGAGTGCCGATTCTTTACAAGACTATATATATATATATATATATATACACATGCAATGAGAAAGAAAGAAATGGTTGACAATAAATATCCTTACATGGTGGTTTATTAATCCAACGTTTCAGTTCCTCACAAGAATTTTCATCAGGGAGATTGTACACATAGGGGCTGATTTACTAACCCACGAATCCGACCCGAATTGGAAAAGTTCCGACTTGAAAACGAACATTTTGCGACTTTTTCGTATGTTTTGAGATTTTTTCGGATTCTGTACGAATTTTTCGTTACCAATACGATTTTTGCGTAAAAACACGAGTTTTTCGTATCCTTTACGAAAGTTGCGTAAAAAGTTGCGCATTTTTCGTAGCGTTAAAACTTACACGAAAAGTTGCGCATTTTTCGCGTAAGTTTTAACGCTACGCAAAATGCGCAACTTTTTACGCAACTTTCGTAATGGATAGGAAAACTCGCGTTTTTACGCAAAAATCGTATTGGATCCGAAAAATTCGTAAAGAATCCGAAAAAATCGCAAAACATACGAAAAAATCGCAAAGTACCGATCATTACGAAAAAAACGCAATCGGACTCCATTCGACCCGTTCGTGGGTAAGTAAATCAGCCCCATACTGTGCCTAACACTTTAAAAGGTACATAGTGGTGCCAAAATGCGTTGCTAGGCAACCACACCCCCATACAATCTACAGTAACTCAAATGGAGAAAGGAAAAAAAAAAGGACAAAAAGCAAACAGAAAAGGAACAACGGGAAAAGAACATAAAATAATATAGCACAGACCACTGTATGAAGTACACTATAAAGACTCAGTAGACCCGCAGTCCCCATTGTGCCCAACCTGCGATGTGAATCGCTGAGAGTGGGGGAGAGAAAGCGGCAGAGAACCTCCTCGCCCTGGTACCTCATATTCCCCTATGCCGAACCTATTCCCCTGTGCCGACTACCTCGCATACGTGTGCATCAGGACAGAAGAGTTCCTATCTACTGACAGCTGGAGGGATTGGAAGCGGGCAGCTGGCAACTCACAACTCACTTTTGATGTGGACATGAACAAAGACTTCACTTTCTCCATAGAAGATGCGGATAGGATCCTCTTCATGGAAACCCCATTGGACCTTGCAGTGAGTAAATCTAAAACTGACATTTATCCATATACTCCATTTGAAGAAAAGGGAAACGGATTTGCAGTTACACAGGGTTTTCCTCTCCAATTATCACCGACAGAGACTTATTCCTAGAGGATTCCGCATTAACAATATCCCCACAATTGGTCGCAACAATCCGGACTTTTGCAGTAAATGGTGCGGCATACTTAATCATTGTTCCTTTGACCTTCTACTACTGGTGACTGAACAAGTGGGCAAAGAATTAGCTGTAGTAAAGAATGACATTAGATGCCTAGAAGTACAATACCTAGACTCTCTAAGATCTGACGATAGTACAGACTGGATTAATAAACTACAGATTAATATTGACAAATACAAACAGCACCTGACCAGCTTCAAACAGACCAAACTACGTAAGGTGACTGACGATTACAAGGACAAGAGGGTACAAGGGAAGGGGTACAAACCTAAAGGGGAAACCTCCAAAGGGCAGGAGAGCATAGTCTTTAACCTTTAACCAATATACTTTAACACCAGGGGAACTATCCCTATTGTCCAAGTGTTTTTCCTTTGTTCCAACAATGAGCCCAATACTTTTGATACGTTGGTGGATATACACAGATTCCAAAGGAAACTTATACTTAAAGAACATTTTAGGAACTCACCGCAGGGCCCCCAACCCCAGTTCAAAGCACGTAGTACATTTGAGCCCCATAATACACCAGCTGCTATTAGAACCTTTGGTAAAGTCCTCAGCCTCAAAACTAAAACCACCACAGGTATGGTTAACTCATTCCCCAACCTGTCTTCAGCAGAAAGACAGGCTATCAAAACACTCAAAGATGATGTGAACTTGGTGATTCGACCAGCTGACAAAGGGGGCACCATTGTATTACTTGACTACTCCTACTATAGACAGGAGATTTTGGAACAGCTGGCTGACATTCATACATACAGACCTTTGCCCGGTGACCATACTAACAAATTTAAAAGGGAACGCAGGATGGATAGATAAGGACACAATTCAATACATGTACAACGATTATGCCTGTACACCAATCATTTACACATTACCTAAAATACATAAGTCTTTATCAGCCCCTCCCGGAAGACCCATTATTTCCGCTGTGGGCTCTCTGTACCAACTAGTGTCTACCTTTATCGACTATTACCTACAACCACTAGTCAAGTCCATGCCATCGTACACACAGGACTCAACACATGTGATTCTTAAACTCAGAGAACTAGGGGAAATTCTGTCTGATTGTATTTTGGTGACAATGGACGTCAAAAGTTTACAGTATATATACAGTATATATCATACCACATGACATGGGTATTAGGGCATCCAGACAGGCACTTCTCACCGACACCTCACTACGGGTCCCAATTGAATTTTTGACACAGTTATTGGAGCTCACGCTCACGCGGAATTTCTTCCGGTTTGAGAACTCCTTTTATCTACAGATATCAGGTACGGCTATGGGTAGTGCCCTCGCCCCTTCATATGCCAATTTGTTCATGTTACAGTTCGAAACGGAACATATTGTCCCCCTACTTGGTATCTCTATCCTTGTATATTTTCGCTACATAGATGATCTGTTCATGATCTGGACAAAAGGGACTGACACTCTAGTTTCTTTTCATCAGTATCTGAATGATCTGGATAGTCCAATCAAAGTAACCCTGAATTATTTAAAGACCAGGGTAAACTGGGAGATCTTCTGGTCAAAACAGATTTTAGGAACCATAATCCGAATTCTTCTGACTGGCTCTCAGGACAAAAGAAGCTGGGATGTTACAAATGCCCAGATTGTGTAACATGCAGATTTCCCTCATCCCCATATGGGAAAAAGAATTAAAATTAGGCATTGCTTAACCTGCACTTCCAACTATGTGGTATATAAAATCCCGTGCCCTTGCGGACTGTACTATGTGGGCAAAATGGTGAATATGTTAAAGGAAGGGATTGGTAACCATCGCTCGGCAATAAGCAAAGCCCTTAAAGAAGGAACATCCATTCAACCCGTTCCTAGGCATTTTGCCCAGCAACGACACCCACTTCCCACTTTCAAGTGCATGGCAATCAACCAGCAACCATCCCTAATGAGGGGGGGTAATAGAGACTTAGCCCTGTTGTGCAGAGAATCCAGATGGATCCATACATTGGCCCCTCGGGGCCTTAATGAAATATTACCATTGGGCTGCTTCACGTAACACTATCAGTCTCTGTAATTTCCCTTCCAGCAACCAGTGAAAACCTTTCTGTTACTTGTCATGATTTGCAACACTTGTGTGTCCTTTTCACTTTATTCATTGTTTTTGCTCTTTATTTTTATACTGATGTTATGTCTTTGTACCTTTACCTCTTTATTCTTGTGTACTTTTGCTATATCCTTCCAGCTACTCGTACGGTAGCTATATGTGCGCAAACACTAACCCGCACTGGGATCACTGCACTTAGTATCCCGAATACCAGCCCCATGTCCAGCCATAGGTGCTATACACTGAGTGGTGTGGCAATAGGGTAGCAGGCGTACCCTGAGCTACTGATTGATTTATGGCAGCTGTTATTCCGCTATATGCCCAGCACAAGGTACCATCCAACCCGAGTGGGTTGGTCCCCAAGTGTGTGGCTTATACCAAAACCCGAGGAACGGTCTGTCCCATTGCTGGCACGAGCCTAATACCACCCGAAACTGCATCCTGGGGAACTGTGGACTAATTTTGAGTTGGTCCACAGCACCCCCCATGTGGATGTGAACCGGGTAATGCCTCTCCACTTCTCCTAACGTGGCACATGCTAGGACGCACCTATTGCTGGTGCGTCCTCAGTTGCCATGGCAACGCGCCAGGCAAGGCGCGTTCGTATTACATGCCGGGACTACGACCACGAAGGGGTACAGGTACGGCACAGGGGAATATGAGGTACCAGGGCAAGGAGGTTCTCTGCCGCATACTCTCCCCCACTCTCGGCGATTCACATGAGTGCGCCTTATGCAGGTTGGGCACAATGGGGACTGTGGGTCTTTATAGTGTACTTCATACAGTGGTCTGTGCTATATTATTTTATGTTCTTTTCCCATTGTTCATTTTTTGTTTCCTTTTTCTTTTCGTTCTCCATTTGAGTTACTGTAGATTGTATGAGGGTGTGGTTGCCTAGCAACATTTTTTGGCGCCACTCTGTACCTTTAAAAGTGTTTGTACACATACTGTGCCTATCTCCCTGATGAAAGTTCCTGTGAGGAACTGAAACGTTGGATTAATAAACCATCATGTGAGGATATTTATTGTCAACCATTTCTTTTTTTTTTTTATCATAATAAGCCCTGTGAGTGCTGGCTCTCATTGCATGTACATTTGTATTTTTCTGCTGCAGCAGGTTTCAACCCCTCTTTCTGTGGTGTGCTATCCATACTGGAACTGCTTATATATACAGTGGCTTGCAAAAGTATTCGGCCCCCTTGAACTTTTCCACATTTTGTCACATTACAGCCACAAACATGAATCAATTTTATTGGAATTCCATGTGAAAGACCAATACAAAGTGGTGTACACGTGAGAAGTGGAACGAAAATCATACATGATTTTTTACAAATAAATAACTGCAAAGTGGGGTGTGCGTAATAATTCAGCCCCCTTTGGTCTGAGTGCAGTCAGTTGCCCATAGACATTGCCTGATGAGTGCTAATGACTAAATAGAGTGCACCTGTGTGTAATCTAATGTCAGTACAAATACAGCTGCTCTGTGACGGCCTCAGAGGTTGTCTAAGAGAATATTGGGAGCAACAACAACATGAAGTCCAAAGAACACACCAGACAGGTCAGGGATAAAGTTATTGAGAAATATAAAGCAGGCTTAGGCTACAAAAAGATATACAACGCCTTGAACATCCCACGGAGCACTGTTCAAGCGATCATTCAGAAATGGAAGGAGTATGGCACAACTGTAACCCTACCAAGACAAGGCCGTCCCCCTAAACTCACAGGCCGAACAAGGAGAGCGCTGATCAGAAATGCAGCCAAGAGGACCATGGTTACTCTGGACGAGCTGCAGAGATCTACAGCTCAGGTGGGGGAATCTGTCCATAGGACAACTATTAGTTGTGCACTGCACAAAGTTGGCCTTTATGGAAGAGTGGCAAGAAGAAAGCCATTGTTAACAGAAAACCATAACAAGTCCCGTTTGTAGTTTGCCACAAGCCATGTAGGGGACACAGCAAACATGTGGGAGAAGGTGCTCTGGTCAGATGAGACCAAAATGGAACTTTTTGGCCAAAATGCAAAACGCTATGTGTGGCGGAAAACTAACACTGCACCTCACTCTGAACACACCATCCCCACTGTCAAATATGGTGGTGGCAGCATCATGCTCTGGGGGTGCTTCTCTTCAGCAGGGACAGGGAAGCTGGTCAGAGTTGATGGGAAGATGGATGGAGCCAAATACAGGGCAATCTTGGAAGAAAACCTCTTGGAGTCTGCAAAAGACTTGAGACTGGGGCGGAGGTTCACCTTCCAGCAGGACAACGACCCTAAACATAAAGCCAGGGCAACAATGGAATGGTTTAAAACAAAACATATCCATGTGTTAGAATGGCCCAGTCAAAGTCCAGATCTAAATCCAATTGAGAATCTGTGGCAAGATCTGAAAACTGCTGTTCACAAACGCTGTCCATCTAATCTGACTGAGCTGGAGCTGTTTTGCAAAGAAGAATGGGCAAGGATTTCAGTCCCTAGATGTGCAAAGCTGGTAGAGACATACCCTAAAAGACTGGCAGCTGTAATTGCAGCAAAAGGTGCTTCTACAAAGTATTGACTCAGGGGGCTGAATAATTACGCACACCCCACTTTGCAGTTATTTATTTGTAAAAAATGTTTGGAATCATGTGTGATTTTTGTTCCACTTCTCACGTGTACACCACTTTGTATTGGTCTTTCACGTGGAATTCCAATAAAATTGATTCATGTTTGTGGCTGTAATGTGACAAAATGTGGAAAAGGGGGCCGAATACTTTTGCAAGCCACTGTATATAAAATATCTATTACCATTATCATTTCATACTGCCTGACTGTTTTTGTCATTAAACATTCAATCTCCTTATTAGCTAATTTTATATGGATTTTATTTTTATATAATCCTATATATTTATATATCATCCTGTTTTATCTTCTTACCCTATCTCTACCTACATGTCTGTTACTGGTCTGTTTATAATTTTATTCTATACTCTGAGTTTTATAAAATCCCTTTAGTCATATCATTTAGTCAAACTGATACAATTAATGAGCCCAGCTTTTGTAATTAGATTATAATAGTTCTTATGTTTACCTAATACTTCATCTTGCCACATCAGTGCTTAGAAGAGACTACAGCTGCAGCTGACAGCATATCCATGAAGAGATAAAACTGATGGTTAGTGATGAGTGAATTTTTTTGCCAGGCATGAAGTCTCTGCGAAATTCCATTTTGCACATTTTTTTTATGAAACTGCCGCGTGAGGAAAAAGTTGCATCAAAAAGAAAAGTCACAGTCGCATCAAAAAAGTAATGTGGGAAGCTGTGTTTTGATAATTTTTAATCGTTTTGCAATTTTGTCAGCAGTTTTGTAAATTTTTCAGCAAAGCGAAATGGGACAGATTCCTCATCACCACTGACGGTACACCCAGATGGAAGTGTTATGATCGGATGAGGCTAATAGTAGGCCCATGGCAGAGGAAGTCAGTGAAAAGGTCAGGTAATGGTAGTTACAATGAAGGATGTGATGGCAGACCTTTAGATGGATTTGATGGTAGGGGTGAAATCCAGGCATTATGGCATGTTGGAGTTGACTGTTGAGTTTTATTCAAGCAAAGGAGGTGTTTGGTAAAGCCATTTGAGGAGCTAGTTGCTTGCAGCAGATATTCCCAGCCCCAGGTGTATTGATGAAACTTATGCCTGCCAGCTGGGGCTCACACATGAAAAGTCTTAAATTTGTTTTTCATTGTTTTAAGTGGTGTTACTCTTCAGGACCTGCGAGGCTTTTTTTTTCATAATTTGTTTTTTGAGAAAAAACGTGAAAATATGACTTACTTTATACAAGTTAACACTTCCTTCAGTCAAATGACATGACTTATTAATTGGCCTTCCTCTCCAAAGACTGTCCCCTCTCCAATCCATAATGAATACTGCTGCCAGGCTCATACACCTCTCCAACCGCTCCTCCTCTGCCATGCCACTCTGCCAATCCCTGCACTGGCTTCCCCTACCATCCAGGATAAAATTCAAACTAATGACTCTCACATTCAAAGCAGTTCATAACTCTGCCCCACCCTACATCTCTGAACTCATCTCTAGATACCATCCAACCCGCTTGTTACGCTCCTCTACTGACCTGCTCCTCATTCCCTCCTTACACACTCGCATTCAAGACTTTGCAAGGGCTGCCCCCCCCCCCCCCCAATTTTTTTGATGCACATTTTGACCCACAACATCTTTGGCAAATCCATGTGTGGTGAAAAATTTCACTCATCATTAGTCATGTACTTACAGCCTCTGGTTGGAAAGGGGGGTCTCATCTTCAGTTTTTCTAGCTTGACCCAATTTTTTTGTTTTTCCTTTGAACCCAAGATGCATGTAAATAAAAATAAAAAAGCATGACAATAAACTGCAAAGTGCAAACCAAAGCAGCTGTCAGTTATATATTCACATCTGAAATCTGTAAATCACAAATTTTGGGACCCCTGAAAGTCAGATTTTCTACTACCACTTCAAGAACAGAATCTGCAGATCAGGGCTTCGAGGAAGATGATTTAATAAACAGATACATTATGGTAAAGCCAGTTATGTGCTAATCAAATGCACTGTTACCCACATTTTCCAGAAGATCTTTAACTTCTGTGCTGACCAATTCTGCATAGCTGGCCTGGCAATTGAGGATTAAATGGTAGGACTCCTGAGCTTCATGGCCTTCATAAAAAGGTGATCTTCCAGTGGCCATTTTGCACAGAATAATCTGTACATAATAACATACATGTACATAATAATGCCCGTCAGTCAACTGCTGAATAGAAAGAGCAAATCACTCACCAAACATATAGAATTTCCATTTCGAAAATTATTTCTTTTGTCTTGCTGAAGTGTAGGAAAATGTTGAATTTTTCTATGATCATCAGATGCTTTCTTTTTGAAGGGCAGATATAAAGCCTAATGTCTTACATATAATTGTACTGAGTATCTCACCTCTGGAACCATATAGTGCATTATCCCTATAGATCCTTTATTGCTTTTATTGCTAAACACATTCTTGGCAGCCAAACCAAAGTCTGCAATCTTGACTTGTCACTGAACAGGAAATTTGTTGGTTTCAAATCTCTGTAAAGTAGAGGAACTTACAAAATTACTGTGGTTTCCATATAAATACAGTGCTGCCTGTGTCCAGCAGTGCTGTATTTATAAGGGGTGGTTAGTGTTCAGCACTAGGCTTCACCCCTCTTACCCCCATAAATTGCATGTAATAAAACTGTTCATGTTAGGAATCAGCAACGATTGTAGGGTGCAAAGGAGCCTTGCCCTTGACACCTGTACTATGGCAGAAAGGAGGTGGGACTGCAAGAAAAGAACCCAAAAAGGTGATGTAATATAGGGAGGGACACAGTTACTATTGCATAGACATATAAAATATTATATAGCAGTTCACAACAATTAAAATTAATAAGAAAATGGCTCTGGCCTTTATGTTCTTTTATAAAAGTTAAAATATAATGAAAAAATGAGCACTTACCGTGCAACAGTACATACAAACAGTACAAAGAACAGGAGTAGATCATTACATATGGCCAGACACTACGTATTTATATTTAGCTGGTCTCTGATTGGTACCTTGTCCCCCAGGTCCCCAATCAGTTGACAGTCCATCAAAGTGGGAGATGTGCAAACCAGGTGCCCAGTCCAAAATGACCAGGCATGAAACGTCCAAGACAATTGGGCCCACTCTTCAAGGACCCAAACATCAATCATAGGCATAGGCATTTCCATGAAAAAATGAAATAAGATATCTCCATAAACCCTAAGCGTTTTGTGCCTGCATGCCCATATAGATGTTGTCTTAATGAAAGCAAAATACCATTTGGCATTAATGGAAACAAACCTAGCACCTCAAAAGTGTTCCTTGCCTTCGCATAACACGTGCAGAAGCTATATTATGCCATACCCTTATCACATGGCAGTTCCAACAAGAAATAATAATCATTATTAATAATAAACCTCAACTGCAGGTGGTCAAAGTGGGCCTACATATGATTTTTTTGTGCCAGCTTTTCTGTTCCATGCATTGCAGCACAGAAATTTGCCAGGTGTAATTTTTGTAAAATCATTCAAAAATACAATGTTATTGCTGCGTGTATCAGTATGTACAGATCTATAATGAAGTAATGGTTCTAGTTCAATTTCTTACACCCTATTACACAAAAGGAAACTGTGGGCCTTCTCTTTGATTGATGGCATGAATGGCTAATAGAATTTAGGTTAACATTTTCCCTCTTTGCCAATATACACATAACAAATTACCAGTCATGAATCCATCAAAGAACTTTCACTTTTCTTAACCATTAACAATTATGGCACTATTCCTACATTAGCAGAAAAGAAAATTTTTTAAATTTTAATTAGTTCTAAAATAGAAACTTGAGATATCAGTTTTAAATACAATTCAATGTTAATTTTTGCTATATTACCATTGCTGCCATGCATGCACCCTGCTTTACATGAGATCAATACAATGCAATTAAAAACAAAAGGTAAAAAGAGGATTCTGTCACTGAAAAACATGTTTTTGTTTTTTTTTACAAAATGAATCAGTTAATACGGCTCCTGCAACACAATCCTGCAATGAAATCCATTTTTCAGTATACCATTTTATTTATATTTAATTTGACATTTGATGAGGGACTAGACACATTCTTAGTTTCCCAGGTGTCCTCAGCAGGAACGAGCGGCCTGGCCAATCGATATCTGGCCTGAAATTGGCCAGATATCGATCGGCCAGGTTAGAAAATCCAGTCGGATCGGGGACCGCATCGGCTCGTTGATGCGGTCCCCGAACCGACTGCCCATGGCCGCAAATGTAATCCGATCGTTTGGACCCAGGTCCAAACGATCGGATTATTTTTTTTTTAAAGCAACTTGCTACCCGATATCGCCCACCCGTAGGTGGGGATATCGGGTAAAGATCCGCTCGCTTGGCGACATCGCCAAGCGAGCGGATCTTATAGTGTATGGGGACCTTAACTTGTGGTCTGATAAACTTTAGTCACTCTTTACTGCTGCTCTCACTTCCATTTGCCCCCAGTAGCCTATCAACAGAACAATGATAAGGTGACAAGATAACAGTTTCCTGACACCTGCATTGATAAAAATGCTCCCATACCCTACCTAATGGTATATACAAGGACAAATACAATAGTAAATATCTAAAATCTGGCTCACCCAAGTCATGACTCCTTCAGTTACATTGAGTAGGAGAAACAATAGCTTATCTGAAAGCAGTTGCATTGTAAAGTGCTGATTCTTTCTGAAAGTACATGGTGAGGCACAATGACCTGAGATGGCTGCCTATATAGGAATATTACAGCTAAAAAATACATTTATTGGTTCAAGAATAACATTTTAATTGGTAGAATGAATTATTTGATAATAATTTTGTCCATCAGGAAAGCAAAAGGCTATCCAGCTTTCTCTGTCCCTGCTTGGACCCTTCCCATCAGCTTCCTCTACAAATATCTGGCAGAGAATTGACCAAATACTATTGGGCAGGTTTGAAAATCCTTTTAAATGAGAACCATGTCGGCACATTGAAGCAGTCCTCTGCCAGTAGAACTGCATATGCCTTTGTTTTAACCAATCATCGGCCTGGGAGCCAAATAATCAAATCGGCTTGATTTGGCCCTGGTCAAATCTGGCCAAATCAGTTAAAGATTCACTCTATATGTATATCGCCTACTTACGTTGGGTATAGTGAAATAAAGAAATCAATAAAGCAGGAAGCATCTACCACTGAAATCAATAAAAATAAATAACAAAAATATCTTGTATCTTGTGTGTCATTCTGATTGGCAAGGCACAGAGTAGCAGGAAGCAAATCCTGCATTGGCCCCCTGTCCTTCCTGCTCTAAGGCATTAAAACCATTTTATTGATGCTAATGGATTGCCATGTCATAAACAGATACAGAAAAGAAAACCTGACATCCACTGAAATATAAAAGAACCTTTTCCACTGAATTGACTTTTTCCCCTTGCATTGTGATGGGTGTAAAAAATGTTCCAGATCAGTAGATGGATTTATCGCACTACTGCATTGATTATTACTATTTGTGGTTTGTACATCTTCTCATTTTAATGTATTTAAATTAGGAACAGGTGCAGTACTAAAGTGAGCCAAACTGTTGTGCCCCCTTACTTCCTATTGAGATATTGGCTTTTTTATGATTCATAGCCTCCAGACAAGAGAAACTGGCAGAAACTAGTATTGTAGCTAGCCTAGCTAATGATATTCTTACCAGATGGAAACATTTTAATTGTAAATGTTGTATAGTCAGCAAGTTTTCTTAATACATGTATGGCATCAAACGTACCGACTTTAAATACGTTTTCATGGAATTGTATGCCTGTATTAAACATATATCGTAAACATCAGCAGGCATATTATCATTATACGCTTAATATTTAAAACTGACATTACAATCCATAGTGTATATTTTTAGGCATAGCCACAAAAATATTTTTGTAAGCAATTTCTATTTAAAAGGGTTTTAGACAAAGTGTAGGAGAGGTGGAGGTAGTGGGCACTAGTTTATAAAAGAGTTTTCTTATGACTTAAGGTGAGGGCATATGTAGCTACTCTGTGCACTTGGTACCCAATCCAGCCCCCTATAGACTTGAATGTAAATTGCAGGACTAGCTCGTGCCAAGCCTTTTTCAAACAGGTTTAGTGCTGAGTTTTTCATTCTGCTATTGCCTGAGAACTGGTGACTTGTAAGCTTGTCAGACACTTTATATTTAATTCCATAAGAAGCTGCTTCTCACAGTTTCACATAATGTTTTTGAGCTACTAATGATGCACTTAATATCTGTGAAGGAGCACCCTGAGGCATTGCTCTTAAGGTGGCCATCCACAGGCAGATTTCAGCCACCGATTTGGGTCATCCATACTAATTTGGCAGCTTATTTGGCCATTTATGGGCACCCTCGACGGGCGTACCCAATCGATACCTGACCTAAAATTGAGTAGATCTCAATCGGGCAGGTTTGATTTTCCCCATCAGATTGGGGACTGCTCAACACATTGTGGCCCTTAGTCCAACTGCCCCTATGCTTGCCGTCTTAATTCTAGGGTCAAATGATTCAATTACCCCAATATCATCCACCTTTGGCCAATTTGGCCAGATATTGATGTGGCAGGCCTGTCAGTGGGAGGTGACTCGGTCTGAAGTGACCAAGTCGGCAGCTTTTATCAGCCCATGTGATTTTAGCTTATGTAACTAGAATGGTATAAGGATGCTTAGTCACATTAACACAATGCTGCAGGTGTTCAGACTGGTTAACAGCTCATATAAATCACAACTCTTAAACCAAACTCAAATTAAAACTCTTTCCTATTTCTTTTCCTTTGTTCTATATGCTTATTTTGTCAGTTTAAATTAGTTAAATATAGTTACCCATTTATCCTCTATACCCAGCCAAGAATACAATACAAAGCAAGAAAGTTACAGCATGTCATATCTACTTAATAAAAATCCAGAGTGAGTGTGTTAACCCTCGTTTTTTTGGAGTCATGTGTAGTTAACAGAACAAACAGCTCCAAGTCTATTTCACTTCAGTTGTAGAAATGTACACAATTGACATCTTAGAATTATGTCTGAGGTGAGTAAAACATTATGTATATAAATTGAGTGGCTATGAAGAAGGCAGAAGCTTCATCCCACATACAAAAATTAAGGTTTAACCAGTTTTCCAACAGAGATTCTTAGGAACTATGGAAATAGGCATTTAAATTTAAACACTTATGAATGCCAAATTATGTTGTTTCTGAGCTGAGCAAGCTTGTACGATTATCTTGGTTCATAATTTGTTAAAATATATTAATATCTGCTTCTATTTTTTAAGGGAACCTAAATATATTTTGTTTTTCAGGAAGCAATGTTATTTTATGCACAGTGACATTTATAATAGTACATAATATTGTCAGGCAGCAATTAATGCATTGTATTCTACAAATGCTTCACTGAGGTGCTTCCTGTATTTAACAGGGCTTTCTGAGGGAAGATGCAATTTTGTAATAGTTTATTCTCTGCTTTAAATGACAGAGATAAACTTATTTCATTTTCCAGCGGAACATTGCAGACTGGATTGCTTTTAGGAGTCTGTAAATTGCCTAAGCAGGGGAAAAGGGAAACTGTACTGATAAAAATCATAAATGGCATTTCCATCAGGTCTTAAACTCTAATTTTCTTGCTTATTGCTCGACTTGCTAAAACAAATAAAAGAAAGGATCTTGGAGAAATTTTTTTTTTTTAATATGTAAAAGGAATGCTCCCCTGCTGGTATTTTTATGAAAAACCCACTGAATGATAAACACAGAGGGCAAAAATCTACATTTAGATGAAACTTCTTTAAAATGCATGATATGGTTCAGTAGAAGAGAAACTTGAATATAAGCCTTAATGTCCTAAGGTAAAAAAAAACTGCCCAAAATGACCCAGGAGGATCTCACTATATTTAAATCACTGCGAGTTTTTATATTAAGTTTTTGTGCGCAGATCTTCTTTTAGGTAAGTCAGTTACTTTGAACATTTTTTACTAGACTATAATAATAAGACAGATCTTGGTGATAGCCAGACAGACAGATAGATAGATCTATCTAAAGATACATCAGTCCTTTGTATGAGAATACAAAGAATCAATTCAGTCAGCCTCAAAGAGGGATATTGGACCAAATTCTATTATATCAGATATTTATTCTAGATCTAGAGGTAGATATGAGATGTATACTTTACTTTCAGATTTCCCCTAAGATTATAATGTGGTTTGGGAGGGGGGGGGGGTTCTCATCAACTTGAGTCCTGTACAAAAATATTCCTTTTATATTCATTGTTATTCAGTTACACTCATAATATTTCTGGCTCAAAATAGGTTACATTCAGATTTTCTATATTGTGTACCCTGGAGACACAAACAATATTTTAAGAAAGAGTATTCAGTTGAATATTAAGTTGGTGAGCAGATGAACATTTTGTCCCAATCTAGTCTTATAGCATGAACAGGGAACTTTGGTTTGCAGTTTGATGTCCTGTAGTGTTTATCTGTCCTTGTGGACAGATTAACACTACACACAGAGCAAAGGTGTAATTTACTATAAGAAAGCCAGTGTGCAATGTGCAAAACTCCCTTTCATGCATTTTGTGCACTGCCTTCCTTGAATTTTGAATTGCTGCAGGTGTGTGTGCTCTGTTTCAGGACACAGAGAGCTGCAGCTACCTCCCTTGAATACAACCCTGCCTGCATTCTGCAGCACTGTATCCATGAAGGGTAGAGGCACATAGGTGTTCCCCCTCCAGCCCCTTAACTTATGCATCATTCAGAGCCATGCTCTTGTGCCCTTTAGTGCTCTTGCACTTTCCCACTGGTTGTCATAACTGTTCAGCTCTTTGAAGATGAGAAGTTGAAGAAATTGCATTTGTACTTATGAAGTGCCTTTGTAGGCATGTCACACACAGAAAAAGCAATTTTTACCCTTCAATTGGCAAATAAGTAATCATTTTACTTTTGTTTGAATAGGAAATGGATGAAATAAGTAATATGAGA
Organism: Xenopus tropicalis; assembly: GCF_000004195.4. NCBI lineage: Eukaryota > Metazoa > Chordata > Amphibia > Anura > Pipidae > Xenopus > Xenopus tropicalis. Next base: position 75,393,147 of record NC_030681.2, on the reverse strand, counting down.
TAAAGCTATAAAGCAATTATTCCTTGGTCTTGCCTCCCTACATATTCAGGATAAAATCAAGTTGAATGTAACATTTATGACAAAAGTTTCATGAACAAAATGCCAAGAACCAACAGTCATGAAATTTGCCAAGCCCTCTTGTTGATTAGGTATGGGACCTGTTATCCAGAATGCTTGGGACCTGAGGTTTTCTGGATATTGGATCTTTGTGTAATTTGGATCTTCATATCTAATGGAGATGTAATTTGGATCTCTAATAAAGGATAATTGACACATTAAATAAACCCAATAGGATTGTTTTGCCACTAAAAAGGATTAATTATATTTTAGTTGCGATCAAGTACAAGGTAGTGTTTTATTATTACAGAGAAAAAGGAAACCATTTTCAAAATCAAAAATTCCAAAAGACAACAGGGCAAATAGAATTCTAGTGCCTCTTTTCTTTTTGCTTTTAGGATCAATATGAACAAGAACTCTCCTATTTAATATCATTTCTAATTTTTTTATATCCTGTTGATTTATATTTTATCTAACAACTACTCCCTGTTAACTGGCATTATGCAGCAGTAAATTTCCATTAGTTTATCCAAATTAGACAGGAATTTCTGTAAACCTTGGAGTCTGGCAGTAATTAAATCATAATTAGCTTTATTATGCTAATAATATGGTGGTTGAGATACTACAGCACCAGCTAAAAGTGTTTTCCCACATGTAATACAATTTTAGCTAAATATTTTGAGGTTGGTTTGTGAAAAAAATATTCAAATATATTCTTGGCAAATGAAAATTTAATATTAAACCATTGCAAATCATTAATGCTTTGTACATTTTAAATAAGAGAACAATTTAAAAATGTTATTTAGTTATTATCCACATAGTTAAAGTGGTTAACATTGTCAGTAGCAGAAATGTATACAATTATGTCAGCAGTGCTGTAGTTAGCCAAAATGATTTCAGTTTTAAGTCAAATTATCTGTTTTTTTATCTAAATGTACTCTAGTCAAAAGATAATGGGACTCTATTCTCCAAATAAATTTTATAAATTTCCTAACAATGTTTCCTTAGCAGAACACAAGGACATTTTATTTCATTACAAATGAAAAAAAAAATAATGCCCCAGGGTCATTTTTAAATTGTTCTTCTTTCTGTATGGGCTAAACATTTTGATAAAATATTGTGGGTCAGATATTATCTGATCTTGTCATGTAACACCATGCTACACTACGCAACACCTGGAGATTTTGTAGGATCCTACAAAATCTGATATACACAGCTGTAATGTAAAGTCAGATCAGATAGAAGTCAGATGGTAAGTTTTGTTCCTGCATCCAACTGTCAATATATTTCAATGAGAAAAAAAACTTTATCAGGCACCATCGGACTTTATCTTGTCGGATGAAGACACAGCATGCAGCGTTCCCCTTACTACAGATGCGTTGTGTTGGATGGCAATCCTTTTGTGTACTTTACACATTAGATTTTTCAGTCCCATAATAGTTTGATCCATGCAACTACATGTGTTTTGTCCATCTGACAACATCCAACAATAAAAATAAAAAAAGATGGTTAAACAGAGGGAGCAAACTAAGCCTTGAAGCCGACGTTTTAAACTTTGTGACTTAAACTGGACAACACTTTATTTTTTACATATGCTCATTCAAATGGCAAAGGGGTTCTTCGTTAGTAATTTTCATAATACTACTCTAAAACACTATATTTATCTGACCATCAGAAATAAATTTTGTAAACTTGTTCTGTCCCCCAGGTCAGAATACTTTTTGGTGGTATACTAGCTTGTTCTTGGATATTTTATTGTGCTATTGTCTCTGGGTATATCTTTGTGCACTACATTAAATGTTTATTGAAACCCTTAGTATTAAGTGAGCACTGCTCTGGATCCCTCCCTCCCATGACTGCACATACACTGTGTTGGTGGCTGCCAAGAAGAGGACCTGAAGTTGTCAAGATATTGCTCTGGTGGCAGTGGAGTAACCTAGTTATTACTTAGGGTTTCTTCTAGTCAAACCTAACAGACCCATCAACTTGTTTAATAGGTGAAAGTATGTTGTGTGACTTAAACACAGCAAGTTCCAGGGGCTTTACTTAACTATAGATGAAAAAGACCCTGCAACTACTGGATAGGAAGGGGGGCAGATTCATATTAAATATATACAAAATGTCTTATTCCAGTGGTCCCCAACCAGTGGCTCTCCAACCCCTTGATGTTGCTCCCAGTGGCCTTAAAGCAGGTGCTGCCAAACAGGCACCCCCAGGAACATGTTTTATGCCTGTGTTGTCCTTTACATTTGAATGTGGCTCATGAGTAAAAAAAGGTTGAGGATCCCTGTCTCATTCTATACATTAGGGGGGATCTTGAATGCTTTTGCTGTGTAGCACTCCAGGAAGAACTTACTTCATAAACACAAGCTTGGCAATGGTCTGGAGAAACTCATTATTCAGAAAGCTCTGCATTGCAGAAAGGCCATCTCCCATATACTCCATTATAATCAAATAATTCAAATTTTAAAAAACTATTTCCCTTTTCCTCTGTAAAAATGAAACAGTATCTTGATGAATAATTGTGCAGTCACACAAAACATGTTAGGTTTTTATCTTTAATAAAGCTTTTTTGAAATTTTATCCGCTGTCCTGGAGTCCGATGAGTGCATGCTGTTTTGTGCTGGCTACTGGTTCTTGATGTCAACTAAGATGTAATAAATCCATATTGGGTTTGATTTTTTAATAGACAAGCTATTGTGATCCAAATTACAGAAAGACCCCTTATCTGGAAAAGCCAGGTTATCCAGCATTCTGGATAACAGGTCCCATACCTGAATAAGAATTATTTTAATGATTGGCAACAAAACACAATTTATATACATTTGATACAAACTGAACTACATATCAGATTGTGGATGCTTTGCTTTAATAGAGAGCTGTATGATATCACAATTCTCATAGCTTATGTGAAGGACAGCTGTTCCAGTAAGAATGATGCATTAGCTTTTAATAACTGTGGTGCGGTTTGAACATGATCCATTTGTTTGTGAGTGCAGACATTACTAATGAGCATGTATTAAAACTTTTTTTTAGGCTGTGAGAATGCTGTTTCTTTGTATGTTCAGATAAATGTCGTCTTTTTCTCTGACCCTGTTCATACTCCATACTAAATTATGCATGAAATACTGTATTGCCTTCACTCCAAATTGACTAGTAGTAATAGTAGACCTGTCTAGTGCAACATTTATTTTGGCAACCCAGAAATTCCAGAAAGGATTGCCTGTCAGTATGCATAGAGTATGCATAAAGTTATGCTTTATTCAAGCTTCATGAGTGCTGCTAATCTTATACACCAAAAGAGTGTTGCAAAGTGTACGGCATATGTATTAAGCTGTTTATTTTTCTTAGTCTTGATTTGCATCCATGCATCTGATGCTTAAAATTATCAATTAAAAAGAAATGATTGTATTCAAGGAGTGATTTTTATTTTTCGTTGCATGAATTGTGCGCACAATTGTTTTAGTTTGGTAGCTTTAGTAGAATATTCTGTTTGTATAATGGGTGAAACATTAGACATTCTCAATAAACACATTCTGGAAGCACCTTTAGAGACGAATTCTTAAGGCAGCACTGATATAACATTTTCCGGGTCCTCCAGGCCCAGCTGAGGATGCTACAGTGAGAATCTTAATTGCTCTGTTTCCACTAGACTGTCTTCTGGGCTTCACATTTTCATTGCTGAAGAGATTAAAGGAGAAGAAAAGTTATTTTGGCATTTTACTGCCAATAGATTAGCCACCTTAGTGCCACCTAGAATGCAATATTTATTCTGCAGAAAACTTTATCATACCTGAGTAAAAAGCCCTAGGAGCTTTCTCTGATTGCAGCTGCAATTCTAGCTTGGTGCTCATAGCTTCCTCTTTGCAGCTCTAGCCGTTATAGCTCAGATCACACATTCCTAAGGGTGTGGGAGAGTGAGTTTTATGAATTCTTATGGGAGGGGGGAACAGGGGAGGGGAGAGAGGAGAGAGCTGGGCAGACTCTGGCCCAGGGAATGAAGGAAGTCAGATACCCAAAGAACATGTTTTCAAAAAAGAAACAATAAATCATGTGTTTCTTTTGATAGAGGACATCTTTTCTGTGAGTGCTTATGGCTGTATTTACATAGACCTTTCTGATAAATGAATCACTATTTCTTTGTGTACATTAAGCTTTTTTTCTTTCCTTTTGTGACCAGTCCTGGAAAAAACAAACCTTTCATATTTTGGTGAAAGTATCAGCAAACAAAATCTGCACAGTAATGACTTGTCTTAGATCATTTTATGTATCTCTAATTTGGTTCACCAACTTATTGTATTTACAACAAATTGTATTTAGATAGGGAAGTCTAACAACTTATTTTATATATATATTTGCGTTTTGGTCCAACTGAAATGAAAAATACAAAATTTACATTTAGGGGCAAATTTATCAAAGAGAGAGATAAGGCTGACTGCAGTCTGGACTTTTTACTGCTCTCACAGCCCGTGAGATTGATAAATATGCCCCTACATCCCATACAAATTAATAAAGAACTGTAACATTTTCATCTTGCAAACCATGCCTTTGTAGAATAAAAAAAGATAAATATTGCCCCTTACTGTACTGGTTTAGCTTTCTCAGTAGCATAATATAAATTGTACCTTCTTCTAATCATTTTTACCCGAGGAAAAGTAAGGACTTAAAAACTTAGTTTCTAAGTTTTACTCTACCTCAAAATTAATAAAAAGAGCCTGCATCAATATTGTCTGCCTAGTTTAGGCATTATGTTATATGCATTTAACAAATTCAATCATCAATCAACTGGTAATATTTTAGCCGACCATCTTTAATAGAAAAGCTTTGTAAAAAATGACTACTTTGTCCTAGTTGCAGAACAGAACTCAAAATGTGCAATTAAGCTTACTGTCAATGTAATGGCATTTGTTATATTTCAGGATGACGAATGCCCTTGATATTGCAGAGAAAACAGAGCATAAAATATTAAATTTAGAGAAATAATCATAACTTTAACATATTTCTTATCTATTAATAATCTTTGAAAATGACAATGGAGCAAAGTCACTAAATGTATTTTTCCTGTGGTGAGCAGCTTGTACATTTTAAAAAATTCTATCTATACAGTCCATAAACTGGTGTAATTTAAATAGCTATATGTGTGCAATGAACATTTTGAAAGGGGTTACAATTTCCTGGCAAATTACTAAAACACATGAGCAAACTTATGGACATATTTATATATACATTTATGTGGTGAGTTGCCAGTTAATACTAATTTTAACAATTATAGACAGATAATATGTCTTCAAATTGATATGTTCTAATATTCTGGGTTATTCTTAGCTACAACACAACATTGTCCATAACTAATGCGGCTCATAACCCCTACCCTGCATGATCCAGGGTAGGGGTTAAAGAGTAGGGTTGTGGCTATGCTATGGGGGGAGGGGTTACTTTGGTATTGTATAAAGCTTCATTATGTGTATGTTTTTTCATGGTTTAACATCTTGATAAAGGTCCTAGACCTGGACCGAAACGTTGATGTTTTTAATGCAACAATAAATGAACTATAAAGAATGAGGAGTGCGCATTGTCAATTGGAATGTATATATATATATATATATAGCAGAATCATCTTTAGCTATAGGGGTCCCCCCCCAAGCCTCTTCCTCATAAAATCACTTAAGACAGCAGTACACTCAAATATATTTTACCACCTTAAATCAAGCTTCAGAATGACTAGACACCTATAGAAAAAAATGTATAGCTCTCTGCAACATCCCAATCCAATGTATCACATATATATCACATAAAACAAATCTTGTGTAAAACCCTGCTTCATCTAAATAAACATTTTCATAAAAGTATACTTTTTTAGTAGAATGTGTTGAGTAATACTAAATAGAAAAATTCAGTTTTAAGAATTAAGGGCCGCCTCCTGGGATCATGGGATTTACAAGTACACACAAACAAGCCAAGGCACACTGGCCAATTAGTGGGCAGAGTCTGCCTTTTGCTTCCACACTGCATTCCAGCTGCATTATTTCTGGTCATGTGATCTCTGAGGGAGGACACAGAAATTTGAAGCCTAGGGATTTCCTAAATAACAATTAGATTCTGAAATGTAGATGGAAGTGATGTGTGAATCTGTCCCAATTTGGGCAAAAATTTACACAACGTGCAACTGCAGCTTTTTCCTCACTCTGCAAATTCTTGTCTCAGCAAATGTTGGAGTAATTTTTGCAGGAAAAATCGGCAAAACAATTTACCAATGACGAAATGCAGAATTTGACAGTGAATCCATGCCTGGCAAAAACATTTGCTCATCACTAGCAGAGGGAGAAAAGTCAACAGGAAATATTTTCCTGTTGTACCCAAATATGAAGAGAATATTGCATATTTTTAACAAGCATTGGTACAGTTTATTTAGATATAGTTGAATTTCAAGAGCCACCTGTGCGTTCCTATAGAACTTCACATAACATCCATGATATGCTTATCAAAGCTGATATATTGGCAATACGTAACACAAATGATACTAGCACCTCAAAGAGCAGGAATGTACCCATTCTTGGGTTGTACACAATGTGGCAATATGATAAAAGGTTCTACATTGTACATTTAATTACCCCCATTTGGGACATCTTGTCATCTTTGTAAAATAAAAGCTTATAAAAATGTGGATAACTTACATGGACTATGGGATCTTTTTTACCTGATACATATACTCTATATGGTAGGGGTGACTGCTCGGTGTGTCCTGGGTGAGTCTATTTATTCATTGTTACTTCTGGATTGTATTATCGTGACAAAGGCTCCAATGAGGACTAAAACTATGACATGAAATAAAAGACTAGTTGCAAGTAAGACCCCAGAGTTCATCAGTATTCTTTTGACTATAGTAAATATTTTGCTTGTACCAGGGCATATTTCATACTGTATATGTTGTTTGTCCCTGGGGAATACTGAGTTTTCAATAAAAAAATATGTTTTTGATACTAAAACCTGTGAGTGTGGTATTTTGTAATTATAGAAAACAATTCACAGCGTATATCCATTTTAAGTAGCAGATAATTTTACATTCTACAGCACTTATAGTACCTCTATTTTCCATTTAAGCCTCAAAAGTGACAAAATGATGAAGAAAACAATATCCTCGCATATTTATATAGATACTCAAATCATTACAGATCTAGCATAATTTGTTCATGACTCAGAAAAAGGGCAGATTTTATGTGTGCTTGAGCACAACTGGTGAAATATCTATTTTCAGACCCTTGGGAGACATTTTTTTAATTGTCCATCTTTACTAGCAAAATTATAATGTGGTTATTATAAATTCCATTAACAATAATGTCTTTCATTAATTTAATTGTGTATGTACCATTTCAGTGAAAGCATATGATTGAGGTTCGCTCCCACATCATTTGCATATGCAATTTAAAACTGGCAGTGTGCCAGTGGTATACAGGTTGAAGATAAAACAGAAATAAATAGTAGATGCCCCGTATGTTCATTTGTGTATCTGTGTGAAGGTTTAAATCTTGTGTAAGTGTTTAAAGTTCTCTGCTTAAAGAAATATTCATGTGTATTTGATTTCATTTTTTAAACCCATTCTACAGCCAGAAATGGTAATTAAAGTATAAAAAAAGTGCAAGAATTGGATCTGTTATCCGAAAATCTTGGGGCCTGTGGTCTTCAGGAGAAGGCGTCTTTCTGTAATTTAAATCTCCATACCTTAGAATCATTTAATCATTATATAAACCCCTTGTTTTGTAACTAATATGGATTAATGCAGCTTAGTTACCATTAAGCACAAGGTAGTTTTATTATTACAGAGAAAGGGAACATAATTTGAAAAAAAAAATAGAATTATGTGCTTAGAATGGACTCTATAGGAGATGGCCTTAATGTAATTCAAAGCTTTCTCAATAATGGCTTTTAGGATATGGGATCCCATAAAATACAAGCTGTCAAAATATACATTTGGAAAGGGACACAGAATATATTTTATATGATTTGGGTACATTGTTACATATATGTATTTCTGCTTGATGTCTTTGTTGTACTTCAGGCTGGCATAAAGCATAGAACTTCTGCCTTGCTTGAGGCCTTAGTTTAATTCCAGCTTGATCCCTACCTCCATGGGTTTTCTCCCACACTCTATAAAACATATATGGCCTAGTGTGTGTAAAGCTGTAAGCTCCACTGGGACATGGACTGATGTGAATAATGTCTATAAATATAAAATATTTATCCAAAAATGGTGGTGTAAGATTGTAATTCTACTGTTTGTGTGTATGTATGCAAGGATCAAGATTGAGTGTGGCAATCAAAATATCCTTTACTTGGGCAAATTATCAATCTAATGAAAGCATTGTTGGAAAGACCGGGAGAATTTCACAATAAGAGTATAAATAATGACTTAAGACAATCTAAAAGTTAGAAAAGTTACTGGGAAAGGAATGGAAGAAAGTGCTTACCTTCACATTTTCATAATTTACAACCACAAAGACATCAACTCAAGGGAGACTTAAGCTGGGGAGGGGGGTACTGTTGGCACACCATTGAAAATTTAGCATAGTGTCACATGCCAAGTGATGTTATTGCACATGTCCACCACCAGACGTGATATTACTTTGTATGCACATACTCTGCTGAATGCACACCCTGCATATGCACAGGCTTCTTCTGGCATCCCTAAATGCTTACTGCCTATGCACACATTAAATTTGATGGAGAAACTGGAAAACCAGGGTGAATAACATATGGTGAGAGGAGACAAAGGGGGTGGGGTTAAACTGGGTAACTCCTGGTGAAATCTGGGGAAGGTGACATTGACTGTAAGGATCGAAAACCCCTCCTTAAAAGTGACAGCACACACAAACTGTACTCAAATGTACCAAAGCTGTGAGTTTTTAAAGAATGATTTGATTTAAAAAATGAAATATAAATAGGCTTGTTCCACCATTTAACATCTAGATCTTTTAGCAATTTTGCACAGGTCTTGTGCTAGCTTTGTGTCTACCAAGGAGGCTATTATTACAATACTCTCATGCATGCGTCTAATAATTATGGATCTATGGATCAAAAACTGACAAATCTACTTGAAATTAAAAGGGTATTATATACCTAAAAACACCTTTTCTTGGGCGAAAAATGTATTGTGCCTGTTCTGTTTTATTCAAAGGTTCAAAAATTCAGCTCCTACTCTGCTTGGCAGAACCAGAAGTAAAGTAAAAATACTTTCATTTTTTGTTTAGTGCAAGAAAAAAATAAACATTAAATATGTTTTCATTAAAACAATAGGAACAAAGTAGGTTTAACATGAGCCCTGTAACTCTAGGGGGGAGATTTACTAATCCACGAACGGTCCAAAGGCATCCGAATGCGTTTTTTCGTAATGATTACTATTTTTGCGACTTTTTCATGCCGTCGCGACTTTTTCGTATGTCCCACGATTTTTTTGTCGCCGTCGCGACTTTTTGGTCGCCGTCACGAAAAAATGTAATTGGTTTTTCCGTCATTTACTATCGCTCAATACGAAAAAAACGCGGTGGCGACGAAAAAGTTGCACAAAATACGATAAAGTCGTGACAGCGGCGAAAAAGTCGCAACAAATACGAAAAATCGAGACCACGACGAAAAAGTCGCAAGATTTTCGCTTCCAATACGATTTTTTCCCTTTCGGGATTCGGATTCGTGGATTAGTAAAGCTGCCCCTAGCGGTGGTCATAATGTGTGGAACTTACCTGTATTTTGTTGGTGGCTGATCCATAGCTAATATTTTACATTACATAGTTTCTATTTTATTTATTCACTGTAAAAGGAAGATTTTACCCAAGAAATATTGCAAATGGAATTGATTATTTTCTAACTGTATAGCAAGCAAGTTATGTTGCATAATACAGTTGACCAAAAGAGAATGTTTTTACATGAATTCTTTTTTCCAAGTGCTTCTTTTAAAGATTACTGCATAAGTAAATGGGGGGCTATTTAGAGAGTTTTGCCTCTGCCTCCCATGTTGGAAATCCCCTCTGTGCGTCACTGCCCTTAGATAACAATTGTATTATCAAAGGTCAAAAGCTGACAATATATTGGCTTTGTAGAGTAACTGAAACATAATACCATTGTAGGCTAATTTGCAAATTACGCAAGCATACCTATCCTAGCTCAGGAACCCCTGAGCTACACCGAGCATGCCAACCCACTGTCGTCAGCTTGAAATATCTAATGTATTTCCTGTGAACGCAGTGCTGCACTCAACTGCAATTATGCTGGAATTGTGGGGAAAAACACAGCAAAATGGGGAAGAACAAAACAAAACATGTTGTTGTGTCTGAAATTGCACTTTGTACACTGCACTTGCAGTTATAAATGGCTCCTATTGTAACATTAGAAGGTTTTCATGAAAACGGAGGTAAGCCAGAATAGGGGGAAACCTGCAATTGCCAGTCTTTACTTAAACCCATTTGGTTGCCGCAGGCTTTCTGTAGTGGTATCTACATAGACATGGCATCTACATGGATCCAGCTCTACTAGCGCAGGTAAATATGTATGTCTAGGTCAAGGGTCAGTTTGCTTATCTACAAGAATTCGGCTGCACCCAGATGAGGCAGATGCTTGCTACCAGTACCATCTTGCTGAAACCCCTGAGGGTGATTTAACAATTACCAATACTTTTTACTAAGCAGTATTCATAATTACTGCTTGATAGAAAATATCAGTCATTTGCATTTCACATTTATCAGTCACTTATTTGTAATAGAATAATTTGCTTCACTAAGGAAAATGGTTGACCAAAATGTTAATCCCCATTTGCACTATTCAGGGTGTTAGAGCTACCTTGAGTTTTAACATTTCATAGAGCACAATGGTGTTTGATTGTTCAAAAAAACCCATTCTGGAGATCTCATAAATTGATCTGCTTTAACACTTTCCCAACTGACTGAAACATTTTTTTGGCAGTCAGGACTGTCCAAATAAAAGTTATATAATTGTAACTAAGTCTCTTAAATCTGCCCTTGAATTTTACAGTATCTAGTCTATAAGGCCATTAAACATTGGTTGAGAACCTTCAGGGGATCATTTAAAATCATGGCCATTCCACCTAACAGTTAGTTATAACATAGAGAAATTGACTTTATTATCCATCCACAATGCTTGGGATCAAGGGGTTTCCAAGTCCATGTTTTATCTGTAATTTAGAGCCCCATATCCAAAATCTTAAAAAATGTAATAAAATATTTTAAATGCCAAACAGCACAAATGTTTTACTATTAGTGGTAATGTATGCTCTATTAGTTAGCATGACCCACAATTCATTTCTTTACTTTTATAGCAAATCAGGCAAGAATACAAATATTTCAAGGCTACACTATTATTGGCATTAGTGATATCTGGAGCATTAGAAAGTCTTTTTGGATACAGAATTACAGCTAAATATCTGTAAAGTGTCTCAGTGTTATTATTGATTTTACAACTTCATGTAATCATCTTTCTGATGTTTCCCCCCAAGGTCTTTCAAATGTTTAGTTATGGCCTCTCCACAGTACACTGGATGTGAGGCTACTAAATGCCTCAAAACAGTAGTGGGTGCTTGTCGGTATGTACTAAGAGACTTGATGTTGCAGGTCTTTAGTATGGTTTTCCTTTAATTCCATGTGGCTAAACAGATTTCCTCCAGGTATTCACCATAATAAGAGAGTATGAAACAATCTTGTATAATAAAAAGGTTCTCTCCATGTCTGCATAGCGTCTTTAAAACGTCAGCTCATATTTGAATCTATTGCTATGTAATCTCTCTTCTAATCACTTGCAACTTGATGAGTATAAAGTCTGTGAACATAGCCTGCCTCTTGACCTTTTTCTCTCCTTGTTAAATGAAAAATTATTCCAGTTTCTACTTTACAAAGATGGTTTGAAGTAAAAAAAAAAAAAAAATCTTTTATTTCACCTTTTTCCATTTATTCAAGTTGTTGAATATAAATATATCATAATTTTATAAATCAAAAAAAAATGTTATGGTCGATTTGTAGCATATAATGAATCCACAGATGAACGACTTACATTACTGCCAATGATTTTTACTAAGCTGCACCGCTCCTGAGGACTGTACTGTACTGCCGTTTTGCAGGGATATTAAAAGCCCCATTTTACATGGTTTTGCTCCTCAGTCATTTTCTAAAATTGGTTTTCTAGAGGTAGTTTTCAATAAGATTGCTTGCAAAAAAAAGCAACACTGCAGTTTTCAGTTAATCAGTGCTACTCTACTGAAGAAAATTAGAGAAATCTGTCTTAAAATGATATGTAATGCAATGCTGTAAGCAGCGTATTGGTATTCAATGAGCAAATGTGTAAAGCTGGAGAAATCAAATAAACGCTTTGTACATAGAATGCTGACTGGCACCAAACCATTTTAGTGTTTCCTGTGAATGAATTTAAGCTTAGAACACATTCAACAAAACCAAGCCGATTGAAGCCCACATTAATCATTCTAAGGGAAAAGAGGTTTAAATCATTTGGGATTCTGTTAAGCCTAAATTCAATATGTGTGTTTTTTTTTTAATGTTTTGAAAATCTGGAAAAGGTCACCATATGGAGATATTAGAGCCGATGAAATAAACGGAAAAAGACAGAGCAATAAAAATGCCTGTGTTTTCTTGACCTTTGAAATATATCCATCCATTGTATGGTAAATCTTGTTAAGGCTCTGCTCTGCCTGTATTGTGAGGATTGCAATGTTTCACAGATATTCACTCATAATAACAGGTTTGAGGCAATATCCTTCTTACTATATTCAGTTTTAAATGGATTAGGTGTCATAAAAGGGTCATTGTCTTCCCATTACTGCACCTTAGTTCACTGTAAATTTACTAAGAATCTTATTTGATGAAATAAATGTGTATATGAGCCAAAGGCAAAGTGTTAACGGATGGCTATTGTGATAACATTCAAATACGCACACACAAACGTACATCTATCTGTGTGTATAATGATGACATTTTGTAAACCTTTCAGATTCATTGATGGCATACATTACATTCTTTGTAGAATACCACATAAAGATTCGCTTGTTTGGCAAGGTCCCCAAATGAGCATTTGTTTCCCCTGATATGCCCAACTTGCAATGAAGGGGATATGAGAAGTTGGAATGAGGACTGCATCAATGAGCTGGTGTGGTCCTCAATCCAAAAGAAAAATCAAGCCTGATCAACATCTGGCTGATTTTCACCAAGATTTCAGTAAAGGAGGCGAGTCAGAGGACCCCGTACAGGGGCAGATAAGCCGCTGAATTGGTCTAAAGGATCCGAATTGGCAGCTTAAAGTTGGCTATATACATTTAGTAGCCGTCACATGTAGCTGGCTACAAGCAGCTCTCTGATGTCTTAGCCCTACAAGATTATTCTGTCCTGCTCAGTCCACAGTGAGATATTTTGCAAATTTGTACAGTACTCACCCCATCCAGGTGTCTCTACTCCCTGCCTAACATCTCTTATGATCCACCCCTCTACACTTTCTCATGGCTGCATGTTTCGATGATGTCTAGGTCTTGTTGTATGTGTATTCTCCCTTTACCAAGGAGACAAGGCATGTTTGAGCCATCTTTGGAGTCCCCACCTTATCTCTTTAACCTCTTTAGTCAGGTTAATTGAGAATATGTACGAAATCAGGGTGGTATGATGTGAGAATCAATGAGCATGCCTTTAAAAAAACATTAGTACCTTTAATTAGCATTGAATATACACATTTAAAATTAATTTGACTAGATTGCCAATTTTCTCAGGGTTCCTTAACCAATACTGGGCAAATGTGTTCATGTGCCGGTGATAGCAAAGGATACATGTTGCCCAAAGGATACACGTTTCAAAGTTTCACGCCCAAAGTTTCCTCGCAATGCAATTTCAGCTGACTCAGGAACGCTTAAGTGAATCATATGTTTTTCCAACAGAGGTTTACATTATCGCCAGCAGGAAAGCATTTTGTGGGAGATCTGTCGCCAGTGGTAGCAAAGGGGAACATTAGTAAAATGTCTAGCAAACCAGCAGAGCAGAACAGAGGCAAACCCAGAAATGTAGAATCCACTGCACCAGCACAATGGAACTTTTATTTAGCTCCATAGATTCAATGTTTGCTAACACTTAAAGGGTTAAAGCTCCTCTTCAGCATTAATTCCATTAAGGTATAAAAATGTTTTTTGTTGTGTAACTTAATTGAAGCATTAACAAGCGAAAAACTCTGTGCAGAACAGCCTTATAGATTTGTTAGGCATAAGAACACATGTCAAACATGCATGTCAACAGCTTCCATTCAGTTCAGTGCAAGCACAACTAATCAGTCTATGATTTCATTACTGTCTTTTATGGGAAACACATTTTTCATTACAGCCTAGCCCAGTGACTTCCCTGAGACCAAGTGCTGCCATGCTTTGAGATTTATTAAAATTTCTGTTTGTCTTATTCTAAGACTAGGAAATTATTTTCTTTATTTTTATTTTATTTCCTTAATTACTTTGATGCACATACACAAGTCAATATTTTATTAGCTAGTACTTTAAAAAAAAAAAATGCAACATTACAACAATAAAAACTGGTGACTTGAATTAATTCCTGTCTAGTGATAAGCACATGTTTTTGCCAGGCAGGGATTTGCAGTGAAATTCCACATTTCACCACCGGTGAATTTTTTTGCAAAACTGGCACAAAAATTCACCAAGTGATGAAAAAGTTGCACCAAAAAAGTTGTGGGTGTGTAAAAAAAAGATGCAGACATGTAAAAAAAAATAGTCAAGGTTGCGTAAGCTAAACAGGTCAGATTCGCTCATCACTATTCTTATCCAATACATAAATGGGAAAGGTAATGATACATGGAGCTGTTTCTAAAAAATGCTGCACCAGATCTGAAAGTCTGAAACAGATCCCAAGAAATTTGGTGACAGCTTTAATAAATATCACAATTCCAAGACCTAATTGCCACTAACACAGGAGTACTGTCAGCCTTGAACGACTAGTGCCCCCTCTCCATTTTAACTCTTTATTCACACCTCACTACTCATGCCCCCTTCCTACTGAGTACCTTCTAAAGGGTTTACCCTCATGGCATCTAGGATACGGTGGGTAAGATCAGTCGTCACACAGTTAATGTATGTGCTGGAAGTTAATTCACATTTTCTTATACAGTGGAATTGGATTTATGGCATGGCAGATCAAGTTTAAATGCACTAAAATTGTGGTGCAGAGAGTTGATGTGCAGCGAGTGCCCTGCCCTATATGCTGTATACACACGACTCCTCACTACCCTTCCATTTTATTTGTTGGAAACAAATATTAAGAGATTAATGTCAAACTATATTTTCTCAGTTTTCACTGTCTTGTTGTCACTTTAACTTAAAAATAGAATGTTTCATGTTGTTGACTATTTATATATGCAATATGCAGGCACTTTGATTATTATGTACATTGATCATGTGACCTCCAGAGCTTTGCTATGGCCCCACCAGCTGCCCTGGATATTTACTATGTGGCTACCAAATTTTGTGGCCCGAGAACCATTGTATCAGATATTTGATGTGCATAATACTAATCCAGCCAACATCTATTGCAGTTTATTTTTGTTTTTACCAAAATATTTTTTGCTTCACTTTACTTGTCCTTTAAAGAATGCAATATTGGTTAGTATTAAGTATAGTCTTGGAGTTGATACATTTACAACATTTGTATAGATGCTCTATATTACAGCCTGATGGAAATCATGCATCACAAAGTGCCCTATTACTTGCAGACACATTGCTTGTTTGTAGTTCAAATAAAATGCAAAATTGTGCCATTGGAAGTGTCAATCAGAGCAGTCAGAAATGAAATCATTTTCAAAAACACTCAATTCCATCATAATGAAAGTTCTTTAATGATCAAAATGAAGGATTTGTGAAATATAAGACTTCATTAATTGTATTGATCACATCATTGAACAGTAAAGAAATTTGGTGATACAGAAATTGCCTAATCTAATAGTTTTACATTAACAGGCCTTGGTACAATGTTCTTCAGATATCTTTCCCAATGACATTGAAACAGTTTTCTTCAATTACCATAATCTAATACTGAAATAGATGAAGACATTAAATTCTCATTAGAGCAAAATAGCGGCTTATAAAAACATCTTGGACAGCCTGCTTTGAACATTCTGTCTGTTACCCGGGCACATTTTCCCTTATCATTAGCATTTTCTTATTTAAAATTCCAGAGTTTATATAATAGAGATTGGGAAATATTTTCTATATAAGCACCCAGCTGCTGCTGAACACTTGCGGCTAACTCCTTTGTGATACATATAAGTTGTCCTGAGCATTAGGGGAGAGGGCAGGCAGTAGGTTGATCCCCAGAGGGGGGGGGGGGGGACTTAAAGTGATAGTGCCCATTAGAATCAGAGGTTTTTACATATTGCAACTGTTATCATGCCAAAATCATGTTTATGTACAAGAATGGGGGACCTGATGTACATGCCCATGCACTGGTTACACAATACAATGGTTAGGAAAGAAGACTGCAGTGACATCTTGGAAGTGCTGAATGGAAAGTGAAAATAATTTTCTGCCCAGCCTTTATGCCTAAGGTATAGTGCAAATAAATAAAGGCTGAACTTACTGGGGACCAGGAAATATTTCATACAATTGGCTCCTACTCATTTTATATTCAATTGCATTGTAGGAAATTTGTTTTGTGAAGGACTGGCATAAAAAAACTAATTGCAGCGCTCAGATATAAAAGGGCATAATATCATACATCTGGACATACAGTATCATCAGTTACAGACTGACCTTCTATCAAAGCTGCATTGTTACCTGTAACTTCCATTGCTGTCTCTGGTCCTACCATCAGCTTCAGCTTAAACTTCAACTTGAACTTGAGCCATTTTGTCACTTTCATCTCCATCTCAGAGCGTACCATCAATAAAAATGACTATGAGGTCTCTGTAACCCTTTCAGTGACTTTTGTTATCAGCTAAAGCTGTCCCTGCGTCTCTTACCATGGATGAGGCAAAGTAAAATGAGTTGGCATTTAAGTATTGTAATCTTATTACAGGAGTTGATATCCATTCGTTTTATCATTTTTGGCTGAATGATATGACTAAAGAGCTCTGTAGCACAGAATAAATGTATAATTAGGATAGTAGTAGACATTTTAGTACCAAGGATACTTAAGAGACAGCCAGAAAATAAAAATAATCTTGGTTAGAGCATGATGGTAATATATAAGATAATATAAATTATGAGTAGCTTATATAAAATAAGATAATAGTAGTTGAAAATAAAAATGTCAGGCAGCATAATATACTAAGGGTAATAGATACTATATAGGACAGTTTAATATATGATGTTTAAAGATAACATAAAAAAAGATATATGGTACAAGATGTTAGACTTTAAAACTGCTTTCCTCTTGCCATTTGCTAAGTAAATAGTTGAATGTGCACAAAGAAGAATAAATAGTATGAACAAATAAGGTTAAAGTTTATGTATGTAAACAATTAAAAATTGAAGAATACAGTGGTGTGAAAAACTATTTGCCCCCTTCCTGATTTCTTATTCTTTTGCAAACACATTTAACTATTAGTCAAAGATAACACAAGTAAACACAAAATGCAGTTTTTAAATGAGGGTTTTTATTATTTAGGGAGAAAAAAAATCCAAACCTACATGGCCCTGTGTGAAAAAGTAATTGCCCCCTGAACCTAATAACTGGTTGGGCCACCCTTAGCAGCAATAACGGCAATCAAGCGTTTGCGATAACTTGCAACGAGTCTTTTACAGCACTCTGGAGGAATTTTGGCCCACTCATCTTTGCAGAATTGTTGTAATTCAGCTTTATTTGAGGGTTTTCTAGCATGAACCGCCTTTTTAAGGTCATGCCACAACATCTCAATAGGATTCAGGTCAGGACTTTGACTAGGCCACTCCAAAGTCTTCATTTTGTTTTTCTTCAGCCATTCAGAGGTGGATTTGCTGGTGTGTTTTGGGTCATTGCCCTGCTGCAGCACCCAAGATCGCTTCAGCTTGAGTTGACGAACAGATGGCCGGACATTCTCCTTCAGGATTTTTTGGTAGACAGTAGAATTCATGGTTCCATCTATCACAGCAAGCCTTCCAGGTCCTGAAGCAGCAAAACAACCCCAGACCATCACACTACCACCACCATATTTTACTGTTGGTATGATGTTCTTTTTCTGAAATGCTGTGTTACTTTTACGCCAGATGTAACAGGACACGCACCTTCCAAAAAGTTCAACTTTTGTCTCGTCGGTCCACAAGGTATTTTCTCAAAAGTCTTGGCAATCATTGAGATGTTTTTTAGCAAAATTGAGACAAGCCATAATGTTCTTTTTGCTTAAAAGTGGTTTGCGCCTTGGAAATCTGCCATGCAGGCCGTTTTTGCCCAGTCTCTTTCTTATGGTGGAGTCGTGAACACTGACCTTAATTGAGGCAAGTGAGGCCTGCAGTTCTTTAGATGTTGTCCTGGGGTCTTTTGTGGCCTCTCGGATGAGTTGTCTCTGTGCTCTTGGGGTAATTTTGGTCGGCCGGCCACTCCTGGGAAGATTCACCACTGTTCCATGTTTTTGCCATTTGTGGATAATGGCTCTCACTGTGGTTCGCTGGAGTCCCAAAGCTTTAGAAATGGCTTTATAACCTTTACCAGACTGATAGATCTCAATTACTTTTGTTCTCATTTGTTCCTGAATTTCTTTGGATCTTGGCATGATGTCTAGCTTTTGAGGTGCTTTTGATCTACTTCTCTGTGTCAGGTAGCTCCAATTTAAGTGATTTCTTGATTGAAACAGGTGTGGCAGTAATCAGGCCTGGGGGTGACTACAGAAATTGATATTGAAATTGAAAATTGAAATTGCTAAACCACAGTTAAGTTATTTTTTAACAAGGGGGGCAATCACTTTTTCACACAGGGCCATGTAGATTTGGAGTTTTTTTCTCCCTTAATAACGTAAACCTTCATTTAAAAACTGCATTTTGTGTTCAATTATGTTATCTTTGACTAATAGTTAACGGTTTTTGATGAGCAGAAACATTTAAGTGTGACAAACATGCAAAAGAATAAGAAATCAGGAAGGGGGCAAATAGTTTTTAACATCACTGTAGGTGAAAGAAGTAAGGTAGAAAAGATAAATTGTCTAATACAAATGTACCCAAGGAACCCTGGGGCTGCTTTGGAGATCGTACTGTTTTGCGAGCAGGAGAACCCTGCTGAGAACGTTCTTCCCCAATGCCCTTGTGGGGCCCCGGAACATTCCGCTACTGACCCAACAGAAAAAACCTGAGAAGAGCAGAGCTTGATCCAAAGCATGGCACAAACAAGGGATATACAGAATCATGGTCAAGGCAGGCAATTAGTCAGGCACAGGCATGTCAATAGCAAGAAACCAATGATTACAAGCAGAAAGGGCCTTTTAAATTCGAACTTTGCACCAACAGCACAACACTATGCATTGGGATACATGCTGCGCATCAGAGCACATGTGCACATCCTAACAAGCAACAAAGATACCATAACATAAAGTACGAGAATAAACATAAAAAAATAGGATGTAGCATAAGACTACTAGCTCATTTATTAATGCTGGACAAATATGCAACTAGAAGGTTGCATCCAATAAAGTATTTGTTTGTGTTGTTCTACCAGCAGCTGGCTGAAAAACATCTAATTATTAATTAATTGGTTGCTATTTGTTACAAACCGGGTGCAATTTTGCCCAGTGTTGATTTGACGATGATGTATTTGAATTTCAAGATGTGTGTATAAAAATAAAATTATAGGGTTTTTCAAAATGAAATAGCCTGGTTAGAACTGGTGCTGTAGTAGGAACACAAACAAAAAGTGACCTTTAAACCAAAAACAGTTTTCTATCCTACGCATCTTAGGACATCTACAGTTAATTTATTTCAGGATCAAGTGGAAATGGAATTGATGAAGTTACATAAAACAATCTATTTAAAAAAATATGTGGATAACTTAACTATCTCAGAGAGAAATGTTCTTAAAGAAATGGGGTCTGACCCCCACGTACGTAATGCTGACAAGGGGGGTTGTATCATTATTTTGGTCAGACTATTTTAGGAAGGCGGCTAGGCAACTCTCTGATAATAAAACTTCTGAAATTCTTTCAAAAAATCCCACTGTTTTCTTTTGGAGCTTGTGCAACAAGGTGTCTCAGAAAATGTGATTATCATATTGCTATATTTATGTGTTGATCATCCTTGAACTCCCAATTTCTTTAAGTACTTACCAAAAGTACATAAAGATATAAGACCCCCATTGGGGCGACCCATTGTGGCAGGGATCGGCTCATTGGGAGAACCATTATCTGAATTTGTAGATTTTCATCTACACTCCTTGGTTGTGCGGTTACCTAGCTTTATCAATGAAAGTGGGCATGTTTTGAATATAATGAGATCAATAGTTTGGAGTAGTTCTTATAGTTGGGTTACAGTTGATCTCTCTATTCGTGTATACCCCATTAGTTGGGTTCACAAGCAATATATTTTCATTTAAATGAATTCAGTATGTATACTTCTTCTTTTAAAATTTTTTTGTTGAGTTCTATAAAATTCCTTCTCACTTTCTCCTTTGATAGTATTATTTACAGAAGTGTGGCACTGCTATGGGCGCTAACCCTTATATGGGCTGGTGGGAATATACACATATCTACCAGGAAAAGAATTTATATAAAGCATCTATCTTTTTTATGGTAGATATATCAATGATTTATTGTTTATTTTGAAAGATACACAACAGCAATTTATCAGTTTTTTTAATTTTTGAATCAAAATGATTTGAATATGAGCTTCAGTCATGAGTTTCATATTGATACCATTTATTATTTGGATATTACTTTTACTGGCTTTGGGGGGGAAAAGTTTTTTCTTCTTTATATAAGAAACAATGTTCTGGAAATACAATTTTGCACACATCATATTCACATCCTCCACATGTGATTAGGAATACATTGGTTGGTCAGTTATTAAGATTAAAAAGAATTTGCTCTGAATTTGATGATTTTGTTGAAAAATCATGAGATCGCCTGTAAGCTAGGGAGTATGCCTTACATAATCTTATTAGAGCTTTCTCTAGAGCATTGAGAACCCCCAGCTTACAGCTGTTTAAAAAATACCAAGTCAAGAAGGAGGGCCGGATGGGTTCCCCTGTTAATGTTATCTTTGTAACAGGGGGCCCTGTTTTTGGTTCTGAGGCACCTCAGATAAAAAAGATTATCAATAAAAATCTTGCTATATTGAAGACTGGTCCCATGTTAAGAAATGGGTGTAAATCTGTGACTAGAAAAAGGTAGATCCCTAGGAAGCCTTCTAGCCCCCAGTAAGATTACCTCCCAAAAACCATCTAGTGTTCCCACATGGTTAACTACGATTGGGATTTATAAATGTGGCACTAATAGATGCCTTACATGTACCTATTGTACCCATATTACAAATAGAGAATATTATATTAAGCAGTATATCAATTTCTTTGTTATCTTGTACGAAATGTGGGAAGCAATATGTGGGTCAAACTAATAGAATGCTTAAAGAACGCATTTATTGGACATAAGATTGCAAAAAGGGACAAATGTCTGTGAACATTTTTTTTCCTGTTCTGATGGTAATTCCAACTTTTTTTCAGTAATTGGAATAGAACATGTCACATTGGGTCCCAGAAGTGGAAACTTATCTATCCTTTTAAATAAGAAAGAGGTAAAATGGATTTTTATACTGGGGACTAGGCAGCCTGCGGGTCTAAATTCCGCTTTTGATATTTCTTGCTACTATGAATAGTATTTCTGTAATGCTGTATAAATTTCAAACACAGAAGTATGTATATATGTATTTACATTGTATTTTCTCTTTGCTTTTTAAGTCGTTCCCCCATTGTTCACCTTGATCTGATTGGCTAATGAGCCTGTGTTTGGTAAATATGGGGTATATATTGTGCATTCTGTATCCTGTTTTCAAGCCTACGATTAAGTGCCAAGTGCACGAAACGCGTAAGGCTATTATGCAATAAAGCTTCTTTGTTTTTATATACTATTTTCTATCTTCTATTGGGATCTGAGTAGCTATCATATGTATTGAAGTATATTCTTCTCCTCAAGCTGTAGGGCTGGGTCATGTGCACCTGGACCCCACGTATATACTGGTAACTCTTCTACTTATAACTGTGAACATACACCAAATACCACCCATCCCCCCCTTTTTTTTCTTCCATTTCCCTTGTTCATGTTGATAAATAAGCCCCATTTAATTTCATGAAAGGTAGTAGGATACATTGAACAAAAAGAGTAAAGTTTGATACAGAATTGATTGGAAGATTTTTTCATACAAAGAAAAATTAAAGTTGGATCTTATGTTATGTTATGCATAAGTCATTATGGTAGGAAATTATAAGGCTCAGGGAGCATACCTTTTTATTTTTGCTTGAGCTGTTCTGATAGACAGAGGTCTTAGCATAACCCTCTGCCTTTAAGGGCCTATTTATTATGCTATATACAGTGTAAAAAGCTATGCAAAATAAAAATAGTTTACTGTCTGAACGGCAGATTTTTCGCCGTTATTTTACATAAATAAAAAAATTACACTGATTTTACATCGGTTTTTGCACAGCAAAGCATGGGGATGTGTGGAGAATTTTGACAGTTTTTTACATAGCATATAAATAGCAATAAATAGGCCGCTTAGTGTATTATTAACCTGTATTTATAAAATGCCCCCACATTCAACAGAGCTGTACAATATATGGGTGTATACATTAAACATACAGATTTACATAAAAAAAAGAACTAATAACCAATACAAGAAGGTCCTGCCAAAATGACCTTACAATCAGACAGTAGTGGGGCCCCATTAGTACTGATGCATGATCAACAGGCCTATCTAGCTCTGATAGGCGCTTTATCAAGATCTGCTTTTTACTGTAACTCCAAGAGAAGCTGACAGCTCAATCATTGGAGACATCATGGCTCGCATGCTAGACCCCACCCACATTTGTTGGTCATGCCCACTCCAGTACAGACCACTTCCACTTTCTCACAGCAATCTCTAAATTTCCATACATGCTTTGTACAGTCCTGGGATCTACACTGTCCAAATGAAAATCTAAGTGTAAACCAATAAGGCATCAAGGGGTTTTATAATAAAAGCTGAAAATTTTGCTAAGGGTCTAATCCCCCATAGCAACAGCAGGTACATTTTACTAGTCACCTACTTATTGGTTGCTATGGGTTACTGCATCTGGGCAAACTGTGTGAGATTCTTTAGCTAAAGAATCATAGGGAATCATTTGGTTCAGAGAGCTGCAGTACCCTGGCTCTTCATAAGGGACTTTATAAAGGACAATTGAGAATGAATATCTACCTGGTGTTCATGCTTTTTTTAATTAAACCTGTAACAAAGATTTTTTTTGTTTAAACTATGCACAATTTGTAAATTTACTTTTGTGTTTCATTTTCAGGATTATGTGCACTTTCTGCCAATATCCCTAATAAAAACACTTACAAATTATATACACTAAGAACATCACAGATCACTGATTGGTTTCTTCTACGATAGCAATTGTAAATTAGTAATATACAAGCTGTTACAGCAAAATCATCCAGCCAGAATCTTAATGGGGTCACAGATTTTTCCTCCATCTGAAACACAAGTGACATCTGCAATATTAATATTTGTGGAGCAATAGTCAATGTCCCATGCATATAGATGAAAAGCCCACTGTTAATAAATTATTTACAGACCCAGAAGGGCAGCTAAATCCTGACAAGCGAATCTAACATCTAAGTCATTATTCTAAGCACAAATAAACAGAAAATCATCTGCTTTTTGTAGCACACGGTAATGGCCTCAATGGTAGTAAAAGCATGCATGACTAAATATTATACAAACACAGAAAACTAATTCTACAAACACCTATATAAGAAATAGCCAGTACTCGAACTTCACAACATCCATATATAATGTCATTTTTACATACTTATACATAGCAATACCTGTATGTATATCAAGCTAAAATAAAGTGTTGGTAAGATAATGTTATGCCATGTATATCATCTTGATTTCCCATTCTGAAGTTTTGGCAAAAAAAAGTCAGATAAAATGTTCCTGTCTGCTTACATCAATTACTGCCGAGGGCCCTTACGAAAATTAATTTCGCCTTTTTCTTCTCTTTGTGCCTCTGGCAAAAATCTTAATGAAAAAGTATTCCTAGTGGCAGCTGGTAGACAATATGGTTCGTGACAACCCATTTTAAAGCCATTTACTAATTATGGTTGACAAACATGTTTATTACATTTAAAATGACAAATTGAAAGCTCTGGTTTTTATTTTGTATTAGACAATAGAATTTAAAAAAAAAGTCACAAAAAAAATCACAATTACAGTTATTTTTGGACACAATGAATAGTAAAAGAAAAAATTAATGAAACTCTGTTAACTCTGTTTTCCACGAATAGGTGCTGATTAGCATTTCAGTTTTCCTGATGATCCTAAATCTCACTTTTTTGGATACTGTATCATTATGTGAGAATGGTATATTGAGGACAACTATTAATATTTGGCAGTGTATTTGCATTAGTCATTTGCTACATTATGTTTTATGGATTGCCTCTTTTTTGTGCTCTTTTCAGACCCATAGTCCAGTTCCATATACAGTAGTGTAACAGAAGGTTCTTCCATGCAGGTGTATATGACCCTGATGTCCCTCGCCTCCTGTCCTGAGGTCCTCTAACAATTCTGGTTGAAGGTAGCCAATCAAATGGCAATGTTGCAAGTGTCAAAATGGTGACAAATACTTCCTTTCTCCTAGTACTACTAATCAGATAATGACTTTGTCCCTTTTAATATGCCCAGTTCTAGTAATTTAGCTGCTGACGCATGGGTCACTCGGGAGGAAATTTAAAAGAGACTTGAAAATGTAAAGGTAAACAAAGGTCCAGGACCAGATGGGATTCATCCCAGGGTATTAAATGAGCTTAGCGCTGTGATTGCCAAACCTCTTCACTTCATTTTCCAGGATTCGTTGAGGTCTGGCATGGTGCCGAGAGACTGGCGGATTGCTAATGTGGTGCCGTTATTTAAAAAGGGATCCCGTTCTCAGCCTGAAAACTATAGGCCTGTTAGTCTCACATCAGTAATAGGAAAGATTTTGGAAGGGGTAATAAGGGATAGGATAGTTGAATACATTGCAGTTCACAATACTTTAAGTTTGTGCCAGCATGGTTTTATGCGTAACAGATCTTGCCAGACTACTTTAGTCGCCTTTTATGAGGAGGTGAGCAGGAACCTTGATGCTGGAATGTCCTTAAATATCCTTAAGAAGGATATTAATGAGCTGGAGAGAGTGCAGAGACGTGCAACTAAACTGGTAAAGGGGATGGAAGATTTAAGCTATGAGGTTAGACTGTCGAAGTTGGGGTTGTTTTCTCTGGAGGGGACATGATTACTCTGTACAAGAACATTAGAGGGGATTATAGGCAGATAGGGGGTGTTCTTTTCTCCCATAAAAATGATCAACGCACCAGAGGCTACCCCTTCCATTTGAAACAGCGTAGGTGGTTTTTCACGGTGAGGGCAGTGAGATTGTGGAATGCCCTTCCTAGTGATGTTGTAATGGCAGATTCTGTTAATGCCTTTAAGAGGGGCCTGGATGAGTTCTTGAACAAGCATAGGATCCAAGGCTATTGTGATACTAATATCTACAGTTAGTATTAGTAGTTGTATATATAGTATATATAATTAATGTATGTGAGTGTATAGATTGGTTAGTATAGGTTGTGAGTGCTGGGTTTACTTGGAAGGGTTGAACTTGATGGACTCTGGTCATTTTTCAACCCTTTGTAACTATTCTACTCAAGGCTTTAAGATTTACCTTTACTTGGGACAACTAAAAGTGAGTATATTTAAGAGGAAATTCAAGTAGGAAGCTCCCCATTATCAAGTAGGTTGGTTATAGTTTAGACATTAGGTGTTAGTGCCCACAATACAATGGCCAGCTTTAAAACATTTACAAAAGCTGAACCTACAGTAATAGGTATTACTAAAGACTACAAGACTTAAGATGCAGACGAGGAATACTTATACTGAGGTAGAACTGTGAGACAATAATATTCTATAGCATCTGGTTAATCCCTTTCCCTACAGGGTCATGAGGGCTAAACTCAGAATCTAAATATTAATCAGTACAACTGAGTGAGAAGGTTGGGATTCTCACTCTTGTCCTTGGCACCATGCGTCATCTGTAGACATCGGTGCATCAAGAGGAGTGGTTACAACTCTCTGCACCTGCAAATTCAGTGTTGCCATTGGAGAGACTACAAGTCATCAGCTCTCAGGACCTAAAAAAGGTTACCTGGAAGTGGATGTTTATGGGTGGCTCAATAGTATTAAATAAACACTTTTGACAGCTACTTTGAAATTTTAAGCTATATTTGTTCTATTTCTAAAGGTCATATCAAATTAGATTAACTGTTTAAATAAATGTTACTGCCCCTTTAAATTGTTTGAAATAGGCTGAGTGTTGATCAAGAACTCAAGTTGTATTAGTACTTGGGTAATTGGGTAGTTTTTAGGCATCCCACGGCCCATAGTTTCATTATAAAAGCTTATTATTTAACAAATGCATAAGTTGGATATAATTCATTTCAGAACTAAGGGGGGTGTCATGAACACGCCACTCTCAGTCGCGCCTGACACCGGGACGGGGAACCAAGGGGGTTACACTCAGTCACCTTTCACACAGTTTAGACTAACATCAAGCAACCCCAAATACACCACCGCCCCAAATAACTATTTGCTGCCACCATCTATCATTAACAGGTGATAGAAACCTAATACACAAATATATCACACAAGCTTTCTTACTGTAGTTAGGGTTAACTTTAAACTAATTCCACAAGCACACTAGCAGCCACAGGGTTAATATTCCTGTCAAACCCACCCTCCTGCTAGCAATTCAACTGGTTAATTAGCCTTTCCACAGTACTGGTCCCCCCCTACTCAATACACACACACAGCCAAACAGTTAATACATCTAGGCCTGAGCAGTTATACAAGGTACGTGGAGATCTTTATAGAGCCAAAGGAAAGAACTTATAACATTTTCTATTTAATATTACAACGGTAAACAGTGCATTTTAAAAAAAGGTTTTACAAAAAGAGACATATACATACAAAACAGTAAATAAAAGGGAATAAAAACACAGAGAACACAGAGCGTCTTTACAATATATACAACCTCTGCTGCCTACTCTACACTAATCGTCTGCTTTGTCTCTTCGTCTGCTTTGTCTCTTATACTGTGTGCCTGTATACATAACCCTCTAGCGATTTCTCCTTCACTACGCAGGACTCAGGGCATTTGCACCTGAGTCCCCACTCTTATGCGGTGAGTGGTACAATGTACTTATAACCTTATGTACGGATGCCCACCTAATTAACCCGTTACCTATCTGACTAACGTCACTAAGCAAAAGACTCAGGGCTAAGGCACCTGGGTCAACTTTATTGTTCGGTGAGGTATTCACCTATCTGTTAACCTTAACTATGCTACCTAAGTGGCTAATATAAATACTGAGCTACCTATTTTTAAAGAAAGAAAATAAAAAATAGAGGTTTTTTTTTTCTCTCACTTATTCTATCATTTATACACCTTAATTACTAATTACTCTCTTACCTCAGCTATATATAGACACCCTTCCTATATGAATATATATATATATATATATATATATATGTATATGCTTTATACATGTGAATAAGCTATTGTTCCGAGTGAATACATCTACTTTTTAAATAATATTTATATGCCTATTATGACTCATTGTATATTACATGAGTCTTAGTTAGACCTTCTCAGAGCACTATAGGTGTCACTAAAAATTGTACCTTGATTTCTTTTGAAGTGTTGTGTTTGACTCACACGCCTCATCCACTC
Source organism: Xenopus tropicalis (assembly GCF_000004195.4). Taxonomy (NCBI): domain Eukaryota; kingdom Metazoa; phylum Chordata; class Amphibia; order Anura; family Pipidae; genus Xenopus; species Xenopus tropicalis. The sequence goes on along the minus strand of NC_030681.2, from coordinate 75,365,125 downwards.
TGTTAAAACGTGGTCTATTCTCTATAGCTTGGCTCTGCTGTCCATTATATAATCTATAGTAACTGAACATGGAGACTAATACTAGACAACGAAAATTTGAAAAATCTGGTACTGAATCCACTTCCAATATACGTGATTTTTTTTTCATCCTTAGAGACATTCTCATTAAAAGAACTATGTTTATGGTGGGAAATAGCTACTTTTGAAAAATACATTACATTAGAAATGATCCCCAGAGGTTTAAGAATTAAAAAATTCCCAACCTCACTTACTGATGATATGCAATTTATGGAACAATGGAACAGAATACTATCAGACTGTTCCCTAAGACTTATGAATTTATTGGTAAACAAAAAACAATTATATGATAAACTTAAAACCGACATTATTGAGCTAAAACAAACTCATAACCATTTTGAAAATTTTTCAGAATATACCAAACTAATGGATAATCTAAATTCAAAACTAGAAAATCTAGAAACAGATATTATGGACAGCAAAACCAACAAATTCAGACGTGACAAGAAAGACTATGATAAGAATTTAATATACAATTGGTCACAATATCGTAACAGTCAGAGAAAATCTCCTTTTAGGAGAGAAAGAAAATTTACACGAAAACCTATTCTAAAAACTAATAGAGACAAAAGGGTCAGCTTCTCAGGGACAGACTTTGGATAGCAATGGCGAATCAGATACTGGTGCCTGCTTTCTTTCTCTTTTGTCTCCTCAGGCGGCTAGAGACCTTAGAAAGAAAAGTATCTTCTCCGATGATGTATCTAGATCAAGAAGCTTCATACCTATGTAGCCCACTTTTGCGGATTCTTGTGGCACTACCTATTGGAGCACTATACTTTGGCGCTACAGGAGTCCTGAGCCCCCGCTTACTATGGGGGTGTACAGGGATTTCTCCCTCTAATGGCGTGCCTCCACCCAGGGATGGTGTTGTGGAACTATAATCCACGCCCTGGGAACTTAATAGGTTGCTATGCCCCTTATGCCCCTCTTGGGACCCACGTACTCCTGGCAGATGTACCCCACCCTGGGGTTATTCCTTACCCGCTTGGTAGTGGTCCTCTGGGCCTTGGCAGATATTCAGATACACAGACACAGTATTGTATGTGAACTAGATGCACGGTTTATTAGGCAGAAACCTCTCCAGGAGTGGCATATCAATCATACACAGTGCAGGGCATATACTCCTTACTTCTCATCGAGAACCTTCTCCTGTTGGCATACCCCACGGTACTCCCGACATATGCTCCCCTCTGGGTGCTCTCCCAGGTACTCACGGCAGAGACACTCTCTCATAGAGTTCCCCCGGTACTCCGCTAGGACGTTACACCCCAGGGACCCACACCGGTACTCACATAAGGCACCCTCAGATCCGGCCTCCTGGACTAATGGGGACCTTGTCCACCTACCTAGCCACTTGTGTCCCTGCACTCCAGCAGATGTAATGCTGGGAGGTCTTAACCTCGCTACCACTCCTGGAGGGGCGATGTCTGCCCATTCTAACCTCGGGTGTCCTACATGACACTCCTAGAATGTCCTCTTATATAGAAACTACTAACTACTCACAGGGGAGCTCCTCTCTCTAGACTCCCAACTTAAGATGGCTCCCAGCACATGGCTGTGTCCCTTATATGGGCCTATGCACCACCCTGTGGCCATAACCCGAACTACAGGTATACTCCCTGTTAACTATTAATAACCCAGTCATCCCAGTGTCCCTGTCCTAGGGGTGTCTGTCCTAAGGGCCCCATTTTTGGTAAACCCCTACACCTACAAAAAACGATCAAGACAGCAGATCGAAATGGAAGAACAAAAAGACTTTTCGAACAAGCGAGTCAGGAGAGGAAGACAACACTTCCAGGACTTCAAAATACTCACTGAGGAACAAGGAGAAGAGAAGATTCTGAACCTTTCAAATAGAACTTTGAGCCCCGCAGAAAAAGCTGTTCTGGAAAAGGGACTTACCTTTTGCCCGAGGAAGAATTTTGACCTATTTGACACTATAACCGACATAAACCGCTTTATACATAAGCTTTTATTGAAAAAACACTATCACTCAGATGACCTTGTAAATAACAGAAGATTAGGATATGACGTGAACACTAATAATCCTATATCCCTTCAATCTCACACCTCTTGTTTTAAAGAAATTATTTCAATTCTACACCTAGAACATTTACAAAAAGAAAGTGATCCAAACATTGGGCGAGTAGGAGCTAACCCAATATATGCCAAAGAAAAATTTAAATCTAAATCGAACTATTACCCTGTTCACCTTAGAGACCATACTGTTAATTTATTTCAAAAGAACGTAGAATTGGAACTCACTTTGCTACATGAAAACGTGATTAAAGGGAATAAATCTCCACACACGGTAAACAACCTATCATTCGTAGAAAATAGAGCTCTAATGAACTTAGAAAAAGACAATACTATTGTGATACATAGAGCTGATAAAGGAGGCCTCATTGTGATACTTAACAAAGAAAATTACCTGAGTGAAGCTCAGAGACAACTCTCTGATAAACAAACTTATATAACTTTAAAAAAAAATCCTCTGCCCCTTTTTGAAATAGAATTAGATGCTCTTCTTTCAGAAGCGTTAGACTTTAAAGTTATAGATGAGAAACTTTTTTCCTTTTTGAAACCCGATAAACCCCAGACAGCAATTTTCCATTACCTTCCTAAGATACATAAAAAAGAGAGACCACCACCTGGTAGACCTATTATAGCAGGTATAGGCTCTTTAGGTGAAAACTTATGCGAATACATTGACTTCTACCTTCAACCATTAGTCCTTAGACTACCAAGCTATTTGAAAGACAGCAGTCATTTAATACATACATTAAAAACCTTCTTCTGGAAACAAGGCATTTACAAATGGGCCTCTATAGATGTTGTTTCCCTTTACTCATGCATCCCTCACTCTCTAGGCCTAGATGCCATTCGCTATCACCTTATTCACTACAGCACATATGATGAAAACTTGATAGCTTTTATTCTTAAAGCAATTCAATTTTTACTGACACACAATTTTTTCTTGTTCGATGGAAAATACTATTTGCAAAATCAAGGCACGGCGATGGGGGCTAAATTTGCTCCATCGCATGCCAACCTCTTCTTAGGTTGGTGGGAGGATAAACATATTTTTAATGACAAGATTTTTCATGAATACATCCAATATTACAGTCGATTCATCGACGATATAGTAATTATATGGTCAGGTACCCTTGAACAATTTAAAGACTTTCTCACTCTTATCAACACCAGTACATATAATCTGAAATTCACGTTTGAAATTAACGAGGAACACTTAAATTATCTTGATGTCAAACTATTTACCAATGATCATCACATTACCACCACTATCTTTCGTAAGCCATGCTCAGCAAACACTATTTTAAATGCCAAATCTAGCCATCCCAAACATCTAATTCGTAATATACCATATAGCCAATTCCTTCGCCTAAAGAGAATTTTCTCTAATGAAAGTGACTTTATTGACAAATCCAGAGATTTATACCAAAGACTCAGTGAAAGGGGATATACTAATATAAATTGGCTAACTACAAAAGGAAGTTTCAAATGTGGCCAAAAATGGTGTATTACCTGTAACTTTATTACTAAAACTGATACTTTTTCATCAACTGTCACTAATAAGACATATTCAATCAGGCACTATATAAATCGTAACACGAGATTTGTCATTTACATTCTTACATGTAAGAATTGTGGAAAGCAAAATGTTGGACAGACTAGTAGAAAATTAAAAGAGAGGATTCGTGAACATGTCTTGAATATCACTGATATCAAATCCCATACACCAATAGCTCGACACTTTCAAGAATGTTCTAATAGATCTTTATGTAATCTTTCTGTTGTGGGCATTGACAGGGTCATCCCTAACCCTAGAGGAGGCAATATAGTCAATGCTATTATAAAGAAAGAAACTAAATGGATCTTTTACCTTAATACCAGACAACCAAATGGTCTAAATTTTGACTATGACGTATCATGTTATGTCTAACTATACCCCCCTTTTTTTGCTATGCCTGACCAATATATGCCTGACCTATTTATTTATATATATTTATTGTGCATATCCTAAATTATAAGATATACTTTCTATTTGCTATAGCGAGAATTATTTAATCTGAAGATTTTCACACCAAATGTCTCTGAAATGAAGTTTTAGATAATTGATCTGACTATTTCTACATTTATATATACTTTCTAGATAATGTGTCTAACTATTTATATATACTTGTTTAACCTATGCATTACTTATATTAACCTATTTATTACTTATATATTTGTGTCTAACTATTTATATATACTAGTTTAACCCATGCATTACTTATATATTTGCCTTAACACATGTGCATTTGTTTTATATTGGCCTGTTTTTATGTGCCTGATTTTCAATTAACCATCCAAGTTGTTGATTGGTTAACTACATTTATATCAGCTAATTACTTTTGAAAGACGGTTGGCTCTTTATGTCCGCCTCCTCATAAACCCTATGTGATTTATGAGGATGTGAAGCTTAAAGCAAAGAAGATATGGATCCCTTTCTATAATCCATATTTTCTCCTAGCTGCACCCCCCCTGCTGTCCACACTTGGCTGGCTTTGATCAACAGATCAAAGAAACCAATGGCCCCAGTTTCCTGCCCCATATGGCTCCGCATTGTCTGATGCCACAGATAGGTTTCTCACCTTCCATAGTCCCATGTTGTGTATTTAATTAAGGGTCTCCCTCAAATGTGGATTCCAACCAGACTTTCTAAATTGAAAACTTAACCCTTTCTATGTTGAGCCTTACGGCTACAACATGACAGGGAGCCATTTACTAACCGTAAGATTTTTAGTGCTAAAAGTTGCAGAAGAAAAAGTTGCAACTTTCCTGAGATTTACTATGTATCAAAACGGCTAAAAATCCGAATCCAACAATTCACCAGCTAAAACTTGCTGAGATTATGTAGAAGTCAATGGCAGATATCCCTTCCCTATAGGATCACAGTTTTGACTTCGCAACTTTTTCCGCTCTAATTTGTTCAGTTCAGACATTTTAGTAAATGTAAGACATCCATAGAAACAAGTTTATTTAAATTGTTAAATAAAAGAGAGTTTATTTAATAGAGTTTTAGTCAATCTGCCTTCAAGATAGTGTATATGATAAGGGATGGCACTGCCCCCCACCCACTCCACACTTAGGAGAATATTTTTTATAAATATTATTACATATATTGCCCATACCAATCAATCAGATATTTGCTTTTGTTTTCTAACTTGTTTTTCACCAGTGATGTTGGCTCACACACTATAATATATATGCCCTCTAGGTTTTTGGCTTCAGAGTGATAGTGCAGAGAGTGCCATTGTGCCCCCCCTTGACCCACTCTAGAAGAGCCAAATTTACATTTTAAAAAAAAAATATTTGGCTCCTAAAGTAACCAGAGGCACATTTTTGCCACCCCTAGTGACTGGCTACACACTGCTACCTGAGGAAAGGTCTCATATAGCCTCATGGCAAGAGCGGTCCTGCTTTTCCCACTTGGTGTATTTCACCTTTACTCTGCTGCGGTTTGCTTTAAGACTAATATGAAGAGATTAAATTAAGAATGCAAAGTTCTAAATACTTATATTAACCAGTTAGCAAGAAACATCTACTGACAGTTGTTTAAAAGCAACATATTCTTTGTCGAAAGGAGTTAAGGGCAGTGGCAGAGAGATTTGGCGACAAATCGTTCGCTTTGTCTTCCAATAGTAAATAACGTAAATTGCCAGTGTCAAAACATACAAGGCTACATTTAATTGCCTGCTACATTTAATTGCCTGCTACATTTAATTGCCTGCACAAAGACCCTTTTCTGAGCGACGTCACTGAAATAGCATTACCATTAAGAAGTATTGAAATCTACCAAAGCAAAACACACTAGGAGATTAGTAGCCACAATTGTATACAAATTTTACACATTGACATATACGTGATGTCCTGGAAGGCGGTTTTGATGTTGTATGTCATTTCCTGGGCTGCGGTTTTGAGTTGTTTTCTCCAAGCATCTCGTCGTCCATTTACCATTCATACGAACAACACGCCGAGGGAACCACGCGCATGAAAACACGCTGAGGAAACCGTGCCAAAGAAAACAAAATTTTACTAAATTTTAAAATGTTAACAAAAATGCCATTTCTGAAACACTTTTTCGATACTGATCGCCTTATTGATCTCATGGAGGAACATCCAGCTTTATATCTAATTGACTTGCCAGCATACCACAATAAACAAAACAGGGAAAATCTGTGGGATGAGGTGGCAGTAAACCTTATTGAAGGTTTGGAATCTCTTTTGGAGGAGGAGAGGAATATTAAAGGTAACTGTTTTGGTTTTTTTTTTGTTTCCATAAGTAATTGTGACTGGTGGGTTCAGAAGTGTATTTATTTTTAAAATTAATATTGTGCTGTGTGGTGGATGAAAAAGTCCCCCACCCTGTTGTGAAACTGCTGGGGTAAGGATGTCAAAGCGACATTGTATGTTGATGGCATATGTCATATACATATATATATATTTGTGGCCAATGCTGTTCAGTGTAGTGAAAAGTGCTCTGACTTATACATTGGGGAGACAAAACAACCTCTCTGTAAGAGAATGGCCTAACATAGGTGTGCAAACTCCTCAGGACAAGACTCAGCAGTCTGTCTACACCTCAAAGAAAAAGGACACTCTTTTGAGGACAGTAACGTGCATATCTTGGACCGAGAGGACAGATGGTTTGAAAGAGGTGTGAAAGAGGCCATTTATGCCAGTCTGAACAGAGGAGGGGGCTTTGACACCACTTGTCATCAACATATAGGGGCTGATTTACTAAGACACAAATTCGAATCCGAATTGGAAAAATTCCGATTGGAAAACGAACAATTTGCGTATTTTTTGTGATTTTTTTAGGCGCCTTTACGACTTTTCGGAAATTGACGCGACTTTTTCGTTACCAATACGATTTTCGCGAAAAAACGCGAGTTTTTCGTAGCCATTACGATTCGCTCGTATCTTGTCGCGACTTTTTCGTATTGAGCGCTCGTAAGCGGCGGCCGAAACTTTCAGATTTAGCATGATTTTGGAAGCCTCCCATAGGACTCAATGGCACCCTGCAGCTCCAACCTGGCCCAAGAAAAGTCACCATACTGAAGCTTGAATGAATCTGAACGCTACGAAAAAATCGCAACATTTTACGCAACATTCGGATGGCAACGAAAAAGTCGCGATAATTTTCCGAAAAAATCACCAAATACCGATCATTACGAAAAAAACGCAATCGGACGCATTCGGCCGGTTCGTGAGTAAGTAAATGGGGCCCATAATGTCGCTTTGCATCAATGAGAATCATGGTACCATTGTGACTGGATCATACCTTCTTACACCTGTCAGTTTCAGCCAGCACCTGACTGAATAAGTTCAATGGAACCATTGTGATTGGATGTCTGTGACTGTACTACCATCAAGGGTTGAAATTCTGGGGAATTCCCTACCAGTCATTTGAACTGAAGAAGCCACTTGGATGAGTGGTAAAACGTTTTTTAAGATAAAATCAGAAAAGTCCAGTTGTTTTAGACTTAATTCTACTGTATTAATTCTTACATTAAAATACTGTAATTTGCTGTGTTATTACAACATGCCCACATACATAAAGTATATACAAACAAATCACATACATTTATATGCCCATGTACTGTATATACCAAAATGCCCATATGCATCCCAAACAATACAGCATACTAACCTTAGTGTTATGCACAGTCGTTCCTCTGGTGAAATAGGATCCCTCATCAAGGAGTGGGCAGAGATAGGCCTGGCTTTAAAATGATCAGCAGCTCATAAAAGTTTTTTATTGACATTCTTAAATATCTTTGGAATTTTTCTGGATAGCCACGTAGCTCACAATACAATACATGAAACTGTCCTTTTCTTAGACACTGATTTGTTATGGGACGTACCCAATATTTTCTAGCAGCAGTTCTCTCTTGCTTTTCTTTTTGTAGCAAATAGTGATAGAGATATATGAGGAAAAACAATATAGTCATATCACTATCATTTGTCATGAGTAAACACGCCGACACAACCGTTGCTGACTATTTCCATTTCCTGTACTGGCGTACTGGTGTCCGGAAGGTAAACATTTCTGCCTCGTTTGTGGGAAGGAAGTATAGTGTTGTATCAAGGGAAGTGAATCGCCTAAGAGCTGAAATCGCAAGAAATCTTTGCTTCTGTATAGACACACAACTTGTCGCCAAAAAAAAAGGGAAACAAAATCGTAGGCGATTAATCTCCCCGTGTGCCACTGCCCTTAGTGCACCTGGGTAAACTTAGTGCCTATTATTACATATGGGGGTTTGACATCGTACAACATTTCCTATTTTTAAAGCTTGTAGTCTAAACAAGAGAACCTTTGTCAGCTGTATTTTTCTAGAGGCGAAAGAACAGAATTGTATAACAAACTCTGTGCCTGAGGTAAAACTTACACACAGGATCATAAGCAAATCTGAAATAAGAAACTTTGAAAGGCAAGAGTGTTATTTTGTTGTTTTGCACAGCATCCGACACTATGTGAAGCAGTAGGCAAGAATAAGGCTTCATGTGGATGCTTATATTGTCACTGTTTGTAGCTGTCATCCAAACAGAAGAACAAAGGACCTCGGAATTGTGTTTATTTACAATAGACGAATCATGGATAAAAGGTTTTTTTTAGGATAAAAAGATTATACATTGGTACCAGTCATATGGGACTCTTTTGATATAAAGCATAATCCCTAGTGCAGAATCCTTCTAAGTTATTACTGTGTTTTCTTTTTTTTTTCCCATTGCATGAAGCATACAGCCGCATCATACAAACTAAAGAGCTTTCATACCCTTCCAAATGACTCTTGATCTCGCTCTTCTCTATGCTCGTTACAAGATCTGGGCATTTTCATTTATACTTTATACATAATTCATGAAATCACTTATTTTGCAACTGTGCAACTTTATTAATCTGCCAGAATTTCTTTCTACAAATGCATTTCACATAACTGTCAGAAGCTGCAGCCGTGTGGATCACTCACTGGCCATAAAATGAAGTGTTCATAAAGCTTCCCGAACAGTACCGCTGAGAATACTTTGACTAGGATTTTGGTTGTAATTGTGGTAGTTTGACAGGTGGAGTAAAGATATTGATATTTTTTTTTTCAAACTTATAATGAAGGCTGGTGCTATGAATTGAGTTCTGATTGCTGAGTGACAGACAAGCTCACAAATCAATGACCCGGCGCATGACAATAATAAAAATTAGGATGAAATATTGATTAAATGGAAGGCACTTTTTAGTAAGTGTAGTCACACTCTTGGGTAGGATATGAAACTGGAAATCATTCAACTTCTTTTTCTATTTTTTTTTTTTACTATTATGTTCTTATTTCAAACATCACAGTAAAAAACAAAACAGAGCTGGAAATTGCCAATGCCAAGCTATTAATAAATAAACACCAGCCTAAAACTAATTTAACATTCTGAGAATTATTGAGTAGCAGCATGGAACCACTGGCAAGTTTATTATGTAGATAGATGCCAAAAAAGGAAGTTAAAAACCATAATGCTATAATTACCCTTTGGTTTTATAATGCCAACTATCTTTTTACACCAGGTTAAAAAATTGTTGCATAGTTTTCTGTCACCTAAGGCTATGGAAAGTTTCCTTAAGCTGCTGCCATGCAATCATAGTGTTAGGGAAGTGTGCCGACTGTACCACACGAGAACAAGTATAAATTATTTAAACTCAATTCAATAGGATTGTTTTGCATTTATGAGGCTTAGTTGGGATCAAGTACAAGATACTGATTTATTATTACAGAAAAAAAGGATTTTTTAAAAAAAAATTGGCTTATTTGAATAAAATGAAGTCTATGGGAGATATCCAAAAATCTCTGATTACATGTAGGCTAACAGGTTTCCGTACATCAGATCCCATACCTTGTTTTCCATAAGCAAAATAGTTCCATAGATAATAACCAGAAGCGGCTGTAGAAATTTACGGCCTTTGATGATGATGTCAAATTCGTTTTTTTTTCTATAGCAGTAAATAGCTAGTTTACTTACATTAGGGCTTGTAATATTAAAACCTGCTAAATGTATTTACCCATTAATTGACATGTATGAAAATAGAGATGTAGTAATTTTCATTTCTCCATATTTATAAAGATGTTGAGTGTATCTGTTTTATATGAAATGTATTTTCTTTCTACACCTGTGACTATCACTTTGAGCCAGATATCTATCCATGACTGGAGCAGCGTCAATCCTGGCCATCTGACCCACAAAAACAAAATCTACCTATACTTAATTCTGCCTGCTCCTCCACCCAACCAATCACTAGCCCCAGATTCTTTGTCATATTACATCAGGGCTGGCTGATGCTGATGCTGATGTCAATGCCCTTTCCACTTCATAGTGTCCCTGCTCACTCAATGACACAGGATATGGTGCTTAAAGGGTTACACAAGATAAATGTAAACAAGGCACCTGGGCCAGATGGAATACACCCTCGGGTACTGAGAGAGCTAGGGGCAGATTTACAGTGGCCTTTGTTTCTGATATTATTATTATGAAATTAATAAATTAAAGTTAGCACTCCACTATATAACATTAATAAAAAATAAATGCTATGTACACACAAGTTTAGTTACATAACTTGTAGAAAGCAGCAGTAAAGGTGGCCATATATGGTAAGATCCGCTCGTTTGGCAAGGTCATAAAATGAGCAACCCTAGGGCCGAACAATGCAATTAAAACAGCAGTTATATGAGCAGCCGGACCGAGGACTGCATCAAGGAGCCGATGTGGTCTCTAATCAAATGGAAAATCAAACCTGCCTGGTTGAGATCAGGCCAATTTTAGGCCAGGTACCGGGTGGGAAGGGCCTGAATTGGCAGCTGAAATCTGCCCATGTATGGCCACCTTAAGTTGATGCACTCTGTCAAGGCAGCATGTTTGTGATAACCCTTACCTTGTAAAACAAAGGTATTATCCTTGGGGGGGGGGGGGAGAAAGACCATTTCTGCTTTTCCCTTTTAACACTTTCTTATCTGCAGGGCTGTCCTTAAACAGGCAGGGGTTGGGGCAGCAATATCAAACTGGAGAGGATCCACAACCTCTTTATGCAAAAAATATACAAAACAAAAATTCTGCTCATCCTAGAGTGCAAATAAAACCAGCAAGGTGCACATAGGCTTGCCTTGTATTATATGCATAACCTTGTTATATACATAACATAATATATAGGAATTCCTTGTATTATAAACTATACATACCTCTGCACAGAGGCACAGCTTATATTATATACTATACATAGCAAAATGTAATGGTTTTCCTTGGGTCCCAGTTTCACCTTCCAAAACAGAATGAATGTTAGAGGCTGCACTGATATTTAAAAGAGAAGGAAAAGGTACATCACTGGGGGGTGTATGTGGGCAAACCTTCATTCTTCGTGCATGCGCAGTAGAGTGAAGAACCACCTTTAACAAAAAAGCCAGCTTATTTCAGCAGCACCAGCCAGGGGTATCAGGATAGTAAGTGATTACAATCTTTGAGGTGCCTAACAACAGTGATTTATCCTTTTATTTTCCTTCATATCAGGGTAAATATTTGTTCTAGCAAAAGATTCAGTTGGTCATTTACAACCACAAGTATTTTATCTGTAACTTTGCAAGTGGTCATGCCAAAACCCTATTCTTGCTCTGTGCACTACTACCCTGCTTTGTGCCACTGCCTGTATACAGCTGGTGAAATACAGTAAGCAGCTTTTGTTTTCTACCACAACCTTTCAAAGTATATATATTAGTTTCTTTAAAGCTTTTTCATGCTTTCACCTCTTCCCAAATCTATCCAACATGTAGGCCAGTCCAAACCTATTAGAACATGTTAATATAAGAATGGTTATACCAGATCAATGAAAGAGGACAACTTATAAAGTTTGCCTCATATGGTGGGTGGGTGTAAATATCTGAAAATGCATACCATATATTAGAAATATTATATGCATGATTAAATCAATTCTGATGCATACAAATGAAGCCTAAAAATATTTGACAAAGTGAACAAGAACAGTTCACGGTAAAAATCCAATATATACAGTATATAATATTTGTTTTTTACTTGCTCTCTAACTTGATGTTATGTTAAGTCTTGACAGATTGATCTTGTTGCATGTCTTTAATGTCATTTGCCCATCTAGATATCATCAGCCAATTTCATTTATCCAGATAATGAGGAGGCATATTGCCAGTCCAATCAGACTCAATTACTTATGGTCTCATTAGAGAAATACATTATGTAGCATGCCACTTCTTCCAGTGAGCAAGGTCAGGTAAAGAAATAAAAAAGATAGGCAGAAACTGAATTAGGCCCCAAATAATGTGCACATGCAATCTAGAAAAGCTTTGGTCATTCTTAAACAGATATTGATTGTCCAAACACAATCATTATCATTGCTTGTAGTAAAATGCCTAGTCAATGGCAATTAGCAAATATGAGACTGCTAAGTCACACATTCCATATGTTCATTTAATGCTAATGAATTTTACACACTGTCCTCATGGAGAGTGCCTGAATGTTTTACTAATAGGATTATCATTGACCTGAACAGTGGAAGCAACTGTTTAGCAGGAGAGACAAAAACCAGGAGACATGCCAAGACAGCGAAGATTAAGACATAAAGGCTAAGGTGATTAAAATGGAGTGTATGTTGTGCTATCTTTTAACAAATAAAATAGCTTCATAATGGACTACATACTGCTGAATATTTTTTTTTTCTTCTCTCAGATTGTCTCAACTATTATGAATTTTTCACAGTGTGAAATCCCAGGAGTGAACTTTGTACAGGATAAGTAAAAGGCAAACCGAAAATAATTATGCGCTCTTTAATCATATGTCTTTGCTTTAAAGCAGCATGTATAATATAATTCACTTGACACAGTTATACTTGCCAAATAAATGTTCTGGAAAAGGGCCAAAAGAGATACTAAATTCACACCCTTGATACATTAATTAATCTAGCAATATTGAGGGCCATTAGCGTATCCTAAGAAAATATTCCCATGAAAATCTTAATTATATGCAATAAGCTAAAATATTTGCAGCCACATACAGTAAATGGGTGCTAGAAGGGAAAGCCATTTCCTTAGAACATCAGATGTGCTAAAGCCACCCATCAGTGTATGCAAGAGGGCATACATTTATTAATTATAGGGCATTTAGGTTCTGGTTACTGTCTATTTGTGCAACAGGTAAGTAAATCAAGTATTAAAGTATTAATTGTAAAAACAACATAGGAATGTGCTTTAGTAGTGTTTCTGGCTGATTCTGATTTATTGAAAAATCCCACTAGTCCCACCCATCTGTTCAACTTCCTGCTGCTTCCTTTCCCAGGCTATGCAAGGGGGTGGCTGGCGGTACTCAGCACACTGCACTGTAGGATAGGAACCAATCAGCAGCTAGCCTGACCTGATAGGAAACTGGAGCCTGTCTTTGCTTTTGTGACTGCAGGACTGTAATTTGCTATCCCCCTCCTACTGTACTTCTGGCAGGGACTGTTAGGACACACCCACCCATCATTTAAAACTCAGACAAGGACCCAAAAGGATCTATAGGGACCATTTTTACAGGTAATATTTATTTTTATACCAAAATGAAACCAGCATCATATATTATTCATAATTGCCTACAAGATTAGAGATTGTTTTGTTTATCCTTTATGTCTCCTTTAAGCTTATAAACATAAGATGATCATTCAAAACTACATAAAGGTGTGGCTTAATTTTCTTACTAGTCTGGTTTAGGATAAAGAAGGCCCTTAGATTGCAAGAACTTTTAGGAAGGCCCTCTTTACCTCTCGTATCAATTATCAGTTGTATTTTTGTATGTAATGGCCAGTGGCCAGTGTACACACCCAATTATGTGCTTTATAAATAAATACAAATAATAAAAGTCAAGTTAAATACCTGCTACAATGCTCCAATCAAAATCCATTAACATTGCACAAACATTGCAGAATTCAGATGTGCAACCGCCAGTGGTCTACCAAATATTGACAAGCAAGAAGACATGAAATGAACAAATGTCTGCTTTCTAATGGCACAATACCCAATTAAATTCATTTTAATTCCACATTGTAACACAACAAAATCCAAAGTGGCAAATACTTATGCACAGGGTTGCATAAACCCTGGGAATAAAATTAAGAGGAGTATTTTTAAGTTCCTGTGATATTGTTAGAAGTTGTGTTTCTTAACTATGGAGGAGATTGTTAGGAGAGGTGCTTCTTCACTTTGGGTGAAAATATAAAAAGATTGTTTATTGTCTAACATAAAACATAACATCCATATATTATTTTTTTTAAGCAATAGATCTTAGTATTTGACATTAGAGTGAGTTTGTGCAATAGCCCCATTAGCCTTGTAGCCTCTAGTATAAATTGAAGTGATTCTATCCTTTTACATCTAATGCACATCAACTACTGTTTCCTTTCATGCCATAAATCAGCATTATGCACATATTTTATACTTGCTTTCTTATTTGTGTCTATAATAATTTGCAAGTATTTTTAGAACCATCTGTGATTTTCAGTTGTTTCTTGTTTGCATTTTTTTAAGTTAAGACATACTGGGCGATAAGTTGTAGCTACTTTTAAAAAAAAAAGCTGCGGTGACTAATCGTGCTGATTTAGCTTCTATAGATTAATATACAAGTTGCCGTTACTAATCGCACACAGTGTGTCTTCACCCTTAAACTTTAAATGTCTGCCTACCAAAGCAGGATCAACTATGACAATACGGGTCATTTACATTTGCTACCGCAATTTCCCCAGAGTACCTGCTTTGAGGTTTCCTCAGTGTCATGTTTCAATAGGCCCAGTGTGTTTGCTTATTAAAGGAACAGTTACACAATTTTTTCAGTTTTAATATATGCATTCTTAATACTTTTATACTTTTATATATAATATTACAACCTACAACCAAAATTCAACCCCCCAGTCCACTGGCCAAATGTCCCGATGAAGAACTTGACAAATGGACAAAAGCAGTCTCAGTCCAAAGAAGAGTCTCTGCCTTTGCCATGGATTTCCGGAAGAGGACGGTGGAAAATCAAAACTATTTACATCCATAGGAATTCATTGCTCCCGGTGGTCTGAAGGAGCAAAATCCAAAATAGTGAGCTTGGCAGGTCCAGAAAGCTCCACATCCCATGTAAGAACACAGTCTAATAACAATGTTAAAACTCCTAGAAAACCTGGGAGAGGGATGGGGACAAAGCATTTGGACTTTACAGCTGAGACTGCTTGCCTGTCTGTAAGGATCCCTGGATGAGCTGGGTGAGGGAGGGGGAAGCTCCCCGAAGCTTGCTTTGAGACTTTGAGTGAGATCTGATACCTGAGCTCAATAAATTAATTTAAAAAAAAAAAAAAACACTTATACTACTGACATTTCTCAAGGATATATTTCCTAATAAAAGTATTTATAAGAGATATTTTGAATGTTAAAAAAATTGTGTTACAGTTCCTTTAAGAATTAGGAGCACACATTACTCTTGCGAACTCTAGAAATGAAGTGACTTGGACAACTTACAGCACAATTGTCTCCATTTCATGGCAAAGTGCAGGCCCACCTGTGTTAATATTGACGCATCGCCCACAATTGCATCAGGTGCAAAGCTCCTGTGCTACTTTAGGCTGATTTCAGACGAGGTGTAGGGCGGATATTTTCGGCAAACGTAAAAACGCTTGCCAAAATGAATGGAATACGCTCGGGTGCAGGCACATGTAGCGGAAATACGCATGAAAACACGAGAGTTTGAAAGTCTCGCGTTTTTATGCGTATTTCGGCTACATGTGCCTGCACCTGAGCGTATTCCATTCATTCGGGTGCAGACACATGTAGGAGGCGTAGGGCGGTATTTTCAGAAAGCGGTTTTCCGCTTTCTGGGAACAAATATGGTAGTTGCACTTTGTTCACTGCAATTGTAAACTTAAATGTACCCTAATGAATGGGCCTGCTGACACTATACAGTGAAAAAGTGTGTGTGCAGTATTGCTAGCAGCAAGTTTGTCTTATACTGGGATCTTGGCAGTAAATTGTAGATTGTAAGCTCTTCACTACGTGTATCAATTATTGGTTGCTTTATATGTTACTCTGTATGTCCAATGTTAATAAATGTTAATAATGTTAAAGTTAATGTTAATAATTAAATGTTAATAAATTGGATTCTAGTTATGGCCAACATTTACAGAGTTAGGTTTGTGTCACTTGGGACATAGTGTGTCTTTTGGCACATTTCAGCTGTGCCTATGTTTCTCTGTATTGTCCAATGTATGAAACACACTTATTGTACAGCGCTGCGGAATATGTTGGTGCTTTATAAATGTTAATAATAATAACCCAGTGTGAGAACCCTGGAATAAGCGTCATAGGTGGCAGTTAAAAGGATTATTAAAAAAAAAAAAAAAAAAACGGTGGGATACTATACTTTCTTTACCAAGAAATACATTTAGAACATATCTCAGATCTGACAGTCAACTTGTTTTATTTAGAACAACCTAAAACTAATAGTGATGAGCAACAGTTTTGGCAGGCATGGAGTCACAAAAATTTTACCTGTAGAAAAAAAATGCCCTGTGACTCCAATGCATTTTTGGCACCAGAAAACATGTTTATTGACAATGCATTTTTGGTGACAGAAAAAATGGCCAATGACTGCAATGTATTTTGCGCAAAAAAATAATTAAAAAAAAACAGGCATTGACTTCAAGGCATTTCATGAATCTTCATTGTTTTGCTAATGATCCTGCAGTTTTACAACCTTTTTGGCTAAGCAAAACACCCAGAATAATCAGAATAATTTTGCATGCCAACAATAACACTGCATGTAAAAAGATACTAAAGGGGGTAAAGATGGCATCCTCCAACCCTTCTTCCACCATTTTTAAAGAGGCTTCACCTATACATTCTAAACCAAATAGACATATTGATTGTGCATCATGTTAAAATAATGGAGTAGTTGATTAATTGTAAGTAATATCCCCAGGCAAGTCAAAATAAATGACAAAATTCAAATAGAGGTGATAATATATATTGATTATAACAAGTATGGATTGCTTAATATAGATGATTGATCATTGCCAGTCTCAATCCATTTCATAAAATTTAAAGAATAAAACAACTGAAATCATTTTTGAAGTAGGGTGGCATTGAGGTGGATAAATCATGTTCAGCACTGCATCAAACTTTATAACATGAAATAGTGAGGTCATGTAGAAACAATTATCATCCTCATTAATCTTTATTCTGGGTACCTTTAGATAATATTCATTCTTTGATATGGCTAATAATGCTAAGGATTTTCATTCTTTTGATAGAGTTCAAGACCAAGACACTAATCAAAGCTTTTTGTAACCTTTGTAAAATTGCCCCTACAACTCTAGTATTACAGTAGTAAAAACACTATGAGGAAAGTAAAATAACAGGTGCAAATAATCCATAGCAACAATAAGATTTTTGCTTTCAAAGAACAGCCCAGCAAAGAAACCCACTGTTAATTGCAAAGGGGTATGCACATTTTAAGATCCCTGTTTGTTTAAATTTATTGTGAAGCGCCGAGTAATTTGCTGGCGCTACATAAATATATGATGATGGTAAGTTTGGAATGCATAAACATTTTAATTAGTTGCATCTTGCCCTGAGACGTAGGGGAAATGCTCACCATCAATTTAATTTTTCACGTGTCCAGTTAATCAATGAGGAAACATTGACTTTATAGTAATAACATCAGATAGGGAGCACTATGTCAACCCAAAGATAAGTTATTTTAGAGGAGATAGGTAGATGGCAGGCTGACAAATCCTTTGTTACTCATGGGAGATCAAATCAAAAGAAGTTCTGAAATGGAGACTCCGATTTTTAGTCCTGACACCTGGCTGATATCATGTTAACTGTATTAATGCAACAAGGGTAGCAGCTTACTCCCCCAGGTAAATTAGTGTATCATCTGTTTACAACTGGTTTTTGTCCACTCCACTATAGGAGCAGAAGCCTAGTATATCAGGGGTTGACAGATGGCAGCATCAAAAAGCTTAAAGGAACAGTAACACCAAAAAATGAAAGTCTTTTAAAGTAATTAAAATATAATGTACAGTTGCCCTGCGCTGGTAAAACTAGTAAGTTTGCAACAGAAACGCTACTATAGTTTATATAAATGAGCTGCTATGCAGGCCCGGATTTGTGGCGAGGCCTAGGGCGGCATGCCGCCCCACCGCAACGAAACTTTGACATTTTGCTCCCATACGGAGCAATGGGGATTTCTCCCCACTGCTCCGTATGGGAGTTAAATGCCTGCGCATGCGCTCTTGCGTCGACACAGCGCGTCACGGGGGGGTGGGGTTTGGTCGCGCATGCGCAGGGGGCACGAATGGGGGGGGGCGGCCTAGGGGCGGCAGAATTTGAAATCCGGCGCTGCTGCTATGTCAACACGAGGGCAGCCATTGAAGCTGGGAAAAAGGAGAAAAGGCACAGGTTACATAGCAGATAACAGATAAGCTTTGTAGAATATAATGGGGTTTTATCTGTTATCTGCTAAGTAAACTGTGCCTTTTCTCCTGTAAATGGCTGCCTCCATGGCTACACAGCAGCTTATTTATATAAACTATAGTAGTCTTTCTAAGGAAAACACACCAGTTGTACCAGTACAGGGCAGCATTACATTATATAGTAATTACTTTTATACACTTTCATTTTTTGGTGTTACTGTCCCTTTAACTGTGATGGACAATAGTCATGGGTCAGTGGACATCCCTGCCTTTTACCCCTAGATAGATCAAAGACATGTTGCAGTACGGGCTTATACAGGAGTTGAACCAAGACAATAAATCTGGGCCCAAAACCAAACATTTCAAGTACTTTCCAAAAATATGACCACTCTACTGTCTGTCAAATGGTTTGGTAACGTAAAGCGTTTAATTGTCATAGGTAATGCTGAGTTGTAAATTTTCCCCGGGTTATAAAGGGTTATTGGTCTTGCCATTTTTTTTTGTCATAAAGCATAGTAGGACAGCTTTTTGATATAAAGAATAGATATAAGCATAACAGCGATAACATTTTTCTTTTGTTGCGTCTCTGCTTTTTAGGTGCAGCCACTAAAACACCACACTAAAAGAGCTTGAGCTCATTAGTACTATTGTAGTTGTTACTTTTGCCAGCTGTACCTGTTTTGGTGCATGAAGCACTAGGTGCAATACCCTGCACCTATCATGTGAGTTACAACACTCTTTTTGTGTGTTACGTGCCTATACACTGCCTCCTCTTAGTCTGCAGATGCAGGTTCCAAGAAGTTTACTTAATGTTGCATTGCAAGTAAAAAATAGCAAATTGCACTGCTTTATTGCACTTTGAACTTTGCACTCCTTTGGTAAATGAACACTCTAACTTTTACCTACATGAGTCTGTCTCATTGATTAGGAACAGTTACTCTAGCATACATAAAATTAAAATATATACTTTTTTTTTGGTTTAAGCATGCTTGGAAAAGCTAATGAGAAAATTATGAAAGAGATTACCCAAAGGACACATGTTAGCAATGTGACTTTCTTCTCAAAGAGCTATAAAGCATTTTAAAACAATGCAGTTTATGTATGGGCATGTACATTAACTTCATTACCAACCCTCAGGCTGGATACCCTTTATCTTAAATTGCTATCCGGACTTACTCTTCAAGGGTGCCATTACCAAAGCTGAGACCTTGGAAATTTATAGAAAAACTTTTTTTTTTGGGCAGTGCGCCACCAGGTTATTCATTTTTTGTAACACTCCAACACAGCGATCAGGGACTGATATGAATTAATATATATTAATGCCGGCAATCCAAGGTTTAATATGATTTGATCAGTTTATAGAGCTAAAGAAACAAAATCTCATTACTAACTAAGAAAATTCTGCAAGAACTCACTAAAGATTACTGATGCCATCTCATTTTCATACTGTCACAGGTGATGGATAAAGTTAATTTTTGCTGTTCTGTATTTATATTAAATATTGTCATTTGCCACATTAATCATCAGTATAATTGTTGCAAGAGCAAAAATGCCTTTTCCAAGACATTTCATTCCACAATATAATTATTCAGACATCCTGCTGTTAATGGCAGTGAATTCTAATTACTTCAATATGAAGCCATTATTTATACATTCATAGTTCATAACGCACATGTTTACAGTAGATGGGCATTCTGATAGAATTTATGATTAGGACTGAGTCTTTTATGCAGTACACAGCTGCGTTGCACTTTGGTTTTTATTTTGGTTGGTTGCAAGTGTTGGTTCATTTCAGTAAAAAGGTTTGAATTCCTAGACATTACATAGGACAGCTTTAGAGAGCTGTCAACAGGAAACCTGCACACCAGATCTATGGATACAATGTTCAGCACCTCACTTGAACTCGGACTCAGGGGTTTATTTAGGTCTGTTGCTGTCCTAGGCACGGGACCTAATAATATGCCCATATGTTGTGCAAGTTACGTCACCCCACACACACTGTCGTCACGGAACTGATGACACACACTGCGTGTGTGTGATATCACAGAGCCAACGTCCCCCTACCCCCCAGCTCTGTTGCCAGATTTCATACAGAAATCTGCAGTGAATGCAGGGTGAACTTTTTTTGGTAAATAAAAAAATTAAATATAGACACCCAAGGGCCACCCTCCAAAATGTGCCTCATTATAAATACGTCCCTGCTCAGACGTAAAAGTTAAAAATGTATCAGTGATCCATAGTGGAAGACCACGGGTCAAACTACTGTTACTAATTGACAGGATAACACACTGTTCTGGAACGTGGGGGGGGGGGGGGGGGGTTGATATACTAAAATAATTGCTAAATCTCACCAATGCAGATGCTTATGGCAACCAGTTACATGTTTTCTTCTTTTATTTTATAACTAGTATTCACTGCATCAACTAATAGTTAAGACTTGTCCAAAAACAATTCAACCCTCATTCTCATTTCTCATTACTCAAGTGTTGCAGGAGGCATCTTGTGGGTTCTGAAATTTCATAGGATAATGTTAAGCAACAATCATTTTTTATTATCATGAAGAGCTAGTAATACATCCGCTGATCTCAGCTGTACCCACTTTTCAATCACATAAGGGTTGTTTATCGACAGTGTCCTTAACTACATATATTTTTTGGCCTGATCATATGACTAAACCCAGTTAGATATTAATCTGGGGCAAAAATTTTGACCCATGCACAGCCTGATTCATTGTCTGCCTGAGGTTAAGGTTACTACTAAATCTGTACCATTGTTGTTGAATCTACAGTGCAAGATCTGTACCTGCTAGTATGCTAAATGTCAGAAGCAGGGTTATTTAGCTCGTACATGAATCAGGTGTATGTGTAAATGATCTTGGACAAACTGCCTTAATGGTCCCTATGCCTTATCTGATCATTCAGGCAACTATCATAAGAATGGGTCTGGCAAATAAGTCTACAGTCTTATAAATATCTGACATACTGCCAATGAATTTACATTTCTCAAGTGTTCCTATACTTACATTTTTCAGTCTGAAAGTTAAAGCAGTTTTAATTTTCCAGCTCAGGAATTTAACACTATGGAAAATGAAGACTGGAAAAATGATCAATCTTCATAAAAATCTCAACAAATAAAAGAAATAAAGCAATAATACTTAA
The DNA here is from genome assembly GCF_000004195.4 of Xenopus tropicalis. Taxonomy (NCBI): domain Eukaryota; kingdom Metazoa; phylum Chordata; class Amphibia; order Anura; family Pipidae; genus Xenopus; species Xenopus tropicalis. The sequence continues at coordinate 75,343,348 of NC_030681.2, read as the reverse complement.
TCGCTGTAGGTGGTAAGAGTTATAAATTCAACAATACCCTGTCTCAGATATGTGACCACAAAGGCAAAGTACTAAAAATCAAAAAAATGTGCAATTTAAAATTAAATCAAATATTAATTTATTAATGTCCCTCCTAGGGCAAAATAATATACTCTCTCTAATAAATATTTCAGGACATTCTAGAAAATGCATGCAACTAATCTAAGAAATAGAATCATACATAAAACATGATGAATATTTAAGATATGACAATACAAGATGGCCAGTATAACAATGAACTGTACAAAAAGATCCTCCAACATATGATCGAAGCACAGTCTCTTAAAAGGTATTGACCTTCATTTGGAAATGTACAGTCAAGTAAATTATTTGTTTAGGCAAGGGGTTCTGATATGTAGTTGTGGTTAGGGGTTTCATATTGATTGCTCTTTTAGTTGAGTAAAGAATTGTAATGATGATGGATAGGCACAAACTAAAAGAAGGAAAAGCGTAAATAATAGGGCAATTTTGGTCTACTGTGCATTGCATATTTTGGGTTCATATATTTAGATTTCATATAATAGAGATATAATAGTTAATGGCTTGAATTAAATATACATCACAGCTAAATGGTTACTAGGAAAGGTCACCAGGCTACAATAACAAAGTCACTTTAGACATAATTATAAAATGAGGGGGCAGGAACAACACCATAAAATGTAATTTGTCATTTTTCAGGGGTGGCATGTTATGATCTTTCTGCGCCAAAAAACACAAAGTCTAGAATGTGTGGCACCATGGTAATTTTATGTTGTTGCTGTCTATGGCAACACATTTACATAAACTCACCATTATGTATAAAGTTTAAATCATGCTTATTACAATTTGAACCCAGCATGTATGTGTATAACGTCATTAAAAGCTGCAAGTTGGACATATGATTTGAAATGGATTTCTAGTTCTAAAAGAGTCGGAAAAGAAAGAAGGCAAAGAATGAAGAGCGAAGAAACCACCTCTCAAATGTATCACACAAATAAGGAAAATAGAGAAATAGGAGGAAAGAAAAAAAAGAAAATAAGATACTGGAAATCACTTAAATATCGCTCAGTGGAGCAACTGTCACAGCTTATGAAGAGTTTAAAAAAAGATTTAGAGATAATTTCATATAGTACATTCTATTTAGAAGTATATTACCTACTTTATTGTTTAGGAATTAGCTTTTGCTCTAAATGAGCTGATTATTGCTCAACATGCAAAATTTGCAATACCACAAAACTGCTTTAAATTGTAGCCATACAGTGTAATGGTGCAGTTTTCCCCTGATTACTGTTCATTTAATACTACCTGCTAGGCCTCAGTGCCAGTGCTTTTTTCCTAACAAAGTAATATTTTAATTGAGCTGATTGCAGGCAAAAACAAAAATGTACATGCATTTCATGTATTTTAGTGTACAGTTGGGCAAAAGTACCAAATATAACTATGTAACTGAAGTGATTTATTTTAATCTTTTAAATCACATAATTCATGTAAGATTGGCTTTACTTTTATTATCTATTTTTTCAGAATTGTATTTAAAGTTAGATTTTTACATTTCATTTGGGATTGTTCCATGATCCATTTTCAGCCAGCACAGACTGATAAACTTTACTACTTCCCTGGCATTGCAACATAGCAACAGAATGAATCCTAATTACAAGATTATTCACAAGTAACTTTTGTAATAAACGTTCATATTGAAATCTATTGCTTAAAGGAGAAATGATGCATACAAAAGAAAAAGGTTATCACTTATATATTTTAAATAACCGATGAGATATTCAACAGTCCTATAACAATATTAATCCATACCATCAAACTTATCAGCAGAAGTTCCCCGGATTCTGATGTTGAGTGTATTCCAGTGTGGTCTGAACTTCTGCTGAGAAGCTAACCTTAGCAGATTATTAGAAAACATTAAAGGACAAGGCGACGCAAAATATCATTTTTGCCTAAAAAAAAGAAACCAAAATTCTAAGCAGCTTTGCAATATACATTTATTACAAGTTTGTAATGGTTTTTGAGTTATTTGTATTTATAATTGCTATTAGAAGCAGTGTTTGCCTGTCCTTTTTTATTCTCTGTCCTGGTGGTGACTGTTGAAACAATGTAACACAAGGCAGCAGGCTGACAGACCTGACTTGCTGGAGGAGACTGACCTTTGCAACATTGTTTAAAATGTAACAACCAGGAGTTCAGCAAATGCTGCTTTCAATAGCAATTACAACCCGGCTTCCTCCCTCTACATATAGACCTGCACCCGCCCCACAAAGATGTCACAAAAGGGAATTCAAGAGCTGGAAAAAGAATCTGAAAGTGTAAAGTTGCGGGCGGGGAGGGTGGGCAGAATTGCTCAACCCGATCCCGCCTGCAACATGCAGTTGATGTGGTGAGCTCGGCCCGACCCGCAGGTCCCATGGGTATCGGCCCGGCCCACACATCACTACTGGTCATGGGGAGGTACAGAAGTCCAAACATCAGGTGTGGAATTTAGAGCCTGTTTGCTGAGCATTATTTCTCCTTTAATACTCCTTCTGAAAGCTAATTTTGCTTCCTCACTACTTACCTAAAGAATTACACAATAATATACAACAATAAGTGGAAATGAGGCCCGAATAGGGCTGAAATGAGTTTAGGCAGGGCCCCCTTCCCCCTTAGCAATGTGTTTACCTGGCTTATCCTGATTTTAGCATTAATTAAGAAATATTTTAAGGATGGTAAAGGGAAAGAAGGTGATAGAAAGAAGGTGATAGGAAGAGGGAAAAAGAAGGGGGTGAGTTGTTGCTATCGTTAGGGGCGGGGGATACATATGCATGTGCTTTGACGGAGACAGCAGCACATTTGCCCAGGAAATTAAGGAAATCAATTGAAACATTAAATTTGTGGATGTATACGAACTGACAAGGGAAGCAGTTCAGGCTAAAGAGGATGGTGTTAAGATTGAGAAGGAAGGAAAGAGGAACAAATTGATTTTTGCTTTTTGCTAGTGTTTGGAAAGAAACCAGAGCAATGTTTGAATGTGATCAAATACATAGATACCATAGTGGATACTTATCTGTTTTTGTATTTAATAGGCGTCTAGAAGAATCTACGGCAGGAGTGAAGAAGTGATTCCACAAAATCAGAATTACAAAAGAGCTGAGAGAAGATTTGATGGTATGGGATAAGTTTTTGACTGAGTTTAATGGGATAAGAATTTAGATGCAGGAGGTTAAGCTTAGTCAAGAATTGCATTTCATGACGAATGCAGCAGGCAGCATTGGTTTTGGGGCTTATTTTGCAGGAAAATGGAGTGCGGCTAGATGGCCACAGACATGGCATGAGAAAGGGTTAACCAAGAACCTGACACTGTTGGAGCTTTTTCCTATTTTGGTAGCGTTAGAGTTGTGGGCAGAAGGATTAAAAAATAAAGTGATAACGTTTTTGTCAGATAATATGGGAGTAGTTCATGCAGTGAACAACTTGTCATCTGATTTACTTCCAGTGATTAGGTTTCTGAGGAGGTTGGTGCTGATTTGTTTAAAATTTAACATATTTAAAGCACAACATGTGCCAGGGGTCGAGAATACACTATTCTGCACTGGTGGTAAGAAAAATTATGCTTTTAAGGATTTATTGGAATTTTTGAGGGAACTTTACAAGGAGGAAAAGTCCAAGGCGGTTGTGGCTACTACATTGGCGGCAATTTTGCATTTTTCCTTAGCTAAAGGTATGCCCGATTTCACACATCACCCTATTGTTAAGAAAGTGATGAGGGGCTGGAGTAGAGCTGAAGGCCCGAGGGTAGATAAAAGGGAACCCATTGTTAAGGCTAGGTTGCAACAGATATTGTTTTCATTGGGTGCCATTTTTTTTGGCCAATTTGAGTGTGTATTGTTTAGAACAGCTTTTGCGCTGTCGTTTGGTGGAGCTTTTCGTGTCAGTGAGTTGGTGCCACCTTCTAAATAGGCAATAGAAAAGGGATTGTGGTACAAAAATGTGTCATTACAAGAAAATAAATTGTTGATTTATATTAGTAGGTCGAAGACAGATCAAATGGGTAAAAGAAAATGGGTAAGTATACAAGAAACAGGGGAAGTATCATGCCCAGTAAAGTTGTTAAGGGAATACATGGCGGTGCATCCGGAGGGAGGGCAGCTATTGTTGTTACATAAAGATGGTTCCCCTCTTTCAGCCTTTCAGTTTCGGCAAGTTCTGAAGAAGTCAGTGATCGATAATGGGTGGGACCCAAAGAGGTTTGGGACCCATTTTTTTAGGATTGGCGCAGCAACTGAGGCTGCAATGGGGGGTGGTAGTAGTGAAAAGATAAAAGCATTGGGTAGATGGGTTGAGGGTATACAAGAAGTATATAAGGCCTATAAATGATGCAAGTAAAAAGTCTTAACCAAGGTTTTTGTTTGTTTTTTTGTCACAGCAGGAGGTGCGACGAATTGCAAAATTTTGATATTGGGGCATTCTTTTATTTTCTGGGCATTGGAGCATGCAGGGGTTGCATGTCAGATGGGTTTGCCAAAGGAACACATGAAGATCAGATGGCTTGGTAAGAGAGGGATGAGATGGGAACAGCTGAGAGGTATGTCCTTGGATACAGCAAGCCGGAATCCTATAGATTTGCTGATTGTACATGCGGAGGGGAATGACCTTACTGCATATAAAACCCCGGGCCCTTATTGAGGCCATGAGGGCTGACCTAACGGATATATTAAGGAATGAGAAAGTCCGGTGTATAGCATGGTCAGATATGATACAAAGGAGCATTTGGAGAGGTGCTAATTCCCCCAAGGGCATTGAGAAATCCAGGAAAAAGGTTAATAGAGCCATGCGGAAATTCATGTGTTCCTCCGGTGGTGGTGTAATTCGGCATGAAAATATAAAATGTAATCACACACTGCTGTATAGGGAAGATGGAGTTCATTTGTCGATGGAAGGTTTAGATTTGTTAATTGGGAATATCAAGGCTTTTATTGAAGAATGGTGGAGGTCACGGGCCAGGTAGTGGGGCCATTGGAAAAGGATAGGTGCCACCCCTCCCCTTTTTTCCATTGGTTGGCGGCAGTGCGGCTCTAGGAGCATGAGTTGGTTGAAGTGCAGGCTTACCTTTAGTGAGTCACTAGTGTACATCAGACTTTGACTGCACAGTCTTCTCTGATGCATGCAAGACACTAAAATGCGATCACTGAGTGCGCATGGCCCTATGATCTCTGCTCTAATTCTTTCGAAAATATTTTGGGCATTGCGCCCATGTTGGTTTTTTGAGACAAAATTGTTTTGTGTTTAGAAAATAAGCCGCAGCTGGGGTCAAGGTACACCTATATATTGTTATGCTTTGAATTAATAAAAAACCTGTGACCTCCACAGATTTTGCCACAATATGTCTCAGTGTGTTTATTTTAATGGTAGGGGTGCAATCTGGGGGATAGGGGTTCCTTGACCTAAGACAACTGATAAAGTCATGTGGTTAAAGGATTTAGGGTAAAAACTTAAGCAGAAGAAAGCAGAGGATAGTTTTGTTAAGAGTAATTTCTGTATTCTATTTCTTATCGTTACTGCATTACAATCATGAATATGGAGTTATTACATTAAAATTCATGAGGGCCTGTCATCTAAAAATATGAAGACTGTGTTGGCTGGAAATACACAGTGACACTGCATGCAAGGGACACTAAATAAAACAGGGATAAAAGTTGCTTTTTTAATGTCATTTTATCCCTCTCTGCTTCAAACAAGCTGTTTATCACCAGTTTTGTATAAGACTGTGACGTCTTTATGTTGCTTACTAACTTTTTATTCCCAATCTGAAACGACAATAGAAATTAAATTGTAAATAATATATCTGCCATCTTGTTCTTTCTGTTTCAGAAAACAATAATTGCAACATTTTAAGTAAAAGCCTGACCTACTCTAGAAGCACTACTAAATATAGCTCACAAGACAAATAAAACAACGTATATTGAGAACTGAAAATACATGTTTTGCTGTTATTTTAATCTTAAAAATATAGAATGTTTTTATCATAACCCTCTTAATATGTGGTTGTAAATATCTAGATATGAGGAGAGAGAGTTGTCATAGTTCTAGGTTCAAGTTATCTATATTTTTGTTAGGAATGCACCAAATTCAGCATTTTTAGCAGAATTCCAATTTTGCTGGGGGTAGTGGTGATCACAGAAATGTTTTTTTAATAATGATTAAGAAAAGAAAAAGGAATCACGTTAGCCCAAACCTGCTGAGATACCAGTTAGTGTAAATTTGGCAGGTTTTTTTTTTTAATGTAACAATTGTGATTTATCAAATGGCTTGAAAACACAACTTTACAAGATGGTAATTAACCAATTTGTAAATTTTTATAACTACAAAACTGCAGTAAAGTTTTGGTAGAGATTAGCCATAATTAAGCACAGATTGTTTTATAGCTGTGCCATGCAACAAACTGTAAAAAAGAAAATATTTTTTGTGCAATTTTTTTTTATTTATCTCAAATTTGAGTTGTATATACAGTATCCTCAACAAGTCAAATCGAGAGGCTAGGCATGTAAACTGTAGTGAAGTATCCATGGTGCCATTGACAGTGTTAGAAAATATTTCCAACTTAAACCAAGATACTTATGGCCTAAAATATATGAATGAATTCCTACATAAAACATAGAAATTTCAAGCTATTTATTGATCTGTTATTTAATAGCATGGACACATATACATAACAATTCAAAAATACTGTCCATCAGCCCCTGCCCCAGTGGAGATTACAATCTATGATCTCTACCACATTCTGTAAGGTCAGTTTATCAGATGACAAATAACCTATTAGTGTAGGAGGAAAGCAGAATACTCTGAGGAATCATATGCCAACATGGACTGAGCATACTTTTTAGATTGTGTCCAGGCCCAGCAATGCAAAGCAAACCCAGTGAACCCCAACCAGTGGCTCATGAGTCACATGTTGCTCACCAACCCCTTGGATGTTGCACATAGTGGCCTCAAGGCAGGTGATTATTTTTAATTCCTGACTTGGTGGCATAAAACCCAGGTGTACTGCCAAACAGTACCTTCTAAAACAAACAAGAAAAACTTCAATAAATAATTATACAAGTGATCAGTAGAAAAGAGATCAAATCTTTGAAACCATAAAACACCAAAATTGATATACAACACTTGAAACAAATCCCTTATCTGGGGTGGTTTTATAAAGGAGAAGCTGCCAGTCCAAACAAGTACACCAAATAGCCAATAACAGCCCTATTTTGGCACCCCCAGGACCGTTTTTCATGCTTGTGTTGTTCCCCAACTCTTTTTACATTTGAATGTGGCTCACGGGTAAAAATGGTTGGGGATCCCTGTTCTAACTACTAAGAAACCATGCTTATGAATATGCTTAATAAGGGGATCTTATGTCCAAATATTGTCCATAATTGTCTGTCTACTGTAACTAAGACAAACATGCAGTAATGTTTCAACAAAAAAGTGCTACATATTTTTTCAAACCTTCCATTTTAGATGCAAGAAAAGCAAAACAGAAAACACTTAGATATAATGAACAAAAAATATGAGCTATGAAATTAATGGCCTTTTCAGAATAACTACAATATAATATTTGTGTATTATATTTGCTCTAGAATACAATAATACAATAAGGAACGGATTTAACAAAACCAGCATGAACTAATGTCTAACTGAATGCATTTATTGATTTTGTACAAGTAATGTGTGTGTAAGCTTACAAAATATTGCAATAGGTATTTTAGCTTTCTTTTTCATAGAGCAGAAACTAATCAGCAGGGAATTAATTTGTAGTAAAAGGCTTGTTAAGATTATATTTACAAATGTCATTTCATTCTGCTCCTTTTTTTCTGTTTAATTGCATTTTAGATGCTTATGAAATTTAAAAAACTCACATAATTGTGCTTCTATTTATATAGTCTAGGGGCCAGATTTATCAAAATGTGATTTTAGAGCTTAATATATCAAATTTCACCCCCGGTCTATTCATTCCTATGGGATTTTAGAAGCGTATTTATCAATGAGTGAAAATTAGAACTCACCATTTCATAAATACACTTCTTAGAAATCTGGGTGAGTTTTGATATATTAAGTTCTAAACTCACATTTTGATAAATCTGCCCCTAAATGTCAAGACAACCTCTAATTCTAGACTGATGGTTATCCCTATCATACATACACAGCAACTTTCAGAGGCCGATTTATCAAAAATCTAATTTTTTTTACGAATGCAAAAAAAAACTCAAAAATCTTGCATGTTTCTTCTCAATTGTCTTGTAAAATTGAGAAAAGGCAGTGAAATCACATTCTACCCATCATTTTCAATAAGTCTGCTAAATTAATCTCAAAAACTCTGCTTGAATTTGCCAATACAAAACCCACTGACTTGAACTTCCCAGCTTTAAGATGGTCATTTTTTTACATTCAGTCTCAAAAATTTGTTTACATTGAATCTCAGAAATCAGAATCGACAATTTTTCAGCAAAAAAACTTAAATTAATGTGAAAAAGTCTTATTCGAATGTAAATAAATCTGTCCCCCAGTGTGCACCATTTAAAATAAATGTATGCTGTGCAGGAAAAAATGCTGCAGCAGTGATTATCTCCTATGAGAGCAGGACATCTTCCTGACTCTAAACAAGTTAAGGGAGAGATCAGGCATGTTGTGTAACAACCATAGTTTGCAATCTAAATGTAATTTTTGTGGAAATGTAAATAATGTTAAGTTTTCCAATGTAAAGTAAACATGCTTAGTCATCTTGGACTCCAATATATAATGCTTTCATTGACTGTAATCTAAACTGAAAGTTTGACCATACTTATTGTAAGCTTGCGGGATCCACGACAGACACTTTCTTCACTTTAAGGCAGTTTATTTAACACAGGGGTGCCCATTTCATCATAGTAAACATAAATCATAAAAGTAAATCCTACCTTCTGGGCACTACCTTCACACAGTAGATGAGTTCCCGCACTAACCTGGGCCCTTTCTGGACTACCAGTATAAACACAAATGGTTGGGGTCACCCCTGTACTCACGATAGTCTTTGGGGGAATTTCTTAGCCTCCTGGCTTTCTCAGTGATTCTGTCGCTTGGTCACGGCTCCCTCTGCTCCTTGCAGTGGCAGGTAGCACCCCCAGCCCCTCTGGGAGTTCTTAACACAGGCACACAGCCTTCCTGCTCTGAGAGACCCTTTTCTATACACACCTTTTGAATATAATAAATTACCTTTCTACAGGACAGCCTTCCTGTGGAAAGTGAGCTCCAATATGTGAGCTGGACTACTGGAATGGATCTCGCCTGGACTACTTGTTTCTTCCAGAACACTATAGCTGCCATCCTCTGTTTAGTAACATCTCCCTTCAAGCCTACATCTTCCACTATGGAGAACTTAAAGGGAAAATGCACATTTTTACTTATTTGTTGGGTCACTCTACCACATTATATATTATTATATTATATTGCCACAGCTGTACATAAAAAATGGAGATCATACTGTCACAGTTTGTTGTTGTTCAGAGGAACCAAAAAATGCTGCACTCTCAGAACTTTCAAAATACAATATTTTGATTTACTGTGTAGACTACAGTAGCGTGTTGGTCTAATTTTTGTGAACTTCCTCAGGGACCTCCGAAAAGTTAAGCCCTGTGATTATTGTAAATCATTTGGTTTACGGCAGAGCTGTAACTAGGTGTAAGTAAAAGGGGCACATTTCTAGAGCACAATGGCGTGGGGGGGGGGGGGGGTTGCAACTATTCTGCCTACCCCTAGATCCAGGAAAGATAGAAAACTGTAGAGGATTGGATGCAGGAGCAAGTGCCAACATTTTTGTTTCATTTTGCCACTTTCTGCAATTTTCCACTATTACAGCAAATGAGCAAACTTAGGATACTGTCCCTGCTGAATTGTGCTTAGTGCAGAGCAATGCCTATGCTGCCATGGTTTCTTTCGACACGCACCTGAATCTAACCCGCTGCCTCCAAACCCAATCTGAACCGGCAAAAAACCTCTATTCATAGAGCCACGTCTGCCCTGCCCTATCGCTGAGCCGGGGGGGCTATAAATAGAGGCTTTTGCATGTAGAAGATGGGCAGTGTAAGGTCGCGGGCAGGGTAGGTAGAAGCAAAAAGCTCAGCCAAAACCTGCCATAACCCACCAATATTGTGTGTCTGCCAAAACTACTTTGAAGATTATTTTGTGGGGGGAGGGGGCAGCACAAAGGGTTCAGTGCAGAGTAGTTAACTCACCTGGCCCCACCCTGACAAGCCCCCTGCCACCTCCCTGCTCCTCGCCCGCTCTCCTTCCTGAGAGTCAACGCAGAAAGGAAATTTATTTATAGCAATGGAGGAAGCAGACCTGCTTCCTAAATTGTCACACCACTGATTCTGGGTAATATAATGGAGCAGATAAAGCACACTTCTCTGCTGCAAATCTCCAGCCCACCTCTTTGAACAGCAAGCCCTGCCACCTTGCCCCCAGGATCTGCATAAATGATAACATATCTGCTAATAATAACAGCTTTTTATAGGATATATGCTTTAGGAATAGTTGTTCCAATAGAAAATTGGTAATCTTGTAGTGCTGTTTTTTAAGTTAAGGGGTCTGCTATTTCTCTGAATTCTTCATTTCAGTGTTTTTATAAATGGAAGTGGTAATAGTAGGCCCCCACATACGTTTTAATAACGTAGTCTGGTTTTTCTACAGCATCCCAACATTGTGGAATTTTATTTTTCACCACAGAATTAAACTATATACATTTACATTTTTTTTTCACAGTTACAGTATGTACCATTATAAGACGACCCGGCTGGTAGATTCTTTACAGAAAGGTACATGGCCAGGAGCAGGAGGTTAGAGCTTGGCTTTTTGCTTTCACTGTGGCCACTCCAGAACCACACATGGCCTAGCAGATTCTGCCAGTGAAGTGTATACTACAGGCTCTCTGAGCTTAAAATTGCTCTTACTGTCTTGTCAGGTGCAGTTTTGGATGCTTTTGCGTGAATAGAAAAGTACCCATGTGCCATCAGTTTTTTACTGTCCAATTAAGGTTTTTAACTAGTAAAGTAACTAGTCAGTAAAACTGATTCCTAAATGGCATTAAAAACACTGCTCATCTTCCTAGTGTGTACTCCTATATATGAACTATCACTATCATTATACATACTAATTTCTGGTCATCTTCTGCATCTTAAAGCCATATTGTGAATATGTGGGGATGCGTTCATCTCTTGGCATGCACCATCAAGTGAAAAAAGCTCAATGTACAATGTGATGCTGGAAGTGAATGGCCTCAAATCAGAAACACAAAAAGATATTCATAGCATCCCTGCAATATGAAAACTGCAGCCTATGTAAAAAAAATATATATAGAGATAGCTTATGAGCTACAAACCAACAGTGTGCAAACACCCATGCCATGGGGAGGGCTGTTAGGTATGGTTGCTTCTGCCATGTGGCCATATGGCATGGTAAAAACCAGTGGCATTAGAAGAGTCCCCTGCTAAATATTTCTTGAACCCCACATGCTCAAAATTGAGGGTTACCTGTGATAACACCTCTTCCATGGGGTCTACCCCTTTATAGTTAGGCCAATGGTATGAAGCTTATCTCAGCACTCTTGCATGGGCAGCAATTTTTCAAGTAATTTCCATGCATATTTGCAGAAAAGCACAGTGTCACAGTCACAGCACATCAATTATTTCCTAAACAAACCACTATTAACAGTATTGGGGGCTGGAATATTATAAAACAGCTATAGTATTACACATACAAAGGGATCATGTTGGAACTAATCTCTTGGAGGCTCACATCTGCCCTAGAGGCCTTCAGCGAAACAATCTTCTCATAACATCTATGTCTACCAGGTTACTATGCCTATTAGGTTACTATGCCTATTAAAGCATATTTACCAATTTTCTAATTCTAGGTTTTTTTAAATTCAATTGCTGAAAAAAATTGCAAATAAATTCAGTCCCTAGCATATTTAGAAAAATAAAAGTTCAATTGGAAACGCTTGATCAGATTAATTTGTGCTGAAAATTTAGAAAATTTTCAAAAACTTGAATATTTAAAAAACTCAAAAACTGAAATATCTTGAAGGTTGAAAATACCTCCCAATTAATGTTGTAGCTGCTGAATTTTTCATTCGAATTCTCGAGATTTTTGTAGGTTCATACATAAATTCAAAAAAATTATCTGCCCCTAAGTCATATATATTACACAAAGGAATAAGTGATCATCCAAAAGGGGAATAATCTTAAGAAGCTATTTATTGTATTAGACAAATAGAATATTATACTATATGAGGTTCCAGTTAATTCGTCTTTTGACAAAATGGAGGAGGTGGCTAATATCTTGAAAGGCTATTGAGTGATGAGATAATTTAATTTACAGTGTGAGAGATGCAATGAATAAGATTGTTATTTGGTGTGTTTTCCACCACTGTTAAAGGTGGGATACAAGTAGCACCAGGTAAAATTCCTGGTTTTGCAGAAGGTAATGCAGTGTTTAAGTTACTGGCTTTGTAAAAGCCAAATTAATAGGTTCATGGAATGGATGAGGGAGAGCAGGAAGGACCTTCCATTCCAAACTCCAGTTAACATTTTCAGTTGGCCGGCTGTAGGGAGCTGCCTGATTAGGCTGCAGGTGAGCAGTAAATAAAAGGGCTGTGGGATTACACAGCAAGGGAGGGTTCAGTACCTGAGAGAGGCTGTGAGGGGCCGAGGGGACTGAACACAAACTCCCCTGATTCTGGGACTCCAGAGAAGGACTGCCAGGCATGGGCAGAGAGGACTATGTCAAACCATTCATGGAAACTACAGTCTGGTGAGACTTTAGGGTATATTTATCATACTGTGTAAAAAGTGGAGTAAGACATCACCGGTGATGTTGCTCATACCAGCCAATCAGATGCTTTGCTTTGATTTTCTAACTGTTGAAATCTAATTGCTGATTGGTTGCCCTGGGCAACATCACCAGTAATGCTTCACTCCACTTTTTAGACAGCGTGATAAATATATCCCTTTGTCTTGTTGAATTTTTTGCTACTTGCAAACACAAAGCTGTGATATCATTTTGCTGTGGGAAATAAAGCACAGGCAGGAGCCTGATCATTTTTTTGCAAACCAGAGTTGCCTGTCTTGTCTGTGAAGCCCAGACTGCCATCGGCTACTGGCTGCTACCAGCTAAACCCCCACAAGAGGTATGGGATTTATTATCCAGAATGCTTGGGACCTGGGGCTTTCCAGATACGGATCTTGGATCATCATACCTTAAGTCTACTAAAAAATGGCAAACGATTCACGAAACGCAGCTACCGCATGACTTTTTTGATGACCACAACATATTTGATGCAACCACTTTTTCCTCATTTGCTGAATTTTTGTCAAAGCAAATTTTTGTGCCAGTTTCATGTCGAACTGCGGAATTTCGCAGCGAACCCATGCATGCTGAAAAAAGTGCTCATCGATATTTATAATTAAACCCATTAATCAATGAAGTCTCTATATATATGTCATGTGGAAAACTTTCATGATTACATATTTCTAACATCTTCTGGGCAAAAAGTGTAATATAAATTGATGAAGTCATTATGTTTCATATTTTCAAAATCTATGGCATTGATGTTGCCTATAACTTTATCTGCAACATCTTGAAATTATACAGCATTTCTCAGAGCAAATCATAAATATCAAATGATGATGTAGTATTGCCATTTCACTGCTTTACAGTTTAAACACATCAGCATGTCTTCCATTCATTAGCACTTGCACAAATTATGTCAAGGTAAAAAAAAAAAAGGGTTATTTATGTGCTTACATTTTGGTATTTTACAAATGGATTGGCAGAAGTGCTCTAGTCACAAACTAGATAATGGTTCAGTAATGGCATTATGATTAAACACTAAGCTGCAAGTGTTATGGAATATTGTATATTACAAAGCTATAAAGCTATAAAGCAAACTTATAATTTATAATTTTGAGCCTTGCATATATAGAGATTCATTTTAGCGTTCTTTATCTTATATACCCATGCCCCCTTCCAAATACAGTATTTTAAAACAAATATCCCCATGTTTAATAGAAGACAATGTTTGCCCAGGTGCAGTTACCCATAACAACCCACAAGAACTTTTCTTTTAAACATTCCAGTAAATGCTCCTTAATGATAGGCTGGTATAGGTGATAAGAACTACTGTTGATTACATAACCCTATGACAGAGCTCAACCCTCCAATATTATTGGGAGTTAACCAATTTGTATGGCTCTCCCCAATCTCCCGTCCCCGATAGCATTCTCCTGATTTATAGTATCGCTGTGAATTCCGGCGTGTATGTACTTAGCATTCGGAGACATCACCTTACTGAATTGTTCACGCAGAAATTTTCGGCTGAGGCGCAGCTTTTTCACATGGGCATGACCCTCTATATCAGTGATCCCCAACCAGTGGCTCGGAGGCAACATGTTGCTCCCCAACCCCTTGGATGTTGCTCTCAGTGCCCCCAAACCAGGTAGTTACTTTGAATTCCTGACTTGGTGACAAGTTTTGGTTGAATAAAAACAAGATTTACTACCAAATAAAGCCTCCTGTAAGCTGAGGATAGCTAATAGCCAATCTTAGCCCTTATTTGGCACCTCCATGAACTTTTATGATGCTTGTGTTGCTCTCCAAGTCTTTCTACATTTGACTGTGGCTCCCGAGTAAGAAAGGTTGGGGACCCCTGCTCTATATCATGAAAAAATGTTCAGTCTCCCCCTATGACAACAAGCAGTAAGTTGATAGCTCTGCCCTATGGAGTCATAGAAATAGCTGTGTGTTTTATACAAACCTCCAAAGATTTTATGCAATAAGAAGCTACAGATATTTGCTAAAAGGTTTTGGAAGCAATAGGGCTGATTTGCAAGGGTATGTTTTCACTTGGACCCTATTGACAAAGGTACTTTACTCCCATGCATGCTCATTAACACTGTGTAGCGTGTTCTGGTGAACTGTGTGCACAAACCTGAGAAAATCATCAATTGAAAGCCATCCATAAGCAGGTGTTACATTTAGGGTTCTCATAGCTGGCTGTGTCAACTCAAGCAACTGACTTATGGTCAGTGAATCACATGCTAATGTTGTTATTGATACACGTAATGCAATAAAAACAACATGTGTGGTTTACTAAATTGGATCATAATTGTTGAATTGTCACAAGTTACTCTGCACAGTATTTTGCATGTGCCCATTATAAAGCTGCATTGTGGTTGAAAAACAGAAAAACTTGTGAATTTTGCACTTTCCACAGATCGCCACTTTGTAAATAAGCCCTCATTTTTCAGACCATTGATCTTTGTGTGAAAATGATTTATTAGGACATTAGGACCCTCCTATCACCTTTGTTTCCACATTTTTGAGTGGTAGCTGTATGTGATGTCTTGATTGGTCACAAGATAGATCTACAGGGGATGTGCCCTTTATTTGCTATTATGTGCAAGTGGAAAGCGGGGAAATGGAATGGTGGCAGTTCAGGGTTCCCCCAGCAGGTTGAATCAACAGGCCTTGCTGACTTCACTCATGCTAAATGGATACTAAAGGGCCGATTCACAAAAGGTCAAAAAAAGGGTGTTATTTTTAGCATGCGTTAAAAATATTATCACTTCTTATATTTTGAGAATTAACGATTGAATCACAAAAAGACCACTTGTCTGAATTAAGAAGAAATTTTATTGTCATTATTTATCTTGCGATGGCATATTTTTAAGCAATATTTGAAAGCACGCAATATATTTCATAGCACGTGATATTAGCGCACGCTATTACGCACGTAACCGTTACTTTCTGAAAACTACCATTCTGAAAATGAAAGGTTCCCTAAAAACTCGAGGCTGCATCACTCTAGGGCGATCACATACTTGATTCTCTTCTTCACAATCCAACACAAATCCGACTGCAAACTCCATCTTGTCTTCACAAACGCTTACAAACCGCAATGTTTTTTTAGTAACACCCACTCCTAGGAGGCGTTAAGTTTCACAGTAATTATCGCAATATTTTATGCTTTTAACGCTCAAAATATGTCTGTGAATTATGCGTTAGTATTATTTCTATTAGATAATTACCGCAATGCGATGGACATAGCGCTTTGCGATAATAGTAACGCATGCAAAATTACTTTGTTGAATCATTTCTTAATTAAAGAACACTTTTTAATGCATAAAACTATTCATTAAGTGTTAACGACCTTTTGTGATTCAGCCCCTAATGGTTTTATTTAAGTCAACTGTCAGAAGTGATCACTTTAAAGTGGACCTGTCACCCAGACATAAAAAGCTGTATAATAAAAGCCCTTTTCAAATTAAACATCAAAATCAAAATCATTTTTTTATTAACACATCCATACCTATTATAAAAGCATTTAAAAATCCCAGCTGTCAATCATATATTGCCTGCCCCACCTCTATGCCTTAGGCATAGAGGTGGGGCTGGCAGTTACTTTCACTTTCAATTTAGAACTTCTTAGATGTTGCTGCACTCCTCACATTCCCCCTCCCTCCTCACCATGTCATTTTGTAACCAGTGCATGGACATGGGTACAAGGTCCCCCCATACTGGCACAGAAACAAGATTTTAGCAGAATGCAATGCCTGCTTTGATAAGTGTCCACAAAATGGCACCTGCCTACTTGCTACAAGGCTGAAGAAAATAAGATTCAAATAATTTATATAGTGTAAGTAAAGTTTATTTTGCTTGACAAACACAATAGAAAACAATTTGGAATTATTTCTTAAGGTGACGGGTCCCCTTTAACACAAATACTATAAACATTGTGTCCATCACAACTTACAAGTGCTTTGCTAAAGAGGCACTACTTTGTGTACATATTGGTGCATTGCATTAAGGCTGCAGTGATTGTAACTAGCATGCACCTCCAGTTACGCTGAAATTCTGGGGAAAACTTTGTATTGTGCAGAAAGAAACGTGGAAGCAGATTTACGATTGCTCAAGCCTTTAAAGCAATTAAAAATCTCTTCAAACAATCAGTCTGCCCAAGTGCAATTTAGTAAAAATTAAGGACAATTTTGATGAAATTCTTTGATATAAATGTAATCAGTTCAGCCCTTTTGGCTGAGTGTTCTAGAAGTGATTTTGACCACATGATCCGATAACCTACTTGTGTAGCTTGGTAGCTTAATGCACAGAATGTCTTAATGTTCTATATATTTTGATAATGGGTGAGTGCAGAGGACATATTTTTGCTGTTTGTATTACTTTAAATTGTGATGTGGGGAAAAGTGGGGAAACTTTATAACTATAGGGGTACAATGCAGTGTGCAAGGTACGAGTGCAGTTTAGCACTGGACACACTCCAATTTGCATTTGCTGTATTGCTAAAGGTCCAAGTATTAAGAAAAATACAATACCATTTTTTTTTACTTAAATGATAGAACTGCTTTTAAGCTCCACTGGGATAGGGACTGATGTCCACAATGTATTATCTGTAAAGCACTGCAGAAAATGTCAGCGATATATAAACAATAATAACAGAACTGCAAAGGGGGAACAGTTCTAAGTCTTTAGGCCTCCATTTAAAATGTAACTGTGCCTTAGAGCACAAACATTTACAAACTATAGGTGGAATCGCAGACAACAGAGGCTATTGAGAAACATTTTGATAACCTGAGGACATTTTTATTGTGCAGGTTTTACTTTTGAAGGTTGTGATTTTTGTCATAAAAAATACATTTTTTCTGAAATGTAGCTCTCTGCCTTCCTTGCAGTCTTTTCTTTCCAAATCTTGAATAGCATTCCACTACCTTCAAATTGGGCTCTTTATTTTCATACATAAACAATGCCAACTTGCTCTGCTCTTTATTTTCATACATAAACAATGCCAACTTGCTCTTGTTGCTTGTGAAGTGGTGCGGCTCAACAGTCGTAAACAGATGTAATCTTTTTCTTAGTTCTCTAAAAGAATTTTGTAAAAAATGAACATGTAAGGTTCTTTTGGGAAAAGATAAACACAGGAAATGAGCCTGTCTGCCATCCATCAAACAAACAGGGCCCATGCTGGTGTCCAGAACAGTCCCTGATCCCTTGCCAGATGCCAAAGGCTAGCTTTCAGAAAGCAACTTTCTTACTGCTGAAATAGGCTTATGTAAGAATGATAGGCAGGGGAGCGCCTAATGTATTTATTGGAACAATTATGGACAACTAATGCAATTGCAGTAAAATGGATGAGAAGATGCAGTAGAACAAGATGAGAGCAAATATCCAGATATGTTATTATTCCGCTTATATCATATCTTGTTTAACCAGAAAAAAAATGCACATAAGATGTAGCCATTAAATATATACAAAATAATAACAAAAACATGATATAGTATAAAAAGGAACAAACAATATGATATTTATAAGTATTAAGATATGTAAAACCTCATTTATCAGTCCCACAACTGCACCCTATTTGGCCACTTGCATTGTGAAATTACCATTGTGCTTACACCATTCAGCCCGGCTTATTTATCAACACTGGCCAAATTGCACCTAGGCAATAACCCCTACCAACCAATTTGTATTACAGGTAAAACAAAAAAAAACAAACATTCAGTGTCAGTGTTAGCAGGCAAGCATCATCAAGTCCTTTGGCTAAAAGTTTGTCCTAAAGCAGCCACCAGCATAGCATCACCTTACAACACATTTAAAAACAGAGAGACACTTCCTTCCTTAAAGGGAAACTTCACCCAAACACAACTGAAGCTTTTTGAAATGTAAACATAATTTCAAGCAACTTTGCAATATACATCAGTTAAAAAAAAAGCATATGACGATGATTTAGCAGCTTCAGTACATGAGATAATAATATAAAAATAAAAGAGGTAGTAGATGCCACTTAAAATAAGATTTACCTTGAAACTAGTTATAATGGTATACATACAATAATTAGATTTAATGAAAGACACACAAGTTATTCTATATATATATATGCTATAGTGCATGAACAATAGAAAGACATTGTAACAGTCAGATCAAAGAGATCTCTCTTAGCAACCACATTTTTCTGTATTCTGTGCTTGATCCAATAAAGCTTCTTTCTCTGATGAAATAATTGTTGAGGCTCTGCTACAATTCTTTGGGAAATGCTACCACATGGTACAGGACCTGACACTATCAAACCCCCTTCAGATTAAGGAGGCAGTGGAAGCAAGAAGAGGTTTGAGTGAGCCCACAAATAACCAGATTGGGAAATTTGGGAATGTTTAATGTAAATGGGTTGATGGGTTGTGTAAAGTTGTCAAACAGATTCTATATATCCTTCAATATTCTTCTTTCTTCTAGGTGCTGGCCATTGTATTATGAGTGCCAAGGCACTCATACAGATTCTGGGAAGAAAATAGGGCTACCTTACGACCTAGGTGTAGGTGACCTTTGATGCGGAGGTGTAAGTTCATTAGTTCAGGTATAGAAGTGTGTTGTGGGGGTAAGGCTCTTGCAAGGTTGTAGTGAATGTTTAAATTGTGTTAGGTGCCAAGTGTACTGATCGTGTATGTGGGAGAGAATAACATAGGACTAACTCCCATAAGGAAGCTAATTAAGAGCAAAAGTGGGATTTTTTTACATTGAGCAGCAGGTTCCTGGTATTAATCCAAGTTTGGCCAAAGATGGTACACAGGGGTTTGTTGGAGAAAGTGAAGGTTACATATGTGAACTGATTGGGCCCAAATGATGGTGAATATGGCCATTTCCAAGTTGGTGCAGTTACACAGAGGGATAGTGGTGAGACACAAATTGCCGGCACAGTTATTGTTCAACTTGATGAGCCATTGTTATGTACTTAGGGATCAGGCCAATTAACTGTTTCATCAAATAATATGTTCAATGTGATAATAGGTCATTATTAAGACATATTTGTTAAAAAATGTTCCAATTGTATTTAATGTTTAATAAAGCTGTGGGCAATAATTTTATTCCACTGGAATTTTTAAGTTGTAAGTAGTCCCTCATTTCTATGCCTAGTTTTTAAAAAGGGTTGTAGGAGAGGTATCTGTCACTGTCCTTATCATGCCTTCATTTATGTACTATGTGTATATCATAGCTTACTGATGTTAACATGTTAATAGTAAAAGTTACTTGATGACTTAAAGAAAGTCTTTATGACACTGGTGCAAGTTACCATTGTATAACTAAATGGTCTTAGGAATCGCTGTAATTTTTTTTAAAAAGATCTGAATCCCTTTAGTTGTATTTTTGGCAAACTTATTTCACTCTATCATCTTGGCATTTCATTACATTTTACGATCACAAAGTCAACTCTCCTGTAACAAAGCGAAACACAGTTCTTTGAAATAAATGTTGTCATTAACAAGCCATGCCAACCCCAGTGACAGATTTGCTGCTGTAATGAATAACATTTCCCGCAAAGTTTTTCTGTCTGACAAAAAAAACGGTGACATTATTGTAGGGAAAGACTTAAGATCTCTAAGATAGATTGATTCTTGCTCCCTGACACATGCACATCAAAAACAAAACAAGACAAGCACAGAGGTCATCTGCCCTGCAAAACAAGTCAATGTCCCAGTCTAATAAAGTTGGAGGAAATTTGTGGCTAAGCTTACTGTAACATCTAATGTTGTGGCAAAAGGAACTTGAAAAAAAGAAGTGGTGTCCGGAAAACTAGTAATTAAAAGCTGCTCAGGTAGAACAGTCAGCCATGATTTCCTCAAAAAGATTCTGAATGCGCTGCAACTATGCTGCTTATGCATGCAGCATATTATCTACTAAATAAAAATAATGATAGTATTACTGGCTAGGAATACCAAAAGATCAAAAATGTATTTTCACAAGTTTGCTGGATAAGGATCAAACTTCTAATAGTCCAAACAGTAAAAAAATCTGCTGATTTTGCAGTACTGAAGGTTCTAAAGGTTACATTGCAGCAGTCTAATTTGCTTACTAAAACTTGGCATGACCTTGTACAATGGGTAGATATTTTCTTCCAAAAACAATATACTACAGATGGTGTGTGGGTTGAAGCTTACTATGAACTTAAATAATGTGCTGGCTACCAAATGAAACTAAGAAGCTAAATTATGTATTTGTGGCACCTACTGTATATGTATTTGATCCCCTCTGCTACATACTTGAGTATACCTTGTCCCACATAAGACCATGGAATTTTTTCCCCCATTTCTTTATTTGTTTTTCCCATCCCTGTCCCCTTTGCCATCCCTCCACTTCTCAGCCTCATATCTACTTGTATGTGTCACCCCTTTTTTAATTTCCACTGTTCCATCTCCTTTACTTGAATTCACTCTGCTATTCATTCTCCAGCGTTTCTTCTCTTGATAAAAATTACTTCTTAATATTTTTTCTCCCTTATTTTCTTCATTTGATATATGTAATTTCTAAAGAGCTAAAATATTTCAAATTACTAAAGATTCTGAAGATTGGAAAGTCCTAAAGCTTTCTATTGCTGGTAAAAGGAAGAACTAGAGAGTTCTTGATAAACCCCTTCTTTATCTGGTATTGCATAATGAATATCAAATAAAAAAGGGGTTTATCAAGAGTTTAGAATGCTAAGTTGAATGACATAAGTGCACGAGGCAGCTGAATAAACTTCTACAAGCACACCTAACTTTCTATATTAAAATTAACTAGGCCTGGAACTATGAAGACTTCACCACATAGCTGGCACTTTAGTGCAGTAAGCCACAGCAACCAACCAGTTATATGCTTCAATTAAATCAATAAAAGGTAACTGTTGAGAAATGAGTCTACAATCACATCTGGAATGCAGGACACATAGGTTACTGATAATGCAGTTAACTGCATTACCAGCGTGGCACAAAAAGGCAAAATAATATACAGGTGTGGTATCTGCTATCCAAAATCCTTGGGACCTGGGATTTTCAGATAAGATGTTCTTCTTCTGATCTTTATGCATTTACTCTACATTAAATAAACTCAATAGGATTATTCTTTTTTGCACCTTAGTTAGGATCAAGTACAAGGTATTGTTTTATTATTGCAGAGAAGAAGAAAGTTTACCAAATTAAAATGATTTGATTAAAATAGACTCTACATGAGAGGGCCATCCCATAATTCAATTATTCTGGATATCGGGTTTAGAGATAAATCTCAAGAGCATTATTTTTGCAGAAAACAAACTCTAAATAAACAATAATAATACTTTAAATTTGTGAAAAACATATCAATTAAAGTGCAATCTATACTAACAAATGGATAGCTATACAATAACTGTCCCATTTTTTGAAGGATGTGTACTAGAACGTCAGTTCCCAAATGTATCTGTGACAACTGGCATGCTACGTATTGTGGAAAAGGCAACTTATCCACTTAGTTACTGTCAAATTAGTCTCAACTGAACAGCGTATTATAATTCAATGTGGTGCTTGCACTATTGGCCTTGAAGATGACTATGATAGATAACAGGAGAAATTAGGATCCTGAAAAGGCACAAAAGAAGCATTCAATGACAAATATTCCTTCTCAAGTGACAGAGTTTACCAAGCAAATTAAATCTTCTAAGTGATGGAAGAAATAACCCATGACACTACTGATGGAGAAATTAAATTAAATTCACTAATAGCAGGTCAGCATTGACTGAAATAAGTTAATGGAAGTGATCGTATCATAAGCAGGCCATCACCATTTTGTGACAAGTCTATTGCTGAAAGACTATAGCAAACATCTATCCAAGTGGCAAGCAATGTACTTTCCATGCACTGCAGAAGCTGTTTGCCTCAATGTGCCGTCAGTCATGTTGCACCAAACATCCATTTTAATAATGAAAGTCAGAGCACAGAATGTTTTTATTGGTGTGTTTAAGCAGAATGATTAGGTACTTCTCAGAAAGAATGTTTAGGACATTTGTATTATTAAGTAAAACATCTCAGTCAGACTAATGCTAGACCATTATTTGTTGCTGTCGCTAAAATATTGAAAAATGAGTTTGGATATATCTGGAAATAATGTGCTCTTTTTCCTGGAAAAGCTTAAAGACAACTAGCAATAAGGATATACAGCATGTGTTTAACAGTGACCACTAAGAATGTAGCTATTACAGCCATAAATGCAGGTTTCAACACCTAGGGGGGTCTATTCATCAAAGTACGAGTTTGAATCACGAATTGGGAAAAATTCGGATCAAATACGATAATTTCTGATGATCACAAATATCACGAAAATGCTTCCGAAAAAATTGTATTAGTCACAATAATATCGTATTGGCGCTCCGAAAGTAACGAAATTTTCGTATCCGAACGATCGTAAATGGCGGGAAAACCTTTCTGACTTTGATCCTTCTGTGCTTGTTTTTGGAAGCCTCCCATAGGACTCTGCAGCACTCTGCAGCTCCAACTTGGCCCAAGGAGCTTGAATGAATCCGAAATTTTCGCACTCTGCGCAACAATTAGATTTCCGCTTAAGTTTTGTCTCAAAGTATAAAATAGTCGTGCAGAATACAAAAAAGTCGCACAACTATACGAAAAAGTCGCCGAAAATACGTACAGTGCGATCAAATACAAATATTTTGTATTTTGTACCTGTATTACTTTAATAAATAGGCCCCCTATAGTATAGTATTAAAAATTAGTTAGTATTAGTATTAAAAGAACTAAACAAATTCTTGTGATAAAAAATATTTAAATCTAGTAATAACTATTTAAGAAATGCATTCCCAAGGAAGCGTAACATCTTCTGGTCACTAATCTCATCTGTCTGGAAATGACTCTAAATCCAACTGTCAAATAAATAGCTTTGAAGTTGTCTGACCTGTACAGAAAGGTATGACAATCAACGTGTGCTTATATGTAGTTTTCTTATTACTGTGTAACAGTGCACTGAAAGCAACTCTTGACTGATTCTACAGATTACTGCCTGGTGTAAAGGACCAAAACAGTGCCTTCACTAATCAATATCTTTGCATGGGCCCTCACATGATTTCATAATCAGCTGAGCGGCCAAGTGATAGGATCAGCCCAATTTGGTCCACCAGTTGGGTGATAAAATCAAGTAACAATTCCTTGGTTTGGTGATTTGCCAATCTAGCTAATCCATGCATGCCCAACTCTAGCAATTCTAGTGTTCACCAAGTAGTCATGGGGCATAAAAAATCTGACACAGCAGATTTTGAAATACAAATGTTTATAGGAGCATTGTTTGTTCATTTATTATTTTCCTTGGGTGCAGGACTCTTTGTTGATTGCTTCAGGACTGTCTTGATTGATGTTGCCAGCAAGTGCTCAACTGGTATAAGAAAGGCTTCTTGAAAGAGTCAATAATCTGCTGAATAAAAACATTGATTAATGCATCACTGTTTGACAGAAGCTGTCCTCCACAACCACCTTTCTTCTACTGAGTGCTAATTAGTGTGTAATGTAACCTGTTTGCAACAATACTTTACCCTGCACCCAAGTGAGAGTATAATGCCTTGCTTTGCTGATTGATACATAATTGTAAAAGAAGAGAAAGGTATGGGTGAGAAGTGATAAAAGGAATTAAAATGTTCTTCGCTATGCAAAAAATCCTTTGAAAATCTTGAAAACAGAAACAGAGGGTATTCGTGCATTAAGTTACATTCACAGAATTCTCATTAAAACCCCACGTAATGAATTCTAGGTGGAGACATGCAGATTCTCGCCAGTGTGCGACTCTTTTTCCACAAAATAATGCAAGATTTTTTTCATAAGCTAGCATGCAATAAAAAATTTGAAAATTCACTCTTGTTTTGTCTTGGTATGTCTCCGCATACACACTTGGAACATATTTTTAATAAATCTGCTCCACATGTGTATTTATTTCCTAAATTATAGACCTGTAGCACTGCCATCAGCCAGTGGTTTTGGATGCACAGCAGACTGCAGGGACATATGGGTGTAGTTTGTATGTCTGCCTATAATTGTTTAAAAACTTTAATTTTTGTTTTAGAAACAATGAATATACAATGGCTTGCAAAAGTATTTGGCCCCCTTGAACTTTTCCACATTTTGTCACATTACAGCCACAAACATGAATCAATTTTATTGGAATTCCACGTGAAAGACCAATACAAAGTGGTGTACATGTGAGAAGTGGAACGAAAATCATACATGATTCCAAATATTTTTTACAAATAAATAACTGCAAAGTGGGGTGTGCGTAATTATTCAGACCCCTTTGGTCTGAGTGCAGTCAGTTGCCCATAGACAATGCCTGATGAGTGCTAATGACTAAATAGAGTGCACCTTTGTGTAATCTAATGTCAGTACAAATACAGCTGCTCTGTGACGGCCTCAGGGGTTGTCTAAGAGAATACTGGGAGCAACAACACCATGAAGTCCAAAGAACACACCAGACAGGTCAGGGATAAAGTTATTGAGAAATTTAAAGCAGGCTTAGGCTACAAAAAAAATTCCAAAGCCTTGAACATCCCACGGAGCACTGTTCCACCGATCATTCAGAAATGGAAGGAGTATGGCACAACTGTAAACCTACCAAGACAAGGCCGTCCCCCTAAACTCACAGGCCGAACAAGGAGAGCGCTGATCAGAAATGTAGCCAAGAGGCCCATGGTGACTCTGGACGAGCTGCAGAGATCTACAGCTCAGGTGGGGGAATCTGTCCATAGGACAACTATTAGTCGTGCACTGCACAAAGTTGGCCTTTATGGAAGAGTGGCAAGAAGAAAGCCATTGTTAACAGAAAACCATAAGAAGTCCCGTTTGCAGTTTGCCACAAGCCATGTGGGGGACACAGCAAACATGTGGAAGAAGGTGCTCTGGTCAGATGAGACCAAAATGGAACTTTTTGGCCAAAATGCAAAACGCTATGTGTGGCGGAAAACTACACTGCACATCACTCTGAACACACCATCCCCACTGTCAAATATGGTGGTGGCAGCATCATGCTCTGGGGGTGCTTCTCTTCAGCAGGGACAGGGAAGCTGGTCAGAGTTGATGGGAAGATGGATGGAGCCAAATACAGGGCAATCTTGGAAGAAAACCTCTTGGAGTCTGCAAAAGACTTGAGACTGGGGTGGAGGTTCACCTTCCAGCAGGACAACGACCCTAAACATAAAGCCAGGGCAACAATGGAATGGTTTAAAACAAAACATATCCATGTGTTAGAATGGCCCAGTCACAGTCCAGATCTAAATCCAATCGAGAATCTGTGGCAAGATCTGAAAACTACTGCTCCCAAACGCTGTCCATCTAATCTGACTGAGCTGGAGCTGTTTTGCAAAGAAGAATGGGCAAGGATTTCAGTCTGTAGATGTGCAAAGCTGGTAGAGACATACCCTAAAAGACTGGCAGCTGGAATTGCAGCAAAAGGTGGTTCTACAAAGTATTGACTCAGGGGGCTGAATAATTACGCACACCCCACTTTGCAGTTATTTATTTGTAAAAAATGTTGGGAATCATGTATGATTTTCGTTCCACTTCTCACGTGTACACCACTTTGTATTGGTCTTTCACGTGGAATTCCAATAAAATTGATTCATGTTTGTGGCTGTAATGTGACAAAATGTGGAAAAGTTCAAGGGGGCCGAATACTTTCGCAAGCCACTGTATGTCATATGAGGCATTTGAATAGCTTTCAGTTTTAAATGGCTTTCACTGTACTTATTGATAAATTATACAATTTTCCTAGAAAGCAGAACACTTTATATTCCCAAATGAGATGAGTGGTTATGTAAGCGTGGCTACTATGTGTGGTTGTTGTGCATGAATATAGCATTGATGGGAATTTTGTGAATATACAGTAAAAAATTCTCAATTTGAAAAAACTGTTTAGTATTTTTTCCGCTACCAAAGTTGTGGCGTAACATGACCACAAAGTGTGCCCATAAATATTCGCAATTTGTTATTATGCAATATTTAAAAAGCAACGCAATTTATGTCTGGACATTAAATTCATTGACCTTGTCCAGGTTTATAAATATAAACACACGCAGGGCAAAAATGTTAATTGTACGAATCATTCTGCTCCGTGCAAAGTTTATAAATGAGCCCACCTGTGTCTAATTCATCTTTCTTAAGCTCCCTGCATTTATCCTATCACCTAAATCTCGCTCATTTATTCCAACTGTTATTATAATACATATTCAAATAGATATCTTTTATTTAAAAATAAAACTAGATGAAACAAGTCAGCTCATGCCGACAGGATCAATGCACAACTGCTGTTCTATCCAACAAAAGTAATATCGTTTGCAACCAAATTCCTCTGTGACAAAAGGTGGCAAACTATATACCCATGAAAAAGCATTTTTAATAATCTTTTCCCCAATAAAAACTACTTTTCAACTGTATCCCATGTATATATGTCACTTTACTTTTTTATATTAAAGGACAACTAACACATAAATTAAGAAGTAGGCTAGAAACGGTGTACATTATGTTTTGGGCTTCTGTACCAGCCCATGGCAACCCTGGCCCTTTAGCAGGGAAGATGTATGCTCCAAATATGCCCCAGTAGCTCCCCATCTTCTTTTCTGCTGATTGACTGCACATGCTATGTGCTTCTGTCAGTTACTGAGCTTAGGAATTGACTCAAAACTGTAAATAAAGAATATTAATGTCACAATTGGTGATGAGCGAATATAAGGCTCATTAGTAATAACTACAAACATGGCAACTCAGAAACCAGTGCAATTTGCTTTAGAATTTAATAATCAGCCCGTAGCATCATCGTATATTACAAGGTATCCTCATTTTCTGCTCACTTCTAAGCTCAGTTTCTAAACAGCTGCTCAGAGCACACTGAGCATGTGAGTGTGACAGACACTTTCCACAATGGGGAGCTCATATGGCAATTGTGTAGGCCTGCATCATTGCTGCTATTGAGATTCTGAAATTTTAGGTTGATGCACTAAGAAGAGTATATAAAATATGGCATTTTTTAGCCATATTCATTTTTAGGGTTTAGTTCTCTTTTAAATAAGTCCCAGTCTCAAATCCTTTCTGATTGCTGATATCCAGCACTGTCTTTTATTAATGGTTCTTTTAAGCTTAGCTTGAAATAAAGTGGAACATTAAACACTACTGGTTTTAGATTATATGCTTCCTTTCCACAAACAGAGCCTTTAAAAATGTGAGATTTTTGATTTTTATAGATGCTTGGCATGCCTTCAACACTGTGAAAATAAAACTGTCACTGGGTTAAATTTAAAATAAAGGCAACAGAGTGCAGTCTAATGTAGCTGCTTTATGAGACCTGATTATGGGTCATTAAAACCATTTTCCAATTCATGTCTCTATTCGTTTGCAATTCCTAAAACATCATCAATAATGTACAAAATAAACCTTACACCTCTTCATGTATTCCTATGAAAGTTGCAATGACTCTCTGAGTCTGCTAATGCTTAGTGATTGAATGTAGATTTTAATGAATTCACTTGTAAGTGAACGACTGCCCTAATTTAGCTTGGACACAGATGCTGCCTTTCTTCAGTGTTAACTTAAATAGATGTCTCACGAACCACATCACTTCCTGCGACAGCAGCGATAGGCATGCTTGCTTAGCAAATTATTGCCATGAAATGAGTTCTAAATTACTAAGAGCAGATATAACCAACATTATTACGCTTTGGCTCGGAAACTTGGTTTGTAAATTCTGCAGGCGGTGATCACAGAACTATCTATAAAATGTTCAGAAAGTGCTTTAGAATGTATGAGCTGGCTGTCGGCAGATTGATATAATATTCTTGAAACAATAAAATCATTGAATATTCTCATTTATGTCTATAACCGTATCTCTTGTACTGCACTAGGGGAAAATGGGAAACAGTAACTGCAATTCAAACAGCATGATAAGAAGTTATTAAGTAAATCACACATTTTGAACTAAAAATATACAAATCTTCAGTGTAACTCTATTTGATCAAAGAGCATATTTTATATATTTAAACAATATAAGAAGGATTTTGATCTGGGGGGCAAAATAGTTTTGTAGCATATTCCACACTGAATGCTATCAAAACAAACATACAGCAGACAGTGTATAAAGAGACGTGAGTTCCGTGCCTCCAAGCTGGAATGTCCAGGGCAGCAACCTATAAAGAAAATTTCAAAAGTAAAGTTCAACATGGTACATAAAGTTAGAGATCCAAACTTATGGTTTAAACTGATTTTCAGTAACTGGTACCATTACTGTTCATTTAAAAGGAAATGAGTTAGATGGAAGAGTGAAAAAGTTATGCAACAGCTGGCACAGGCAGCAGACAAGGTAAAACTACATGTGTGACTTTAATCACATGAACTCATAGATGCTAACAATTCCACAAAAAGTTTGTGACATTTCCAAATGGCCTGTAGTGATTAGAGTGATGTAGAGTCCCACAGCATTGATGGATAAGAGGAAAAAAGACAGGCAAAACTTCATCAGGAAAAAACACAAAAATAAAATAAATAAATTAAAGCAAATGGCATAAGAAAAGACGACTTACATTGAAAAAGCTGCAAAAGCTTAAAGATGAGCTGAAAAACCTAAACAAAATATCAGCAGATCTGGAAGAATAGTTGGTCCAGTATCCGAGGGCAAATGATATGAGCCATAATCAGGAGGAGGGGGAGCGATCTTGAGGAGGGGGAGCGATCTTGAGGAGAATACTGCTTGCTCCAGATCTGCCTCGGCTTCCACTGCTTCTTCTTTTTTAGAGGGCTCACAGGCATCAGGAATCTTAGAAGTGGAAAGTGTGTAGGACGCAAGCACAAGAGATTGGAAAACAAGGGATGTACAGACAGAGACAAAAACAGTGGTAAATATGTTATCAGTGGCCCAGACGGATGCAGGTACTAGAAAAAGAATTGTCATTTGGACTGGTTACAGGTCCAGACTTTTTTCAGTTAGATTTATAACTGGACCAATTTTATAGGACTATCAAATTAAAAGTACCATTTGCAGGAGCAGAGTAGAATGGATTCTGTGGGCACATATACAGGGGGTTCTCTGGGACTTAAAGTGCCGAGTGAGTATGTTCCAAAAGCGGATAATGTTTTTGTAGAGGCATTTACGAATAATGTTAATAGAGAAATAACTGAATTGGAGGGGAAATACAGATGGGGAGAATGTCACCCTAGGCAACAAAATCTTTCTTGTGAACAGTATAGGGCTTAACAAGAACTACAACGAAATGAGACACTAATCTTCAAGCCAGCGGATAAGGGGGCGCACTGGTATTCATGGATAAAAAGTCCGTTGTGAATGAGATGAATCGACAGTTGTCTGATGTAACAACATATTAAGTGTTAAAAGCCAGCCTTCTCTCTCTCCCTTTTCTGAAATAGGATGGAACATTTAGTGAATTATGATTTGGATTTAAAGGTGATAGATGGGACTTTGGCTTAGTTCCTTAGGGCTGACCACCCAGTAACACCAACATGTTATTCACTGCCCAAAATTCATAAAAGACTGGAAAACCCACCTGGACACCCAAGAGTATCATGTATGCGTTCTATTTTAACACTGTTGTCTATTTTCGTAGATCGGATTATTAACCCCTATGAGATATTACATAAATCATACATTAAAGGCACAACTGATTTTTTGATGAAAATGTTGTTGGTTACATTTGATGTGGAGAGCCTCTATACCTCCATCCCACTTGATGGAGATGTGGAGGAGGTCCACATTGAATTGGAACAAGATCAAGCAGTTGATAATGCCCCGAAATATTTGTTCTGCAATGCTTAGAAGTTTTTCTGACTAATAATTATTTCTTGTTTCAAGATCAATTATACCTACAAATATGAGCGACAGCTATGGCATCCAATG
The DNA here is from genome assembly GCF_000004195.4 of Xenopus tropicalis. Classification (NCBI taxonomy): domain Eukaryota; kingdom Metazoa; phylum Chordata; class Amphibia; order Anura; family Pipidae; genus Xenopus; species Xenopus tropicalis. Next base: position 75,312,583 of record NC_030681.2, on the reverse strand, counting down.
TGGCCCCGTCCTATGCGAACATATTCATGAATAGGTTTGAGGAACAATTTGTGTATAATAACAAGTGGTTTGGGCAATATTCCTTGAGATGGTTTTGTTTTATTGATGGTAAAACATATGGAGATCAATGCTTCCCTTCTATGTATTAAGTTTACCATGCAGGTGAGTGAAGATCAAATCTTGCTAGATAACAAAGTTTTTAAGTGTGATAGGTTTCTATCTACGGACTTATTTGTTAAGCCGACTGATAGAAATACCCTTTAATACTTTGAATTATTCCACCCAATACAAGTGAAGAAATCACTCCCTAAATGGCAGTTCAGCAGGGTAAAACGGATAGTGACTAATGATCAGCAATTAAATGTGAGATTGGATGAAATGCAGGAGAAATTCAGGGACAGAGAATATCCAAATAGTCTGTTACAGAGAAGAAATTGTAAAAAAAGAAAGGAATGATATGATGCAAGGCCGGGTTAAGAAACAGAGTAACCATATTCCCTTTGTAACAACGTACAATGTTTTGAGCCATCAGGTGGCCTATATTTTCTTCAAAGATGGTATACCAGTTTTAGGGAACCTCCACTTATATCATATAAGAAGAATCGAACAATAGGCTCTATGTTAACCAAGTCAGACTTGGGGACTGAAAAAGGTGGCCAGAAGGTATTGAGTACTGTGAAACATTTCATGTTTCCATGTTTGAGCTGCAACAGCTGTTCCAATTGTCAAAAAGGAGGGGTGGTTTATCATACCGAAAGGGTACACCGATAAAAATTCAGGGGTATTATACGTGTGCAACAGCACTAGAAGTATATGTGATAAAATGCCCCTGTGGCTTACTCTATGTAGGACAGACATGCCACCCAGTACTTTAAAGAACTAGAGAACATAAATCAGCAATAAAAACAAAGAAAATATAAGTGGCTGCGGCTCATTTTGTGGAGATGTGACATGGTGTCCAACAATTAAAATATCAGGTAGTGGACAATGTCCCGAAGGTGTGACGGGGTGGTTTTAGAGTTTTTTTGAAACCATGGATTAACTAACTTCCACGAAAACCACAAATGTCTAGTCATTTATTAAAAAATTCCAATTAAGAAACAAATTAAAATACAGAACAAAAAGGACACAATAACAACACCCTGAAAACATTTAAAACCTCAAGTCAAATAGGATGTTACAATTTGCGTAGGACGACTCCCATTAACTTCTACACAACCTCAACAGCTTTTACAAGGCATATCTTTACATTTCCAATTTTGTGATTTCATAATAAATGTAGAAATATTTGTTTTTTTACACAAAAAAATGAGTTTAAAAGCAAAACCGAATCACACAGTTTTGGCAACAAATCCAACATGAAAATCACAGCTACTCTATTAAGAAGTTTCCCAGACCCTGTTGATGTAAAGCAGCATTACAGCATAGTGCTACCACCACCAATATCTCTCTCAATATGGTGTCTCTGTCTTCTCTGACCACAAATCATTTTCCACAATTTATCTGGGCCACTCTTTGAGTAATGGCTTTTTTTGTTGTATACTAATTTACAGGTCAATATTCTGTAGAACTCTCAGTGAGTGGTAGTGCTACCATCATGAAGTGGGCCATTTTTATGAGCAAAATCTAGGCATTTGGGTTGTGCAAAATACTGCAAGACACATCATCTTTCAGCAGGACAATTATCCCAAAAGTAAGGCCAAGGTAGCAATTAAGTGATTCAAGAACAAAAATGTAAGCAACCTGCAATGACCCATTAAAAACCCTGTTAGAATATAACTGCAGTCGTAAGTGCCTCACACCGATCACTTGCACCTAGCCTATGCTCACTGCAATTTCTTCTCTGTTCTTTACACCAGAAAGCACAAAGAAAGGCGCAGAGCACATCACTGATGGGAAAAAAGGATCCCTGTAATTAAATATCAAGTGCAGTAACGAAAATACTGAGGATGGCAATGTAGAAGGCACCCCAAAGTCAGTAATTTTGCTCCATGCCATTGTGTTTCAAGTTTAAAATAAGAACCAGACTGGGGTTCTTTGTTGCAGAAAGTGGCAGTGCCATCTTTTCTGGGCTTCCAAGTGTCCCTTGTAGTTGTTGGGTGTACAGGTTAGTATAGTATAGGGACACTTCAAAGCACAGTAAAATGACACCTTGGCCCAGTTTATGTCATAAGAGATGGAGCACAACCGAGGGAGAAAAAGGATTATGTTTTGGTGGGTGCCACTGGGTGGCAGTGCTTAATAATTTGGCAGTCCCTCACAGTATTTATTATGTGCACTTTGTTTGCAGACAGAGTTTAATGATTTATCAAGCAGATAATCTTCAATTTTCTCCAATCTTTCTATTTTAATAAATTTTTATGTATCTGAATTCTATATGCTCTATATTGCAATAGTGGTCAAGCAAGTGGACATTAAAAAGGTGTCAGTAGGTACAAAGGCGCACCAACAGGTCAAGCAGGCACAAAGCAAAAACTAAGAGTCAATTTATATGATATTGTTAGAAAACCCAATTATTCACATCAGCTAATTTATCCTCGCCAACCCAGACTGTATTTAATTCATTTACATGATGGCAAAAACTTGGTTTTAGTCCAAAGCACAGTAACTTCTCAGTTTAATAGAAATCCGAGAAGAGCATTTGTGGCAAAAAATGAATGAGGTCATAGGGAATCTTTTGAAAAGACATTCTGAAAATGGAAAAGTGTTTAATATTTGATAAAGTCATTAACCTATGATAAAATGTTTGACAGGAGGGGCAAGTATAATGGACAATATTATACCATTGCCTAAAAGTGTTTTGAAAAGTACATTTCCACCTCAGAGACTTCACTTGTTCTCTAACTGGGGTCACAAACCAAAAAAGAAGAAATGAGAAAGTTCCTAATGATTATTGATGAGCATAACCGCAGGATTATATTCACTTTACTTATTAATAAGTTGACTATATTTGTGCTTCTATCTCCTCTAGATAATTGAAAAAGCAAAATTGCACTGATAATGAATTGATTCAATACACTATTTAAAGTGAACTCTATGCTGTTCATCAGACACAAACAATTTGTTGACCTATAGATGATACTAACTACAACCCCCACTTGTTAGTGAATCCTTCCTGCACCCCAAGAAGAAACCTTGAAATGGTAACACCAATGCCTCCACAGTTCTGAACCAAACCTAATAATTAATGGCATAAACCAGTATTAAGGCAGTTGATATCAGACAATTCCTGTACTTTACCCAGAAATTCAGTGCTAAATGTGACACTCTGCCCATTGTGTGAAGATAAAATATTATTAATAATTTTCACTGCAAATCTTTTTCACCTCTATTATTGGTTATGAGGCCTTACTACTGCATGCCTATCCTTGCTGTCACACATACAAGCACAAATAGCAGGCAATTTTGCTCATTATTAAAGATTTATAAGCCCTCAATCAACATGAGTTGAATGAATAGGGTTTGTGCTAAACAGACTTTTGTCTATTGTTTTAATAATAAATAAATCAATGTTTTTAATTTTTTGTAATAAACAGGGCAGACTGGGAAACTAAAATTACTCCATATTTGGTTATTGAGAGGTAGATAATTATATTACCAGCATACTGATAAGCAAGAGTCCATTATGTAGGTAGATTATCTTTGCACTGGCAAGCTCACTATCTACCTTGCAAGAACCAAATATGGATGAAATTTCTGCTTTTCTAGAAAAATTTATAGATTTTTCCAGATGAAAAATAGGCAAAAAGTAGGTTTAGCACAATTGCACAAGGGGGTATATTGTCCTTTTAATGCTGACTTCAAAACTAAGGCTCAAAATCATAAATATCAGTTTTAGAAAATGATTTTTCTCCCTAAGTTCTTATATGACCTACACAATTCCCCGATAACTCCCCGAGCGAAATGGTTTAGTGGAGAAGCTAAAATTATAAGGGAATTTTTGTGGGCAGGAGACCATCCATGTCTGAATATTGAATTACTGCAGGCACATTCCTCTTGAGGAGGCCTAGCTTTACCAAATCTCAATCTCTACTTTTTAGCTGCCCAGCTAGTTTTTGCCCACTGGTGGATGGTCCCCAACATTAATAATCCAGCAGTGGTGCAGGAGGCTGCTACATTAGGTTTGTATGAGGCCCTATCAAAGCTTCCCTACCGTCGAACCTCCCCTTTTTACCGCAATACACCCCCCCATGGCCACAGTGGTATTGGCCTTCCAGAAATCACAGAAGCGGGCCCATGGCTCTCTTGAGACTTGGTCACCATGGACCCCAATTTGGGGTAACAAGCAACTCCCACACTTTCATGCTCTCCCAGATATTGCAAGATGGGCACAGCTAGGCATCAAAACTCTAGGGGACATTGTCTTACTGAGACAAGAGGAGCACACCACCTCCGACATGCTCTTCAAATTCCTGCAGCTACGCCATGCCTTCAACATCCAACTTCCTGCAAGGCCTTTAAGGGCCCAAACAACCCTGGAGTTTTATCTCCACAGACAGGACCTGTCCAAACTCCTCTCTTGGTTTTACATCATACTGTCTGCCTGAGGCCCTTCCCCTATACAGAAAGGCAAAATCAAATGGCAGAGTGATATTCCCGCGCTTGATGACGAAATGTGGTCGGATGCCCTTAAACAAGTGACAGAAATATTCAATCTGTGTGAGGGACAGATATATTCAGATACTACGCTAAGAAATCCATTCTCATGCATTGAAAGTCCCTAGATACCTAACTATTAATCCTGTATAACCAGAACCGCTACCTTAGCCTCACCCCACCCTCCCTTTTTCTCTTTCTTTCTTATTTAGTTTTTTTTTCTGTTGTTTAATTGTTTGAAATATAAAATATGCAAAATAAAATATATATTTTTTTTTAAAAAATATAAATTTTAGGATCCTGAGCACCTGATTTCCATCTTAGAGATTTCCTTGAGCCTTTTTATGACCTAAGATATATTGGGAGAAAAAGGTTTATCGTGGTATAAACTTTAAAAGAGCAGTATACCCACACTTGTTTAACAGGAGGTCAATGAATAGGGCTTGTGCTGAAGACACTTTTTTGCCTATTGTTTTGATCACAAAATTGTTCTTGCTTTTTTTTCATTTTTTGAGCTAAAGAAAGCAGACAGGAAAAATTAAGCTTGGTTGTTTGTTGCCCTTTAAGACATCCTTCAAATCATCATCTGCTGGTATTACTGGGACAATGTAAAGAGTAACTGAAAATCACCAGAGACAATGAGGCAGATTTATCAGTGTGAAATAAGAGCTCAGCACTGAAAATTTCAATTCAAGAGATTTTTAGAAGCGTATTGATCAAATGGTGAACTCTAACTTTCACCCAATGATAAGTACAATTCTAAAAGTCCCATAAGAATGTAAAGAAAGTGGGTGAATTTTTCTCTAGTGAGCTCTAATTTCACTTTGCTAAATCTACCCCAATGACTTTATTTCCCCTGGGGTGGTTATCTTGGTCTGCCGAAAACATCAGATCTATACAAGGAAAGTTTTTGTTAGCATTTAAATATTCAAACAAGGGTCGTATCTTACTTTGACAGATAGTAAGTGTGGTAGATAGAAACAATAGATAGATAGATAGACAGACAGGCAGACAGATAGAGATAGATAGATAAATAGATAGATAGTTCCTTTAACTTGCCTTTGCCTGGAAGCCCATAATAACTATTCCCAAAAAGCCCATTAAATCTTCATTAGAATGTATTATTTGTCACTTCCTTCACTTGTTAAGTCACCTCTGTAGATAATATATTTATTGCTAACTTACCGCATAAAATGACTTTAGCCATAATGCTCTTGGAAAACTATAATAGATTGAAAGCTGAGAATGTGGCATCCATTATATAATTTGAAAAAAAAATTTGCTTGAAATGGATAGTACTGTTAATGCTGCTAGAGTATACAAAGAAGTTTTATCTTCTCTTGCAACTGATATATTGTAAAGCCTTACGTAAGCTTCCGTCCAGACATTTTCTTTAAGTAATTCATGAAAAATGCAAGTTAGCAGATTGCTTCCTATTCAAAATTTTGCTGCTAGATGCATAGTTTAATAGTTCACACTGTGCTTACTTTTTACTTTTGATGTAAATGTAGATAATGTTTGGCAATGCTTTAGTAAGCTACAGAGAGGAAGTTTTCTTTGTATGTGCCACTTATATTTGCAACTTCAGAGGGGTCATTTACAGAGACCCCAAGTGCAAATGCAAGACACTAAGGGCACCCCTTAGTGCTCATTCAAAAAAGACTTGCATGCCAGGTGCAAGGAACAGGATACAATTGTGTGCCCGTTTGTGCACCAGCACACTACATCTGTACCAGCGCAGGCCTGCCTGCCTGCCAAAGAATTATGAGTTCCTATTCACCATGCTCTATTACACCCATACACAGCCCTGACCTGTCCAATCCATTTCCCAGCAAACCCCATCTCTTTTGTGACAGACCAGGCTTGCACTGAGACCTGATCCACCCATTGATAAATGAGTACCTATTTTACCTTAAAACATATGCAACATGTAACTCTACACATGTAGTGTATTTTCTGAAATGCCCATGTGGCCTGGGCTATGTTGGCCAAACTAAAAGGGATGTAAAAACCAGGATCCAGGAAAACAGAGAAAATATAAGAAACTTTAAGAAAAATACCCAAACAGACACAAAGGTTTCCCGATACTTTGCGGAACACAAGCATAACCCTATGCAATTGAGAGGGTGAGTCCTTGAGGAGGTACCATTGGACAGGAGAGGTGGTTAACCCCTGATGGACTGAATGACTTTTGGAGTTTAAAACCGTATTTATGATATTGACTTTTTTTTTCTACCATTACAGGTCTTGAATTTAGAAAACACCAGCAGCATAGAAGTACTAAGGTTAATGGCAAGGTTATTTTTTTGCAGGCGTTAAAGGAACAGTAACACCAAAAAATAAAAGTGTATTAAGGTAATTACAATATAATGTACTGTTACCCTGCATTGCTACAACTGGTGTGTTTGCCTTAGAAAGACTACTATAGTTTATATAAGTAAGCTGCTGTGTAGCCATGGGGGCAGCCATTCAAAGGAGAAAAGGCACAGGTTACTTAGCAGATAACAGATAAACCCCCATTATATGGGGCTTATCTACTAGTTATCTGCTATGTAACCTGGGCCTTTTTTCCAGCTTGAATGGCTGCCCCCATGGCTACACAGCAGCTTATTTATATTGTAGCTTTTCTGTAGCAAAAACACCAGTTTTTTTGCAGAGCAACAGCACATTATATTTTAATTACTATAAAACACTTTAATTTTTTGATGTTACTGTTCCTTTAACTACTTTATACAGGAAAGCGTAAGGGAATTAGAGAGGCAGCTATATATAATACTCGGTGTTAGGTAGGCACTTTTAACTGAGCAGTACCATTGTTCACTATAAATTTGTACATTACAATTTTTCATTTAACATATTGGGTTTATGATGATTTTTCCATTTCACGAAAGTAAAGACACAGGACTTTCTGGACTATAATATACACTTTTTTTATGTGCTAGACTTTCTTGGAGTACTATATGTGGACTATTTTGGAATATTATACATACACTTGGGTGTTCGGATGTGCTGGACTTCTCATGGATTTTTTATTTCTTTATCACTCAATACAACAGGACACTTAGGGGTGGGACTAATTTGGTGTGTTTAAAAGGTCAATATGTTCCTGTTCGTTTGATACACTTGAGAAAGGACATGTAAGGCCCGAAACATGTTGTGTTTTTTGTAATCAGCAATAAAGTAATTCTGCAGCAGTAAGTATGCATTTGAGTGGTCTCCTCTTTTACAAAATTACTTTTTTAACTTTATATATAAGGTTTTTACATATATAATTTTATAATAACACTTTGGAAAAGCAGGTTAAATGACAGTTTGTCAATATGGAGTATGGGATCCATTATCTGCAATTCAGAAAGCTCCTAATTACAGAAAGGGCATCTCCCATAGACTTCATTTTAATCAAATAATTATATTATTTTTAAATGATTTCCTTTTTCTCTGTAATAATAAAACAGTACCTTGTACTTAATCCTAACTAAAATATACTGTAATTGATCCTTATTTGAAGCAAAACAACCCTATTGGGTTTAATTCATGGTTAAATTAATTTTGTAATCAAGTAAACTTAGGTCAGGAGATCCAAATTACAGAAAGATCCCTTATCCGAAAAACCCGAGGTCCCGAGCATTCTGGACAACAGGTCCAATACCTGTATTTAACATTTCTAACCTTTAATTCACCTACAGTGACAAGTATTTAATCCAAGTGAGCAAAAGCGCATCTTTTTTATGTCATAAAATTCTGGGGATATTAAATGTTATACCAATATGTCTGCACTACTTCTTTCAGCCTTTTTTATGGACAGCTTATTTCATTTCACTGAACACATGGAAAGGGCAATTAGTAATCTATGTGTAGCTATAAAAAAAATAAAATGATCAGAGAGCTTCCAGTAAATGTCAGAGGGATGAACTGCTGATTACTTATAGAAAATTATCATATTTTTTAGAATTGCCTACAAATTGGGCACTACATTACATGATGACACACGGCAACTTGCCTGAAAATATGTTTCAACAGGCTGCCATGTTGTACCATAGTTATAGTGTTATTCTATTTTAATAACCCCTATGTTAGTGAAAGTGCACGTAATAGGGCAAATTCACTATTATAGGTGCTACATTTTTAGTGCATTGTCAATATCAGCTTTACAGTCTAATACAAATGAGGAAATAACAGCTCTGACTTTTATGGGTAACAGCAGTGGTGAAAATTAGCACCAATCTTTGTGAATCCCCTTTCCCTCTAGCTTCTGTAAAGTTGTTACCAGTGGTGTTTCTTACCCTGGAACCGTCCTGAGGCAGCTCCCTCAATGCAGTGCTCATACACTGGCTCATATATTTACCTAATAACTGCTCTTAGAAGAAATTACCAGCAGAATGGTTAACATAACATTTAGGCAGTTCTTGTCCGCCTTTAAGCACAATTTTACAGGATAACTTGACCTATAACAGGCCATACACTACTACCCCATACCTGTTTTTATTAATACTAAACCTGAATTAGCTTTCCACTTCCCATACCCAATATTTACCTACATACCTATGTCAATATAAATTAGAAAAACTGCATTTTCCTTCCATTAGCCAATATGATGACACCACCTGAGACTGAGCAGAGAAATCCACTCAAACACACAGACACCACTGACAGCCACACAAAAATTGTGTAATCTGGGGGAGCCGGGAATAATACCTCTTAAGGTGGCCATACACATAGCAATTCCGAAAGATTGTTCCCACCGTCCACTAACGTTCAGGGCTGAATCGTCAGATATGGAGGTAGAAACAATAGAAATTCTAACTCCAACCTGCCGATTCAGCCCTAAACGCAGATTTTGGTAGATCAAAATCTTTTAACCTGGCTGATCGACGAGACAACAATGCATAGCCTTGGCGATATCAGTCGCCTCTTTGAGTCCCATACACGCACCAACTATCAGACAAAACGAGGCTTCGTATGATAATAAGTGCATGTATGGCCGGCTTTACTGTAGTATGGCCTACTTAATGTTCAAGAGCAGCCCTTTAAGAAAATGTTTGCTATTGTTTGTTCATGTTTATTGCGATGCAGCACTGCTAACACTAGAGGGCACCCTCCATAGCAGGACAGATAGCATCCTAGCCACAAAGGTTGAGACAACCATGGGCTGGTAGCTTTACATCTTCTTAATAAACTCTACAACCAAATCCTTCTGTGTGTGTATGGGTCAAGACTTTGCAGCCAAGTGTACCCTTAGGGCAGTAGTACATGGGAAGATTAGTCGCCCCGCGACAAATCTTTGTTACCACGGGCGACTAATGTCCCTGCCATGCTACCCCACCCCAACTTTGGGTGACTTCGGGAAAACAAAGCGACATTGTATGCCATCCCACTGGTGATTTACATTCTTGCCAGTGGGTTGGCATTGCGGGGAGATTAGTCGCCCAGTAAAAAAGATTTGTCGCGGCTCATGCCTCACACCAGGGTTATAGGGAGCTTTTTTGTAATGAATAAACTGGACAGCGACACAGATCTTGCAGATAAACTCAGAAATAGACTTTATTCACAGTCTCTGGTACAGCTTTTCTTTTCAATGATTTTTCATGTTTTAACTTGTACAGAGCAGATATCAAATTGAAACAATTAGAGCTGGTCCCATATCTGGTAAACAAAAGAACCGAGAAAATGAAAGAACAGAGTAAAGAACTATGAAGTTAAGGTGATGGTTTACTGAAAACTAAGCATAAAAAGCACTCAATAGGGCACACCTACAATTAAGTTCAAATTTTTAATAAACACACTTTGATATAACCCAATTATTGGGTTATATTAATGGGTGTTTATTACAATGTTGACTTTTTTTGTAGGTGTGCCCTATTGAGTGCTTTTTTTGTTTAGTTATTTGGGGACATTCAGGTGGTCTCCTGTAGTGAGCACCCTCGCTTGGTTTTTTTCTTTTTTTCATTTTGGTGTGCCACCCTACACTCTGTTCTGTACTGAAAACTAGGGTCAGAGTTATCTTAAACTTATGATCTAATGATACCATTGAGGTCCTATAACAGGAAAAATTAGAATTTCTAAGGGCTAGCAGCTGTAGGAGAGCAATTTGTGCATGGCGTTCATAAAGATCATACTGACATTTTGTATTACAAAAACTGATCAAAAATGAGAAAGTAGATGAGATCTCTACATTCGGAAAAGAGAAGGTATACCAGGGTTCCCATATTTTCATGAATTTCTCATGTGTCTCAGTAAGTATAATGGTTAGAATTTTATTGGCCAGAATCCTTTTCAGTTTAGCTTTAAAATGGGAAATGGGAATAGGAGTTAATTTACAGAATTGTTATTTTGGCTGCCAGGAAAATAAAAGCTATGTATGTATGGATCCCCATATCTGAGACCAGTTTTCATCTGTAATGATAGTATTAAGGTCTTTGTTCCATGTCTGAGTTTAAGGTAGGGGGTCCTTTCAAATATTTATCAGCAGTATTTACTGTATATCAGTAGTAATCTGTATAGGTTTGAGATTAAGCCCTTGAATATGGATACTTAATAAAAACTGTACAAAATAAGTAGGGGTTAAAGTAGAGTTATGTATATTAAGTGATTAACCTGTTGATAGCAAAAGGCTTCGGGGGGGCGGGTTGTAAGTTTCATGGATTACGGGCCACATTTTAAGGCCAGATCGAGAATAAAAATGGTATATAATTTTAAATCATTGAAATTCACCATTGAAAGAAAATGTCCTGGGAAAATGTCCTGGAACAAACACTGGACTGCCAAGGATTGGCGCTGCTGGAAGAGTTGATGAAAAAAGTTTGGCAGAATATTTATCCCAAATCACTAGCAAAGGATCTATAAATAGGAGGTACAAGAGCATGCATATGTATTTGTGGGGCCAGTTGTGCCGCTATGTAATAGTTTTGTAAATGTGGGAAGCTTTGGCCTCCTTGATTTTTAGCTCCATACATAGTATAAATTGGAATACTGTGATGATGTTGTCTTTCCTGAGAAGTTCAGCTAAGGGTTCGATTACAAGAATGAATAGAATAGGAGATAGGGGGAATCCTTGTCTAGTGCCCCTCTCTATCTTGATAGGGTCTGCCTGATATGAGCTACATTTTGGTATGACCTTGGGGGGGAGAAAAATACATTTCTCAGAACTATGATAAAATGTGGCCCAATGCCCCATTAGTCTAGTATGGAGTATAAATAGTCTCATGAAATGGAATCAAAGGCTTTATGAATATCCATTGACAACAACATCCCCTGTTGCTTTGGTTTATGTAGTTGCAAAGTTCTTCTAATGTTGTCAGTAGCTTGTCTGTTAGGAATAAAGCCTGTTTGGTCCAAGTCAATCAGATCTGGAAGAAATTTATTTAGGCGTTCTGCTGGAATTTTTGTCAGCAGTTTGATGTCAATATTCATAACTTATATAGGCCTATTATTTGCACTTTCAAGATGATCTTTCCAAGGTATGAAGATTAACTGAGCATTTAGGGATTCCTAGTTGCATGTTTCTCCTGATGTGATTGCATTGAACATATTCGTTAAGTGTTGGGTCAGGTGGGTAGTTAGCTTTTTGTCATAAAGGCCTGAAAAGCAGGGCCAGGAGACTTGGCTATTTTTAGATCTTTAACTGGTGTAACAACCTCCTTTATTGTAATATGGACATTTAGAATGTCTGATTGGGGTGTAGTTGTAATGAGGAGAAAAGTTTATTCTGGTACAAATTTTCATTAGTCCTTTAACTGTCACATATTAGCAATATGAATCAACAGACCCAGAAAACTATAGCGTTTCTAACATCACCTACATACCTTCCTGAGTCACTCCTTCCCCAGGGGTCTCATAGCTCAAATCATTACAAGCAGCTCTCAGGTCAGAGGGGGAAACAGGAAAAACTTTAGCCCTTTCTTCTAAAATGGTGCAAAATTTTTTAAGCAAGGAAACTGGGGATTTATTTTTTTTTTGTGTGTGGGCAACCCAAAAATCAATTCTTGTTTTCTGACTTAAAGTGGACCTATCACCCAGACATAAAAAGCTGTATAATAAAAGTCCTTTTCAAATTAAACAAGAAACCCAAATTCACTTTTATATTAACACATCCAAACACATTATAAAGGCAGTTAAAAATTCCAGCTGTCAATCATATATTGCCTGCCCCGCCTCTATGCCTTAGGAATAGAGGCTGGGCAGAGAAGTACTTTAAATTTCAGTTCAGCTCTCACTTTCCCCCTCCCTCCTAACCCTCTAATTGTGTAGCCAGTGCATGGGCATGGGAATGGTCCCCCATTCTGGCACATACACACGATTTTGGGGTGATACAAAGCTTGCCTTAATAACAGTGTCCACAAAATGGCACCTGCCTATTTGATGTGACTGTGTAATTCCAGGACTGAAGGAAACGAGATTTACATTACTTATAAAATGTAAGTGAAGTTTATTTTGCTTAACAAACACAATAGAAAAGAATTTCGAATTATTTCTTAGGGTGACAGGTCCTCTTTAATAACCCCTTTAAAGCACACATGACAGGACCCTTTTAAATGGGACAAGGACCCAGTGATGCCTTAGCTGCACAGCTAGCTTGCCAACTCCTATACCTCACTAAAGTGAGCTGGTAACAAACAGCCCAAACAAAACACTAGCTGGCCTGTCTAAAAGGTGTTGGATGATCTCCACAGAGACTGATAACTGTGTTCAAGACTGTTGCTGGTTTTTTACAGTCTGTTTAGAGAAAGAGGAGGACTAAATTGATTCTCCTTTCCATTCTTTCCTTTATGTGTCTGCAAATAAAGCTTTGGCTCTGTGAACTCCACTATCCTTTTATCACTTACCTCTCCTCCATCCACCTCCCTTATCCTCCCTCATGACACAGGGGGATGCACCCTTCCAAAACCTTCTTTAAGGAAAATTTTCTGTCCCACACTGCCACCTTGTGAAATTACAGCAGTAACAAACAAATGTAAACAAACACCAAATGATATCTAACCCTCACAAGCAGATCTAGTAGGAGAAAGTACAGCACCTAGGTACCCAAGCTGGGTAACAAAGAACTTGCCCTGGTTCTGTCAGTAAATAGTGAATTCCAATACTTCTCATACAGCCATGCACAAATCACTTATTAGGTTTTGTATCTGACTGTCAGAGCAGTCGTGTTGTAAATATTGTCCCATTGAGTTACATTAACCCTTTCACTGCCAGCCGTTTTGGTTAAAGCGGAACTTGTATTGCCAGACAGTATTTGAACATTTTGCACTGTTTCACTTTAGGGGCCTTTCATCGGGGGGACTTTTAGTTTACCCAGGAAAACATTATATTGTTTTTTTCAGGACAAACTAAGCTTTCAAAATATGGTAGAATTTTGGTGTAATTCCAATTCTGTAACAAGATATAGGCTTCCAAATGTCTAAAAATTAAAATAAATCATATTTTTCATAATATAAACACACATACCAGAAACAAAAATTATTTTATGCACAAAAATACAACTGATTTGGAAAGTCCCATGTCTCCTGAATGTGCCAATACCAAATATATATAGTTTTATGGAGAATTCTCACTTGTATAGGTCAAAAACTCCCAGTAGTACACTACCAAATTTCCAAAGCACTGCTTCACAAAGCTGCATACTTTAGATTTCAAGGCCAAAACTTCCACTTACAGAAGGTTTATACCAGAAAATTACACATTTCTGGAAAGAACAGATTAGGCACAATTGTCTGTTTATTCCAAACTACCAAGTCACAATGCTTTCCTAAAGTTATTGGTTTTTATCAAAATTTGTGAAGTTTTTAAAAAATTGCTTCAAAGCTTCAAGTCTATAGTATCTTATCTCCTACAGGTTATAAAGTAACCAAATAGAACACTCTAAATATGAACGCCAGGGGTCCACTGAACAGTTTGATGCCCAATATGTATAGGTTTACCTAAGTATGTGGCATGTAGGGGCCCAAATGTGAACATACCCCCATGTGATCTATCATTTCTGTCATCTCAGCTCCTGTAAAATCAACACATTTACATTATTATATGTGGAATAAAGCTAGTAAAAAGTATGCTCACCCCAGAAAGTCATATATTTTTGGAAAGTACACATTCCCCTGAATCTAAAATGGGTACCCGTGTCTTTCTACTCCAAAGTACCAAGCCGCAAAGCATTTAGAAAGTTAGCAATTTTGATGAAATTTCCAAAAATCCCTTCAAAGCTTCCAGTTTCCAGCACCTTATCTCCCACATAGCATTAGGTACCAAGATAAAACACCCTAAATCTGAACGCCAGGGGTCCACTGAACAGTTTGATGCCCAATATGTATAGGTTTACCTAAGTATGTGGCATGCAGGGGCCCCAACGGGAACAAACCCCCATATGATCTATCATTTCTGTAATTTCAGCTCCTGCAAAATCAACACATTTACATCCTTTATGTGGGATAAAGTTAGTAAAAAGTACGCTCACCCCAGAAAGTCATATATTTATGGAAAGTACACATTCCCCCAAATCTAAAATGGGTACCCGTGTCTTTCTACTCCAAGGTACCAAGCCGCAAAGCATTTAGAAAGTTAGCAATTTCGATGACATTTCCAAAAATCCGCTCAAAGCTTCCAATTTGCAGCATCTTATCTCCCACATAGCATTAGGTACCAAGATAAAACACCCTAAATTTGAACGCCAGGGGTCCACTGAACAGTTTGATGACCAATATGTATAGGTTTACCTAAATATGTGGCATGTAGGGGCCCCAATGGGAACATACCCCCATATGATGCGTCATTTCAGAAAATCAACACATTTACATCCTTTATGTGGGATAATGCTACAAAAAAGTACACTCACCCCAGAAAGCCATATATTTTTGGAAAGTACACATTCCCTCGAATCTATAATGGGTACACATTTCCTTTTACTCCAAAGTACCAAGCCGCAAAGCTTTCCTAAGTTTGCCGATTTTTATGATATTTCAGAAAATCGCCTAAAAATGTTGCAATTTGCTGCATTTATCTCAAACAATTTCTTGCATACAAAGGCAAATCACCCCAAATAGAAACACCAGAGGTCTACTGAACAGTTTGATGCCCAATATGCATAGATATACCAAAGTCTGTGGTGTGTACTGACCCCAAAATGAAAATAGCGCATATGGATTTCTAGCCTGCCAACTCAGCTTTTGCACACAGAGCCCCCTGTCAGCGTATTATGTGCTGTAACACCCCCAAACAATACAGAAAAACCCAGAAAACCATATATTTTTGCAAAGTACACATTCTGACAAATCCAACATGGGTAAAGAGTCCTTTCTACACCAAAGTACCAAGCCGCAAAGCTTTCCTAAAATTAGTGGTTTTTATGACATTTCAGAAAATCGCCTAAAAATGTTGCGATTTGCCACATTTATCTCACACAATTTCTTGCGTACAAAGGCAAATCACCCCAAATAGGAACACCAGAGGCCTACTGAACAGTTTGATGCCCAATATGCATAGATATACCAAAGTCTACGGTATGTAAAAAAATGAAAGTCTGTGCCAAAGTCGGAGGTGGTCTTATACACCGGATACCTGCAGCTTGCTCCTTCTTGCTTCTTGCGCATATGGTGGGGGGTGCCGCGGCCGAGGCCCCGCTCTGTGCGGGGAGTATGAAGCAGGGAGGAGCAAGCTGCACACATCTTCCTGTACCTCGAGGAGCTTGGATTGGCTCTCCTCCAGAACCCGCCCATTCGGCTGTGCGTCTTCCTGAGTTGAGTGCGCGCCTTAAAGGGGCAGTGTAGGCTGGCACTGGCTGTCTGCCGGCATTTAATAAAGTGCCTGGCTGTCTGTGCCTGCCTACAAATATGCCGAGTCTGCTGAAAAGGAGGTGACGGAGGCCACCCTGGGAAATAGCTGCTGTTAAACAAAAGCTTGTTTCTCCCTGCTTCATATGGCGACATATATGAAGCAGGGATGAGCAAGCTGCAGACATCCAGCAATGAGCCACTGTAAAAAAAAAAAAAAAAAGAGCCACTGTACACACCTCTTACCTCCTCCTTTATCCCTCCTCCAATCACTGTACTGTTCCTTCTGCCTCTCAGATCTCGCTATTGGGCATGTGCGAGATCTGAGAGGCAGACCACCCAACCAATCAAAGCAGTTGTATACAACAACCAGCCAGTCACCTGTAAGGCACATCACTGTGATTGGCTGGTTGTTTTATACTGGGTACCAGACCAGATACAGTAAAGCACCAGTATCTGTACCTGTTCATACAGTAAAGCACCAGTACATACAGTACCATATATACAAATGTCCAACAGTCAAATCCCCATCATGGCCGCACCAGCAAGAAGAAAGAAATATGAAGCCAGTTTCAAACTCAAAGTTGTAAACTTGGAATGGAACATAATAACTGCGCTGCTGCAAGACAATATGGAGTAACAGAAAAGATGGTTCATGACTGGAAAGCAAATGAAAAAGCATTAAAGAGTATGCCGAGGGGTAAGTGTGCATTAAGAAAAGGCACCCCAGAACTCGAAAAACAAGTAGCAGACATGGTGAATGAGCATCGCCAAAATGGTTATATAGTGGCACGAAATCAAATACGTTCAGTGGGCCAAATCTAACCCAGATCACAGCAACAGATTTAAGGCTACTGTATCCTGGTGTACTAGATTCATGGGAAGGCATAATATGGTACTGAGGCAAAAGACGAAAATTGCCAAAAATTACCTGCAGATCTTGATAGCAAAGTAAATAGTTTCCATCGATACATAATACGACAGCGCACTAAACATGGCTATGCATTAAGTAGTATTGGAAATATGGATGAAACTACAATGAATTTTGATATGGTTGGAAATAAAACTGTCCATCAAATGGTGAAAAAACAATTTTAATTAAAACAACAGGACATGAGAAGTCCAGTTTTACAGTGGTACTAGGATGCACAGCTGATGTGCCAAACTGAGACCAATGATTATTTTTAAAAGAAAAACAATGGCGAAACTCAAGTTCCCTGTTGGTTGTTTTGTACACGTAAATGAAAAAGGCTGGATGGATGAAGAAGGGGTAAAGCTGTGGCTTGATAATGTATGGAGCAGGTGACCAGGTGGACTTATTCAAAAACATATTCTACTGGTGTGGGATATGTTCAGGGCTCATTTAACTCCCAGCACCAAGGAAAGGCTTGCAAGATTAAAGACAGATGCAGCAGTTATTCCTGCAGGATTGACATTATTGGTACAGCCACTGGATGTGTGCCTAAACAAGCCATTTAAAGACCCCATTCGAGAACAGTGGAATGAATGGATGGTTAGCGGCGAAAAGTCATTCACGAAAGGAGGAAACATGCGTGCTCCACAGTTGGATGTTTTGTGCAAGTTTGTCATAAAAGCCTGGAATGATATTGATGCAGAAACAGTAATCAAGTCTTTCAAGTAGTGTGGAATATCAAATTCATTAGATGGTATGGAGGACGACTACTTGTGGCAAGATGAAGAGGAAGATGAAGCTAAGACCACACCATCGGATACGGAATTCGATCCATACGATGACTGCCTTACAAACGTATCACAAGATGTCATTAATGTACTCATGATATCAGATGATGAACAGGAGGATTTTGAAGGCTTTTAAAGGGAAACTGTCACGCTAGCAAAACCTATAAAAATACCGAAGCTTGCAGTTGCTAACTCGCCAGGGACTTGCCGGGCACTTGTTCTCTCTATTGTTTTTTTTTTCCTTCTATCATCATCAGTTCCAATGGGTTGACAGCTTAGGGCTCTGGCACACGGGGGAGATTAGTCGCCCGCGATTAACTCCCTGTTCGCGGGCGACTAATCTCCCCGAGTTGCCGGCGGGATGGCAGACGCGGCGGCGCGATTTCGCGCAAATCGCCGAAAAAGACTCGCGTTCCGGAAATCGCCCCGCCACGTCTGCCATCCCGCCGGCGACTTACATGTTCGCCGGTGGGATGGCAGGGGTAGGCAACTCGGCAACTCGGTGTGCCGTGTGCCAGAGCCCTTAGAAAACAAACAGCATGGCAGCTCCCATGGGTTTATTGTCTTATCCTTCCATTCAGCTTTAGGAAAAGTTTAATGTACTGGTTTACGTTTACATGTTTGTTGACAAACAGCCTTATGTTTATAAGTGACAGTTTTTTTTCTAAGTACCTCCATGTCATAAGCATTTGAATTAAAATTACTATATCGAAATCAAATCTGATGTTTTTTAATTTTTATTAGGTGTGCGTTGGAAGAGGGGTAGTCTTATATGGCGAGAATATTCCAAACTCTATATTTTAACTGGAAAAGTTGGGGGTTGTCTTATATGCCCAGTCGTCTTATACACCGGAAAATACGGTATATATACAGTGTGTATATATACAGTGGTGTGAAAAACTATTTGCCCCCTTCCTGATTTCTTATTCTTTTGCATGTTTGTCACACAAAATGTTTCTGATCATCAAACACATTTAACTATTAGTCAAAGATAACACAAGTAAACACAAAATGCAGTTTTTAAATGAGGGTTTTTATTATTTAGGGAGAAAAAAAATCCAAACCTACATGGCCCTGTGTGAAAAAGTAATTGCCCCCTGAACCTAATAACTGGTTGGGCAACCCTTAGCAGCAATAACTGCAATCAAGCGTTTGCGATAACTTGCAACGAGTCTTTTACAGCGCTCTGGAGGAATTTTGGCCCACTCATCTTTGCAGAATTGTTGTAATTCAGCTTTATTTGAGGGTTTTCTAGCATGAACCGCCTTTTTAAGGTCATGCCACAACATCTCAATAGGATTCAGGTCAGGACTTTGACTAGGCCGCTCCAAAGTCTTCATTTTGTTTTTCTTCAGCCATTCAGAGGTGGATTTGCTGGTTTGTTTTGGGTCATTGTCCTGCTGCAGCACCCAAGATCGCTTCAGCTTGAGTTGACGAACAGATGGCTGGACATTCTCCTTCAGGATTTTTTGGTAGACAGTAGAATTCATGGTTCCATCTATCACAGCAAGCCTTCCAGGTCCTGAAGCAGCAAAACAACCCCAGACCATCACACTACCGCCACCATATTTTACTGTTGGTATGATGTTCTTTTTCTGAAATGCTGTGTTACTTTTACGCCAGATGTAACGGGACACGCACCTTCCAAAAAGTTCAACTTTTGTCTCGTCGGTCCACAAGATATTTTCCCAAAAGTCTTGGCAACCATTGAGATGTTTTTTAGCAAAATTGAGACGAGCCATAATGTTCTTTTTGCTTAAAATTGATTTGCGCCTTGGAAATCTGCCATGCAGGCCATTTTTGCCCAGTCTCTTTCTTATGGTGGAGTCGTGAACACTGACCTTAATTGAGGCAAGTGAGACCTGCAGTTCTTTAGATATTGTCCTGGGGTCTTTTGTGGCCTCTCGGATGAGTTGTCTCTGTGCTCTTGGGGTAATTTTGGTCGGCCGGCCACTCCTGGGAAGGTTCACCACTGTTCCATGTTTTTGCCATTTGTGGATAATGGCTCTCACTGTGGTTCTCTGGAGTCCCAAAGCTTTAGAAATGGCTTTATAACCTTTACCAGACTGATAGATCTCAATTACTTTTGTTCTCATTTGTTCCTCAATTTCTTTGGATCTTGGCATGATGTCTAGCTTTTGAGGTGCTTTTGGTCTACTTCTCTGTGTCAGGTAGCTCCTATTTAAGTGATTTCTTGATTGAAACAGGTGTGGCAGTAATCAGGCCTGGGGGTGACTACAGAAATTGATATTGAAATTGAAAATTGAAATAGATAAACCACAGTTAAGTTATTTTTTAACAAGGGGGGCAATCACTTTTTCACACAGGGCCATGTAGATTTTTGAGTTTTTTTTCTCCCTTAATAACGTAAACCTTCATTTAAAAACTGCATTTTGTGTTCAATTATGTTATCTTTGACTAATAGTTAACGGTTTTTGATGAGCAGAAACATTTAAGTGTGACAAACATGCAAAAGAATAAGAAATCAGGAAGGGGGCAAATAGTTTTTCACACCACTGTATATATATATATATATATATATATATATATATATATAGATATATATATATATATAGATATATATATATATATATAAATACAGGTTGCTAGCAAGTTGCACTCCATGAGAAAGAATGATACCTGGGTGCCAGTGCAAGAAGTGTAGATATACAGGGATAGAATGACAGCACTCACAGGTTTTTCACAAAGAAGTCACATAGTTTCATTAAATAAATGTGAAACTTTATTCAGTCTGACTGAATCAGGGACAGTAACACCACAGTGCAGAGTACACGTTTAAAACCCAAAAAGGGCGCCAACATTGTTGCTAGGCAACCCCCAAAAAAACATAGAGTGACAAAACAACATAAAAAAACATCATCATAAGTGCATAAAAGGTGTATAGAACAAGGACATACTGTAGGCTGATATGGCCAATATGGACAGTATTAATGGGTAAGCGTTCACACAAATCCAGGTGACCTGCTGTAATCGCCAAATCTCAACAAAGGTGTAAGAAATGCGAAAGCCCCAAAATTCAGGGTATCTCCCAGCGCTGGAAGGAAGTCACGTGTCTATAAGTTGCCTCAGAACCCGGTGTTAGTGAGCACAGTGGTTTGACAGGTTGCACCACGGTTGCTAAGCAACCACATAGCGGTGAGCGGACATCGGGTGCCCTGGTGCCATTCGCAATACTTAGAAGCTGAGAGCGTTTGGGCAGGGTGGTACTGTCATCCCCAATCAGGGGACAAGAGCCAACAGCGGGCAACCAGGTCACCGGAAGGGTGAGCCTGGTGCCGCAGTGTTTGAAGCAAAAACTATTATCTGTGCACAAATGTCCGAAATGAGTGCATCAGGGGTGTGACAGAACAGCCACAGGTCAGAACTATATGCTGCAACCCGCGCTCAGAAGTATCGTATTGCACGTTGCACTTACTCACATACGTGGTGCCCATATAGCGTGCAGGACTGCCACTCGCCCTACGCAGGGCATATACATGTATGGGGGTTAGGGGAAACGCTTAATGTCCTCTTGAGTACAGCACATTCAAACCAGGGGGGGGTTTTGCCGTGTCCCACGCGGGGCACAGAACTATAGAGCACAAAAGGGCAATAGTACCACTACCAAACCTTTTTTAGGGGTGACCACTCGCTCAAGAAGGGACAGAGACAACGACTGCACACCAGACGAGGGGGGAGGAAACATAAAAAACATACCCCCCAGAGCAAAGAAAACATTTGGCCTTTTTTCTTGGTATGGCCCCACCCAACACTCGTAGTAGCAGTGGCTGCAGTAACTCTGAAAGCTTCAACTTAAGCAAACACATTATGACAGAAGGAGAAATTTCCCTACTGTCCAAAGGGCTCTCTTTTGTATACATAAATTGCAAAGGAAATTAAAACTAAAAGAACATTTCAGAAACTCTCCCACTAAAAAGCAATCCCGCTTTAGGGGTAAAAGTAATTTTGAACCCCCTAACACACCTCCAACGGTGCGCACATTTGGCAAGGTACTCTTACTTGAGGCCAAACAAATGGGTAAAGCAATTCGCACCCTAACCTATCTCCCGCTGAACGCCAGGCTATTCACTCTCTTCAGGATGACCAAGATTTGGTCATTAGACCAGCTGACAAGGGTGGGTCTATAGTACTATTAGACTACACATATTACAGGGAAGAGATATTGAAGCAATTATCAGCCTCTGACACATACAGGGCATTACCTTGGGACCCGACTGTTAAGTTCAAAAAAACAATATCTCTCCCTGGCCTTGAATGCAGGCTGGATAACAAAGGATGTATATAACTTCCTGGTTACCGAATACCCCCGTACACCCATTATGTATACACTACCCAAAGTCCATAAGTCTCTATCAGCACCCCCGGGTAGACCAATAATCTCTGTGGTGGGTTCCCTTTATCAGCCTGTCTCTATATATATCGACACTTTCTTATAACCTTTAGTTAAGACCATGACCTCGTATACCCAAGATTCCACACACGTGATAAGAAAATTAAAGATATTGGGCGACATCCCTGACAACCATATTCTGGTTACTATAGACGTTACTAGCCTACAGTATATACGGTAATCCCACATGATCAAGGTATAATGTCAGTAAGAAGGGCATTAACAACAAGTGACTCCAAGGGTGTACCTTTCATCTGGACTAGAGGAGAGGAATCGCTACTCTCTTTTCACCAGCACCTCAATAACCTTGATTGCCCCATCAAACTCACTTTGAATCACCACAGAGATAATATTGACTTTTTGGATCTCAATATCTTCAAATCAGAGGGCACAGTAGGAACCAGACTCTTCCGTAAATCGACAGACCGCAATTCTATTCTACATGCCTCCAGCCATCACCCTCCGGCCACAATCAAAGGTATCCCGTATTCCCAATTCCTCAGGGTTATTAGGAACAAATGTTCGGCAGATACAGCTAAATGAGATGTTAAAACAGGTTTTTGGAACGAGGCTACAAAGAACATATATTAGAGACTCAACTCCAAAGAGCCCTGAACCACACGCAAGAGACCCTACTCAGCAGAACATGCACTCAGACGGAACAATCAGCAGAACTAATTTTCACAACCACTTTTTCATCTATCAGCCGGGCATTGTCAGAAAGCATCACCAAAAACTGGCCTATGGTCAACCAGGACGAATCATTATCCCTGTACCAGTCCCACAAGCCCTTGATGGGGTATAAGAGGGGGAGCAGCCTTAGGGACCTATTAGTCAAAACTGATTTTAAAAACCAGGAAGACGTACAAACGAACTGGCTATCGTCACACAAAAAACTCGGGTGTTACAAATGCCCAGATTGCACTACATGCAGATGCCTGCTTCAGGACTTCCCCCACCCACACACTGGAAAAAGATACAAGATTCGGCATAGGCTGGGCTGCCTCTCCACCTTTATTGTGCATCCTGATGACGATCCTGTGGTGATCAAAACGCGTAGATGGTATGCTGAAATAAATCACTGACTTGATTGATGCTATAGCTGTGAGTGCTTTCTACTGTTAAGTTTGATGCATTATTTTTGTCAGCTACCAGCCGTTGCCCCGATACTGGTGAGTGCCGATTCTTTACAAGACTATAATATATATATATATATATATATAGCGAACCCAGGGTGGCACTCTGCTTCAGCTCTTAGCTCGGGTGCAAGGTAAGTGATTTAAATATCCAAAAAAGACCAGCAACACCGAGTTATGTTCCAAAAACAATCAATTGTGTATTAAAAACGCATGAACAGCCTCTTTTCATGCGTTTTTAATACACAATTGATTGTTTTTGGAACATAACTCGGTGTTGCTGGTCTTTTTTGGATATATAGATATATATATATATATATATATATAAACAGTCCACACGACAGCACCACACTCCAAAATCCGCTGCTCTGCAGCTGCCCCTGTGCACGGGATATCATATAAATATCAAAATAAAACAGCCAGCACCAAGGGTCTTTGTGTTTCAAAAAATCTCGTGTATTATAATTGCATGTACAACCGACGTTTCGGTCCCTTTTGGGTCCCAAAAGGGACCGAAACGTCGGTTGTACATGCAATTATAATACACAAGAGATTTTTTGAAACACAAAGACCCTTGGTGCTGGCTGTTTAAGCTGCTTGAGCTTGGGAAGTCCAAACGAACTTGGAATTTAAACTGGTTAGCTGAGTAATGGGAAGAATGATCTGTGAAAAACCTTTAATAAACTTCCTGTAGAAATTTGCGAAACCGATGAAGCGTTGAATATCATTTCTGGAGGCAGGGACTGGCCAGTCCAGGATGGCTGAGACCTTACTTTGGTCCATTTGGACTCCATTGGCAGAGATAATAAAGCCTAGCAATTCAATAGAAGTTTTATCAAACTCACATTTTTCGAATTTAACGAATAGCTGATGTGAACGGAGTCGAGAAAATATTTTCTTCATATGGAGTCTGTGTTCAGCCAGGGATTTGGAAAAAATTAAGATGTCGTCTAAGTAAATAATAACGAAAATGTCCAAATAATCTCTGAAGACATCATTGACAAAATGTTGGAAGGTCGCGGGTGCGTTACATAGGCCGAAAGGCATGACCAGGTATTCAAAATGTCCATATCTAGTACGAAACGCAGTCTTCCATTCATCCCCCTCTCTTATTCTGACCAAGTTGTAGGCTCCTCTAAGGTCGAGCTTTGAGAAGATTGTCACCTCCCTAAGTCTTTGGAAAAGTTCTGGAATTAGAGGCAAAGGATACCTGTTCTTGATAGTTATATTATTAAGATTTTGGTAATCAATGCAGGGTCTTAGGGTGTGATCCTTCTTTTCCACGAAGAAGATCCCTGCTCCAGCAGGGGAAGTTGAAGTACGAATGAAGCCCTTGGTTAGGTTCTCTTCCAGATAGTCACGTAGCACCTTTAGCTCAGGTTCCGCTAGTGGGTAGATACGCCCAAATGGAATTTGAGATCCTGGGAGAAGGTCAATAGGGCAATCATACTTTCGATGCGGAGGCAACGAATCGGCCCCCTTCTTGTCGAATACGTCGAGGAAGTCGTAGTACTCGGGGGGTAAACCAGGAAATTTTTCAAATGGTTTCTCAGAGGCGACACAACACAATTTTTGACAAGTTGAAGGAGGAGATGAAAGGCAATTGGTACGGCAAAAATGGGACGAAAATGTAATCTTGCCTCTTTCCCATTCCACTACAGGATTGTGTTTACGTAACCAAGGTAAGCCGATAATAATAGGCGACAGAGGAGAAGCCACCACATCAAAACTTAACATTTCAGAGTGGATTTTATTCATACACACACGTAGGGGAATGGACTCTTTTAGAATGGGACTAGAACTAATTGGTGAACCATCAGCAACTCTGAT
Source organism: Xenopus tropicalis (assembly GCF_000004195.4). NCBI lineage: Eukaryota > Metazoa > Chordata > Amphibia > Anura > Pipidae > Xenopus > Xenopus tropicalis. The sequence continues at coordinate 75,287,153 of NC_030681.2, read as the reverse complement.
AAGGAGAGGAAGTGACTTGGTCAGTAGGGGAATCTTGTGGCAGTCCGCAACTTTAGAGTCCAAAAAACAACCGCTAGCTCCGGAGTCCAGGATGGCCGGAAGCACCAGGACCTTGTCTTCCCACTGTAGAGAGAGAGAAAAAGTGAGCAGTGGGGAAAAATGAAGCTTGGGTACGATGGTACTTAGTGAAGGGACCTTACGAGGAGGAGAGGGACGAGTTGGACACGTGCTGAGTAGGTGCCCAGATAGTCCACAATAAAGGCAAAGGTTGAGTCTCCTACGCCGAATACGTTCCTCGGGGGACAGTGAAGGTCGAAGTGAGCCCAACTGCATGGGTTCCGGCTCAGGAGAAGTGGTGACCTCAGGATCAACTCGAATCGGAGGGGAAGCTTTAGGCAATACCCAGGATGCCGGGAATGAGCTAGCTTTCTCCAGCCTCCTCTCTCTAAGGCGTTGGTCGATTTGGATGGATAGCTGGATGAGCTCCTCCAAGGAGTCAGGCACTCCTACCCTTGCCAGTTCGTCTTTAAGGGTAGCGGAGAGACCAAGGCGGAATTGATGTTTGAAAGCCGCTTGGTTCCAGTCCGTATCAGCAGCAAATTTTCGAAAATTCATAGTAAAGTCCTCTACAGGACGGGCACCTTGTCGAAGGTTTCTCAAAGCAGCTTCGGCTGTAGCTACACGATGGGGATCGTCATATAACACGGCCATGGCTTGAAAGAATGCGTCGACTGTGAGGAGGCATGCATTTTGTTGCTCCATCAACCGGAAAGCCCACGACTGCGGTTGTCCTCGTAAGAGAGACATGACCACTCCCACCTTAACTTGTTCAGTGGAGTAGGTCTGTGGTTGGAGCATGAACAAAAGTTTGCAGGCATTTACAAAAGTTCTGAAGGTGCTGCGATCTCCAGAAAACTTGTCTGGGAGTGGGATCTTGGGCTCAGGGGCCGGTGAACTGGCTGCGGCACCCACCAGAGGTGGCGGTGAGGCCATAGGAGCAGGAGGCGGAGCAGGATACTGGATAGCCTGTGGCTGTTCTTGTACTTCATTGTAGTCCGCTCGGAGTTCTCTCACAGCATGAGCGAGGGCTGCAATCTGTTGCATGAGGGCAGTGAGAGGAGATGCATCTTCCTCTCGATCCATGGCTCGGTTATACTGTCCGACGGGTAATGTCACCCACAAGCACCTCGCTTTAGGCTGGAGGCTTAACCCGAGGATGTGACAGGAAGCACAGCAGTGGAGAGAGGCTGGAAGGCCGAACAACGAAGTACCAAAGGAGTAAGCAGAAGGGTAGTCAAACGGATCCGGGTCAAGGGCAGGCAGCTGAGGTTCAAAGACGAAATAGCAGGCGTAGGGTCAAATTCACAGGAATATTCAGAAGTAGTAAACACCAGGCACACCGAAATGATAACCGAGCACTGATGGCCTGTTGCAAAGGCTATTTAAGGCGTCCCGCGGTGTAACGCGGCGTTGTGACGCCGTCGCGCGTGCGTAACGACGCAGGCGTCAAATCGCGTGCGCGTCGCTTGCGTCGCTTGCGTGAGCGCGTCAGATGTGGCGCCGTCGCGTGTTGGAACGCAAGACAGCGCGTGCGTTCCACACACACCCGCTGTGCCTTAGGTCTCGGCCCTCGGCGCTGGTAAGTAGCCTTACAGAATTGTAATTTAAGCATAGATGGTTGCTTCTAAACTGTCAATTAACATCTTATATTCATAATCCTTTTTTGCCCACTGTGATCACATTTCCATTAATTAAGGAGACAATCTTTTTTAGCACCCAATGGCACCACTATAAACTGAGCCTATAACAATGCACACTGGTGCAAACTGTAAAATGAGCAATCTTTTCTTCTGCTGGTTCAAGAGTCGCCACATACAGAAAAAGGAAAAGAAAAAAATTGCACATATTTTTCAGTAATTGTTATTGCATTTTTCCATGCTTCTGAAATATAATTTACACTATTCATTATAATTCATATAGACTAGTTTTAATGTATAGGTATAGTACCTGTTATCCAGAATACTCTGGATCAAGGGTATTCTGGATAAGGGGTTTTTCCAAAATTTGGATCTTTATACCTTAAGTCTGCTAAAAACTCAAAAAAACATTAAATAAACCCAATAGGATTATTTTGCATCCAGTAAGGATTAATTATGTCTTAGTTGGCATCAAATACAAAGCACTGTTTTATTTTTACAGGGAAAAAGGAAATCAATTTTCTGAAATCTGAATTTGAAATCTGAAATGGAGTCTATGGGAGATAGGCTTTCTGTAATTCTGAGCTTTCTGGATACTGGGTTTCCGGATAAGGGATCCCTTACCTGTACAGTATTAAATAATTTAGTACAGTATTTCTATATACTGTACATTTTTTGTACAAATGTTTGCAGGCAGCCAAAAACAATGGTTTATTCTGAATGTTGTTACACGCTATCTGAAACATTTGCTAGGGCAATGCCAAACCAGCAAGTGTCCTTTAAAAGTGGGGAAATATTGCTTACCCCACACGTGGTCTTAAATTTTTAGACTGCTACCTTTAAAGTGGATGTAAGCATTCCCTAGTACTGTGAGATTTATGCCCCCTAGATTTTCAAAGTAGGCATCCTAACAAGAAATGCAATAGAACTTTAACTACATCAGTTAGCTGTTATCAAATATAGTCAGATTACTGTGCAAGTTTTGCTTGCTAATATCAAACTATAATCTAATGTTAGAATTGTATCTATAATTCTGCATCCATTTGGAGCCAGAAGAGAAATGTTTAATAATAATTTAATTAGATTATCTCATGGACAAAAAAAAGGGGTCAAGCTCTACACAGAGCAAAACTTCCACAATACTACAACATATTATCAAGGCTTCAGTTTTTCTGTGAGATGTAGCATAGTAACATTTGTGCCGGCATTTATAACAGGGTGTAAATACAGGTATGGGACCTATTATGAAAAATGTTTGAGACCTGGGGTTTTCCGCATAAGGGATCTTTCTGTAATTTAGATCTCCATATGTTTTAAAGAAGAAGATAAGGCATTCTGGTATTTTAATGCCAATAGATTAGCCACATCAGTGCCACTTAGAATGCTAATATTTATCCTAGGGTAAACAGCCCTAGAAGCTCTATCTGTTAAAGATAGCAGCTGCCATGTAGACAAACATAAAATAAACCCAGTAAGATTGTTCTGTCTTCAATAACAATTAATTATATCTTAGTTTCCAAGGTGCTGTTATGGAAGATGGCCGTCCTGTAATTCAGAACTTTCTGGATAGCGAGTTTCTGGATAACAGATTCTATACCTGTATGTACATGGTATAACGCAGAATGTTTGGGACCTTAAGCAGCATTATATTTAACCTCCTAATATCTGATTATGGTTTAATATCAGCAAGTATAAATTGCATAGTAATCTCCCTAAATTAAATAATGGCAATATGTCCTGATGCAGTGCTGGTAGGGATGATTTTTTGGCAATTTGTTATAAAAACTGTGATACATAATTCAAAGAAATAGTTTTGTGAAAGTTTTACAACTCCACTTTTTTTATTTGTCGAGAAAACCGCCTAAGTCAACAATGAAAAAATACATTCTAATGGTCACATCAGAATAAAATGCTACGTTTGTTTTTAGATTTGTAGAACATTGCTTCTTGATAGCTACGTTTCCATGAGAACATATTAAGTATTCAGCTTTTTGTAGCAAGAAATATATTAACAGCCAAACATTTGGGAAAAAATCAAATCCTAGAAGCAAAGACGTAATTGAGATTATAAAACACACTGAATAATTTAACTAGTAAGCTAAATGCAACAGAGACAAATATAAATAATATGGCACCAGTGGTGGAAATCTCAGCACAACTTTTAACTTAATGGTTTTTGATTTGCAGAAAGTACTATATCACTTCTATGACTACGAAAAGAGGAATTCAAATGTGCTGAATTTCCCAACTGGTACAGAGTGGGTCAGAGTTAGCTGATTCAATCTTGTGGCCCTAAGTAGATGTTGATCGGGGAGGTCTTCATTTTGACTACATACCGTATATACTCGAGTATAAGCCGATCCGAATATAAGCCGAGGTACCTAATTTTACCTAAGAAAACTGGAAAAACGTATTGAGTATAAGCCTAGGGTGGGAAATGCAGCAGCTACTACTAACAGCTGCTGTGCGCTCCCATCAAGGCATGCGTGCGTGCGCCTGTTGTGTGCTCTCCCATCATATGGTTATCACCTTATTTGACATTTCTGTGACTATTACCTCTTAGAAAGTTCAGCTTAGATTCCAGGTAATAACAGGACACAACAGAAAGGGTTCTCTAAGAGGAATATTTTCTCCTTCTAGGTATGTAAGAACAAACAGAATAGATTTAAGGTAACTGGCACATGGGATTTTCATTGGCAACAATTTATCACTGCGTGTACAGTTTACATACAGAAAGCATATGATTACGTGCAGCCTTGTATGCAACTCACTTGCCGTTTAGTCTCTAACAGGTCCCATCATATGAAGGCTCTAACAGCTCCCATCATATGCCGTTTAGTCTGTAACAGCTCCCATCATATGAAAGCGTGCACGCATGCGCGTCCACAGGGGAGGATAATGCGCAACGAACACCAGCAAGTTACATCTTCAAATTACCTATATACTCGAGTATAAGCCGAGGGTGACTTTTTCAGCACAGTTTTGGTGCTGAAAAACTCGGCTTACACACGAGTATATACGGTATATGGTCCAAAAAGATTCTGACTTGGTAAGAAGGAAACAATTTAGCTGCTAGAATCAATGTGTATTGCAGTATACAATAATGTTCATAGTCTGGAAACTTTAATCTACAGTATTATCAATGATATATATGGTGGTATAAACAAGGATTAAAATGGAACTTAAAGGAGAATGCAAGTCAAAATTTAAAAAGCATACTGCCCAATATTGTTTAGTAAAAACGCCACACTTTTAGCTCACCTAATCAAATATTTACTCAGTCACACTTACTTCTCATTTTCTAGAACAGGCAGCCATCTCTAAAAAGGTATTCTCCCTTCCTTTCCCTCCTTGCTTCATACTGCACATGTGTTGCATTCCCTCCCCCCCCTCCCCTCTGCCAGATCCGCTTCTGATTGGCTGGTGGGCATGTGTAGCTCAGAACAGGAGACAGGATCAAGTTACACACATGCTCAGAGAATAGGAAGGCTGCCGCTGGCAGCTACAGGAAGGGGGGAGAGAGTTCAGTGATGTCACTGTAGTCTTCACACTGCTGTAGGCTGCCAGCACCATATCTCAGAGAAGCAAGCAGGGATCTGGGAATTTAGATATGCAGTAAATACTTAAAAAGAATGCCTTTAGACTTACTTTTAATTTATATTAACCTTTCATTGTCCTTTAATTCTCAACTTAACTTTGTTTATTGTTATGGCAAATGCAATGTTAAATCTGCAGTGATGCCAGTTTTCTGCATCCTTAAACTTCTGACCCTACCAGTGCGCCTCTTTTATAAATTATTTATTTCAGAGTACTGTTATAACATATTTCCCCTGGTAGCATTCACCAATGGGTTAATCGCCCCTGCAGGCCAGCTGATAGGACCTCCCTCAAATAGGTCAAAAGTTCTGCTTCCTCCCTGGCCCTTTGTGTTTTTAGTCCTGTCTGGGCCAATGGTAGGATTGAAGTTTGGGAAACCTATCTACCCTCAGAAGATCCCGTGGGGAAGATGGATGAATAAGAATATGCTGGCTAGGAAAACTACCTTACCGGTAGGAGATGCTGCAGTGTTTAGGGAGCCGATGGAAAAGAAAATTGAGTTTAATTTAAAGAAGTATTTTGCAGCAGCAGGGGCTGTTTGTCTACCAGCGGTAGAACTGACATCGGTTTCTTGGGCCTTGTGATTTCCAAATTGGGTGAAGCAATATCTTCAAATGTAAAGAGACCCAAATTACTGGAAATGTTGTCAGACTGTAAGCTGGCCACAGAGTTTATTTCGGAAGTATCATTGGTGGAGCATCCATTGGTTAACTGGAAGTTTCCAGGATGGCTCTCTCAGGGTGCAATTCAGATTCAGAGTCACGAGCATTTACCTCAGATGGACTGGAGACTGAAAAGCGACGTTTGAAAGGTTTGCAATTGGGGGAAGAGGTGATCAATCTGTTAAAATCAAGGAAGAAAAGTACTTCCCTTCAATATTATAAGGATCTACCTTTTGTCCTGAAGTGCCTAACTGCCTCTCCCTTTGAGCTTCTGGATGAGATCTCATGGTGGAATTTGACACTGAAAGTGGTGCTCTTGGTGGCAGTGACAGAATTAGCGGCTCTAGCTGCATCAGAGCCATATACAGTGATTACCGAGGATAAGGTAGGGCTGAACCCTGCCTTTGAATTTCTCCCTAAAGTAATCTCAAAATTCCATATGAATCTAGAAATAGTTCTACCTTCTTGTCCAAAATCAAGTTTAGAGAAGGAGAAGTTGTGGCATACTTTAGATCTTGTGAGAACTATCAAGATCTATCTGGAGAGAATAAAGTCATGGAGGAAGTCTGAAAGATTATTTATCATTCCAAATGGCTTCAGGAAGGGTCAAGCCCCCATGAAGAGAACGATTAGCTCATGGATTTTGGCAGCTATTGTTAAAGCCTACAATACAATGAGCAGGAAGGTTCCTAAGGGGTTGAGAGCCCATTCCACCAAGGCATTGGCAAGTTCCTGGGCGAAAGAAGCCAGGGCATTACTACACATGTTTTGAATAAACTGAATCAAGTGACATTGAGAAATGGGTAAGGTTGAGCCACACTAGATGTGACATCATCATACTTATCCATCCCACATAGAAGGATTGGTAGCAATCAACTATCATTTAGAAAAATATAGTCAATATTCTAGAGATAAGAAACATTTTATTTTATGAGTTATAGAATATCTTTTGGAACGTAATTATTTTATATTTGATTCACAGTTTTATCTGCAGAGATGTGGGACCGCTATGGGTGCAAAATTCGCTCCTTCCTTCGCCAACCTATATATGGGTTGGTGGGAGGAGTCCCACCTCTCTGCATATTTGAATACACAATTAATACTTTATATTCGTTATATTGACGATCTGCTCTGCATTTGGCAGGGTGGAACTGAAAAATTTGTGATTTTGTTAATTTGATCAATTCTAATAATTTAAATGTACAGTTCACAGATAAGTTTCATAAGAAGAAATTGAATATTTGAATTTGAGGTTGATTGCTACCAATAATAAGATTCAGACAACTATTTATAGGAAGCCATGTAGTGGTAACACACTGTTACATGCTCGTACTTGCCATCCTAAGAATCTAATTAGAGGCATACCGTTGGGACAGTTTCTAAAACTGAGGAGGAACTGCTCCACCGATATAGAATATAATACATTTGCAGTGGATTTGAAGAATCACTTTAAAGAGGGTATAGAGAAATTGATGTAAAACATGCATATAGAAGAGCAAGTGAAACTTACAGAGAATCATTATTAAACTCTATACCTAAAAGACAGGACAAAATTTGGGAAAATATCCTTTATTACAAGTTATAATAAAATAGTGTAGATAGTTAAAAGATTTTTGCCAATATTATATGCTGATCGAGATTTTTTTGAGACTCTGGGAAAGGGCATAAGTAGCATAGCAAGGAGAGCCCATACCCTAAGAGATAGATTGTCTCCCAGTTTCTTTAACAAAAGTTGTGGAGTTAAAAAACATTTTATGGATACAAAAGGGTGTTTTAAATGTGGCAAAAAATGCTGTGTTACATGTGAACACCTTGAGGAATTTCGATCTTCTATCGCGAACAAAAGTTATAAAATAGGGAGTTTCATTAATTGCAATAGTACAGCAGTAATATATTTGGTGACTTGCCCAAAATGCAAAAAACAATATGTGGGGTGCACAATGCAGGCCCTTAAAGATTGGTCAAATTTGTAATGTTATATATGCATTTAAGAGCAATGTCACTAGACATTTTGCAGAATGCAATAATAGTGATAAAAAAATCTTCTCAGTACAAGCGATATAACAGGTAAAAACTGGTAGGAGAGGAGGAGATACCCTTACTCTTCTCCGTAAGCAAGAAGTATATTGGATTTTTTATTAACACACACATATTGTGTGAAAAAATATTATTTACTTTTGAAATATTTGTGATTTTACTTCATAACCCTGTGCTGTGTATTTTTTAACTTTTTGTTAAATTGACTATGTACCTGATAGAATTAACTGAATTAAATGCTCATAATAGGGGGAGTGGAATGTTGCTCCACATCAATTGGTTTTAATCTCGGTGGGTATATGCTTTACCATGTATATATAGATGTGTAAACAAACTTTGGTGAGCCTATGATTACAGTAAGTGCTAGGTTAGCATGAAACACATTAAGTAGATAGGCTTTGTAAATGGGGTATGATTTTTAATGGATTATAATAAAGATTTTTTTTTTAATTTTTGTTTTTTTGCAGACTTTATCTTTAATTTTGTAGTATCTCCCTCTCTTTGGCCACTGGAGGGCTGAGTCTGCAATACTTAATTCATTTTGTTTGACTTTTTTTCCTACTTTGGCTATTTGTAACGTTGCCAGAAAGCACCTGCAAGTCGGCAAGTTGGACTTGAATAAATACTTTTGTTATACATTATAAGTTAGATGTTTTTGCCTCCCAGGAAGCGAGTTTGGGAGGAAAGTTTCAGTTGGTGGTTTATGCTGCAAATTAAACTTCTTGTGTGCTGGAAATGTATGTGTCCCTCCCTTTTTGTTAGCTTTGGGAACTCCCATTGGTGAATGCTGCCAGGGGTAACTAGGGGAAAAACAGGAAATTGTTACATTCTTACCGTAATTTCTGTTTCCTAGTCACCTTCCATGGCAGCATTCACCAGGAGTTTTCCACCAGTAATCCACCATTCTGATATTGGTTTTCTGCAGTAAGAGTAATAATGGGGCATTTTTGGTCTTGCAGTTTAAAGTATGCTCATTTCTGGAGCAGTGCTTTGAAAATTCTGTAATGCACTCTGGTTAGTCAGGAATCTTCATAAAACTATTTCTGTATAGACAGGTATTGGACCCGTTATCCTTAATGACTGGGACCTGTGGTTTTCCAGATAAGGGTTATTTTTGTAATTTAAGTCTATTAAACATAATTTAAAAATTAAATAAATCCAATAGGATTGTAGCATATCTTAGCTGAGATAAAACATAGGGCAGTGTTTTATTATTACGAAGTAAAAGGAAATCAATTATACAAATTTGGATTATTTGATTAAAAAGGAATCTATGGGGAATGATCTGCATGTAATTCTGAGCTTTCGGGATAACAGGTTTCTGGATAATAAAATCTATATCCTTATTTACATTAGGCTTTCTAAATCATTTGTCTTTGTGCACATTTAATAAAAAATATGTTTTTAATATATTTCACTATATATTATGTTATATGTTTAAGTATTATGATGATTATATTATTAATGATTAGATCTACCACCATGGGCTTTCATTTTTTTAAAGTCAAGCACTTTGAAATCTCTACTTTCCTACCTGGTAAATGTTTAAGGTGATTCTCAGATTAATTCAGGTTTTATAGCTCCATCATGTGGCAGTTACTGTTCTGTCATAAATTACTCTGGAAAACTACACTTCCATATAAAAAAAATAGTTTGCACAGGTATTCAAGCCCCTCCTCTTAGATAGATAGACATAATTTCCCAGAATGTGTTATAACTCATTGGAATTATTTTGCTGCAACTAAGAACATATTTTCGAGCTGGATTTCTCATTTGTGAATAAAAATACAAACACCACATTTATTGAATTACAGCAAATCATATATATTTGCAAAGAATGTATAATAGTCCCAAAATAAAGCTGCATAATAAACACAAATAAATGAGTGCTAAATATATTGTGTTACAAGTCCTTGATCGACTACGTTTAATAAATGTTCACAGGCCCCAGTTTTGTTAAATCAGTAAACAGCAAGGTAACGATATCAAAGTAACTCTTCTGTTCTGTTGCTGCTTTTTGCTAGAAGTACAAAATCGTATAACTAAGCCCTATTCAACAATGTTTTATTGATTGCTCTACAACAAAACATAGTGTAAGATTTCAGAGTACATGAGAGAATCATGCCAATCGCACATATTCTGTAACTTAAATCTGTCCATTCCCTTTGTCTGCATGTCTCTGTGTCTGTATATTATATTTAGTAACAGTAAGGCTCAAACATATTGGAACTTTTGCACTTTTTTCAACTAATGCACTAGTTCTGACGGAAAATTGTTGAAAATAACAATGCTATGGCATTCACATAGGCATAGGATCTACTATCCAGAATGCTTGGGGTTTCCTAATAAGGGAGTTTTCTGTAATCTGGATCTCCAAACCTTACTTCTGCTAAAACTCAAGAAAACATTAAAAAAACAATAGGATTCTTTCTAGTTAGTACTAAAGTGATACTTATAATTAAATGATTCTACCTTCAAACATTCCTATATTTCATGTGGATCGTTTTCTCCAGAAAGCCCTTGTTTTCTAAATAAACGCTTAATAAATCCTGGACCCGACAGTGAGACAAACCGACTGTCTCTGCTAAGTCTTTCACTCAAAGTAGGAGCAGGCTGACGGCAGGCTAAAGAATTAAATCCTGTGCTTGTTTCTGAGCGCCGACGTGTTCGTGATGACAGGTCCCGTCGCCAATTGGTCTACAGGTAAGGTTTTTTTATTGCAGGGGCGGCGATCCAGAAGCCAGGAAGAGAAGAAAGAAGATGGTGGCATTGTGGGATTTAGATTCCAAAGGTGCGGACAGAGGACCAACTGGACCTTCGGATTTTTTAAAATAGCGTTTCATTAGCTTTCAGGTAAGTAAATAACATGGGAAGTTTAAAAAATCATGTCAGTGTCGCTTAAGATACAGGTATGGGATCCATTATCCAGAAAGTTTCAAATTACAGGAAGGTCATCTCCCATAGATTCCAATATAAGCAAATAATTCTAATTTTTAAAAATGATTTCTTTTTTTTCTGTTATAATAAAACTGTACTTTGTACTTGATCCTAACTAAGATATATACAAAAATCATATTGGGTTTAATCAGTGTTTAAATAATTTTTTAGCAAAACAAAAAAAAAGGTGGGGTGCAGATTTATCAAAATGTGAAAAATTTACTCACATTCTGTTCATTCCTGTGGGATTTTTAGAAGTAGATTTATCAACGGGAATGAATAGAACATGGGTGAGTTTTTATATATTAAGCCAGTGATCCCCAACCAGTGGCTCACGAGCAACATGTTGCTCCCTGTAGCCTCAAAGTAGGTGCTCATTTTTAAAAATTCTGGTAGGGAGGCAAGTTTTGGTTGCATAAAAACCCAGTGTGAGTGCAAAGAGCCTTCTGTAGGCTGCCAGTCCACATAGGGGCTATTAAGGAGCCAAGAATAGCTGTATTGCAGATAGATGCTATGTCACAACAAGAACCTTGACAAATTCTGGTAAACTATACTTGAACAAAAGATAAAAAAGTCTGAAAGGGTTGCGAAGGACTATTGAGTGGCTCTATATCTAGCGCTGGGACCATTTAAGGCAGGACTAAAAGGGGGGAGATCCCGGAGGACTGAACTGCCAGGTCAGTAACTCTATAGAAAACCCAGCCCCAAAAGGCAGCTACCAGGGTGAATAAACTGGTTATAAATATGTTCTCGAACAAATTGCCGCCTAGTAATCTTTTACTTTTGGATAAAAGGCTAGGATTTTTACTTATCCACAGTACCTGCTGGGGACAGGTAAATCAATTTTCTTAGATTAATACAAAAAGTTATACTAAAAATGTGCTCTTCTGACAGTGATAATTGTGGGTCTTTGAATAATGTGCTTTTCTGACAGTTATAATCATAGGTCTGCGATTAGGTATTAAACACCTATGAGCTACAAAATAAGTCTGTTCAAGTCTTTGAGCATATTGTCCTCACCGAAAAAAGGAAATTATGGGATGTGAATACTATCACCTATTTAAGTAATTTACGCTGTAAGGGACATGGAGCATTATGTCTTTACAAAATAACATAACATAATCATTCATAAAGCTAATAAGAGTGGCAGCATAGTGGTGTTAGATAAACAACAATACAATGCTGAGGCTTTCAGGCAACAATATCCAGGGCATTTTACTAAAAATGGTTGTCATCATACTTCCATTATAAAGAAAAAGACTGATGCAATTATGGAGAAAGCATGGCTTACTTTGATTATAGATGATGTGGAGAAAGAATTTTTGACCACCAGTAACCAAAGAATTCCAGTACTGTACCCATCACCAAATGCGCATAAAATACTTGTTAACCCTCCTGGATGACCTTTTATATTGGGAAGGGGTCAGTACTCAAATCCTTTTTGGTATTGGTCAATTCCTTCTTTTAGATTTCAAGTACAAAAATCAATGCATGTCTTAGAGATATAACAGATCATTTATGTAGATGGAATGGCATTGGTATGCATCCATTTAAGCTTATACTATGCAGGATTGGCATACAAGCTTGAAAATGAGTTCTGCAGGCAAACCCAGGGTACCTCAATGGGGGGGGGGGGCAATGGGAGCACCCTCATTTGCAAATATATTTGTACATTATCTAGAGAAACAGCTTTTTCTTGAAAAGGTACCACTACATATATGCTTGCTATAGATGATGCTCTGCTGTTTTGGATTTACTAGAGGAATTCACTGGGTAAGCCAATAAGAGCCACAGTACTTTTAAATTTATATGTGTTTAAGGCTTAAACTAAACTTTTAACATGTTAAAATCTGTATAGAGTGTAGGCTGCGAATTGATTAAATCACTGGTGTAAATTATTTTTGTAGTATGAGTAATTTTCTGTCAGGTGCGGTAGGCAGTATTGGACCTGGTACTGGTCCAGCATAGCGCTTCCCTTCAGCGCCTCATGGCACTTCTGGGGTCGGCGTTGTGAATAGACGCGCCACACGCACATGAGCGTACACACATGAGCATGCGCACACACGGGAACGTGCATGCGAATCCTGCTTCAAAATATCCTATTCCAGAAAGCTATTCAGGAGACCGGAAAGGCTTCAGAACTTTTGTAAATGCCTGCTGATTGCATTTTACCTTACAACCTCATTGTTTCACTTCAGTCATTTGAGACAGATCCTATTTTGAGACAAATCCTTGATAAGATACAGATTCGTAACCAGAAAAACAGAAACTCTAAGCAATAAATTATCCCCTAGTTTGATCCAACAAAACAAACCTACAAGCACATCACATGGCTATCTACAAAAGGTACATTTAAATGCGGGCCCAGACAATGCATTACATTACATTGTCAAGACACAATCATTCACTTCATCTACTACCAGATTAAACATTACATTAATTGCAATACTAAACATGCCATCTACTTGCTCACATGTATAAAATGTAGGAAAGAATATGTTGGTCAAACATGCAGAAAATTGAAGGACAGAATCAGAGAACACATTCTTAACATTACAAACGATAATTGCCATACTACAATAGCGAAACATTTTCTTGATTGCTCTAACAGATCACTATCTTTTCTGAATGTCATAGGAATAGTATTTCCTAACCCCAGAGGGGAAGATATCACTCAAGCACTAATAAAAAAGAGACTAAATGGATATTCTTTCTAAAAACCAGACAACCTAATGGTTTGAATTTTGACTATGACGTGACCTGTTATGTGTAAATATATGTGTAAATATGTACTTCACCATTTTGTACCTAAAAATTAAGGTATTCACTCTCACAATGAGCTACACTTTATATTGTTATATAAACTTTTTAACCACCCACTACCTGTCATTCAAATACATGATGGTTGTGATTGGCCAATTTCTAGGGTTACCCCTATTGGCCACTTTGCCTTTAAATAGTGTGTTTGTTCTAGATGTAACTCAGCCTATGATTAAGTACCCTGTTTGGTACGATACGCGTAAGGCTTCTGTTGTTTTACATATGGATTCCATTATGGCTCCCTAAGCTGAAGGTCTGGGGCATGAGAACCCGGACCCCCCATTACCACCGGTAAGATTCCTATACAATGTGCTAAGACTGTGATCACCTTCTTCTTGATGTTTTGGACCAAATTTTCTTTAAACTAGATCTTCGTGGAGCTTAAAACCTTGTACGTATTAGAGAGGGGGATGAATGGAAGATGGCTTTTCGATCCAGTTATGGTCATTTTGAATATTTGGTGATACCCTTTGGTCTTAGCAACGCACCCGCTACATTTCAACACTTTATCAATGATATACAGTATTTCGGGACCTTCTTGATCAATTTGTAATTGTCTATTTAGACGATATATTGTTTTTTTTTCCTCCTCCTTGTTACAACATCGCAATCACATGAGGAAGGTCTTCTCTAGACTTTGTGAACATAAACTGTTTGCTATGGTGGAGAAAGTTGAATTTGAAAAGACAACTATTGAATTCCTTGGTTTTCAGGTTTCAACTAAGGGTATCTTTTCCCCCATTATTTCGCATATTACGGACTTAACCAGATCCAGCAAGAGATTCTGTTGGTCTCTTGAGGCTCAATCTGCATTTGAGAAACAAAATTAAAATATGTTTTACGTCTCTCTAGTCCTTGTTCATCCAGATCCAGCAAAGTCGTACATCTTGGAGGTAGATGCTTTGCTTCTCCATCGGGGCTATCCTTTCACAGAAAGTTGATTCAGAAGGTCAACTTCATCCTACTGCATTCTTTTCTAAAATAAAGTTCTCCTTCCGAGAGGAACTACGATGTCGGAGATCGAGAACTACTAGCCATCAAATCAGCTTTTGGGGAATGGTGACATCTCTTGGAGGGTGCATCTCATCCCATTCAAGTTTATTCCGATCATCAAAATTTAGAATATCTTCGTTCGGCGAAACGACAGAGACACCAATAGGCTAGGTGGGCTCTTTTTCTCGAGATTCAACTTCCATGTCACATATAGACCTGAAACTAAGGTTGTTAAGGCGGACGCTTTTTCTTGGATTCCAGAAAACAATCATTTTTCTGAGTCCTCCCAGGATACTATTTTGAGACCTGCCAACTTTTTTTTTTTTGCAAAGCAAACTTTCAGAGATCCAGGAACAGACTAAGAACTCTTCGCCTGAGATTTAAGGACTTATTTTGCGTTAAGGGTTTTTATTGCATCAAGGAAAATCTTTGTTCTTCTCTCTATGCAAATACAGGTTCTTAAGTTTATGCATGAACACTCTCTCGCCAGACACTCCAATATTAAGAAGACTCAAGCTTTACTTCAGCGATATTTTTTTTGGCCTGGTTATGGGTAAGGACTGCAGTTTTTTCATAACATCATGTCAGACTTGTGCTCATTGTAAGTTCTCGCATTCTCGTCCAATGGGTCTTTTACAACCACTTCCAGGGCCAGAAAATCTTTGGGAGAGATGGCACATTTTATTCCTCTAGCAGGTCTTCCTTCAGCATCTGCCACGGTGGAAGTTCTTAATAAGGAGATTTTTCAGTTACATGGATTACCCAAAAACATTATTTCTGATTGGGGATTTCAGTTTACGTCTAAATTTTGGAAATCCATTTGTCATGGATTAATATTAAACATTCTTTATCAACAGCTTTTCACCCACAAACTAATGGGCAGACGGAAAAGACTTGAACAATATATTAGGTGTTTCTCCACTCATCTGCAAGATAATGGTGATGGGTCCATCCTACTGTTCTGCCAGGACTACTTAGCTACTGAGGAAAGATTAACCTTTTTGATCAATAACTCCAAATTTCTCTACCAGACGATCCAACAAGCTCAATGTGATTTAATTTTCTGACTTGAAGAGGGGAAAGAATCCAGAATTTGAGGAGGGAGATCAGGTGTGGCTATCTACATCTCATTTGAAACTCTCCTGCCCTTCTAAGAAGCTCGGTCAAAAGTTTATCAGTCCTTTTTATATTTTAGAGCAAATTAATCCCACAACTTTCAAATTACAACTTTCCAACGCTCTATGGGTGCATCGTGTCTTTCATTCTTTGTTGTTGACATTCTTTGTTCTGACATTAAAGAGATACTGACACCAGAAATGAAACCATTTTTACATCTGTCATAACATTGTCTTTGCATGCTATTTATAATTTTGCCATAAAAGTATTTGTCCAAGCTTTTACATTCCCTATCTGATCCCCCATGTTCCTCTATGAGGGGGTGGCCATATTTGTGCAGCAGGAGGCCGTTAGCATTAGAAGCTGTAACTGACAGGCTGAGAAGGGACAGTCAGGCTGGCAAAACAGTCAGGTTTTGGGATTTCAAGTAACAATTACTTACAAAAGAAGCCCTATCAGTAAAAAATGATCAACACAACGTATAGGCAACTTTTTATGTAGATTCATATTTTAAAAAAGTTGTTTTTTCGTGTCAGTATCACTTTAACATATGTCAACGGGAATTTACAAGTTGATAGACATAGTATACACTTTTATATTCTTTCCCTTGTTATTTCCTTTAACAGGTATGGCTATACCTGTGGTATTTAGTACACCTTGGGGCATTTTACTGTACTGTTTGACCAATACGTCATATACATACAGCTTATGGACTGGACACTTAAGCTGTTCTGGACTATCTTTTTGGACTCAATGTTTGGTCACTTTACATATATTTTTTGAATCATGTCTGAATAAAAGTGCTTCATGCATACAAATGAATTTGATCTACACTCACCTCTGGACAAACCACCTGACTTTAGCGGGTCTGGAGTGAGGAATGTGTTTAAAAGGTAGCTGTGTTGTGTTTTTTGTTGCACTTGTAAAAGGGCACCAAAGGGCCTGAAATTATGTTTCAGCCAGCAGCAGTTAAACTACATGTTGAGTGTTCTCCTCTATTCCTGAGTATTCAGTCAGTCAGCATTAAAAGTTATCAAGAGGTCTGAGAGGCCCATGGTGCTATCTTCCAACTGTTTCAGAAGCTGTAAAAAATTGGGCACTATTGGCCACATTATGGATAAAACGATTGTGGATAAGAGTCTATACAATAACAGATTATGTAATAGAATTTCAATTAAGTAAAGACCCATAAGAAGTTCTCCACAACAAAACAATCAAAGGCTCATCTAACCTTCAATTTAAATTTATCGTATTCATTGCCACAAAACAATTAATAGTAAAATCATGGCACACCAAAAAGTTGGGATTACCAATGGTAAAAACTTGTGTAGACAATATTATGGCGATAGAAAAATTAACTTCACTACCGTTAGATAATCAAAAACTTTGGTCCCCTGGATAACTTACAGAGGTCTGTAAACAGACCTGACCAATGTCCACCCCCCACCCAATGTCCTTCTAGATAAACACACCCACAAATAAATAAAATAATGGAATGGGGAACCAACTAACTACACACTATTTGACAGTTTGACTTACTTTATTTTCAAGTTATCTTTATTAGAACTTTTGTACAGGATACAACAAATTCTATTGTACGAGCTTTTGTGACAACTGAATCATTTGTTTATTGCATTTTGCAAAATTATTATCAATTATATTTTCAGACCTGAAATAATTAACGGTTCTTAAATTGTAATGCTTAAACAGGGATTTGAGAAAACCTGGAGTAATTTATTAGGTATTTGAGTTACTTGCATCGGTGCCAATATTTTATGCCACAATGGTGGTATATAAGAAAGAGGTTCCCAGAAATGTTGAGCATAGAATGTCAAAGCATTTGGAGATATGCATAAAAGTTGCTCCTGTTGGTGGAGTCTGACTGCAAGACAATTCATGTTTTTGTATAAGCTGCATTCTTTAGCAATATGTTAGCCTAAGTGGCTTTTGGTTAAACCTGCCAAAAGTTCTTTGTTAACTAAAATTGATAGAGTATTGTGATTGTACAGAATTATTTGTCTAACCCCAACACAGGCATCCCACCCATACAATTTTAAGTGTTTTGAACTAACAAAAGGCAGATTTATAAAAGTTCACTCTATAAGTCATTCAGGTTTCTGGGAGTATTCCCATACAGTACATTCAAACGTTGGTGGCAATTATGCTGGCTGAGCAATTAGGAAGGCCAATTGATCAAAAAGTATTAAACAGTGAGTTCCTTATATCAAGTTTATGTGCATTTCCAAATGTTTTAAGACTAAACACTCTAACAGGGTGGTAAAGGTTGGGGCCACATTACTGCCCATTTCTGTGTATACTATGTGCCCCCAAAAAGGATATCATTTTGGTGTAGTACAATCTCAAGTAAATCAAGTAAAAATGTTTTTTTTGTGGAACTATATAGTCTACAACAAGTTAATGGCTTTTACCCAGATCCATGCATGATGGATGGGTATAGACTGGTTACATCCAGAGTGACAAGAAAAGTTTCAGGTACAGGTAAAGTTTTTTTTAGTAAATTAAGTACATTTCTGGTGTCATGTCTCCAGCATAAGCTTTCATCATTTCTGTTTTTTCCTTGCTTATTATTTCCCTCTGCTGGCTGTTTGCTGTATATGCAGGGAACCATTTTCAGTATAATGTTTGACCTTTTGCAACCATCATACTTCTAAGCATGTGACCCATTACAGGGCATTGTGGAAGCCTAGACTCCATTTTGTAGCCCATGTTGTGGAAGAAGCACACCATATTCCATCTTCTCCCTCATGGTAGCATTGCTGGTAGGAAAATGGACTTAAACCCTCACTAAGCCACCACTATAGCTGCCAGCAGCTCAGAGACACTGTTGTGTACTTAATCTGTGCCAGTGTGTGTTTCAAGCTTCAGTTTTGTCCTTATGCATACATTTTTTTGATATGCTGTTTTTGCAGTATCATTCTTCATATTCATTGTATTTTATTTAATTTACATTACAGTTTCACCTCTTACCCTCCAGTAAACTTCACCCTCAGTCTCTTTTATTGGAGTGTGGTATGGTTTAGCTGCAAGTCAAGTTACAGTACCTACCTCAAGAATACTACCTCAGGGTAACATGTAGAGGGGACAGAACATGTGGTATCTTTTACATAAGATTTTGTGGACTGGGCAAGTGGTTGCAGGATTTTGCCTACTACAGCCAAGGGTTTCAGTACTGAATTAGTACCTGCTGCAATTGGTTGGCCCAGAGGTTTATGTAGGTCTTTATGTAAATTGTGTATTGTGTAGGATACAGGTGTTTTGGGTCTTTGATGGGGGAGATTCTCATCTATTAAATAGTCCCTTCATAAAAAAGCCATTAACCATTTTGCACTGTTGGATGAAGTGAGGAGTAACTTTCTTATAAACCTTGGCATCTGACTCTTGTATAAATATTTCAATTATGTAATAATCTTTATTCAGTATGACCTTGCTTCCCCTTTGTAAGCAGGATTGAAAATAATTTTCTCCTTAGAAAACCTTATTTGTACAACAATTAATAAAAATAGCACCCAAATAGTCAGTTTATACTGAAGTAAGGCAATCTTACAGTCTTGCTCTCTGGAAGGAATTCTAGCTAAACACTCAGAATCAGAAACAGTGTAGCAAATGACAAAGATCAATTAACCTTTATCTAGAAGGTTCGTTAACATTTAGTACATTACTGCTTGAAGATACCTGTGGCTGATTTTACAATGGGAATAAAAGTACAAGAAACAGGCAGAGTTAATGCACGGTAGATGCATTAAACCTTGTGTGAACTTCTAGTGTAACAAAAAATAAAAGTGCAGTTTAAGTGAGATGTCAATGTTCTTAATAAGCATGAATTAATGCTAAAAATGGGTTTCAGAGATGATTTGGATCACTGAGGTATAGAATCTGTGCTATGAAGCATGAATCTCAGCCATAAAAAAACTGCACCTCAGAATAATAAATCGGGTGAAACCAATGAAACAATAAGCAATCAGTCGCTACATAGGACCTATGAAGGTAACTAGAAATAGTTTCCCTGGACACAATACCTAAGTAGTGATGGGTCTTCATAGAAAATGCAGATATACTTCCTATCCTTCTCAACCCTGATTTTTTTCTGTTCCTTCCAAATGGCAGTGGGTACTAGTGGGTTAATTCCCCGACATGCAAAAGGGATAGGAAATAGCAAGTTATAAAAGACCTCCCCTTCCCCTATTAGCTATCTCATCTTCCTGTTCGTGAACGCGCAGTAGTTGTACCTTTCCTTCTACTGTCCTCCGTGACCGAGGTGCTGTCCTTATGAGAGTCATTGGAGAGCCGACAGGCTGTTGGCCATCCATTGCCTACAGGGCAATAAGACGCAAAGCCATGTACAGAAAATCGGAGCTTGCGTGATAAGACACTGTGCCTCTTCCAATATGGCATCTCCTTCAAAAATGTCACACTGAGCATGTACAAAACCAAAGAGGCTTGAATCTATAGCGGCCCGGGAAAATCTTTAAATCACCTGTGTCTCATCCGCCTGCTCCTTTTTCTTACCAGCCCTATGTGCCACATCCCAACCTCTGTTGCTGGGTGTAAGTCAAGTATTTCATTGAGAGCCCAAGTCACAAACACCATGCTTATTGTGTTTTGTTTTACAGGCTGTCTGTATTACGAGCTGCAGACATTGTTACTCGGGCTTCAGGAGAGTGTAATTTTTTCGGATAAGGGGTTATTTTTTTCTACTTACAGTTTCTGATATTTTTTTCAGGGGATTCCCTTCAGCCAGAGAGGGAGAAAATCAAAGAAACAAAATTCCCTGGAAAGAGTGCCTAGCCTGTGGGAAAACAGCGCTCCCAGACAAAAGACTCTGCAAGAAGTGCTTTTTAGAGGCTTCAGACTTCCAGCTTATCTGATCAATTTAACAACATGCTAGACTGGATAAAAAAACTATGTCAGGTATGATTACACAAGTAACTGATTCAGTGTTAAGTAAAATGGATAGCGTTAGGTCTACTCGGACTTCTGATTGCAACTCAGGTGAACTTTCCATCTCCAGATTTGATTACCAAGGTAACAGTGTCTCTGAAGGAGAACTTTCTTATTCAGAATTAGATGATTTAGAAGAGGATGGAGAGTTTAAAATTATATTGAGCCACTTATCAAGGCTACGAGATCAGCTTTGGATCTGGATTCTAAAGATGCTCAAGTCAAACAAGACAAGATGTTTAAAGAAACAGGCAAAAAGAACACATCCTTCCCAGTCATTAAAGACCTGATTCAAAATGAATGGGATACTCTGGACAAAAAGTTTGTGGTATCTAAATGATCCAAAAGAATGTTCCCTTTTGATGAAAAAGATTCAGCTTTATGGGATGTAGGTCCCAAGGTGGATGCCGCAATCACCAGGGGGGCAAGGCGCATTACCCTTTCAGTGAATGAAGGGGTCTCATTGTTACACCACGGAAAGGTGCCATGCTTAAAAAACTGTATCTGGTTGGGGGCTTTGCCTGCAAATCCCTTGGTGGACATCACATCCCTTACTCGAGCAAATAAAATATGGATTCAAGAAATTGAACATGGTCTAAAATCTGGTGTAAATTAATTCTTATTTGTATATTTAGATGACATTCTAATTTTCTTTTCTTCTCAAGAGAAACATGTTACTCATTTGAGAAGAGTTTTTCAAAGACTCCGAACTCACTCTTTGTTTGCCAAGCTTGAGAAATGCAAATTTATTAGAACCTCTATCGAATTTCTGGGTTTTATAATTTCCACTGATGGAGTTCATATGGATTCCAAGAAAGTATCCACAGTCCTGAATTGGCTTCCTCCATTCAATCGAAAAGCGGTACACAGAGGTTTGTGGGTTTCGCAAACTTTTATAGACTGTTTATTAAGGATTTCTCTAAGATTATTGCTCCAATTACGGATTATAACCCGTTCTTCTAAGCAATTTTTCTGGTCCTCACAAGCCCAATCTGCCTTTGAAAAATTGAAATCTCTTTTTGTTTCTGCATCCATTCTTAAACACCCAGATCCACCACAGCCTTACCTTTTGGAGGTCGGTGCTTCAGAAATAGCTGTTGGGGCACTTCTGTCTCAAAGGTTGGGGCCACAGAATTTTCTACATCCTGTAGCTTTTTTTTCAAGGAAATTGTCGTCTTCAGAAAGGAATTATGACGTCTCCAATAGAGAACTCTTGGCCATAAAGACAGCTTTAGAAGAATGGTGCCACTTCCTGGAGGGCTTGGTACATCCTGTTATCATCTACACAGGTCACAAGAATCTTGAATATCTTTGCACTGCTAAACGTCTCAGACCTCGACAAGCCGGTTGGGCTTTACTCTTTTCTCATTTTAATTTTAAAATTACTTACAGACCTGGATCTCAGAACTTCAAGGCTGATGCTTTGTCCCACATGTTTCCTGATGATGGGAATAAAGATAACCCTGATACCTGATACCATTCTTCACCCTCAGAACTTTCTTCTGCTACAAAGTGATCTGATATCCAAAGTAAGAGATGCTTCTGCTTCAGTTGATTGTACTCAGGACCTACAAGCTAAAGATGGGCTGTTATTTTTTCAGGATAAACTGTTTGTTCCAGAACCACTTCGCCTGGAGGTATTACATCTGGTACATAATGCCCCCCCCCTTGGCTGGTCACATGGGTACTCGTAAAACTATTAACATAGCCAAGAGATAACTCTATTGGCCAGGTATGTCTAAGGACTGTTATAATTACGTTCTTTCCTGTGAGATTTGTGCTCAATCCAAGGGATCCCATGCCAAGCCATTGGGTCTGCTTCATCCTCTGCCCATACTGGATAGGCCATGGGGGTCAGTTTCTCTGGATTTTATTGTGGACTTACCTCCGTCAGGGTTATAACACTATTCTGGTGGTAGTAGACTGATTATCCAAGATGGCCCATTTTATTCCTCTTCTCAACCTTCCATCTGCCTTAATTACTGCTGCGGTGTTCATCAAGGAGGGAGGTACGCTTACATGGTGTCCCTGATGAGGTTATTTCTGATTGAGGAGTTCAGTTCACCTCGAAATTTTGGAGAAGTTTATGTCACTCTCTTCAGATTAAGCTTTCCCTTTCTACCACTTTTCATCCACAATCTAACGGCCAGACTGAGAGGGCTAATCAGACTTTGGAGCAGTATTTACGTTGTTCTTCTTCGTTTCAAATCTTCTTCCTTTGGCTGAATTCACCTACAATAACTCTATCCATTCCTCTACTAAACAGACTCCTTTCTTTGTTAATTATGGGCTTCATCCTCAGACTTTGCCTAATTTGCCCAAAGAGGTTGCTGTACCCACTCTTCAAGATCATCTCTCATTTATTTCTGAAAACCTCAAAGTAATTCAAGAAACCATGAAACACGCTCACCCTGTATTCTGGGCTCTCCCTGTTTTCATTACCAGGAGTGAGTTCCAGTGAGAGGCGTAGGGGAAGGCTAATATTTTGCAACTTTTATCAAGCCATCTGATTGGTGAGTCTGACAATATACCTGCATCTCACATCAAGTAGGCTTAAAGGAGAAGGAAAGGCAAAGTCACTTGGGGGTGCCAAAATGGCTGTGAAGGTAGCCTCAGTCTGTAAAGAAAAATGCATGCTGAGAGGAGGAAGAACCCTTTTATTATAATGGTACCAATATATTTTATTCAACAGTGTTTCAGCACTATTTCAGGTATAGGAGAAAAAACTGAGGATTATTTTTTTTTCCATTTTCATCAATGCACCACTAGGAAAACATTGCACAATACGGCAATTTCAGGAGAGCATTCCATAGAAACTATTGCACTGCCAGTAAAGGATGCTTTGATTCTGGCAATCACATCTGTCTGTGTAGCAAAGCCATAAGCATACATATTGTGCTTGCTGTGCTGAGCCCAGTAGTGAGCTACAATGGATATACAAAATGATACTGGTTCTCCCAAGAGACTCCACCTTTCATCGCAATTTAATTTAATCTAATCTCTCCTATAGCCTTTTTTACCTCCTCCATAGAATTGTTTGAGTGACAACTTTCCTAGCAAATTTTTCTATGGTAAGTCATTAGCATAATGTGTATGTTATAGAGTAACATTTTTGTACGTATACTCAGTAATAGGACAGCCAGAAATGTTGCACAACTGGGTACCAGCTGTTG
Organism: Xenopus tropicalis; assembly: GCF_000004195.4. Lineage (NCBI taxonomy): Eukaryota > Metazoa > Chordata > Amphibia > Anura > Pipidae > Xenopus > Xenopus tropicalis. Next base: position 75,263,162 of record NC_030681.2, on the reverse strand, counting down.
TATTCGAAAATGTATTCATGCTAAAAATGTCAGGTTCATATATACTTGTCTTCCCATGATTCTTCACTAGAGAAATATGATTCACAGTGAGTAGATCACTCTTGGGTTTGCATAAATACTTACTCAAATTAAGCCTGGCCCTAAGTTCCCCCTGGGGTACCATTTCGATTCACTCAGGATATTAACTAGACAGCTTTATTTGAGGTATACATTAATACAGAGTATTACTATAACGGCTCATACATCCTGAAAGCTCATAAGGACATGGCGGAACTTTTTCCAATACAAAATGTTGCCATTTAAGCATTTCTTCAAATATGGGGCTGATCCCATAACATCCAATAATCATCCTTGTTTTAGCATAACTGTGTCTCTCTGTCCATCTTTAGGAAAGGCTTAACTATTCTACTGTCGGCACAATACCGCAAAAAGTTACCTCTCTGCACACATCAGCACAGTGTCCTACTACTTGTGTAGTAGACTTTTCTTAGCCTTGCACTATGAATACTTGTTACAGGATACAACAGATGGATTCCTTATTCTGTGTAAACATTTTAAGATCCAAGCAAATAGAATGACTTTTAATTCTGATTAGAAATGAGCGAATCTGTCCCATTTAGCTTTGCCAAAAAAATTTGCAAAATTGTGAAAAAAAACACGAAAATCTTTTTGCCGCTCACGACTTTGACATAAACAACTTTTTTGACAGGCTGTAATGTTGCTGTAATTATGATAAATCATTTCATATACCAAATGAGGTGATTTATAACTGAATGGCTTGTCAACAGGAGGCAAAACTGTTGCGTCTCTAAATTAATTCAGACATGACTTTTTACCTGACAATGTAAGATCAAGTTGGTCTTTAAAGGAGAAGAAAAGGTAAAAACTAAGTAAGCTTTATCAAAAGGGTCTATGTAAATAGAGCCATAAGACACTCACAGAAAAGCTGCACTGAGTCCTCTATGAAAAGAAACACAACGATTTCTTGTCTCCTATTTTTATGTTTTTCAGGAATGTGACTCTTTTTCTCTCAGAAAAATCCTTCATTTCCGGGGCCAGAGTCTGCGCAGCTCTCTCCTCTTTCTCCTCTCCTGCTCCCCCCTCCCTCAAGAATGCTAAGAGCTCCCTCTCTTAGGAATGTGTAATCTGATCTATAAGGGCTGTAGCTATACAGCAGGAATCTATGAAGACTAGGCAAAAATGGCAGCTGCAATCTTAAGCAAACAGAGAAAGCTTCTTTATTCAGGTATGGTAATGCTTTCTGCAGAATAAATATAGTGTTCTAGGTAGTACTAATGTGGTAAATCTATTAACAGTAAAATGCCTGTAATCTTGTTTTATTCTTCGTCCAACATTATTGCACTAATACCATATAAGTATGACGTCATGATTAAATTATACAGATCTATTGGGGATGCAAAATAAGGACTGTGACTGGCTATTTGGTAGCCCCATGTTAACTGCCTCCAAAAGTTGCCTCCAAGCCAGAAATTTAAAAATGGCACCCACATTGAGGCCAACATCAAAGGTGTTTTAGAGCAATGTATTGCTCACAAGCCACCAGTAGGGGATCACTGGGCTATACAATCAAGGTTGTGTTTATGAACAAGGATGCCAATGCATGGCCTGAAGCTTACTATGGCGATGCAGTGTGTTGTTTTCTGGTTTATATGGCAATGCCTAACATTTACCCTGTCATGTACCCTATTGTCCATTGTAAGCATGAATTATTACTCAAACAATAGGCAGTTGTGAACACAGACATGGCACCAGCAAAAGCCACATCACAACAAATTGCACAAATGCAGTACAAATCAAAATTTCAGAGTAGAAACCCCTTGACAAAGGACTTGGATCCAAAATGTCAGAATGTTTAATTTGCCAAACATCTACTTTGCTTTTTTTTTTTTCATACTTGCGCAGAGGGTACTTTGTGCTTGTTTTCTGGTAGTGTTCATTAAATTGCTGATACTGATACTGTTTCATTTGACGCCTATTTAGCTGAAGTAAAATAGTTATGTCAGGGTGCCTTCATTTTCTGGTACATCATCACTGTACCAATCTGTCCACCCCTAAACAACATGCAGATGACAAGACAAGGCCAAAAGCATCCTCCTCACACCACTTATTATAGCCACTCTTTGTAATCAGGATATTCGCATCAGCAAAGTCTGCCCACACAAAAATGCCACAAAGATGCTGAAACCAGTATGCAATATAGGTTCAAATTATACTATATAAGCCTATTTTATACCCCCACATTCTACCTGTTTTGCCAAAACATGATCTCCTGTCATATTCAACAACCAGCTACACAGCAGAACCTCATTACCAAGGATTTATTTTTCATTCCCCTATAAATGCAACCTCTCTAAAAAAACACCATGACATATTAATCAACAGTCTGCAAGTTCCCCCAACGGCACTAAATATTTATTTTTAAAAGACATTTTTGGTATGGAGACCAGTTTATCCTTCCACTAGCCTGTATATCAGCCATCTCTGTGCATTCTGGTTTCTTACAGATATTCCACATCAATCCACCCAAGCCTATAGGTTCCCCACACCACATTCTGTTTAAAACAACCCTCCCCATGGCCTCAGATTCCCTACAGCCCATCCAATAATAATACATCAATCCACTCCATGCCTGTCCCCACCATCTATTCTGTTCCACATCAATTCCCCCCATGTCTGCATGCTCCCTACAATCTATTCTGCTCCATATCAATCCAATGTTATTGGATCTGGGCCTTAAAAACTAAACATCCAAGAGGTCTTAATGAAGAATGCATTATGTCATGCTTTTTATGACTTCATGATGGGAATATGTCTGTTAAGTATGTATATCCTTTTTTGCAGATATAAAATCTCATTCAAAGTCATTTGGTAACATGTCATGCCTTTAGACCCTGGGGATTGGTTGTCGTGTACAATGCTATACAAGGTTACTTGTGTGGTTGATATTAAGTAACAATAAGTTTAAAAGATTGTATAGTATCTTTTTGGAAAATGCTTCAAGTTATTGTAAATAGGTGATGTATATAAGAACGTATTTTCAAGATTTTTCTGTTTTTTTACAGAATTGATTGCTACCATGGATTTATTTTTTTCATGGACTTTGATTCATGGACTATTGCTTTTGTTTATTGAAAAATGTCATTATGAATCACACTTTTGCACAATTTAATGTCTTTTTTTTAAAGAAACAAGCCTTAAGGGGTTACTTATGCAAACTGCACAATTTTGTATGTTAATGAAGTGAGACTATTTAATCTTGTTGATTGCACTGGTTTGTATGCCTGACAAAGGGGTACACCCCCGAAACGTTGCTGTTTTTGCTTGAATAAACCCGCAGGGGCTCAGCCCCGCTTGCATTACACCTGTTGTACAGGTTGAATCTTTGCTGGACCATATCAGCCCTCCCCATACCCTCAGGTTCCCTGCAATCCACTCTGTTCCATATTAATCTACCCCAAGCATTCAGGTTCCCTACAGCCCATCCTATTCCACATAACACCAGGCTTTTAGGTTTCCTATAGTTCATTCTGTTCCACATCAATTCACTCCCTTCTTTCAGGTTCCCCACAGTCAATTCTGTTCCACCTCAACCCACCCCACACCTACATGTTCCCTACAGTCCATTCTGTTTCACGTTAACCGCTCCCATGCCTTTAGGTGCCCCACATCGCCATCTGCCTTCATTCGAATTCTTGCGTTGCAGCCCTGTCCCACCTTCCCCATCCCATACCCCTCAGCCTTCTACTGCTACAGCCCATCCCAGTGACCTCACCGGCCAGCCCTGCACAGGCCACAGTTTCCCCCAGCAACTGGTGATTTCCTTCCCATGATCCCATCTCACGGCGAGCCCTGCCTGCACCTCTCATTAGTTCCTACACGGCTCCTTCACAATAACCAACAGACTGGCCCAACCCCCACCATCGTGTCCCCAATTTTGGACACTGCGACATCCACCTTCCCCTTATCCTAGTACACGCAGAGGCACAGGCTGAACGCTATCATTATATATCAACTTTGTTTTAGAACAACCCCTTCCTATGGCTTAAACTCCCGGCGTTCGATGACATCACACGTGACGCTCTTGCGTCCGACCAGAAAGCGGAAATAGGCGTTGCTATAGCAACGAGACGCTAAGCACTTGTTAGTAGTGCTGCTTCATTAAGTGAGCGCGGTGTAATCAATCGCTAACTCTAGCACCTACCTCTCCCTGCTTCTACTGGATGAAACTGTGAGGACAACACCATGTCCCTGGCTGGGTCACTCGCATTAACAGCAAGGTAAGGCACATTGTGTGTGGGGAGGTGTTCTGATATTCTGCTTTACAATCACACTGATCAGTGTATATGTACTGTATAAATATACTAGCAGGTCACACGTAATATGAACTATATGTAATATGTTCTTGAAAAACTTATTTCTAATGGCCATATGCATTAACCATGTACTTTATCCTGAAATTACAAAAAAAGGAAAGCAAAATCCCTAAGGAATCCAAATGACTTTAGGGTTAAGGAGCTTCTTGTGCCTGCCCTTAATACCATTTAGCTCACAAAAGTAGGTGGCCTGAATCTGAATTACAAACGAAAGATTATTCTGCATTAAAATCTTTCATACCAGTTTTACAAGCCATCCTGTTATCCAGCATAAGTATGTTTCTGTGCAGGAGATATAGGGGAGTTTTATGTCACCTTTATAGTGATCCAGACAAGGGTCAGTTCCTTGTAGGATAACTGCCAAATTATTTATCCGTATTCTTTGAAGAGAACCAATGTGTATATTCTGCTGTATTTTTTATGTTTCAATAGTTTTTTTATTGAGAATTTTTCATTTTATAAACATATACAGAAAGGAAAGGATGGTTAGTTGTACATTTCCACTTATACTAGATTAACATCAATATTTCGTAATATTGCATTCACCGTATGTGTTCATTTACCATTTTGTGCGTATTCCGTGGAATCTTTCCTACACATCCGTTAACATATTTTTTAATAAATATAAAGTTCCTTGAAAAGAGACATTTTATACTGGATGCAATTGCAACAAGTTCTTTTATTTCAAACATTTAAAACCCTAAAGCAAAACAAAGGTTTAGGCTAGCAGTGATATTCCAGATTTCTTAGAGCCAATTCACTAGCCTGGAGGACTAAATAACTCAATTTTTTAACTGAGAGGATCTATAGGGTACTTCAATAAAGGGGCCATTTTTACAGATAGGATTCACCAACACCATATATTATTCATAATTGCCTACAAAATTAGGTTTTTTTTTGTCCATTTACCCAATATGTCTCCTTTAATGAAAAGCCTTTGATCTTTCTTGTCAGAAAATCACAGTATCAGGCTGAAAGTGTAATAAAGAACATAATTCGGGAAATTGCCCAAGAGTGTGCGGAGAAGGGTCATACAGTGTCTGAAACATTGGTGGCTTTTGTGGTATGTATGTCTCGTCATATTATAACTGTCTCAGAAAATGTTTTACCAGCTAAACTGTAAAGGAGAACTAAACCCTGCTCACATTTTCAGAACAATAGGTATCTCCGTATGGGATCACTAGCACACACTAATTGAAACTAATTGAATGATTCTTGCTAAAATATTGTAAGAAATAATGAGTTATGCTGTCCCAAACCACCATAATTCCAGCATTTTAGCTTCATTTGACTTTCCCATCACTTCCTGGTATTGCAATCTTTAATGAGGCTGTGTAGGAATATAACGTGCCTATTTTACCTGAAAGCTCAGTGTCGCCCTCACTTTGCAGCCTTGCACTTTCAACTTAATGCCAATGATGTTCTTCACTGAATGGATGAAAATGCACAGGACAAACAACTCTATTCACTGCCTCAACAACAAGGCAGTGAATGGAGTATGAGTATCCAGGCTCAGAACATAAGCTTTTACATAGATGCAAAGTGCTTTAGCAACTGCTGTATTGTGATGCATGCAGAGACTTAAATATGCAGTTTGTTGACACCTTTTTTGTTGCAGCACTTTGGAATATTGTCCAGTCTGGGATAAAATCCCTACTGTAATGAATTAACTACAAATCTATTTCAATATACATTATATCCAAAAACTTTTTAATAAAACACCCCTAAATGCAGTAATAGCAAACACATCTTTATAACCAACCAATGTAGCTCTGCTGCATATACATTTTGAGGGCAGAAAATGAATATTTTTTAAAAATCCACACAGCCTCTTTAACAATAAGTTAAGGCTAGTGACCGACTAGGCGTGAGAGAAAAAAAAACAAGGAGACTTTACAGCAAATTTTCTTTAAATCCTTCATTGCCATTAAATTCTTAATTGAGTTTCTTTTGTATATGTATTTACCCTATAAAATTTAGGTTAAAGCTGTTGTTCTTGATCCAAGAAATGGATTCAATGTAGACAGAACCTTGACCAAAAATGATGTGCAGAAGCTCATAAAGGTAAAGAAAACATGATATTAAGCATATGCATTAACCTACACTTCCAGGATATTATTTTTGTTAATATATTAATGTTTTCCGAGTTACAAAAATTGCAAATCTCCTGTACAAATAACTGGGGTAATAGTTTGGCCACTGCACTTACAGTTGATAGGATCTGGGCTGCGAATTTATAATCATAATCTTAAATCCTTTTCCACTTGCAAAGGACTGTGTAATGGTCATAGGGAGTCTCTTTTAACGAGGGTTCGTTATTATTACTTTAAAAGTATAAAACTATAGGCGTATATTATTTAAATTATCATCATTTTGCTATAATATTACTGTGTTGCAGGTTTGGTTGCTCTATAAAGACATATCAGGGTTAATTTATAAGTTAGGCACACTGTACACAAGTCATTATTTAGCACTGCTGGGGCCCCATTTTAAGTTTTTATGTTCAGTACATGCATAAGATAGTTGCTTTGTTTTATATTAACATTAATTCCGGCACTTTGAGGTAGATCTGTTATCTCATAATGTTCTTCTTAATTACACTCCACCAAAGGAAGTTTCCCACAGTGATTAATCAACAATGAAAGTATGACCAATAGCTGCCTGCAGAGCAATGCACTGATGTCCCTTTTAGCTTTTTGCTTAAGTATTAGCTGCTGGGTATTATTTATATCCTGGAACATTTGCTGCTTGTTATATTAAAAAAATGTAACTTGTTTAAATATTTATTTGAAGCTGTGCGTGGACAGACTGCTTGATCCAAGAAGCCCTTCTATTGAAACAATCAAGATGCAAGTATACTTTGATATGAACTATGCAAGCAGAGGTAATGAAGGCAAATTAAAAATTAATTAATTAGGGCAAATTTAAAAGTAAAAAAATAACTGGACACTGTATCATACACTGTAATTAGCATTCTCTGGCTGTATAAATCCATGGTGAAATATAATGTAAGTAAGTGCACCACACACCATAATGCTGCCAGAAAAAGTAATGTGGAAAATAAACATTCAACCCATCCACAGATATTGTGACTGAAAGGTGTGTACTAGGGATGTGCAGCTTGGCCAAAAATCTATAGGTCTGGCAGAATCTAGAAAACTACCTCAAGGTGCAGGTCATGGGTAAAATTTAATGCAGGGCCTTCCCCCTACTGCAGACATCGCCACCTAGTGATGTAACCTTATGTACACCACCGATCTATGACATCTTCAGAAGGGCAGAAGAAAAAGGGCAAGGTGGCCAAATGAGCAGATCTTTGCTCGAGCCCATATGCAGCTGATCTGATCGTTTGAATCATAATAGGCGCCAATGTAGGCTGTCAACACTCCAATGAAGTCTTCAACCCAATGGGATTTTTAAACCTGCCCAATTTTTGGCCAGATATCTACCAGTTAGGAGTTCGGAAAGAGCTCATACACAGGCAGATAAGCTGCCGAAATGGTCATTCATTTATTTTTTTTAAAAACTCTTTATGTGCTTGTATTGTTTTTTGTGCTTAGGTGAGTTTGTTGAAGAACATCATCGTGTCTTAGAATCACGGCTTGCTCCAGTATGCAGAGAAATCACAGATGCCCGGGCACGCACAGCAGAGGAACTAGAAAGCCTTTACCGCAAAATTGTAAGCTATGTGCTGCTTTGCTCAGGCCTTGGATCTCCTACTGACATTAAAGTTGTCAGGGAAGCCACAGGTTAGATCATTTTACTACTTATTTTTTAATTTTTTGGTAAAAGTTAAACGGGAACATGTTATTGATTTTAGAAGCAAATGAGTTGTAGTGTTAACAAACCAGGATAAGTTACTGAACTTTTTTTGCAGTCTGCCTTCACCATTTTATTACTGTGCATCTTCTAAATCATAGTTGTGCAGTTTCTTTAACTGTGAATGAATAGAAACAAAAACTACCACACTCCTGAAATAGTTTGGGATAATAATTCTGTTCACGTAAAATAATATGAAACTTATCTATAAAAACAAAACGTAGGATTGTGGAATGTCCCTACTTGGATCCAGTAATTTGTTGGGGGAGTGACCTTTGGACTTGCCCCTACCTTGTGTGTTACCTTGTGTGCTTTGTGTTCATTATCTGCTACTTGATAAAGAGGCGGGAGCCTCAAAACGTTGTAATGTAATTGTTCTGCATAATGCAGTAAAGATTTATTCTTTTTTCATTTAAATGAGTCTGGACCTTTTTGTTTCTTTCTATATATATATATATATATATATATATATATATCTGATGTCAGACCTATTGTCTATTGTTTTCAGGAACTTAAATCTAAAATCACATATTAAAATATTTTTCTAAAGCTTTTTCTGTAAATATTCTGTAAGCCATAGTTTGCATTTAAAGCGTTGTTCAGGTCCATGCTTATGGTACAGGTATGGGATCCCTTATCTGGAAACCCCTTATCCAGAAAGTTCCGAATTATGGAAAGGCCATATCCTATAGACTCCATTATAAGCAAATAATTCTAAATATAAAAAATGATTTCCCTTTTCTCTCTAATAAGAGAGATATAATTTCTAACTAAGATATAATGAATCCTTATTTAAGGCAAAACAAGCCCATTGGGTTTATTCAATATTTAAATGATTTTTAGCAGACTTAAGTTATGGAGATCCAAATTATGGAAAGATCCACTATCCAGAAAACCCCAGGTCTGGAGCATTCTGGATAACAGGTCCCATACCTGTAATAGGTGTATGATGCACCACATTGCTTTTTAGAATGTCATTTTATTATTAGACTCCCTTAAAACAATTTCCCCAGAAGCTTTTTCAATGTCCCCAGGAGACAAACCTATTAGAATTCATTTCTGCCATTTCTGTACCCAGAAACAAAAATGAAACATTGTTTTTTTTTTTTTTTTTAAATAATGACTGGTCAGTACTATGCTGATTTATTATTAAGCATGTAACTTTTGTTCACCAGCTGCTCTGCAGAGTGTGTTCCCCCACACAGAACTTGGTACATTTCTGGCTCTTGTTAAGAAAGACAAGGAACGACAGCTAAGAGAGCTTACAATGATCGTCAGTGGCATTCGTTTGTTCAACAAGGACTGTGGGAAAGGTGGAGAAGGCATTGATGACTGTATGTACTTTTAAATTAAAATTATGTGTGTATGTGTTGATGTCGATGAAGCAAATAAAATGTGTAATTAATTTAATTTGCTCAAAAGATAATTGAAATTCACCTTTTTAAAAAATGATTTTAAATCAATTCAGATCTTTAATTGTAGTGCCAGCTATCCTGAAGGAGGCTATCCCTGTCACCACCAAACACATTGATTGTGAACTTCAATCATCTCGGGAGGCGATCTATCGTTATACAGCTCTTATTGAAGTCATGGATGGAAATCCTGCGAAAAGCAACCTGCTTCATTTAGATCAGCTAAAAGAAGCTCTTTATAGCTTAAGGCAACACGAGGCTTTCTTGAATATTATTCTGGTAAGGGACATATTTAATATATGTATATATTGATATACAGGCTGGAGTGACGTCACGCACAGGATTTTCACAAAGGAGTCACAGGATCAAAAAAATGGAGTAAATCAGAGGTTTATTGTGACCAACGTTTCAGCTCCACACACACATATATATATATATATATATATATATATAATGTATCACAATGTATATCCATGATATATAGGTTCACTTTATTTCAAAAGTTTTCTTATTCTTTGCATTAAAAGATTGCCATGCTTTCTTTGAAGTAAATATGGAGTGCAAGAATTTTGTCTTCCCTGATATATACAGTGCAGCTTGCATTCGGCAGCATGGCATTTATAAGGGGCGGAGGTACATAGTCATCCTATCCCACTACCTGGCCACTAATTTGCACATCATTCAGGGTTCAAAGAAGCCCAGTCCTTACCGCCTGTCTTGTGATTTATACGATTTGCCCTATAATCTAAAGATGCCCACTGGGTTTTACAGCACAGCTGATCATGACACATTAAACAGTACTATATAATTGTTAATGTCATTGTTCTTTTTGTCCATGTTTATTTACCAGTCAGATGTTATCTCTTCTGCACAACAAGTGGAACTCACAGATAAACAATATGGAGCACAGATGGAGCAATTAAAAGCCACAGTTCAATCAAAGACAGCAATTCCCACAGTACAGGTCTATGTAAGTACTACAAAATGTATTTTCTTAACAATTGTTGATAATTTTGATTTAAAATTGTGTTTCTCTGCTTTGCTCTGATTAAACAAGAAAGTTATGTTTGAAGGTTAGTGTAGATTTTCTATTACTTACATTTTGGTGTTTAATTATTAATTACGGTTTCTGTTCTCTTTAAATTTTGATTATTTTTAAATACAAGTTGTCCAAGTTAATCAGCCAATTCATCCTGTCTATTTTGTAGCCATGATTAGTAGCTGGCTAACACTGTGGCTGATGGCCCACGGGGAGATTAGTCACCGTAGTTAATTCTTTGCTACCGCGGGCAATAAATCTTACCAAAATGCCTTCACAATAAAGTAAATTGCCGGTGGAGGCATATTGAAAAACAAAGCAATGCATATGCATATCCACCGGCGATTATAGAGAAATAACAGAGCATAATTTTGCTTTCACACTGGCTGTCTTAACAGTAATTGGCTAAGTTAGTTTAACTGCATATACTGAATTTGGATAAACCCTTTCCCCTTTGTTATGCTGTTTTGGCTTACAAATAAGCAGAAGTCCATTAGGTAGGGGGATTATCTGTGCACTGGACATCTAATTATCTGCTTTGGTTTTCAATTTCCTCTGTTTAAATCAAGAAATTACAAAAGACATTTCTTGTGATTAAAACAATAGGCACAAAGTATATTCAGCACAAGTCTTCTTCATTGAACAATTTTTCCCTGGTCATGATATTGCCAGAGCTGCATTCCTGATAGATAAAGCAGGCACTTGATTAAAATAAAACACTGAAGTCTCCAGCTGAAAGAGCACAAATTCTTTCTATGAGTGTTGTACAAATGTTTCTTTTTCAAATGAGGTTTGTGTTAGCAGGTTTTGTGTACTGCTAATTTAGCGTCTTTGTTTCTACCTCTTTCAGCCTCTATTTATTTCACTTTCTAAACTGTGGAATAACTTTCAAGATGAGATTGTTTTGCTAAGCGTCTTGAGCAATATGACTACAAATCTGCAGCCTTTCCTGTCACTGCATGATGAGCTGTTTCCCGCTCAGGTCATTGAGCCGCTCCTCAGTGAGACAGCTGTGAAAAGTGATGAGGAAAGGATTAAGGAAAGCACAGGTGATCTCTGAACTGCTAAAACCATACAGATAAATGTGAATTTTTGTGTATACCACTGATATAAAAAAAAAAGCAAGTAAGCCGTTTAGTAAATTACTATGTAAAAGCATCCTGTGCCCCAAAACAGGTACCTTCGCTTTTTTACTGGAATTACATTATTGAAACTGATAGCTTATTAAAAATAATCACATTTTCATTCATGAATTTTAATGTGATCCACGATCAAGTAAAATGTTCTTTTCAAGGCTTTTTTGTTACTTACAATATTAGTTTCAATTGGATACATATACATCTTTCCTTCTGTGAATTATTCATTTGGCAGCAGGCGTAGTACATGAACAAATTACTTACTTTTAGCACACGTATGCAGGCAACACCACACATAAATAAGCAAACATCTAGTCAGCACCATGCTGAAAGAAAAACATTAAGGAGTGAGTGCACTTCTACCATAGTCAGTGTTTCCACAGGCATAACACTTTTCAAACCTCTGGACAGCTCTCCACCACAGCTTTAAGAAATTTATGTGGTATATTATTGTGCAGAACACACAGTACAACGTTTCAGGCCTACACTGATCCTGCTGATGACACATGCTCAAAGCCACACTTTATTGCCTGCTTACCTATTCCCCCCTGTAGTCAGTTACAAAATATACACCCTATGACAAAAGTCCTATTAACAAGTATATAGTTGCACATATATTACAAAACATACATACAATTGTTCAAAAATAAAAAAGGGTTACCACTACCCACAATAAATGGTTTGCAGTAAATCTGCTGAAGCTTTTTTCCTACTTTTTGGATTTTTGCATATATACAATTGTATCACTAGTCATAGCAACATTAAAAGATAGTTTAAAAGGCCACTTTAAACAATATCTAAAAATTGATAACAGATTGTATTCCCAGTTTAAACTATGGGGTAGTACAATTTCCAGCTTCCTAATCCACTTTGCATCTCTTCAAAATAATTCCTTTGCCTTGCCCTGTGAATTTCTCCACAGTATCTGTAACTTGAAATTTAAGCTGGTTTCCACTATGGGTGAATACTTGAAAATCATACTGGGCATGGGAACGGTTGTGGACAGCCAAAAGGGATCTGTGATAAACTTGTTAGAACTATCTTCAAGGAGTATTTCTGCTCTTACCTGCATTTGTGTTTACTCCGGTTACCTGCCATACCAAAAGTGACAGGAAGATTTCAGGCTTCTGATGACATTTATTTTAGTATGTTGATGTCATAGGGACATTAAATGGCAAAGACTGATATGAATTATGCACAGTGTGTGAAAAGTCTTGTATAAAAATGTTTGTAGAGGTCTGGGATCAGTTATCCAGAAAAATGGTAGGCAGAAAGATTGTAGATTCTGGAAGGCGGTCTCCATATATCCTATGGACTTCATTTTAATCCAATAATACAAACTTTTAGGTACTTAATCCCAGCTAAAATATAATAAATCCTTAGGGGCAGATTTACGAAAGTCCGAATTTTGGATCATTAAAAGTACGATTGCAAAAAATTCGGATTAAATACGAAAACTTCTGATGTGCGTTAAAATCGTATTGTGGTCATACGAAAATATTGTGGTACGATCCGAAAGTTATGAAATTTTCGCATCCAATCGGCTTATACTCGAGTATATACGGTATTTGTAATCATACTAATTCGTACATTGATAAATGTGCTCCTTATTGTTGGCAAAACAACCCTACTGGGTTTATTTATTGTTTAAATGATTTTTAGCTGGCTTAAGGTATGGCGATCCAAGTAATCGAAAGACCACTTATCCGGAAACTCCTAGGTCCCAAGCATTCTGGATAACAGGTCCTATACCTGAACCATATAAATAAACAATAATGATATGAAATAATTGATTCAGAGCCTTCACATTGTCAAATATCATGTGTTTATTATTCTTGTAGGAACTCGTGTAAATCCCTCTGACTTTCCAACTCAAGAGTGGTTTTTCCCAGAATACACAGCCAATTTCGAAAGACTTCCATTTCAGTACCACGGATTTTGCGGTTTTACTGTAGCTACAAAAGATGGACTTCTCATTCCTGGTACTTTAATAATTTAATAGCATATATGTGCTAGTAAACAATTTTTTTATACACTGATACAGAACAATGCATTTTGTTTAGGAAACCCAGATATTGGAGTCTTAAAGCACAGGGAGCGATTTTATGTTTTCAATTCCAAACAAGCGGCTACCACTTTTGCTCAGGATCCAGATCATTACATTGATCTAATTGGAGAGAAAGCCAAGCAATGTGCTGAGCTCATCCAATTATTAGAGTTGCATCAGCAATTTGCCTCCATTACTCCTCATTCCCAGGTAATCAATGTCATGTTCTATTGGCTATTTATTTTCATAATTTCACAAACCTGTACATAGCTTCCTGTGCATCTAACAGATAAGATCAGTTGTGTATGTATGGAAATGTAAAAGTCTATTGAAATAATACTAAAACAATGGTTTGATTATTTTAAAGGGACACAGTACCTTATCTTTTTGCATCCCTTTGTTTATTGTATAAGAATTATAAATTATAATTTGTACATAATGTAATGTTATATTATAATTGATATATTTAACTCTTGTTTTACCTAGCCTGGGAGGTGTAAGTGGCTTAGCTTGCAGTTTCAGTCTTGCTTTAGTCTCCATTATTCTCTGCTGGCTTTTCATGGCCTGACTTCCTCCATCTGAAGATCTCCTGTATTTTTTATAGTTTTTAAATTATTTCCCTTCCTCTTCTGCCCTTTTCCAGCTTTCAAATGGGGGGGGGGGGGGTCACTGACCTCAGCAGCCAAAAAACTATTGCTCTGTAATGCCACTAATTTAGTGTTACCTTTTATTATATTTCAAGTGAGGCCTCCAGTCATATTTTTGTCTCCCTTTCAAAACCATGCCTAGTTTCCAGGTTAAAAGGTGACCAACCCTTTAAGATACTTAAAAGTAAAACTAGTGCCTTGGAAAGTAGTTCAGGAGGTAAAGAGAGAGAGGGTAATTATAGAAGCCATACAGTGATTTAAATGGCAGGCTAGAACGTTGTATGGACCAAATTAATGGAGCCTGACAGTTCTCTTTATAGGTGCTATGTTCACTAGAAGAATTTAGAGAAAAGTGAATGGTGCTATTCTACAAATTGCTGAAAGTTAAGGTTGCCTTTTTAAATGCCTAGATTTACTTTTGTGTTTCAGTGGTTATAGTGGTAGTGTTATTGTGTCCATTGTGATAATATATATTTTTCTTTAGGCTCAAGCTGATGAAAAACTTTTCATAAAACCAGTCACAAAATGCAATAGCAGCACGCAGACCGATACTCACTTAGTGGAAACAAACATTGTTAAATCCTATGAATGGAACGAATGGGAGCTGAGAAGGAAAGCCATCAAACTGGTGTGTAATTTATATTATCAGAATTAATGTGCAATTATGTTTATAGTACACACAAGTTGCACTGACAGTTATTTTCAAACTTAAGGTTAACAAACAAATGTTCAAAAGCACTTTTGTTTATTTTTAAAAGCCGCCTCCAGTGAATATTCATTATATCTTAGTTGGGATCAACTTCAGTGTACTATTTTATTATTACAGAGGAAAAGGAAATACTTTTTAAAATGTAAATTATTTGAATGTAGGCTATGGGATACACACCCTTCCCATCAGAGCTTTTTGGATAACTGGTTTCCAGATAACTGATCCCATAACCGTATTATCATTTATTTAAATTGCACCTGTATATTTTACACAGATTGTTCACATCAGTCTCTGCCCTGGTGGAGTTTTCAATTTACATCCTTCTTTATTATAGCAGAATTGCAAATGCAGCGTGGAAGGGCACTTTATTCCCAATAGATTAGCCACAATAGTGTAAGCTAGAAAGCTATATTTATTCTGTGTTTGTTTAAGATAGCAGCTGCCATTTTAGCTTGGTCTCAGTAAATTCTGACTGCTGGTAGCTCAGATTACAGCACAGTTGGGAGGGGGAGAAAGGAGCAAACTGAGCAGACTCGTGCCGTGCCCTGTTTTTTTCTGAGAGAAGAAAATCTAATACCAAAGAACATGGTAAACACAAAGAAAGAAAATAAATCCTGTTTTGGCTGTATTTACAAAGACCTTTTTGATAAAGCTTATTTAGTTTTAACCTTTCATTCTCCTTTAATTATACCTTCTGGCATGCTTAGTTTCCTAAAGTTGAAGATTAAACCAACATCAGGGCCAGGGAAGATGCTATACACATTACATTGCAATAAATTGTATAAATGTATTACATGGGCCCAGCCATGTGAGTGTCACAAGGGCAGATTTTAATAATTGCTTGTACTTTAAATACTAACCCATCACCATGTATGGGCAGCATCTAATTAGAGCAAACTTCTAAATGGAACTAGCCACATCAGAATTGTTATGTAGATGTTTTAAAAAAAAAACATTTAAATGCACATTTTTAATTTAAGAACCATTTACTGGGTTATGCTAAGCATAGGTTTGCCTTTTAATTAAAAATCAGTACTTGGCTATGTAATAGAAATATGTTTCAGCAAGCTCTTTTTAAAGTTCATATTTAATTAAATAACATAAAAAAAAGTGAAGTAAAAAAGAATTTCTACACACACAACTGATAAACCAATTAATGAGTTCAATAAAGCAATTACTTGTTGCCTGAAAACTGCAAAGAAAGACAAAAAACAGCACATATGTGTGACGGCACCTCTGTTTGAAGCCAAGTTCATGCATCCAACTTGTGAAATTTAACGGAACATTTATTTTACAGCAGTTACCCATTTTGTGTTTATTCACAGCGTTCCATTTGCACATCTCTTGCAAAGAGCAGGGAAAGAGAGGAAAGATGCCAATATTTTTTTTATGTACATTAAGGATTTAGGTGGTGGCAGCAGAAATCATAGGTCTGCAAAAAGACAAAAAAACGAGCTCTGTTGTCATTATTGTTTAAGAAGATATTAAATCAATCATTTATTCCATTCCATAGCATGATAATCTAAATGCCAATGCTATCTTCAGCACACATTACTAAAGGGATAGGGGATATAGACAACAAAGAAATGAATTTCTAGCAGAAGATTTTGTTGTGTGCTCAGTTCTAAACATGAGGCATGGTGATATAATCAGGTTTTCTTCATGGCTACAGTTAGCTTCTCTACTGCATGGTTATGGTCAGGCCTGGACTGGCAAATTTCAGAGTAGCTGCTATAAGATGGCACAGACAGTCATTATTTATTGGGCTGATAGGGGGAAGTTTAGGTCCCTGTATACTGAAATGGCAGGGCCTATTTTGAATCCCAGTCCAGGCCCGATTATAGTTCTAGAAAATACAGGTTGCACAGATAACAGGTCAGATATGTAACCTGAACCTATTCTGCTTTTTCATCTTAAATGGCTGCCAAACATACTTTATTAAATTGTTGCTAGACTACAAATGGAAATATATTTTTCACAATCATATATAAGTCAATGGCAGATGTCCCTTCCCCAGAGGATCCTTCTTTGCTGCAAATCTTTAGAGATTTTTGAAGCTGTTTTTTTGTAGAGGTTTTGGTGCAACAAATCAAAAAATTCTGCAACTTTTTCCCCGCGCTGACTTTTTCAGTTCAGACTTTTTTTTTGAAAATGTTAGACATTAATGGAAATTAGTTTATTTGAATTTTTAAAAAGAAGAAAATGAGAAATGTTAGAGGTAAATCTGCCCCTTGTCGTATTCAATGTACACGATGTTGTATTCATGCTCAAATTGTCGTGTTGATGTGTACTCCTCTTCCCAAATGATTCTCCACTAGGGACATATGATTCTTACAAAACACACAAATATAGCTGACAATCTGGCATCCAATCGTAAAAGACTCACCAAAGTAGAAAGGATGGTACAGGTGCTATAGCCCCAGACCCTCAGCTCAAGGGAGTGGACAAGCTGTTAGCACAGGAACAAGAAAAGGCATAAAAGGCACACTGGAGATCCAAAGACTGGCCAACCAAAGTTAAAAAAACAAAAAAAAATTTATCAAACACTCATCTCATAAAGCCTGACGTGTTTTGTGTAATCTGACACTTAATCCTAGGCTAAAATGTACATATAAAAGCATCAGTATTGAAAAGGCTGAACACTAACAGGAAAAACTTTTGTTTTGTTTCTTCCCCCTTTTCTCCATTCCCTTATTTCCTATTGGTGTTCAGCCTTTTAAATACTGATGCTTTTGTAACACTATGAATATTTGTGCCAGGAGACATGGGATGCATTCCTTGTTCTGTATAAACATTCTAAGAACCAAGCAAATAGAATGGCCTTTAACCATGAAGTCATTGGAATACTTGTGACAGGAGACAACAGATGGATTCCTTGTTCTGTGTAAAAATTCTAAGACCCATGCAAATAGAATGACCTTTGTTCTTGATGTCTATAATCATCCTAAAATTCCAGTTGTTCTGTGCCTGTGGCCTGTTATAAAAATGTGTTCCTTAATAATTACTAATGTATAAGTGTTTATAGCATAAATCTAGTGTAGGGTTTCTTGTAAGCAAAAGAGAGCCTGAGGAAAAAGCAACTGAAATATTAAGTCTAAATACCCAACACAATTGTCAAAACCATAATTGGCACAATTTTCTTGCTTGCAGTTAATGGGGGTAACAAAGAAGTTTAGCAAATTGGAATAGCTCGAACATGTTGGCTGAGAAAAAATGTGTGAAAAGGGATTCAAGGAAGATTATGAGAAGTAACATCACATCAAAATCACTGTTTAGGCCTAGTGGTTTTCTAGTATGAAGAAAAAAAGATCTCTCTTTTTTTCCCGTGTTTTGTTTTCTATAAGAATTGATGGCTTTTACTTAGCCTTTGTACTTCTACTTCTATTTTGTTCTGTTGTTTTTGTTTATAATTGGTTGTTAATTGCTTATATTTTGCTCACTTGTACATGTCACTGCACTGATATATCTTGTAATATGCTTGGAGTGTATACACTAAAAGGTAAGCCCACCTTGATTTCATTGTCTGAATAGTTCTGATTGGTGTTTGTGTGGTATGTTCCTGTTGGCCCTACCCCTTTAAAAGGAAGTGTACAGGAGTGTGTTCATCAGTCTATGACTAAGTGCCCCATCAGGCAGGAAACACATTAGGCTACCTTTGATGAAACTTAAAAGAAAAAAAAATAGATGCTACTTTTTGTCCTAATAAAAAGATTTAATTTTTTACAATTACTTTCTGTTCGCTCATTAAGATGCTTACAATATTATTTTTCTACATAACCAATTATTACATACCCTTTGACTGGGGAGAGATGTGTGATTTCCTCTTCCCATATTCAGGCATTTGTCCTTCCTTATTAAATTTTAAATTATTATACTTTGCTGTTTGAGCTACACACACCATAATCTTAATTTGTTTCCAGTTAAATTACCAGTCCTCTACGAAATTCTCCTCATGGAAAAGAAAAACACCTTGACAGCTTCTTAAGCCTCCTCTGCTGGTGTGTATACACATGCAGATGACATATTAAAAAAAAAAAAGGCCTTCATACTAATAATTCTTATGCTTTCATTAGCAGGCCTGAAATTCAATACAGAACTCATAGTTCAGGGCTACAGTACTATGACAATATTTCTGTTATCTAAGGAAAGTGCCTCCTAATTAGCACAGCTATAATAGTGAGTATGTGGTAAGGGTGGTTTTTGTATTGCTGCTACCCCTACTTTGTACTTTTTCAATTACTTTTTAAGTTGTATAAAGCAACAGTCTATCTTGTCTGATCCCAGGGATCCCTAACTTACTTGTGAGCTTAGATGTACAAAGTGTTGGGGAGCCACACACGCTTGAAAAAACATCAATGAGGATGCAAAATAAGGGCTGTGATTGGCTATTTGGTAGCCCTGCGTGGACAGCTAGCCTGCAGGAGGCTCTGCTTGGAGTAAAACTGTGTCTCTGAGCTTCCAAAACTTGCTTCCAAGCCAGAGATTTAAAAATAAATGGGCACCTACTTTAAGGCCACTGAGAGCAACATCAAAGGTGGTAGTGAGCAACATGTTGTTCACAAGCCACTGGTTGGGGCAGTGTCATAACCATTTACTCTTGCCAAAGCTTACAGTGCCTGATGCACACTGAAATTCCTTTTCATAGCCTTTGTAGGACTCTGGGCAGCATGGGGCATTGCTGATTTAATGGTAGCACTTGCTTGCCATGTGATAGCTTTTATATGTGTGTTTTATTTAGCATGGTTGGGCTGCAATTTATCCTCCCTGACCCTGATAAAACCTGCTTGGTCCAGTACAGGTATAGGATCCCTTATCCGGAAACCCATTATCCAGAAAGTTCTGACAAATAACCTACATATTTTTAGCTTATTCCAATATTTGCCACCTGGAGACCTGGCAAGGAGCTTAGAATAAAAAAAACATATGCACCAGTGAGTTGGAATAAATGATCACATTGCTTGCATTTGAGTATTAATTGTATAAAAAATGCAAATGTACAGAGGTTTAATTTAAAATAACTTAAAAGTTGCAAACTCTGTGTTTTATTTAACAAGCCAAGCTTCCATTGCCCACACAGTTTAAGTTAAACATAATTTTCCCCTAACAACCAGCTAGTTTTGACAAGAAATCAAGTCAATGCAGTACCTTGGGGCAGATGTCTCTTAAGGCTTTTTACATGCCCATTAGTGTTCAGTATTACCAGACATTATGTTAGGTATCTTACGGTAATATGTTCAAACTAAATAAGTTCAAAGTAAATGTGTGTTAGAAATAAACTGTAGCTCCACCATTAATATAATGCTCTAGGCATAATAAAATGAGCAGATATAAGCAAACTTTAAATACTGAATTCTTATTGAGAGGGATTATTTTAGGATTAAGGATATGGTGACCCCCAGAATTATATGGCACAGTACCAGCATTAAATGTTACTGTGACTGATAGTATTAAATTGTAAACTGAACAGCATGAAATGACAAAGTCATCCTCAACAGTAAATAGAACTGTGACTCCCAGGAATAACAGTGAGTCCAAGTATTAAATGATACAGTGACCCTTAGCATTAAAGGGCAAATTGACCAAGAGCATTATATGGTCCAGTAACTTTCAACGTTAACTAGTACAGTGCCTTCCAACTCATCTTACTCCATGACACCCACATTCACTTTGAGATTCTTGCACACAGGTTCTAGACCCCACACTTTTTTACCCATAAGCCACATTCAAATGTCAAAAGAGTTGAGGAGCAAGGTGGTGCCAAATAAGGGCTTTAATTGGCTATTTGGTAGGCCCTATGTGGACTGGCAGTCTACCGGAGGTTCTGTTTGGCAGCACAAGTGGTTTTATTCAACTACAACTTACCTCCAAGCCAAGAATTTTAAAATAAGCACCTGTTTTTTGGTCACTGGGCGCAGTATCAAAGAGGTTTGTGAGCAACATGTTGCTCGAAAGCCACTGGTTAGGGATCACTGTTCTAGACAGACAGGCTCTCCCTCTTAATTTGATTTGGCACACTTCTTGTGTGCCAAAGCTGCAAGGTGATGGATATCACAGGAGTGAGCTGTGCCGTATTTGGAGAGGTACAAGGTAGGTCAAGTCATAGCGCAGATAATGCTGGGAAAGTGATGCATGTTCAGCCCCTAGGATTGTGGAAGAGACCATCAATTTTAATTATATGCAACCACACTGCATAGGCCTATCATTGCACAAGGGCTTGTATATAGCCAGAATATTCCTTTGAATCAGGCCATATTGACACCTCTACCAGCTGTTTTCTGTGCTGCTATGTGAAGCATTAATCTACCCTGAGTACTGGTAGGTCAAGCAACATGTGGATAGAGAACTCCTAAATTATTAGAGTGAGGGATGATGTAGTCATTCACACATTCTGGCTTCTGAGGAATTAAATATGTTATATAAAGTTTATTAAAATGTTAAAAGCTAATTACTACATTCTAGTTTTGTATTTTGCTTTTATCCTGAGCACTCCTTTACAACACAATATGGATACACACCCACAACATACTCCACCTATAAATAAACTTCCCACTTCAACCAATTATAACACACCTCCATACAATACTAAACTTTATACTCTCCCGGGCAATTGCTGAGTTCTTCAAGGCACCCCTCCAGTCTTGTAAGGCAACAGCCCCAGCACCCTTTTGCTCCCCTTACTATGTTTCCTAGCTACATACTACCTTATTTTATGTAATGGTTCCCTAACCAGCTTTAGTAATTTTATTTCAGCCCTGCCGGTGGTGCTTCATGAATATTTAGTACTGTTATAATGTGCAGCCACTTAACCTGAACCCAGAGCCTTGTGCTTTGGGATTCCCTGGCCATATCTATGTGCTACAGAAGCAGACTGCATACACCATTCTTTCTCAAACAGAAAACCCACCAATGCTGTCCATGCTTCATCTCTGGAAACTGTGTCCAGCTACACTGCATTATCCAGCAGCTACAGCTCACACCAGTCCCTCTCCTTTAGCCTGTAACATGTATCTGTTTCCTAGTGCTTGCTCCTGATTCCTGGGTTCCAATCTTATCCCCTTGCTCATGTTTGTAATCCTGGGCCATTGGCCCCTTTGCTACTGCTTCCTGGTTTTTACACCATTCCTTGCAAATGTTTAGGTTGTGGTTGATTTTGCACTTTTTATCTCATGGGCTGATTAAGATTTATTAATGAAATCTTTGCCATGGGATTATTGGCACCTTAAATTGGTCCTGGTGTTTTGTTCCCCCATTGTAAGTTTCCTCTGATAAAACATATTAGTTCCTGGTATTGTTGGCTGGTGCATGCACACTGTTATATAACCTTAAAAAAACTAAATGCATTATTACTACATTTCTTTCATTCTTTCCTTTGTGTTTGTTGTTTGCAGACAAACTTACGGCAGAAGGTTACGCACTCAGTGCAGACACACAACAGTCACATGAGAAGAGAGAACTTCACCCAGGTGTATCTTCCAAAACAAGTCGCTACGCAGACTAAAAAAGATAATTCAAGCAATGTGCCGAGACCACAAATCTTTCTTGCGGGGCTCCGTGGTGGAGGGGTGTCAAAACCTACAAAGATGATTAAAGTCAACTTAACAAGATCTGTTGATGAATCTTAAATTACAGAATACTGTGAAAAGATGAGATAATAAAAGTCTTTTTATTTTACATTTTAAGTTCTTTTTGTTTGTCTAATATTATCATGTCTGCCCAACGCTTAGTTTCTGGAGATCCTCTAAGGCAGTGAAACCACACCCATGTTATCACATGACCATACCCATATTAATGGTTGTAGTACAGCAAAAACCTGCCATACTCTGCCTGCCCTTACCTTGCCTGTGTGCCATACTCTGCCTGCCCTACCCTGCCTGTGTGTGCCATACTCTGCCTTCCCTACCCTGCCTGTGTGTGCCATACTCTGCCTTCCCTACCCTGCCTGTGTGCCATACTTGGCTGGTTTGTGCCATACTTGGCCTGCGTGTGCCATACTCTGCCTGCCCTACCCTGCCTGTGTGTGCCATACTCTGCCTTCCCTACCCTGCCTGCGTGTGCCATACTTTCACTGTGTTTGCCATACTTGGCTGGTTTTGCAATACTTGGCCTGTGTGTGCCATACTCTGCCTGCCCTACCCTGCCTGTGTGTGCCATACTCTGCCTTCCCTACCCTGCTTGCGTGTGCCATACTTTCACTGTTTGCCATTCTTGGCTGGTTTGTGCCATACTTGGCCTGTGTGTGCCATACTCTGCCTGTGTGTGCCATACTCTGCCTTCCCTACCCTGCCTGTGTGTGCCATACTCTGCTTGCCCTGTGCCTGTGTGTATGGCACACACAGGCAGCCTACAGTGACACAATGCTGGCACTGCTCCTACTGTCTGCACAATAACTATATATTAAAAAACTTTTTAATTGCAGTACCACCTCAGTATATGTTCTTTTTGTAGTGTGCAGGGATTATTTGTGGGTTACTACTGCTCCTGAGGTGTGAACAGGGGAACAATGTGGATGATTACAGCCTGAGCCTGAGGTGTGAACACTGCTGGGGGTGAACAATGCAGAGATTAAAAGGTGTGAACAACACAGGGGATTACATATTTGAACAATACAGCCTGATTACAGCCTGAATCTGAGGTGAGAACCATGCAGGGGGGGGCAGTTAATCACAGTACTGATATCATTTAAAGCTTACACAAGAGTAAGCCATCAAAGCAGCCAGGCAGGTGGGGGGCCACACAGAGGGGGGTCGCGGGCTGCATGCGGCCCACGGGCCGCCAGTTGGACAGCACTGACTTAGACTGTAAGCTCTACGGGGCAGGGACCTCCTTCCTACTGTGTCTCATACCACATGGCACTTAGGGCCGCCAGTTGGACAGCACTGCTCTAAGGCTAATGTCACAGGTGTGCATTCTGGAGAATCTTCATCCTTTTGCTTCCCAGATTTCGTATTGGCTTCAGTGCGTGCCATTTGGAAGTGTGTGTAGGTGCGGTTCTCAAAAAATTTGCTGGTGAGTGGTCGCACTCCATGTCTATTGAAATCTGTGGATGCTGCGGGCAGTGGTCATGGATGTTTCTTCATTAGGCATGTAAACATTACTCCAGGTTTTGCACTTAATAAATACCAGACATCTCCCCCTATGTGTGACATTAGTCCAACTGTGAGTGCTGCGCCAGGAGTTAGGTTTCATAAAAAAAAATGATTGCAATGTAAACAAGAACAAGAAAGTTGTATAAAAAGATTATTAGGCTTTGGTTCTCCATTAAGGAAAATGCTAACATAACTGGCTAAGTAGAACAAGGAACTTAAAATTATGTAAAGGTCATTTTGCATGCGTTAAGACGCATATCGCATGCGCAAAAAAACACACTGCGTTATTTACCTGGCATTGCGTTAAATAGCGAATAGAAATAATACTAATGCATGATTCACAAACAGGAAGGGGGAGAAAGATTTCAGTGATGTCTGGGAATCTGGGAATTTAGATATGCAGTAAGTACTTAAAAAGAATGCCTTTAGACTTACTTTTAATTTATATTAACCTTTCATTGTCCTTTAAAGAAAATTGTGGTTTGTGAGCTTTTGGCAACACAACATGGACTTTGCAGTGGGATTTTTTCAAGTATGTGTTGGCCCTAGAGTGATGCAGCCTCCATTTTTTTCAGGGAAATGGTAATTTTCAGAACAGTAGTTTTCTGAAAGTAATGGTTATGTGCATAGAATCGTGCGCTTATATAGCACGCGGCGAAATATATCGCACGCGCCGGAAAATAGCGCAATAAAAACGCTCATCGCGAGTTAAATAATGCAAAGAACATCGCTTCTTAATTATGACAAGTGTCCTTTTAGTGAATCGAGCGTTAAGTCGCTAAAAATAGCGCTTGTTTTATCGACCTTTAGTGAATCAGCCCCTATGTGAGATGACCTTTCCATAATTCGTATTTTTCTGTATAAAGGGTTCCCGATAACAGATCCCATACCTGCACTAAACTGTTCCTTGAAATGTTTACACTTTTAAGTCAGGCAACTCCTTGAATTTTTTATACAAATACCTTGTGTTTCAGTGATCTTGTAACATTGCTAAATATTGTATTTTCTATTTTTTGTGTGTCCAGTAGTTGGCGCTTTCACATCCTATTCCCCCCAGACCTGACATCTTTGGGTCTGATGGCCCATGTTTGCCAAGACTCCCAGACCTGCAGAGCTCTGTCACTAATGAAAGAAGCTGGAGAGAGCAAGCCCATGTGAGATATTTTAAGTGCATGACTTTTTGAGGGGAAAGGTGGCCAAATGCTTAGAAACATCTAACTTCTAAAATTATCCACAAGGGAAAAATGACAAACTAGATTTTATTCTACATGTAAGGATTGGTTTTTTTTTTAATCACATTTATGTTCAACAGCAAAGTCATAAAAAAAACATTAACACTGGCCCAAATCCATGCTCATTCGAAAGTATCATATACAGGTCGGATTTCAAACAACTGCATATCTAAAATGGACACTGCATTATTAAACAGACTGAGCAAAGTTGTCCTTTAACACAAACAGTGCAGATGGCAATTAAATCTATGTGAACAGATGCTTTTATTTTGCAAATGCCCTCACATTAATGGCTATACTCTGTATGCTTATCCAATAAGCTGGCACAAGAATAAATATTTTATGTTATATATTCAACAATCCATTATCCTAATTTGCTTGAAGCAAGAATTTCCCCAGTGCATAGGAAAAACAGCAGCAATGCAATCCAGATAACTGAAATGGTCCCCCCACATTGTCTGTGTTCAGGCCTTTCTGGAAACCTTTAATCGTCTAATTTTATAGGCAGTCATCAAGTTACCATGTGTGCTCTCTCTTTTTGAACGTCTGAGTTTGATTTTTTCTCACAATTTTTTTGCACTAAAAAAAATGGAATTAGAATTATGATTCAAAAACTGGAATGTCTGGTATTTATTATGTGCAAAAAACCCGAAACCTCAAATGTAAAAGTTTGCCATGTTAAAGCTTGCGAGTTTCTATAGAAGTCAATGGGAGCTGGCAAAGACAAGCCATATTTTCAATTCAAGATATTCGATTTTTATTCAAGTTGGTAAACTCGAAAATTTGAGGTATTCAAGTTAATTTATTCAAATGAGTTTACCACATTAATAAATAAGCGAGCAGTCGATATGCGAGTTTATTCAACAATCTTCAATTCACAAACTTGAAAACTGATAAATAAGCCTATAAAAGTTTTAAAATTTTTAAACAGGCCCAATCCATGAACCAACCAATATCCAGGGCCGGATTTAACTTCGCGGCGCCCCGAGGCCGCCCTCGCCCCCCCACGAGTGCGCATGCGCAATCGCGCGGCGCCCTCTCCCCCTGAGTGCGCATGCGCAATCGCACATTTAAACTCCCATACGGAGCAGTGGGGAGAGGGCGCCATTGCTCCGTATGGGAGCAAAATTTTAAAATTCTGTTGCGGCGGGGCGGCATGCCGCCCCTAAACTTGTGCCGCCCTAGGCCCGGGCCTTTGTGGCCTTTCCACAAATCCGGGCCTGCCAATATCCATAAAATATGGGACTGGCAGGCTGCTATACAGCGCTGAAAAGCAAACAAACTTTGTTTTATATGATTTTCTCACTAATGGGCAGATGTATCAAAGGACAAAAAGATAATAGAGCTCACCACAGAAAAGTTCACCCACTTTCTATTCATTTCTATGGGATTTTTATAATCATATTTATCAAATGGGGAACGCTATCTTTCACCAATTGATAAATACACTTCTAAAAATTCCATAGGAATAAATAGAGAGTGGGTGAATTTTTCTGTGGTGAGCTCTTACTTTGATAAATCTGCCCCTGTGTGTATGATCAGCTTGAGGCTACCGTCACATAGATATTTCAACTACAGGGCAACCGTGGAGAAAACACCGCTGATGTTGGAAATCAGCTTTGTGTACTCAGTGACAGAGTTTCATTAATGGCAGTCTTTGTCTGCATCGGTGATATCAAGGGGTTTTCTGCTCTGGTGTGAAAAAATGCATTGACAGTAAAAGGGCAAAGATTAGGTGGGAGATTTGGAGAATTTTGCCAGTTCCATGTTTTTTTTTACTGAGATATTCATTCATTTAATGAGATAATCATGAGATTATACATAGTAAATGTCTTTAGATACTTGAAATCATTAACAGCTATAAAATCTTACAAAATAGGAAAAACATGCTGCTTTCTAAGGAAACCGCGCATAGTGAACACATCTTCACTACATGTAGCTGTTCTTTAACAGAGGCTTACAACAATGACGCTAAATTTCCCTTATTGGGTATAGAGCACTGGTGATTGGTGCACAGGTTGCCTGTGCTTCCCCAGTGCTCCGGAACCAATTTACAGGCAGCTGGGCAGCATGCTGCCCTTGGGCCGGGCCTTGTAGCCTTGCCACAAATTCGGGCCTGACTATGAAATGGATCCTTTAATAAATAATACAGTGTACTTTGCTTTAATGCATCTTGTTGTTAAATCTAGTACATTCAAACAAAAAAGTGTACAAAACAGATGATAACATACAGACAGATAAATTTGTGCCAGGGCTATTATCCCAAAACAGGATCCTCTACTAAGTAAAGGTTCCCATACACGGGCCGACTATAGCTGCTGATATCGGTCCCTTGGACCGATTCGGCAGCTAATCGGCCTGTGTATGGGGAGAGCAGAGCGGCCTGGCCGACCGATATCTGGCCTGAAATTGGGCAGATCTCGATCGGCCAGGTTAGAAAATCCGGTCGGATCGGGGACCGCATCGGCTCGTTGATGCGGTCCCCGATCCGACTGCCCCATTGCCGCCCACATAATCCGATCGTTTGGCCCCAGGGCCAAACGATCGGATTATTATTTTTTTTACCTAAATGCTCCCCGATATCGCCCACCCGTAGGTGGGGATATCGGGGGAAGATCCGCTCACTTGGCGACATCGCCAAGCGAGCGGATCTGCTCGTGTATGGCCACCTTAAGTTCCCATGTCACAGAAAATAAAAGGATTTCTTAACACATTTATTTTAGAACAAACATTGGATAAATAAAATGCATACATGGATACAATGGATGTTTAAATTATTTATTTATAGTTTTGAATGCTGCTGATCACCCCAGACCTTTAATCCCTTCAATTTCATACAGTTATGCAATATTTAATCAGACAGTAAAAAAAAGGGGTAATGTAATTAAAAGTGAATTTGGCTACAGGTCTAGTAGCCCACAGCAACCATAGCATTTATAAATTAACTGTTAAAAATCAAACATTTGGTTGCTACTCATGGACAAATTATTGTTCCATTACCTTTAAAGGGCAAGTTAGCAAATGTAACTTTCTTAGATGGTGAGCAGGCTTCTGTGTCAGGCTAATGGCACATACAGTATTTTGGCTGGAACACTGGAAACTGGGGCAAGTCAGTTGCTCACTAAGGTTACAA
Source organism: Xenopus tropicalis (assembly GCF_000004195.4). Classification (NCBI taxonomy): domain Eukaryota; kingdom Metazoa; phylum Chordata; class Amphibia; order Anura; family Pipidae; genus Xenopus; species Xenopus tropicalis. Next base: position 75,234,508 of record NC_030681.2, on the reverse strand, counting down.
GAAAACTGAATTTCCACTATACAAAAGCGTGGGAGAAAATCCCTATTGCAAAGGTATCTACATATGTGGTTTACTGTATATACTCGAGTATAAGCCTAGATTTTCAGCACCCAAAATGTGCTCAAAAAGTCACCCTCGGCTTATACTCGAGTCGGGTGCCATGGGTCCCTCCAAACTAGCACCCTCTGTCCTTTGTGTGCAAATTAGGCCACCTGCAACCAGACCCTCCAGTGCCCTGGCCCGCTCCCAAATTCATCTTCATCTACCATCCTCACTTTTCCATCCATTTTGCACTAGACATTGCACTTTATATTCTATATAAACTATATATCGTTTTGAAGGATTTTAACTCTTTGTGTTTTAGCTTGGTTGCTGAGTACTCTTATGGTATCATTGTTGATAAAACAATTGTTTTTGTTGACCCTCCACTTACAGAGCTAGTTTACAGTTTTAATTTGAAATATATATTTAAAAACATATACCCCACTGATGCCTCATTTAATGTAATTTTATTGGTATTTATTTTGATGAAACTTAGCAGTAGCTGCTGCATTTCCCACCCTAGGCTTATACTCGAGTCAATAAGTTTTTCCAGTTTTCTTAGCTAAAATTAGGTACCTCGGCTTATATTCGGATCGGCTTATACTCGAGTATATACGGTAATTATATTCTGGCACTTGTTATTGTGAAGGCACCAATTTATGAAATCCTTGCCCTTTAGAGTGTGACTGTAAGCTAGCATGAGACCGGTTGTGCACTCATTGGGGATCATTTATAAACTTTACACAACATATATTTATTGGCATACAGTCACGTTTTCCCCCAATCACTGAAATATTGCAGTGCTGTGCCCATCTTTTCCTTTTTTGCCATATTTAAAAAGCTTTTAAGGAGAATCACAGTGCGCATAGCAATTTGTAATTATGCTGAAATTACGTTATGCACATGAAATACACCAATTTTGTCCAGCTTTATAAATATTAACACTCTCAGGGTAAATATGTTCACTGTGTGAATCATTTTACACTGTGCGAAGTTTATAAATGGGCCCCAATAAATTTTTACCTTCATTACAAGTGCAATAATAATGCACGTATTGATGCACAGGCCTGCTGTGCAGCAATAAAAACTCCTTCATAAAAAAGCTATCTGTGCAGCTGTAATTAAATTATAGTTCATTGCTGATACTGCATAGCTAAATTTACAGTTCATTTTGCATGAAATAAATATACCTTTTTAAAGTGGATATTATTAAGGTATCTTAAGGTCTGACCCAGCAAGAAATGATAAAATCCTAAATATCATATACTCTGCACCTGCCCCTTATATTTCACAACAGTTACAGTTTTAATGATTACAAATAATATTCAGTTACAAATAGTCCTGAGTTATAAAATTTCCTCCTTAAAAAAAAAAATATATGCTCTTCATTTCATAGCAACTTTCAAAATGAATCTAAAGCTCTTTTTATGTTTTCCTGCTTTTCCATTCCTGCTCCTCCAATTCATTGCCTTAGGTCAGAGGCAAATCCCTATTTAAGTATGCATATAGACTTAACCAATCACAAGCCTGTGTGCTGGCTCTGTGGTAATTAACTAGAGAACCTCCTGGCAGGTGTCCTCCTTCTGTCCTGTGATGCTGATCAACAAGCAGTGACCGGGAGGCTCTTTCACTACTTGCAGCAAATCATAACCAACCAATCAATCATCAATTAGATTAGTCTAATGGAGGTAGTATAAGAAAAGTCACTTTCTGACTGGTTGCAATGGGTTACTGCATTGGGAAAATCTGTCCAGTTGCAATAGATGAGCCCCTTTGATGAGTCTTTTTGTTGTTTTTTTTTACACCTCACTTGAGTTGGTGGATGTACAAGGGAAAGTAGTAAATTTATTGCACCATGTGATGCATAACTGTAATAAAAGGATCCTGTATTTGTCAAGCAACCAATGGCAATAAGCCATCTAGGGTGTCATTCAGGGGTTTGTCAGGCATCTTGTCCTCTACTCTAAATGCTATCAGAAAACACGTTGTACACTGCATTTAAAGAGAGTGAGCAAATGCTTTAGAGCCACTTAAAGTGCTTTGCATTGTGTCACATTTATAAGGCTTTATGCATACAATACTTGTTCATGCACACCATGGATAATATTCAAAAATATTTTTTAACAGTTAAAGTTACAGCTACAACTAAAAATCGTGATTGATAACATTATATACTTGCTAAATTGTTGGCAACTATTAATCTGCACCTCAAATACTAACAAATTTATCTGGTTGTATATGACACTGAAACAGAAGAGTTTCAAAGGCAACCCGCCTGGAAATCATTTTCAGAAATGTGAAATAAACAATATGGTTGCCCGTGATACTGTAAATGTTATCACCCAGGCTTCTGTAATAAAAATAAATAGATCTGTACTGAAGCTGAACTGTTGCCAAGCAATTCTATCTTCTTTTCCCAAACTTTGATTTAATAATGTCAGTGAAAAAGAGCCGTTATAGGCTTTTATAGAAAAAGTAAATGAGATGGGCCAAACAGTAACAACATGCAATGTAATATTTCAGTACTTTTTTATAGTTCCTAGAAAATGTTTCATTTGGAAGTTAACCCAGGCTGCCGGTTTAATGTTTGTTGAAACCTTTTGTAGACAGCACACGTGGGCTGTGGAGTGCTTATATTTCTGTCTTTAACAGGCATTTCATATTTCCCCACTATCACTGGGAAAAATTCTTACAGAAGATGACTTTATTCATGCTTACATCTGCTCCAAAGAGCAGATATTGTAGCTCCTAAAGTGCACCAAGGGTAGACACTGAAGCTCCCAAACGTGCACCAATGCAGATATTGTAGTTCTGTAAGATGTTGGAGCAGCTCCTCAAACCAAGAGCTAGTTACAAAAATTGATTAAAAAAAACCTAATGTAATTGATGCTTGCAGCTGTGTACTAGTTCAATAGCACATTGAAATGATATTTGTTTTGACTGTCCTTTCCTTTCCTACTATTATGAGGGACAGAATTTCCTTATCATGGGCTAATAAGTCATATTATTTTGATGCTGTCCTTGTCTCCAAGGTCCTGTTTCTCTCTGGAGCTTATCGCTCGAAGTTATTTGCTTCAAGATATGACGAAGGATCTGTTTCAAAATAATCTTCCAGCTTCCACTGTAATGTTTCAAATGTTGGTCTCTCTTCTGGCTTTGCATTCCAGCATTCGAGCATGATTTTATACAGGTCATGGGGGCAGTTGAATGGTTTTGGGATTCTATAACCATTCTCCAACTTATCTAACGCTTGTCTTCCTGTCAAACCTGCAAGATAAAAAAAAAAATGAAAGGGTTAGCAGAAATCCATGTATTTTTAAAATCATTTTCATCAACATGCTCAGTGGGACTCCTTTCACTAAAGGATGACATAGTTTCCCGTGCTAACATGAAGAGGCCTTGATAAGCAATTAAAAAACATGAAATTAGTCAACTGGTGAGACTGCAGGTAAGCCTCATTCGTAATTGCTCTACTCACGCTGGGTTTCTTATTAAGGAGTTTTAAATGAAACAATAATTTCAGAAAACAGGAAAGTCTGGCAAACTGATGAAAACAAAATATATTTTTGTGTTGGCAACAATGATACGTTATATTGACTACAGCAGAGTTGTGCTGCAAAAAAAAAGTGCCATTTTAATTTTTAAACATTATTGTTCAATAGTTCTTTCTCAGCAAACTTGGAGAAACATATTTCCGAGCTGGCACTAATCTGTCTTTACGGCTAAAAAAATGAAAATTAGGGATAAATTAATCCATAGTTTCCATAGTTTTAGAATTCAGCCAAATACCGAATTTAAATATCCACATACACACTTATTGAAATAAAGGTTGTATATGAGGTATACTGATCCAATCGTATCAAAACTACATTAATAAATACATGGCCAGTGCCCAAAATTTACCTAAGGTAGATAATGACCTGGGTGTATGTAAACCCCAGGTCCTCTGCTAAGGGCCAGCACCCCCACACTGGAAATCACAGTAGTCAAAAGGAACTCACTTACACTGCAGTCTGGTTCGGGTGCTTGGAGCCCCGAACCCGTAGCCCAAGGGAGCGAAACCAAATCTTAAAAGAAAACGGCTCTTGAAGCACCACAACAGCCAGAGAAGTGCTTTAAAGCACGAAACGCGTCAGACGTTCTGGGTTTTTAAAAGGATGTGAATAAAGATCAGATTTTATTTATTCTCTGGCAGTTGTGGTGCTTCGAGAGCCGTTTTCTTCCAAATACCAAATCTACCACAAAAGATTCAACCGAATCCCAAAATTAATATAAGAAAAATTTTAAACCCAAATCCTGCCAAAAAAAAGTCCTAAGATTCCCAAACCAAAATCCTGCACCTAATCCCAAAGCAAAGCCTGGATTTGGTGCACCCACAAGTATAATTTATGCCATGATGAACTGTGCTTACTTAAGTAACTCATTGCATGGGCTACACGGTGCATTACCAAACAAACTTTAGCCTATTATTTTGTTTGTATAGTAATAAAAAGACAAAGATCAAGAGAAAAACCGGTGGAAGAAACGTCTACATTGGTAATCACAAACTTACCAGGATATGGCATCTTCCCGTACGTCACTATTTCAAATATAAGGATGCCAAAGGCCCAGACGTCAGACTTAATGGTGAATCTGTTGTATCTGATAGCTTCTGGTGCTGTCCACTTCAGAGGAAGCTTTGTATCATTTTTTGCCTCATAAACATCCTCACCCTTATTGTTGGAAAAGAAAATATGTCAGGAACATAGACAATTATTTCCAATGTGCCAATTTGTCACCGGTTTACACATTTTGCTTCTCCATTTTGTTGATGTTAGCAATAAAATCAATGTAGGGGCCACTTATCTCAGACATGTGCCCTAATTAAGCTCCATGAACATATGAACTGGAGGTTTCCATGCATGTGCAATGGATATTCCCTATTTTTCAAAAGTTTTATTTTTATCTTGAAATATAGCAGAGAAGGGACATGACAATGTAACCCATTTTTTCCTGACAACCACTATTTACTAGTAATTTCACTACTGTAATACACTGGGCCTGCATTTGCTTTATGTTTTCGATATCTTGAATAAGAAGATTGTCACATTTGGGCTTCATATAATTAAACATCAGGAGGAAGGACATACTATTTTGTTGTTTTGTGACTGGAACATTTTGCACCTTCCAGCTCCAAGAACACAAAGAACATGGAGCCAGATATACACAGGTGGAAAGGGGATTTTTACTGGAGGAAATTTTGCAGATTAATAGAATTGTTGGCCCTGGAGAGCTGGGATGATGTTTTAGCAAGAAAGTTTCTTTAAAAATACAACCCTGATGTTGCTGGAATACAGCTCCCAGCATGCTTTAACCCTTCAAAATGTGTTAAAGTATGTTTGGATTTGTAGCTCAGCAACCATTTTAGTGAAGTATGGTTGAGAAACAGTGCTTAGAAGCCCTTTAACAAAGTCCTTTAAAAGGTCAAGTCACACAGTACCTTGAAAACTCTGGCTAAGCCAAAATCTGCCACTTTGTAAACACCATTTTCACCGACAAGTACATTTCTGGCTGCCAGATCTCTATGAATGAAGCTTTGTGTTTCCAGGTAAGCCATTCCTGAGGCCACCTGCGCAGCCATGTCCACCTGGTTAGGAATATGGATTGATGTTCCGTTATCATCTGCAAAATAAATTCCAGCATTTTTATTACTAGGGTTCACTTTGATAAAATTCAGTTCAGTTACTTTTCCCGCAGTTTCTCACAGACCTGTTTATCATTTGCTTCTCCATTATCTATCTCCCCCCCCCTCCATCCCTGGATAGTTCTCATATACGTACCGATAATGATCTTTCCTGTGACCATATGATATTTAGTAGATTACACGGTTACTCACAGCAAGCAGTCATTTGTTTTTACAGTTGTGACTAATGCTTTATTTTGAGCTCTGAGTAACTGGTATGCTCCTATTAGGTGAGGGGAGAGGCTCCATTTTTACCAGGATAATTCATTATATTGTATTACTTTTCGAAAGCAGCAATATTTCACAACATTGCTGATACATAGGGGCACATTTACTAATCCACGAACGTCCGAAAAGCGTCCGAATGCGTTTTTTTCGTAATGATCGGTATTTTGCGACTGTTTCGCGAATTGTCGCAAATTTTTCGAGCTCGAAACTAAAAAGTCGCGACAATTCGCGAAAGTCGTAATGGCTATGAAAAGGTAGCGTCAATTCACAAAAGTTATAATGGCTATGAAAAAGTTGCGACAATTCACGAAATTTGTAATGGCTATGAAAAAGTCGCGACAATTCACGAAATTTATAATGGTTATGAAAAAGTCGCGACAATTCGCGCAAGTCGTAACGGCTACGAAAAAGTCACGACGGTGACGAAAAAATTGCAAAAAATACGAAAAAGTCGCAAAATGTTCGTTTCCAATCCAATTTTTTCCCATTTTGGATTCAGATTCGTGGATTAGTTAATCAGCCCGTAAGTATTGAGATTTTAGCTTGGACAAAATATATCTTAATTTCTCAAGGTAAAGGCCTTCTCTGATTATTTTGAGTAAGTTAAATTCTGATGTCCGATAACAGTGAAATATATAATGGCGTTTTAAGCAAAGATCTTATTTTTTTCTTCATGACATTTTTCTCTTGGTCCAATTTTTGTAATCTGTCAGTGACAGAGTATTCCACAGATTTAAACTATTTACATTTTTTGCAGTTCAAACCAATCATAACAAAATCTAAAGAAAAACAATAATTTAAAAGAAAAACAAACAGGGATGTGGTAGACCTTTATATAAAAATTGTGGGAAGGGGTTATATTTTAAATGGTGATACTTCAAAAGGGCACTTGCAGCCAAATGTAAGTAGAGAAAATCAATAATACAGAAGACTGTAGCAGCTGCAAATGAGCCAATGCCTGCCATACAAACAGAGCCCAGACTGTTTACAAATCTGAGGTTTTTGTTCTTTCAGTAACCGTAATATTTGGTAGGCAATTCCAGATCATTTAGCATATACTGTGTGTTCATCATCTTGGAACAAAACCAATTCTCTCTACTTGAGTGAAGCATGTTTCTCATATGGCTCAAATCAAAGTTAAACTGCCAAATTATTTTGCAAGATACACATAAGACTACAAAAAATCCAAAGGGACTGTACCAAATTTTATTGACATCAATATATGCTGTATATATAGGCTACCTTTTGGACTCTGAGACCTAAGTCTTTCCTTTATCTAATGACCATTTAATACTTTCTTCATATGCCAAAACTTAAATCAGATTTAGAATTAATCTGTAGCAACATACCACTCTACATTTCTGTCATTTACCATCTAATCTTGGATCTTGAGTTATCTTTTTCTCATTCATGCTTTGCCACTACACTTACCCTGCCATACATCTATCGAGAACATGACACATATTTGCTTATTTCCTCCACTTGGAGTGATTAGGAATGACCATTTTATTGACATAAGCATCGCCTTAATTCCTTTTTAACCTTTAGTGCATCTTACTGACTAAATGGACAGCACATCCCTGAGCATCTGAATGTACTAAATGAAGGAAACAAATGGTGGTAGGTGTGAACAGGTAGCATAGCTTAATAACAACAATAAGCTTAATAATAAGGTTAATAACATAGCTTAATGATTGCTGTAAACCATCTTGCACTCTTTTATTGTTAAGGAAGTAGGCATAGCTTTTACAGTCACAACAAGCAGATCAGACACATGGGGGCATATTTATAATACTGTGTAAGCCAACATCACTGGTGACATCAGCAAATAAATTTGGATGGTCACCAAAAGCAAAAATCTGATTGTTTGCTATGATCAACATCATCTGTGATGTTGGCTTACACACTATAATAATTATGCCCCTATGAATGTATGTTACTTTTTTTTTCTGAGTGAAGTCCCTGGTTGATCAAAGTCGAATGAGCTGTTCCTTTCACATTTTTTTCTCTCTGTCTGAACTGAGATGAGATAGTATGAACAGCAATGAGAGTTAGGGCTTGGCTTATTGAAAAGAGGTCACCAATATAATAACTATTCATCAAGGTGTAAAGTAGTTTATTTTGGGAAAAACATGATTTACTGTATGTCAGAAAAAAGTTATGGCCAATTTTAGCACTTGCTGTGGGCGGTATGCTAGTGACTCATACTTTCCACTTTCTATTAAAAACTATCATCTGAGAACATATATATTACTAATTACGTATATTACAAAATCATATATTATAGATCCAATGCTTACTTTGGAGATAAGAAAGCAGACTTCCATGTCTCATGAGTTCAGTTATAATATATACTGGCTCTTCCAAAGTACAAACTGCTTGGAGTTGGATAAGTTTTGGATGTCTAAGGTTCTTCATGAACTGCGCCTCCCGTAAGAAATCCTGTGGATTCATGGTTCCTGACAACAACAAAAGAGAAAAAAAATGAAGAAGCAACTCTCACTAACATTCTTAATAAAGCAAAGGCATGGGAAATGAGGAGGGGGCCCCCAAAAAAATGTATTCCCAGCATATGCGTCGGAACGGGGGGGTGGGGCATCTACTTCATCACTTTATTATGTGATCTGTTAATGTATAAAATGCTTAAAGTTCCTTTCTATTTTAGTTTTATCATATCCATACAGAGTAGAAAATATGTGCATTATACAAAAGGCACACCTACTGTAAATATAAGGGTATCAGAAATCACCTTTGAGTTCTGCAACCTGACAAGATATGGCCAGACATACCTGTTTTTAAAGTCTTAATAGCCACTGGTATAGTATTGTTCCATAATCCTTCCCATACTTCACCAAATTGCCCTTGGCCAAGTTTTTTCAAAAACTTCAGAGAGTTTCTGTTAATCTCCCAGTGATCTGCAGTGTGGTAGCACAGGTCTGGAGGAAGAGGTATTCCTGTCTAGTAATAAGAGGGAAAATGTTAATAGACTTGTATATATTAGAGTGTAATAAATACTCAATTTAAAAGTACAGTATGTAGGGTTACCACCCTGTTCGGGTATGGAATTCTGGTCAGGGGGCAGGTCAATGTTGTGGATAGGGAGGTGACATTTTGGGGTGGTGCAGTGACATCAGGAGACAGGGCTATCACTTTAGAGTCCTGTCTGGATTTCCTCATTCCCAAATCCAGACAGGCAACATTGACACGGACAGCCCTTTTCAAAAACTGGTGAAAACTGGACAGGTGACAACCCTAATAGTGTATTTCATATTAAACATTGCTGCTTTAATAGAACTTCTTTATAAATCTGTCTCAAAATGTTTGTACCCATATCTACTGGGGTCATTTATAAATACTGGGCTAATTTGAACCTGAGCAGTAACCCGTGCAACCAATCAGATGTTTGCTTTTATTGCTATACCTGTGCCTGTCTGAAAATGCAATGAGTTACTATGGGTTGCTGTACCAATGTTTATAAAAGAGCCTCATATCAATTGCTGGAACTCGACATGATACAAGTTACTAATCACCTTATAATATCACTTATTTCTATTACATTTTCTGCTTCAGTTGATACATGACTCTCACCCCCCAGCCGTGCTGGAATTAACAAAAAAAGCTTTGTTTTGTGGGTAAAACAATATGGTGATTTGCAGCAGTTTTTTTTTCTTTGCACATTGCACTTACATTAATAAATAAGTCTTACCATGTAAATTCAGTTCAATAAAGATAATAGCAATACTATCTGACAGGTAATTAGATTGAACACAAGGGGGCCAACTTTGAATTTAAATTGAGTTATTCCTTATAACCAGTTCTTTATGTACATAAGCAAGACCAGCACAAAAATAGAAAGCAAACATTGCGAACTGACAAAGGGGCACACCCAAACCAGAGCTGTCTACCAACCTTATGTCATGAGCAAAATAGGCCTTTTTGAGAGCTTATTTCATGGCTTAAAAAATCAGGATTGGATCATTAGCTTCCTCATGACATGGGGTTGGTTGACAGCGCTGCCAGACATGTAAATCACTTCAGAACTTTCCATTCTGAAGTGCTTTTTATCTGTGTGCTTTTATATTTCCCAATAGAAATGCCAGTAATGGTGGCGTCTGGAGGATACTGTACGTGCTTATTACCATTTTTATGGCAAGGTAAAAGGTTTGTTGGTTTATAAAGAAAACAGAATCAAAAACATTTATTACCGTTATGCATGGCTTTAGGAGTTTGCAGCACAGTCCTTCCTCTCTTTTACCGTAATATTCAACAAGCTCATTCATAGATACAAATTTACTCTTTGAAGTTATGTAAAACCCGCCATCATCAAGTTTTCTTAGCCTATAATGTTTCACGGCGATTCCATCAAACACTGAAAAATACAAAATATTTGTACAGTAATTATACACTTGCGCACATTTATGTTTCAGGGAAGCAAAGGAGTGCTTTGTTTTTGTTTCTTTGCCAGGTCTGGTGTTTCTACTGAATGCCATATATTTATTGTATTTTACTAATGCATATGCAATGCAAAGTGGAATAGTTTGCAGCTAATTTGCAGCCTAATATACAAACCCCCCTTCAATACTCAAGCTACCTGACACATTGTCCTTCAGGTACATCCTTGGTTCCACACTAAGAAGTTACCTCTGTTTCACATTCAGAGTGTGATTTAACTGTTCCTAATCACCCAAGATTCAAGTGTAATCAGTGTGTTACAGTCACTCTGAAGTCCTGAACTGACAACAAAAAAATTGTGATATATCTAGTTCAGTGAAAATTAGCAATTTTGCAATGGTATAACCTAGACAGAGCAAAATAAAATATTTTGCTAGCAGGAAACAAAAATGTACACTGGAGACAAATTGAAGCAGGGCAAGCTCTGGTTGGCCACTTCCACCGTGGAATGAATTCCAATGCAAATGTCAATTCTAAATATTGTGTGGTTATAAGCCAATTTTAGTTTTTCAAGATCATGTTTTAATCATGTTTGAAATGAGCAGAAGTGGGTAGAAGATTGGTGCCCACTTCTGTGTTAAGAGGTCTTTTGGATATTACGGCTCATTATGGTAGGGTAAAAGTTTAAGGAATACTTTTATGTTTTTTGCCCTAAATGCACCTTGCCTTCCCTTCATGGTGTCAAGCACTGTAACCTTTTGTATAGAGTTCAAAGAGTTGCTCCTGATAGTGGCAGGTTCAGCTTATGGCTACTGTGTAAGGGGCAAACATAAGTTCAGTCTATGATTGTCTACATGCATGTCCCCTGTGTATATCAATTCAATTTTGCACCCTTTAGTACGTGCCCTTACCCTTAGTAAACTACTCCTGTTTGTTTCCCCCTAGTTGATAGAAAAGTATTGCTTAAAAGCTTTTTCTTATTAAAAAAAATCACTGTTCTGCATTAAGTTAAAGTAAATTCATTTGTGGGCCACCTATTAAGCGTGACCTAGTAGGTACTGTTCGAAGCACCATAGGCCCAGGCTCTGCAACTCTGTAACTACTTTGAACCAAAGCAAAGCAGCATTTTTTTCTTTTTTTAAATTAATTTTCTTGTTTCTTGGCAACTATGCACCAGCCTACATATATGTGCCAGTCTACCTGCACTGTTTGGAGAATAGTAGTCAGCACCAAGCCTTGTGATTAGTTAGAAGTAGTGCAGGTTCCCCAATGGCCACTTTCCATCGGCACATCCAGGTACAGAAGAACAGGAACAGCACCTCTTGTCTTTGTAGATTAAAATGCCTTTATTGCAAAGTTTTTTGGGGCAAACAACAACAGCAGCAGCAGCAGCAGCAGCAGCAATGTTTCAGGTCACATAAGACCTTTTAAAAAGGTCTTATGTGACCTGAAACGTTAGCAATGTTTCAGGTCACATAAAACCTTTTAAAAAGGTCTTATGTAACTTGAAACGTTGCTGCTGTTGTTGTTTGCCCCAAAAAACTTTGAAATAAAGGCATTTTAATCTACAAAGACAAGAGGTGCTGTTCCTGTTCTTCTGTACCAGTCTACCTGCACTGTACAGCCTTTTCCACCTGATACCAAAAGCTAAACACCCCATATCACCAGCTACGCAATATAAGTGTTTTGTGTAGACCACAAAAAAAGGCAGGCATATACTGTCATTCTTTTTTAACATTACTCAGCACTGTTTTGAGATACAAATGGATTTTTTTATGACCATGACCTTTTAGTGGATAAAGGAAGAGCTAATGTACCATATTTTATGTGTTTATCTTAAAGCCACTATTCTATGGCCAGTTTGTTTTCTTTTTAATCATCATTCTTCCACAGAACAGAAATGCAAGCATTCCGCTGGAGTTAGGCTAAAAAAAATGTTTGAACAAAGACAGTTCCAGATATATGGGAATAAAAAAGGTGTTGTTCAGCTTCAGTAAACAGTTTAATTAGAATCTGAGTACATTTGTGTTAGAAATGGATGGTTATATTTGTACTTTATGGTTTTGTTTTCTTGTTTTTTAATTGTACCTTTCGAAATTTGAAATCCAAGCAAGGTATATTGGTGTATAAAGTGATGTTTAGAGAAAATGACTTCATTTGTAGGATGTGCTATAAGTACATATAAAAGTGAACATATAAAAGTGCAACATACTCTACAGCTTACGGGCATTTCTATACACATTGAATTACCATAACAATATATTAACAGATGTTTTGTTTCTATTGTCATTGCATGCATAATCCTTTTGATTTTTTTTTTTATATAAAATAGTATTGTGTATATATATATATATATATATATATATATATATAGCCAAACAGATAAAGACCACTTTTACTATGATTAAGCGCTGGGTAAGCATGAAATGCGTTAGGCAATATATGTAAGGGGTTATTGTTGTTTTTTTTAATGGTTTGAAATAAATTTATATTATTTACTAACCTAGAGTGGTATATGAGTTTATAATTGTGTTTAGTTGTTTTACCCTCCATTGATCACTAGGGGGAGTCCCTTGTATACCACCTAGTGTAGTGCATGCCTATATTGACTTTAGTTCTTCGGATTTCTACAAGCCCAGCATGGATACAACATGATATCTGAATCATAACATGTCACTCCTGGACCCCCTGCAAAACATTTTTAGTGGGTCCTTCCTCCAGGTTTTATTACTACCCCCTTTTCTTTGCCTGCAGGGGCATAAATCTGATGACGTGGGTGCAGGCAAGAGAAAAGATCCTTAATAAGCCCACTTTTTCCCATGCTAATAGGGAGGTATTCAAGTGAGCCCATACAGTAACAAAAGGCCACCAACTTTGTTAAGATAAGAGGAGTCTTTAGTAAATGTCAGCCTATGTCCAGTACAGAAAATATTAATGTATCTATAATATGAAACACATATTATTAGCAAGAAGTTTCAGCACCAAAAGGTGCATATAAAGGCTGCCGTCTACAGTCAGATATATATATATATCTTATTTGGGTATCCACAAAGATGAATAAGTGAAAGAGTAATTATATGATACAGGGGCATTTAAGTTGGATTATGGGTGGATGTGCTTTAGTTGCATAAAAAAAGAGATGTCATGGCTCAGAAAGACAGGCATGGAGCAATGCAGGAGCCAGAGGTTAAATATATCATCATCTATTTATGATAATGCTAAGCGTTAATAAGCAGGGCCTTCTGTACCTCTTGTAGGGTTTACATGTACATGTAATTTTAATGTATGTACCCTTCTAAGAACACACAACACTCCTATACTATACATATGTAAAAAGTACTCTAATCAGTGCAACATTGCTCCAAATGAGCCCTCAGGTCTTTCAGGGAATATATATTTAGAAAAATAATTCCCCCCCAAACATTAGGAATAAGATATTTTGCATAAAGCTGATTATCTGTGAGTGCACCTCTAGGCTGGCCCCCCTGCAGTTGAATGCTGTTTAGGTACAAACTGGATATCTTGTAAGTGTAAGAAACTCAGTCTTCTAGCCTGTGACCCCAAGTCATTATTAAATCAGTGTAAAGTGTTGCACACTTCTACCTATTGATATACATATTAGGTGAGCTGGCAGCACAAGGCACTGGCATTTAAAGCCTGCACACTGGGGGATGCCAAACAGGGCTAGAAAATGCAGCCTTTGGCAAATACATATTATTTAAGATACATTGGGAAATAAAGAAGGACCCAGGAGGAGCCTGGGCATGGAGCCCAAACAAGAGGCAGAGCTACTAGAGGATATGAAGGACTCCAATCCAAAAGAAACTATTAAGAAAAGCAGGTGGGTGCTGCACTTGCTGAGCTCAGCCTAGGTAAAAGTCATGGAGTACCACATAGCACAAATACACACTGTGAACTCCAGTGCACCATCCCCCAAGTATATATCTGTGAGTAGACTGCCTTTAAAAGTTTATTAGCAAAAAGCATGTGGACCTGGGTATGCCTGCTACACGGGGTAGTTGCCTTTATGCTAAGAAGGGTACTTCAGGGAAAGTAGCACTACTTCTTGGGAAGGGACATGTGCCAAGAACTGAAATAAAGTTGTGGGTCAAGAGACTGTGTTAGTCATGAAATTTATGCTCTTAATATTCTTCTTATTTTTAGCCTATCTGATTTTTTTTCGCTATGTTTATTATGCCTTATGAAGTAAAGGTCAGCAGATAAGTGACATACTTATGTATGATGCTTTTTATCATTGGGGCAATTATTTTTATTAATTTAATGGCATGTGTCAGCAGAGTAATGATGTTTTAATTTCAGTCTAATAAAACAGTCCAGAGGATAAAAGTGAATCTGGAATGAAATGCTAAAACATCCTTGGAAAGAATATTAGTTTGTAAGTTTAAAGACACGTAAGTACAATGCAAAAGTCAGCAATCGCCCATTTTTTGCACTTTGTCCCCTGTGTTCTGCATTACGTAACTTGCCACAGTCCTCCACACTCCACCTACTGCTGCTCTCTGCTCCAAGTGGTGAATATTCTATCAGGGGCACAGTGCAGAGGGCAGCATTCCCTGGGAGCAAGTGCTTGGTAAGTGAGTACTTAGGGAGGGGACTCTTGAGACCCTTAGTGCTCCAGCACTTACTCTCTGGGAATAAAAAATTACCCCTGTAGTCTATAATGATTAACACAAATTTATGATGTGCCAGCATATACTGGACATATTTATTAGAATAGAGGGGTACATGTATCAAACATACAAAATATATATTAATAATGACAATCACAGGAGGTGAATATGGCCATTCTCATTCGAACCTGCAGTCTGAAACTTAATTTAGACTTTTTTTGTTACTTTTCTCAGTTGCTATTAGTTTTTATATTCGAATTGTGAAAGTCTTATCTCAACCCATTTTAGAGTTATAAATGGACATAGAGAGCAAAATACCAATTAAAATTGATACTTAAAAACTAGTGAAAGGTGCTTCTCTCTGCCCAATATGGCACTCAGCTCCTTATTACCCTTTATTTAACCAAGCAAGAAAATGATTTTGTCAGATGACAAATGTACTGCAATAGCTGTGCTGCAACAAAAATTGGATTTTACTATTTTAATTACTATGTCATTGTTTATTTATTGGTGTAGGATTAGAATTTAATTTCCAATCCAATTTTAATACAAGAAGTCTAGAATTAGAATGGAAATATCGTATTGGGTTTGCCTATAACTGGAAATTAATGGTACCTTTCAAGGAGAAGCTTTTCAGTCATAAATGAATGAATGGAGCTTTAATAGGATATTTGTTTGTGTAATCAAATGCAACTTGTTCCTTTCAGATTATTAAGTTGTCTATAATAGATCTTCATTGCCTTTGCCAATTTTTTTACAATTAGACGCTGTTAATTAGCATGGTGAGCGGGTACATTAGCACGGCTTGAAATAAATCTGATCGCTGCAATCTATACATTTCTTTCTTACCGAACAAGAAAATTATTAAACTAAATGATTACTTTTCTAGGTAAAGAAATTATTATTCCATTTATTGTTTCCGTGTACTCAGATGAAGTGCTTGTAAGTAAAATGTTCTTCATTAAGAAGACAAGTTTTCTACTACAGTTATCTCAGCTCAGCAGCAATACTCAGAACGTCTCCATGTGTCCTTCTAAGGAATTTACAAATAACTGGACATGTCTGTTAATATCTCATGAGAGCTTTCTGTTCAGTGCTGTAAAGCTTTCACGTGTGGAGCCCTTCCTTAGTTATACTTTCATTATCATAATTTCACTTCTCGATATTGTACTGCGCCAACCATATGGAAACACAGATTTGTTTCTGCTTCATTAACTGCTGAAAAAATAAAAGTTTCAACTCAAAAGGATTTTATAATCTCATATTTTCTGGCAGAACAGTGATAAGCACAGAGCAATAGCTATGCTGGCTGATTTAATAGTATCCCTTTGTACAGGGTGAGTTAAAACCTAAAGAGCTTTTTTTGATATGGATAGTTCGGTGGTTCCATTTACAACACAATTTGTCTGGCCACACCTCAAATTTCAAATTACCCCTTGGATTAATAGGCTATAATATAACAGACCACAAGAGGAGATGATACATATTCTATAAAGCCAGATAGCATGAACGATAATAGCAACATAAATTAAATCAAAATAAATTAAGAATTGCAAGGCACGTGAAAGGTGCAAAAGATGCCCCCGTCACATGGCTATTCTTCCCCCCCCCCCCACCACCAACCCCACCAATTTATGGCTTTGCCACAAATCTGGGCCTGCTTACTTACTTTTTCACCCAATAATACACAGATAAATTATGTGCAAACAATCCCTATCCTGCCCCCTAGCTGCAGTCTGTTTTTTAGGCTTACAGATAAGGAGGACCTCTTTCCACAGTGGGGTTTATCCATAGACTGGTAACTAGCCTTTTTGCTTTCTCGATTGCTCTCAAGATCGAGACTCATGAAACATGAAAGAACTTTCATTTTGAATGTTTGCCCTATTTAAAGATTTAGGCCTGACATCTGTGCAACAATCCGAAAAAGTAGAGGTTTTGGTGTGACGTATCAAAAAAGGCGCAGTTTTGCAACTTTTCTGCAACTTTTTCCAGCACTTACTTTTTCAGTTCAAACTTTTTAGTAAATGTCAGACATTTGCGAAAATTAGTTTATTACAATTATTGAATAGAAAAAATTAGAAACAGAGTAAAATACATAGGAAAGTGAAACAAGCAAGAATCTAAACTCTTTTTTAATATTGAATTTCGAAGAGTGTTTAAACGTGCAAAGCCATTTATAAAACTAGTGCTGTCTTCTGTATATGTTTTTAGGATGAGAGCACTATCCTGCATGATCATTTACTACTATGGTTGTAATATTTGGCCTCAGCAACAAGTGGACAAGGCAGTGGGTCAATGACATCAGACCTGGGGCAGTGATGTATGGGGGCAGGACCATGACATGTGGGATATTTTTGTGCCATGTGGGGACAGGGCTGTGAAATTAAAGGTCTGGCCTGGACAGGGATTCAAAATAGGCCCTGGTATTTCAAGTACACAGAGGCCCAAACAGCCCCCTACCAGCCCAATAAATAGTGACTGTGTGGCATCATACAGCAACCCCGCTCAGTGACGTCACCCCCCCCGGCCAGAGATTGGAACAAGAACCCTAGCTATGATTCAAAAAGTGCATTTCAAGCACACAGAGGCCCAAACAGCCCTCCACCAGTCCAATAAATAGTGACTGTCTGTGACATCTTAGAGCAGCTCCTCTGGCATTTGCCAGAATCTAAAGATTTCCAGCCTAGGCCTGCACATAGGGGGCAGGGCTGTGATACTGGAGGTGGGTCTTGGCAAGATTTTTGTTCAGGTTTCACAATGATCAAACCCAACAGACTGCTTTAAACCATACAGCCCCAAGAATGACACGTGGTGTGAAAAAATTGGCTAATTTTGTAATTTACAATTTACAAAATTTACAATGAAAATTTCTGGCACATTTATAGATAATGCATTATTATGTAACAATACAGCAGCATTAGAATAGGAAAATCTACAGTTTGAATTCAAAATTTTAACTAAATTTAAGATGTATACATACCAGAAAGAGAGTATTCACCCTTTTGGCTTTCACTTTCTCTGATTAAAAAAGATCCGGTTGTATTGCCTGGTCGCACTAACAGTCTTTCAGCTTCTGACCGCTTTATGTCTTTAAAAAACCACCTGAAACAAATGTGAAAGATAAGACTATGGTTTGTTTATGTAGAATATGTAGTATAATAACTGTATTTTCTTACTATTTGGAAAAGGATGGGTATATAAGGAATAATGCACCCTCTACTGTAAAAAAAGGATATTATAAGTCAAAAAAGAGTTCTGTGTCCATATACTTCTATACAGGTGACTTCTAAAATCCTTATATTTTACAACATGGGGTACATTATTTGCTATAATACAAACATTTCAGTGAGTCATGTTGCAAAAATGACATCACTAAGCAATGATGATAGCTGATGACATCACTAAGTACTGTTTATAAGGTTATAATTTATAGGATATTAATGGGTCTTATGTATTGTATATAAACTACAATTGAAAAGCACTATAACATATAACCTACTGTACACTGGCAATGTACAACAGAAGTTATATTTCTTCGCCTACTTCCCTACAAACTACATGGGCCAAGTAAAACTGCTTTCCCAGTGCTCCTGAATATACAATTTAAAAGAATGTAACTTTGCTTCCTTATTCTAAAAGAAAACAAAAGTATTGATGCATATGGTAGATTCTGTTGCAATGTTGAAAAACTTGAAGCAGGGATATAACTTGACCTGTTGCCCCCCTCCACAAAAACTTTTTGTGGGCCCCATGTACCACCTACAGCCCACAGTCCCTCCACTCCACTCTGACCAGTGGGTATTAAGTATAATACTGGTCCTTACAGGCAGATCTCTCTCAATCATTTACGTGCAATGGGGACTGCTGTCCCTGGATTGGGCTGCAGTCAGTTAAGTGAAAAATCTCACTCATTAAAAACACTTATGTCTGCAGAGTACCCACAGCAGCCTATATCTGTTGCCAAAGCGCACTTGCACTGAAAGTATTGGGCGCACACATCTTTCTCAATCTGGACACTCAAAATTATGATAACAAGACTTCAAACATGTTTGCCTAATTGCATGGAATTTGCATTGAACTAAAAGCACAATTACTTTGCCCCTGCCCAAGGTCAGACTGGGGGTGCAGGGCCCACTGGGGCTGCCACCACAGGGGCACCGAACCCCCCCAAGGGACCCCCCCCCATGGTCCCCACACCCCCCGGCCGCCTACCCCCGAATATGCATTCTTAGGCGCAAAGGAGAGGGGGACCTGCGGGCCCGGAGTGCCCAGCAGGGATCAGTTCCTGGTGTCCCGCTGGTTCAGTTCGACCCTGCCCCTGCCAAACAAAATGAGACTGAATTTATAGGGGTATGCTGCATTGTGGGTAAAAAAACATGCCAATTGTGTCTGAAATTGCACTTTGCAAACTGCATTGGCAAAACTAAATGACCCCTAATGATTCAAAGTAGAAATCCTGCCTGCTCTGCATACACCTCGTCTTCATTTATCTGGTCATTATTGGTGGAACTGGCATGCAAATAACAAATTGTCACTTTAAAGTAGATAAATTGTTGTAGCTTCTTAAAGATGGGTAAGAGAAACCTGAATGTAGCCACTGCAGTAGAACCTCAGAACCCATATGCTTTGCCACATCCTATGCCATTCCTATATTCTCAATAGTGCAATTACCTAAATTACTTAATTGTGTGCACACATGCATGAACAATGCTTCTTTGATGTTTTTTATTAGCTCCAAGCTACTTTGTGATGTGTGTGTAAATAAACAACACTGTACATGGCTGGGAAGGGCTTTATACAAGTATTTATTGGTTGCTCCCTATTTTATGATTTTCATTGTGAAGCACAGAAAGAGAAAGCTTATAAATTCTTATAGAGTCATAATGAATCATTATAACTATGAAAATTTTCATATTTCCACAACCTCGCTGCCCTCACCGTGAAAAACCACCTACGCTGCATCAAATGGAAGCTCCATTCCTCTAATCTAAAGGGGTGACCTCTGGTGCGTTGATCGTTTTTATGGGAAAAAAACACCCCCTATCTGCCTATAATCCCCTCTTATGTACTTGTACAGAGTAATCATGTCCCCATGCAAACGCAACAACCCCAACCTCGACTGTCTAACCTCATAGTTTAAATCTTCCATCCCATTAACCAGTTTAGTTGCACGTCTCTGCACTCTCTCCAGCTCATTAATATCCTTCTTAAGGACTGGAGCCCAAAACTGCACTGCATACTCAAGGCGAGGCCTTAACAGGGACCTCTAGAAACTATAGAAACTCTTTGATGTGTAAATATATCATGGAATGAATTAGGTAACCATCTTATTTCCTTTCTATTTATAATAATCCTGGAGAGTTGTTGTGGGGGTGGGGGTTGAATAAAAACCATTTTGTACTAATTCCTACACAGATCCAAAGCAAGAGGTCAGGGCAGGCAGTACTCCAATAATTCAAATGTTTTTTTTGAGTCATAATGAATCATTATAAATATGAAAATTGAAATTGTATTTTTTATTTTTTAAAACTGGAATTCGGCAATCAGTCATATTTAATAATTCTACTGACCTATGAGTTTTTCCAGCATGGAGTTTATGTATTTAGTCTATATAGACAGTTTTTCTAGCAGCTAGCAGTAAGTCACCAAAACCAATTTTTCTGTAATCGTGTTGGGTCAGATTGAAAAAATTACATGTAGTCTATGCATCCAGCTTTTCTATCAGTCACATTATATTTTGACATGTGTGACTGCATGCAATTTGTTGCATGTATTTTGTCAATCCAACACCATCAGTGAAAAAAACCCAATCCTACTGGGATTAATTCATATTTAAATGATTATTTAGTACAATTAAGGTATGGTGATCCAAATTACAGAAATATCCCTTATTTGGAAGACCCTAGGTCCCGAGCATTCTGGATAACAGGTCCTATACCAGTATTATCATTACACATTTTTACCAAGGAAATACCTCAGATTCACAAGCCGGAAAAATGCCACATAAAGATTCGGACATGAAAATACAATCTGGATTCTCGTACAGTACATTGCAATACTGTGCAAACATAAGGTTACTTGTATGAACATACTGTAGCTCCAAATAAAAAGGTTTTTGGTTTTTATACTATTGATTTTGTATGTTGTATAATATATATTATAGTCTCTATACTATTGAATAGGCAGTTTTCTCTCTTATCATAATAACTGCAAATCTTCTAATGCTCTGATTGGCTACATATTACTTCTAAACCTAAATCACAATATCAACCACTAGGTACATATGATGCATATATACAGTTTGATTGGAAATTGTGTATGTGAATAATCTGGTGCCACTGATTTATATTAATGTTTTTAAATGTTGAAACAAGACCACTCCTCTTCTGCTATATACATAGTAACATAGTAAATGAGGTTGACTCCAATAGGACCAGTCCCTGGATCAACTTGGTACTAAGAGTTAATTTCAGTATTCATGTATTTTTTCATTTTCTAAATAGGCATTCAACACTTGAAGCTATTTAATGTATCTTATAGTACAACTTCTGCTTTGCAATGTTTAGTAACAAAATTCTTCCTCTTTATTGAATTAGTTAGGGGAACTATGGTTATAAAGTTCGTTTAATGGAAATAGTGAGTGATCACCATGGGATAAAGGTATGTATGTCATGAAATGTCACATGACTTTTTTTTAGTATATGCAAGATTCATAATAGATTTGTAATATAAGTGCTGGTGTCCTTTGTTTTTATATATAAATACATGTATACATGTATATGTGTGTGTATAATTGCTATTCATTGATACCTACAATATATAATTACTGCTGAAAATAAACTTTCCCTTTTCCACATAAATCCAATAAATAGGAAAATGTGTTTTTGTTTCACTTGAAAGGAAAACCAATTCCTAAAGGTGTAGTTCACCTTTAAATTAACTTCTAGACATAGATATTCTGAAACACTTTGCAATTGGTCTTATTTTCTTGTTTTTTAACTTTTTGTTTAGCAGCTCTCCAGTTTGGTATTTCAGGAGTTATCTGGTTGCTAGCATCTTATATTCCCTAACAGCCAGGCAGTGGTTTGAACAAGAGACAGGAATATGGATAGGAGAAACCCTAAATAAAAAGAGAGGTAATAAAAAGTAACAACAACAATAAAATCGTAGCCTCACAGGGCAATAGTTTTTTGTTGCTGGGGACAGTGAACTCCATTTGAAGGCTGGAAAGAGGCAGAAGAGGAAGGCAAATAATCCAACAACTATAAATAATAAAAACAAATTGCAATTAGCTAGGAATAGGGCATTATATAACAAAAAGTCAACTTTTAAAAATGAACCACCCCTTTAATTAAATATCCAAGAGTTTTTGCATATCATAAACTCATTACCTGCCTAAAGTCATTGGCATGCCACAAAACTGATGCAAATGCAAAGTTTGCCTTAGCTCTATAATCCATAGTAGCCAATTACTAAACTAAATCTGTACAAGATAACATGATAATTGATTGCTCATATAAACCTAGACCATGCTTGGTTAGAACCCTGAAAAGTCTTTACCAAACACAGGAATGCACTTTATTTATTACATTTGCATGCTATGTTTCCAAAACTTAACAAGCTTCAAGTACCATAATCAATATAGTAATGATTATAATACCCAATGAAGTGATAGGCTGTCATATTTTGTTTGGCTGTCCCTTTGCTCTTGATTTTTGTTTTTCCATTTAAATGGTGTGACAGATGGAATATGTATAAAAATAAGCATTAATACAATTAAAATAATTTCCAACCAAGATGTCTACATCGTTTGTTACATGAAGGCATACAAAAGGCTAAAAAGGGTTTTTTCACTAACTGAATTAAATGAACACATTTGAGATTAGGGAAACTGAAGGGGGAAAAACTGGTTTGTACTTTGTTACTGCTACCACATGGAAGAATGCAGAAATGCTGAACAAAAGCAAAACTTCCTCATTCCAACTGCAGTAGGAGATTCCTCCCTTAAACCAGAATGGCAGGTTTGTACAGAGGTAGCAACGCAAGACATTGTTGAGGTAGAGTAAGCGGCACAATGACGCTTCTGTGTATCACAGGCTAACCTTTGTATGGTCATTCTAAATTGTTTGTTGTTTGCTCAGGTGAACTTTCCTAATCATTTCATCCAAGACAAACAGACTTTTGTTTTGTATACATATAAGCAAGGGATAATACACTCCCTACTGTGAGATCCTCACTGAACTCCAGAATGTCTAGTATCTATATATTTCATAGCTGGGGGTTATTTTATTTCTTATACTTCACAGTTACTTTGACTCGAGCCCTCTCTGCACCTTTGAATTAAAGCTGTTTTAATAATGCACAGTCCAGGGCTGGACTGGCAATCTGTGGAGTCTGGCAAATGCCAGAGCAGCTGCTGTAAGATGCCATAGACAGTCACTATTTATTGGGCTGGTGGGGGGGGGGCTGTTTGTGCCTCTGTGTACTTGAAATTCCATTTTGTATCTCAGTCCAGGCCCTGATGCACATGACAGTTGAAATGTGCTAGAAATTTAAATTAAGTTTAAATGAAAGTTTAAAATATAAACATTGTGTCATTTGCCAATGTGCCTGCAATTGTGGCAAGAACACCTTACAACTACTGTGATGCTCACTAGCATAGAAACTCTTTAATGTGTAATTATATCATAGAATGAATTAGGTAACCATCTTCTTTCCTTTCTATTTATAATCATCCTGGAGAGTTGTTATGGGGTTGGGGGTTGAATAAAAACCATTTTGTTGTGGGTTACTCAGTAACTACTAATTCCTACACAGATCCAAAGCAAGAGGTCAGGGCAGGCAGTACTCCAATAATTCAAATGTTTTTATTTAAAGGGGTTGTTGCCTTTAAGTTAACTTTTAGTATATTATAGAAAGGCCAATTCTAAGCAACTTTTCAGTTAGTCTTCATTATTTTTATTTTTTTTTTTATAGTTTTTCAATTGATTTTTAATTATTTGCCTTTTTCTGACTCTTTGCAGCTTTCAAACAGGGGTCTCCCACAACAACAAAAAACTATTGCTCTGTGAGGCTACAGTTTAATTGTTATTTTTACTTTATATTACTTATCATTCCATTCAGGTCCTGTTCATATATCAGTTTTTTATTCAAAGTACACCCTGGTTGCTACGGTAATGTGGATCCAAGAAACCAAATAACTGCTGAAACTCCAAGCTGGAGAGCTACTGAACAGAAACTGAAATGATTTAAAAAAAACTACAAATAATAAAAAATGAAGTCCAATTACAAATTGTCGCAGAATATTACTCTCTGTCTACGTCATAACAAAAGTTAACTCAAAGGTGAACAACCCCTTTAAGCAAGGGCCAACAGGTTGCCCAGGTTCATGTCATTTCAGTAATCTCAGGGGATTGAGGGATATTCACCAAGTAAATTTTTGATTAATAAACAGACAGGACAAAGGGGATCATTAAGCTGAAAGAGTACAAAGAAAATACCTTTAACATTTTGTAAATGGGATATGTTAGTCTTTCATGGTTGCACAAACTGGGAAAACACCCAGGAGGGAGCTAGAGGTAATAAAGACGAGTTACTTTTTAGAATCCTCCAGTGCCGCTCCTCGTTCTATATCACAATAGCTGACGTATTTTCACACTGTGCCACCACTAAGTACAGGACCTCTGTGCTCAAATACAAGCTTGAATCTAGAAATATGCACAAGGGTGAATAACATATAAAATAGGTTACGTAATCAAAGGTGTCCATTTTGCTACGTCTCCTTTAGCAACCAACCAATAGGTAGTGCTTACTGGTCATCTGTTTTAAAGCAAACATTTTATTGTTGCTATGGGGTTACTGCACCAAGGCTAACTTTGTGCCTTTTATTAAAAAAAAATATGGTTTAAATACTGACAATTAGAAAGGTTGCCTTTGAACATACCTAGATAAGACTATCACCTGATACAGTAGAACTTAATGGTGGCCTCCCTCTGTATGCACAGAACCGGTGAGTCATGAACTGTAGTAGTTTGGAAAGTACAAAGCCATAAATGCATTAACTTGTACGTGTTGTTTAAAGGAGAAGGAAAAGCTAAGTCACTTGGGGGTGCCAAAATGTTAGGCACCCCCAAGTGACTTGAATCGCTTACCTTCTACCCCGGGCTGGTGCCCCTGTATGGAGAGAATAGAACCAGCCCGGGGTAGCAGCGATCGCTTCCTCCTTCGCTGCGTGCGCATGCACAGTAGAGTGAAAAGCCGAACTTTAACAGAGAAGTCGGCTTTTTCACTCTACTGCGCATGCACCAGACTCGGAGTCGCAGCGAAACGAAGGCGGAAGGAGGAAGCGCATCGCCTCGGGCTGGTGCGGTTTTCTCCTAACAGTGGCACCAGCCCGGGGTACGAGGTAAGCGATTCAAGTCACTTGGGGGTGCCTAACATTTTAGCACCCCCAAGTGACTTAGCCTTTCCTTCCCCTTTAAGGACAGCCTAACATTGAAGACACAGAACTACTTGTAGCAGCTATTTGTCAGGGCTACAAAAATAGACCATGCTGCTAATTTACTGATAATTGTCTCTAGATGTGTTTTAGCAGAGGCAATTCTCTCTTTGTCTATGGCAGGGTATTTTCTGGCATTTTGTAGCCGTGACAAGTAGCTGCTGCTAAGTAGCTCTGTGTGTCTTCGCCCTTAATTATAATGGTATTTCAATTTTATAGCCATTTCAGCTAGTAAGTAACACTGCACAGAAAAACTGGCATGTAACATATGCAATATCTCACTACAGCAAGGGGTCCTACATTTCAGTATCTGGACTGAAATTACTTTTTCTCCTCCTTAGTGTCAACCCTCTCCCTGGAGCATGCACAGTGGTCCATATTGAAGGACTAAAGGCAGCCGTACATGGGACCACCCCATTGGATATCAGAATGATAGGCCCAAGGGCCGAGAAGATAATACGATATGAGAGTCAATAAGGAAACCCTCTCTGGAGGAATATGCAAAAAACATGTGTAATTTAAAGAATACTTGGCTATGACCCACTGTGGGTGTGGCTTACATGGGGAATGGTTTTTGACCTATAAGTTTTTATATTTTTTGTGAGCCATGTGCCTCTCCTCCCAGCGTGTTCCCGGATTTTGCTGTGTATTTCTGGAAAACTCAGGGCCAGCTTTATCAAAATGTGATGAGCTTAATACATAAAAACTAATTTCTACAGAATTTATGGAAGCTTTTTTAACAAATGACCCATTGAAAAATATGCTTCTCAAAATCCCATAGGAATGAACAGAAAAGGGAGAGATTTTATGTAGTAAGCTCTAAACTTAGAGCAGATGGAGAGGCTGGTTAAAGATACAAACAAGCTCAGTAGGATTGATGCTGCCACATGCCAAGTGAAAATCACCTGTGCTTTTAAACAAAGTATGAATAGACGTAAATATTAATATCCAGAGAGGTTGCCGTTAGAGGAACATACGGGGGCAAATTTAATAAAACCATAAATCCATAATCCCTTATCTTTTTTTATTTGCAAATTTGACTAAGCTCGTCTAATATTTACTAAAAAGAAAGTTGCATGAGAAAAGTTGTAAAAAAAACTTGACGTTTTTGGATTGTCGCCCTGAAAATGCAGGCTTTATCAAATTGTCGATGCAAAAAAGTCGGGATTTTCAGCCCAAAATCTGTAAAGTTTTGAGACAAAAGAAAGAACTTAAAGGAAAGGGAAGGGAATGTTGATATTGACTCATTGTTCTACATGAACTTGGCAGGTTTAATCTGGCAAATTGTTGAATTCTAAATTTTTAGCTGCATAGTAAATCTCGGAAAAGTTGCAGTGTTTTCTCTTGGCAACTTTTTAAAAAAATCAGGATCAAGTTTAAAATAAAAAATCAATTGTTAGTCCCTTAAGGTTACATAAAGTCACCTTCTTTTCTATCGTCTACTGTTGTGTGACCCTCCCCTTCTTTTTTGACAGTATGTGGGAACTGGAGGGATCAGATAGATTTTTCCAGACTAGATTATATTAATAAATTTATGGGGGCCCTCTGATTGTGTTTAATGATCTATAGGTCTTGTAACAGAATTTGGCAAGAAAGGTACTCACTGCCAAGCACCATGGATGTATTGGAATATACTGTAAAGCATGAATTAGACACTACAGAGAATTGCACTACTTGTGTTTCTGTTGGCATCTGGCTTTACTGGTTCCCGGTCAGTATGTTTCTGTTGCGTCTGGCTTTAGTGTTTCATAGTCAGTGTGTTTCTATTGGCGTCTGACTTTAGCAGTTGTCATCATTTACATAAAAAGCATTTATGTCAGTATGTTTCTATTGCGTCTGGCTTTAGTGGTTCATAGTCAGTGTGTTTCTATTGGCGTCTGACTTTAGTGGTTCCCAGTCAGTGTGTTTCTATTGGCATCTGGCTTTAGTGGCTCCCAGTCAGTGTGTTTCTATTGGCGTCTGACTTTAGTGGTTCCCAGTCAGTGTGTTTCTATTGGCATCTGGCTTTAGTGGCTCCCAGTCAGTGTGTTTCTATTGGCGTCTGACTTTAGTGGTTCCCAGTCAGTGTGTTTCTATTGGCGTCTGGCTTTAGTGGTTCCCAGTCAGTGTGTTTCTATTGGCATCTGGCTTTAGTGTCTCCCAGTCAGTGTGTTTCTATTGGCGTCTTGCTTTAGTGGTTCCCAGTCAGTGTGTTTCTATTGGCGTCTGGCTTTAGTGGTTCCCAGTCAGTGTGTTTCTATTGGCATCTGGCTTTAGTGTCTCCCAGTCAGTGTGTTTCTATTGGCGTCTGACTTTAGTGGTTCCCAGTCAGTGTGTTTCTATTGGCGTCTTGCTTTAGTGGCTCCCAGTCAGTGTGTTTCTATTGGCGTCTTGCTTTAGTGGCTCCCAGTCAGTGTGTTTCTATTGGTGGCTGGCGTTAACTATTGTCATCATTTACATAAAAAGCATTATTACTATCTGAATGTTCTGGCTAAAAAAGCTTTATGGGGAGACATTGTTACACATTGATAAGCTCCCCAGTTCCTTAAACCACCGCTACAATGATATCAACCTTACTTGTCATTTATTGTGTACTCTGAGATGGCAATATCTTTAATTTAGCCTTTCATTTGCTTACAGAATGCAGCCATCATAAAGCATTTTGTGTACACATACAATAGCATTAATTTTGTCTCTATGCAACACATCAAAACACACAACAATGAAACAAAGCTTTATTGCTTGGCCTCCCTTGTGCTTGTCTTATAAACACAGAGTATTTGCTTCCCCGCTTACTTCAGTGTTGAGAGGAACTACTTCTGTTATTGGGATAGCACAAAATACAGGCAACATAAACTTTATGTTCCAATATTGTCAATAAAAATATGTTAATGGATACTTCTTTATATTTGTATCTATCATTATGACAAAAAGGCAGTGTTACTTGTTCCCTAACATAAAATAATTATTCATAGTCTGTAGTAAATCAGTGGGTCTTTGGCCATATTTTTTACTCCAAAACAAAGGTGATTTGCAGCAGCTTGATGATCTATGCCAGATCGGTCAAATGTTTTGTTACAAAGCCCAGTTATCAAGTGAATATGAATATGAAAGCTCCATTCATAGCTACAATGTTCAGGAATCATTGTTTATAACATGGTTTCTGTGAACAGTAGTGGGAAAATTATGGCACTTGCAACATTTTTGCAGTGGAACAAAACTGTACAAAATTAAGAGGTTTATTTAAATGAAATGGTTACACCCGATATTTGACTTTGTAGTGGTTACTTTGTAGACTGGATTTAACTTTTATGTTTATAAATAGAACATGTTTTATACCACAACATTTTGTATCCTTTGCAGTGGCATTATACTTGTTTATTCATGTAAACAGAAACCTGCAGCAACACCTCAGTTTCATATAAACCTCCTTTACCTACTTTGACTTTGCTAATTGCTGAGACTTTATGAAACATTCCCAGGTATAAAGTCACACAAGTAAGCTGTGTAACAAAACTATCTTTAAATATAACCAGCATATGTTACATTGTTTGCATCACATTTTCTGTGCAGCAGATTTCTGCATAAATAGTTAATGTGCTAATATTAGCAACTTGGCTAGCAAGTTTAGTGGCAGATCTGGGGTGTGTTAATCACTTATGAGTGGCAGTGGAAATCTTTGCTTTTCCAGTAATGGGATGCAGAGCACAAAGTTCAACAATGAAGGCTCCTTAAATGCATGACTGAAACAGGAATGTGACTTTCATGACATTATCAGACACTACCTTCAAAAAGCCCAATATCTTTTTTTTCCCCAGAAACTGTGCCTGGAGGAATTTTTTACGCAGCACAATCTAAAATACATCTATTTCTGTGCTTCTGTCTCTCACTGAATATATATGTTGTGTGCTAGGGGTTTTAACCCCTAGCACACAACACAATGCATTCATTACTCTATCCCTAAACTGTCCATTTTTGCATGACAGACCATATGGCTCATTTGCAAACCCAAACGCAGGGCAGAAAGTGCAAAAAAAGGCCTCAATCAGCCAGGTTTTTGCAATTTTAATGTTGAGCAGGGTTGGATTGGGCTGGCCTGTACCAGCCCAATCCAACCCTGGCCCCTGCCAGCTGATCTTCCTCCCCTGATGCGTCCAATGGTAACTATATTTTATGCGCACTCAGGGGAGGAGGCTGGGCAGAAGAGGGGGATTCCTGGGGGGTTTGGAGGGCACAACAGGGTGGCAGATCTGGTGGGCCCTGCACCCCCCAGTCTGAGCCTGATGCTGCGTTTGGGTATGTGCCAATAGCCACAGAGACCTGTGGCTCTCTTCTCTAATGAGCTGGAGAGAGTGCAGAGACGTGCAACTAAACTGGTTAAGGGGATGGAAGATTTAAACTATGAGGTTAGACTGTCGAGGTTGGGGTTGTTTTCTCTGGAAAAGAGGCGCTTGCGAGGGGACATGATTACTCTGTACAAGTACATTAGAGGGGATTATAGGCAGTTGGGGGATGTTCTTTTTTCCCATAAAAACAATCAACGCACCAGAGGTCACCCCTTTAGATTAGAGGAAAGAAGTTTCCATTTGAAGCAGCGTAGGTGGTTTTTCACGGTGAGGGCAGTGAGGTTATGGAATGCCCTTCCTAGTGATGTGGTAATGGCAGATTCTGTTAATGCCTTTAAGAGGGGCCTGGATGAGTTCTTGATCAATCAGAATATCCAAGGCTATTGTGATACTAATATCTACAGTTAGTACTAGTGGTTGTATTTATAGTTTATGTATGTGAGTGTATAGATTGGTAGGTGTGGGTTAAGTGTGCTGGGTTTACTTGGATGGGTTGAACTTGATGGACACAGGTCTTTTTTCAACCCTATGTAACTATGTAACTATGTAACTAATACAGCACTGACTGAGTTAGTTAAGGGTTGGCACAGGGAGAAACATAGGCATCCCCACTCCCTCCCTCTACCCTCCCCGTACCTTGCATGTCACTCAGACGTGTGCTCGCTACTTGCCTGTACACACAGGAATGCATAGTGCAAAAAAAATGGGCAAAAAGTGACATATATCCTATGACAAAGGCCCAAGAGCATTAAGCGTGAGGTGTGAAGCATAATTTTAATATGTGTGTGTAAAACGCATTATCTTTTCAAAGGTTGGAGGTTAATTAACCTTTAGTTACACAATCCCTGTAATCAAGTACATTTCCTGCCCTTTCCTTTGATAATTTCAATGCTGGGTCCAATTTTTGAAACCACTCCCCAAAAGTACA
Source organism: Xenopus tropicalis (assembly GCF_000004195.4). Classification (NCBI taxonomy): domain Eukaryota; kingdom Metazoa; phylum Chordata; class Amphibia; order Anura; family Pipidae; genus Xenopus; species Xenopus tropicalis. Next base: position 75,203,742 of record NC_030681.2, on the reverse strand, counting down.
TGTGGAAAAATAGTTATGATGTTTTTACTCAAAATAGGAACCATTTCCTTCTATTGTACTGACAGTTTAGTTGGGCTACAGTCTGGATAGAAATAATGTAAGTACCATTTCTTCTTTTCATCACTATAAGTTGTTGCAGCAAATACAAACATGCATACTTATATCAGGTTTTTTTTTCTAATATTCAGAGTAATTAAATTTTTAAAAAATGGACTTTGTTTTCCAGATGATTCTAAATTCCTGTAACTGGATTTTCCTCTCTTTTTGGCCTTCTCTGTACATGTGGCACTCAGCAGCATATGCAATTTAGCCTCATTGTAATGTGGAAAAGAAACATTTGCAAAACAAGTGCATTGCAAATCTGCAGAGGAATCCCTGTTACTTTAAAAAGTCATAGATTCCACTGGTCATTGGAGGAATGTACTGTAAGATGCACTGGAAACTTTAATGTATGTTCTAAATGGGCAAGACAGACACAAAGCCTCGACAGAACATACTGCCGTACATGCTCTTTCTACATTGTTATAGCTGTGAATGGCTATACATGCACCACTGGAAATTATTAAGACTAAGATTCTTATACCTTTTCAGTAGAAGAGTTGCTTACACCAAAAGCCATGATCAGGTAAGCAATGAATCAGCCATCAATTGTGAAAAAGTTAATTAATAGCTTGGAAAAGCACATCGGCTGGAGCTACGTGAGTGCTTTGAGTGACACAAGCTATTGAACTCGCCAGTGAGTGTGTCCCTTCCAACACACTCAAGAAAATGTATATGAGAAATAATCAATATGAGAAATGAAAGAGCTGAAGAAAAACGTTACCGTGATAATGAACTGTCACATGAGATGAATCGAAAAGAAATCATAACATTTTGATAAATCTGCCAGCAAGTAAAATAGTTTTTACCAGTTCCTACTGTGGACAATTTGAAATTCCTCAAGTATAGCACATTCAGGTCTAGCTTCACAAATGAGCAGATGGAGCTGCAGGACCAGGCTCTTTGCAGAAATTAAGGAAGGCTAGGAATTGCCAGGGATATGGAGCAAAGGGTTTGATTATTTTGTTATTGAAAATTCTCTGTTTTAGAAAACAACAAGTGCTGGGGGACATTTTTCTCTCAATTGGAAGGTTTTCGCAACCCAAAGTGCTTTGTAAACACAACCCATTGTGTTTGTAATCCTATCTAGGGAAACATGAAGGGCACATGACCCCCCAAGCCCAAGAGGGGCAAGTAGTGTAGTAGTAGTAGTGTATTTGCACTACATGTCAGAATGATACTGGACAAAGCAGGAATCCTTTGCAAAGTGAAATGTATTGACATTACATGCAGATGACATTTTCAGACTTCACAGGTCTTTCTCAAGTTGCTAAATATATATACTGATTATATATATATATATATATATATACACAGGTATATAAATATATATATATATATATATATATATATATACACACACACACACAAGCTTTATTGCTTGCTATGACACAGCTAGGGTAAAAGTTTCCTTAAAGATTGAAGCTTTTGAAAAAACAGCTAAAAATATATTATGCCCTGTGGCAAAGACAGTTAATATGGAAAGCTCCTTGAAAATCAGGTTTGGTCTCTTCCACATTGTTTTCTACCTTCTATCTTCCTTCACCACTGCTCACTATTTGGATAATTTAATAAAAGGCACAAGGTGTGCTCAGATCTAGTACCTCAAAAGGTTACAATCAAACAGCTGACCAGTAAACTAGTTACTAGCACAATCTCCTAGATTATTAACAGATTTACCCAGACTTTTACTTGTTATAAAAGTTTTATCATCAAATTGAATCTGGCCATTGGTTTGTAATATGGTGACTGCTGATTTGGGTCTGTATTGGATAATTTATCTTACAGCCATATTGGCCAGTAAGCTATCCCTTTGGCCATTGGGCTCACACTATACCATGCATTACTGATAGATAAAGTAGATCAATAGTGATAGACAAGATAAAGGGCATAAGCTCTCAACATACTCTACCCTTACTCAGCTCCCCTTTCTTAGCTGGATTCCAGCAAACTAATGAAACTAATGAACAATCCAGTTCCTCTGGGGTTTTAGAGATAACAGGGGATCACCACCACAGCTGAGGTTGTGTAAATCTTGCCACAGTCATTGCTCAGATGTACAGTATGCATTAAAAGGTACTTGCATCTAAATCTTCTTCTTGTGCTTTCATGTAGTTGTTCTGCCTTGTATCCTATTGCAAATCCTAAGAAGTGTTCTTATTTGGCCATGGGAACTCTTTGAGGTGGTGGTAGCTCCAGGGTTCCCACAGCAGCTTGTGTCAATTGATGCAATAAACTTGGGCCTAAACTATTGGGTGCATGTCAATTTGATGCCGAGTGCTGTTAATGATGACACAGAGGACTTTTAGAGCAATTGCAATTGATTAGTGGTGAAACACAACTGCAAGTGTTCCAACTGAGTCAGGTCTACCCCCACCTCACAGTCATGGTTACCCTGGAATTGTGGGAAACACTGCTGCATTGTGGATTAAAAAATAATAGTGACTTTATAATAGTGAAATTGCACTTTGTACACTGCGCTTGTGCTCATAAATAAGCTCTAAAAAAATTCCTTTTCTGATTTATTTGCCCAATTCACCTAAGGTAGCCACAGTTTAAGACAGCTATACACAGTGCCATGGTTGGGGTGAATACATTGCAATCATCTGCTCATTTGGCCAACGTTCCAGATGACTAAAACAATATGCCATTTACACCACTGATGCATGGAAATGTTTGGTCTGGGTGCAGCTGGTCCAGACCTACAGCATAGGTGACTGATTGTGCCAGCAATAATAGGCCAGCACTCCAGATGTTTTGTGAAAGAAAAATGTTTTTATTGGCAGAGAATGTCCAGGACATCATGTGCTGCTGCACACTTAAACATAGGAATGTAGATACAGTAGATGAAGTATTGTGCATTAACTCTTTTAGCACCATAGAAGGTTGAATCTATACTGCCTGTAAAGGTTACTCATGTCTGGGCCAGGCACAGTTTCTGGCCATCTCTTTGATCTGCATTGCACGATTGGGAACACATGGTACCACATATTGCAGGCCAACCCCCTAAATGGTGCTTTGGGCAATAATTAGTATACTTATATAGAATGATCCTGTTATAGGTTACAACATTAAATGGCAGTTTTATGCGCTAATTTCAGTAAAGTTAAACTCAAAACAAATCATACAAATAATATACCTTCTGTTCCCACATGGGAAAAATTCCAGCATTAAGCCAGCATTATTTTTTTATTCTGTACTTGAGGTTATGCAGATTTACTGATAGCATGTCCCCTAATATATTTACTTTTTTTACATCCAAATCTGCACTCTGCCACCCCCCCCCCCCCCCCTTAAAATTAGAACTCTCTGTGGTTCAGATTTCATATAGATTAGTGAAGAATGAATCAGTCCCACTTTACTTCACTAAAAAATTTGCAAAACACAGGAAACACAGGAAAATTTACAGAATGCTTTCAACTCGTTCGGTGAGGTTGCCAAACAAACAGATCTTCTTCCAATATGCCCACCTATGGTGGGCAATATCGGCTAATTAGATTGTTTGACCCTTGGGCCAAACGACCCAAACAATCTAATTACCCAGATATCACCCACCTTAGGTGGGCATGTCAGGAAAAGGTCCGCTCATTTGGTAACCTCACCAAATGAGTGGATCTGAACGTATATGGCCTCCTTTACTTGCACTGCAGGACAGTCTTAAACTTATCAGCTCTAAACTGGGTTTAATGTCACTAGAAATTATTAGATGGGTTGAACAGTTTTGGTTTTAAAGACAAACCAATCAAATTTTCAGTGGAATTATTATGATTAACAAATATGCATAAAGCAGCATTCCTTAGGGGCACATTTACTAACCCACGAACGGGGCGAATGAGTCCGATTGCGTTTTTTTCGTAATGATGGGTATTTTGCGATTTTTTCGGAAAATTGTCACGACTTTTTCGTTACCAATACGATTTGTGCGAAAAAACGCGAGTTTTTCGTAGCCATTCCGAAAGTTGCGCAAAATCTTGCGATTTTTCGTAGTGTTAAAACTTGCGCGAAAAGTCGCGATTTTTTCGTAGCGTTAAAACTTGCGCGAAACATCGCGCCTTTTAAGTTTTAACGCTACGAAAAAAATCGCAAGATTTTGCGAAACTTTCGGAATGGCTACGAAAAACTCACGTTTTTTCGCGCAAATCGTATTGGTAACGAAAAAGTCGCGATAATTTCCGAAAAGTCGTAAAGACGCCGAAAAAATTGCAAAAAATACAAAAAAGTCGCAAAATGTTCGTTTTCAAATCGGAATTTTTCAAATTCGGTTCAGATTCGTGTCTTAGTAAATGTGCCCCTTAGAGTTTATGTAATGGAACTATTCTTGCTTGGGGATTTCCTTGCTTTTATGATATTGTTTGCAAATTTTTACATTGACCTAAAGAGATACAAATTATTTATTTATCTAGTAATCCTCATAAGCTCCTCTCAAAGCCCTTCTGTCAGTCTTGATTATGTGTGATAATAAATGTTCAATAATAATAATGCTATTATGTTACATCCCTGAATCACTATGCACATTTCAGTGCATAGTGATTCGGGGATGCAACATAATAGCATTAGTGTTTGACCTTGACTTATAGGTTCAAACATGGTAGAGATGAGGAAATTAATGAAATACACAATTACACATTGTGCAGCCTTTACAGAGAGTGAGAAAAATACAAAAATCGTATATAACAATATATAACCAAATCATGACTGCTGAATTACAGTGTATGTTTGAGAAGCTGAAAATCAAAAGGAAATTATCAAAGGTTATAATGATTCCCATGTAAGGACCAGGTCTACTTTTTATAAGCTGCCAAGAAATTATAATGAGATAACAAACACAAATATTGTGTACTTTGCACTCTTACTGCTTAGATAAAAGTCCCCACTCCATGCATAATAGTTATTTCCTGTTATATTTTTTCTAGTTGTCCAGATCTTTACTATAGCATGACAGCTACCAGCCTACAGACAATCCTGCATTTTCATAGAAACTAATCACTACAAATTAGAAAATGAAAAGCGAACACATGCTTGGTTGCTATTGGGACTTGGCATTTGTGCAGTTTTGTACCTATGTTTATAATTCAGCCTCAGAGACTGGGTTCAGCTAGAATTGTGACATAGAAAATTACAGCAAACAGGAGTTATTTTTACCTAAAGCCTAGAAGTTGCAATGCATTAAAAAAAAGTATGTATACTTTTTAGATAATAATTTAGATTACCGTACCATAACAATTATACTTAAACATTATAGAAACCCAGTAGGATCGTTTTGCCATCAATATGGATTCACGCAGCTTTCATCAGAATTGTGGAACAGGGTTTCTGATGCACTTCCCTGAAGTGCTCTGTGAGCCTAAAATGTTATTATTATCGTTACTTTTTATTACTTATCTTATCAGGACCCTTCTATCAATATTCCAGTCTTTCATTCAGTCATCTCACTACAGCCTGGTTGCCAAGGTAAACAAAAACCTAGCAACCAGATAGCTGCTGAAATTCCAAACTGGAGAGATTCAAAACAAAAAAACCTAAGTAACTGAAAAACCACAAATAATACAAAATGAAGATTAATTGCAAATTGTCTCAGAATATCATTATCTACATCACACGAAAACTTTGTGTGACACAATCTGCAATAATGCTACAATTTGAAGTCATCAATACCAAAACCCCCATTCAAATGTTTAGGTAATTTTTTGTTGTCACTCCAACATAATAGTAAAGGTTGGAAAAGTTATCAACTTCCTTGCAAATATTCCATAATACTGTCATATTATCATCATCATTATAATCTATTTATTTATATAATATTTATATATATATTATATATTGTGCCAGCAAATGATGCAGAGATTCACAATAAATTTAAACAAACAGGGATCTTAAAAATGTCAATGAACAAGGATATTCAGAGTAACAATAGGATCAGATGGCCCTGCTCACAAAAGCTTACAATCTACAGGCTTGCATCTTAAACTGATAAATAGTAAACCTATTTCAATGTACCTAATTTTGGACATTTTAATTTTAGAAATAAAGTACATATGGAGAAAGCACCTTACATTAGTAAAATGAACCAAACAGTTTCTATTGTCTGATTTAAGGCCTAGCCAGAATATTAAAATATTGTATATACGCATGCAGAGATTCTTGATAAACCCATATGCAACTTTTTGTTTTCATTATATTGCTGTACTGCCTAGGTTTTCCAGTATTTACTGTTATGTTGTGCAGTATGTTTGAAATTAATAGCACTTTCTTATGTGCTAAAACCAAAACTACAGGACAAGCAAAGCCCCAAATATACGGTAATTCCTATTTTTTTAGCATTACATCTACTTAAAGTAGAAATGTACACTGCGTTTAAATTACATTTTTAGTATGATACAGACATTGATCCTTTTAATCAAATTATATTAAAGATCTTATTTTATTATTTTGGTTTTAGAAGTATTTGCCTCATCATTCATCGACTGATGAATAGTGTGCCTCTGTAACTTGAAAATGTAAAACTCAAAATAAGGGAATTTCTTTGATACAAAGAGACCTTAAGGAGATGCCTCCATAGCAAACCCCCTCTTGCCATAAACACAATATGGTCTAGGGGCATGCACAGATCAGGTAGGAAATGGGAAACCTCCTCCCCCTACAAGTCTTCTGTCCAGCTAGGGGTTTTCCTATGCAGGCATCTGTAAGTTGCCCCACCAAAGCTGTCTAAGCATTGGTACTGTTTAAGATGATCACCCCTTTAGGATGAACCCTTAACCTCCACTTGTGCTCACCCTGGAAACAGGCACTTCAGGGAAGTGCATCAGCAACCCTGTTCCACAATTCTGATTAAACAAAATCATCCTTCCTTCTGGCATCAATTAACCTTTAATTTTGTATGACTTTGATGCAGGAATTGTATACTATGTTTGATGTTTTGGAAAGATGTCAGCACTCCTTCATATTTTGCAGGATCTCGGTGCTGCAGGACATCAAATGCGAACCACAATTCATCTGGTATATAGGTAGTGTAGGCAGTGTAATTTCTGCTTGCCAGTATTACAATCAAGCCATCAAGCATTAGAAGTACAATATCATTTCTGTTATGTGCTTTGATAAAAAAAATGGTTAATGCCTTTAGAAATGATAGAATAAACAGGATTTTCTGAGGAGAATCACCTTGAATTAAGAGGGCCACAGACTCCGGAATACTGACTCTTTGCAAATTCAGCCGTAATGTTGATAGACTACAGCTCCCAGGATGCTTTGCAATATAAATATTTGATTAGAGTAACACTTTTAGGGAATGGTTATACTCCCCTTTATTTAGCTGGAGCAAAACTTTTGTTAAGGTGAAGCAATGTTTTTAGGGGAAGGGTTATACCCCCGTTTAGCAAACACCATACTTAACGGCAGAGCCAGCAAAGAGACAGTAAATTCCCATGAGTAGTTTCCTGATTGTTTCCAGTTTGTGCCTAATTCCACCTATATTGTGATGTACCCAACCCGGTGAGTCTATAAGCAATTATTGGGTCACTTAACGGATACTTAGGGCCCAATTTCTCTCCTTTTGTAAATTCTGTTCATGTCCAAAGTTGCTGGGCCAGAAGCCTAACCTTCACCAACCGTATGTTTGTACTGGCTGACCTCTGCCTGCTACAGATTGCCTTTGTAAATGTACACTTTTAAAATACACCATTAGTCACCAATACACCATCATGCAGTTTGTTGGGGGTATTAGCAGCTGGGTGCAGCTGCTGGGCAGGGGGCTTGGGAGCCATACCTTTATGTGCTACCTCTGCAACAGTGCCTCAACTCATGTCTAAAACACCATTACTGACCAATGTAACATCAAATAACGTAATCTATAATAAGATGTCCCGCACTGTATACTCAGAAAAACAAAAAGCATTCACTAAAAACAAAATACAGTGTCGGAAAAATAATTTAAAAAAATACCAATATTTTGGTCCTTTGTACAGGGTTTTATTTATACATATTTGTAAGATGTGCTGCTCTCCAACCACAAACTGAAAGTATCAATGCCATCATAGGAGCCACATAGGGGTAAAGCCACCTTCGTATTGTTCATTCAGTTCAGGCCAACCACCTAAACAACTGAAATGACTCAATGTAAAGAAGTGGCTCCTCTAAACTATTTTTAGTCAGCCAAAGGAATTTTTAGTCACAACACGATCCCAGACCCACCTAGGTCATAGAATTATCCATTACAATACACCCCAACCCAATGTCCAAATGGTTGGGCAGTTTGGAAATAAACAGAGAAACTGCCCAAAGTGTAAAAAGTACAACATAACCCACAATGTCCCCCAAAACTGCACATTCCCAAAAGAGTACACTGACACAGTACACAAAGGAAAATGCATGCAGGCTCTGCGTCTCTGCCTACCTGAAAATAAGGTACAAAGTGTAGATTTGTAACATTATCACCATAGCTATTTAATATCACCTTAGTTATTTAATGACTCTTCCCCTCCTGACTTAAATACCAGCTGAGTGTACACTGAGACTATGACTCCATGATTAGCTTTCGGTCAGGTTAGGCCAGACAACTGATGTTGATCCACCAGGTATTTCTGACTGGGCTGTTTATAAATGAAAGTTGAAATTGTCTCCATTTGAGACACCCACAGTCCCCCAACCCCAGTCCATGCATGTTTCCACATTACAAAACAACATAACAATATACATACAGGAAGGAGTGAAGGGATTGCGGGTTACAGTCACAGCTCAGGTGGTGGTGGGCCCTTGAAATATATTTTGTTAGGGGCCTAAGGAGGTCAAACAACAGCCCAGGTACTCATGGAATTTAACAGTGGATATTTGCCAAAGGTGTCTGACCTTTTCTCTCTGTAACATATATTACTGGACCCAATAGCAAATTTAATTTAGAGCCCCAAAACATTGGAAAGTTGACCTATTCCACCAAGATATATTAAAATTGCTCATTAATTAGGGCCTTACTGCCCCTCCTTGTAATCACAGGGTCTTCTTTCTCTGCAGTTACACCCCTGACATCATGCACATAATCCAAGGCAACAGTAAGGGGTCACAATGATTAGGCGCTTATCATCATCCTGTTAATTTAATGTAATAAAATCACTCTAACACGTTGGCAAAGATCATGGCCCAGAACAGAGCACTGTGAAGCTACAGTATATAAACTACTCACACGTATAAAGAAGCTATAAATGTTTAATAGAAAACACATTAGTTTTAATGCTAGGGCCATTACATAAATTACCCTATAAGTGATGGAAAAATAGTTCTTAGGGCTCTGGCACACGGGGAGATTAGTCGCCCGCGACAAATCTCCCTGTTCGCGGGTGACTAATCTCCCCGAAATGCCATCCCACCAGGGAAAATGTAAATCACCGTTGGATGGCATCCGCGGCGGCACGATTTCACTGAAATCGCGCAGCCGCGTATGCCATCCCACCGCCGATTTACATTTTTGCCGGTGGGATGGCATTTTGGGGAGATTAGTCGCCCGCAAACAGGGAGATTTGTCGTGGGCGACTAATCTCCCCGTGTGCCAGAGCCCTTATTCAATTTTCCATCTTTTCAAAGTTACAAATCCCAGCACCACTTCATTAGATAAACTGTTTTGAGTTTGAAGGGGGGCAAGGGCTACCCTCAGGATTGTATAGGTGTACAAATGTTCTGATCCACTTTTATTCATGGGATCTGTAAGTCAACACCAATAATCCCAAAGGCCAAGATTTATTTATACAGAACCCCAAGGGTCAATGGAGGTTTTAATAACAACATTGATGTGTGAGTGGGGATGCTTGCAGTTTTACTATAGATGTGGAAATCCAGTGTAAATAAAGAACTATCTAATTATCCCAAAGAATTCTCACAATATGTCTAGATATACACACATCCAAAGAATGAGGTTGCTATTCTCTAAACACAGAGAGGAAAGACTTACGGCATGGACTCAATGCTGGAGACAGGAGCAACATAATTGAATGGGACATATCCCTCTGCTTTTCCTCGTGTCCTTAAAAGTTTAGCTTTCCACCAACTAGCATGTGTGGTGTCTATGATAAGCATCTGGTCCCCAGCCTTGAAACTCAGCTCATCAGGTGTCCGTCCTTCATAACTGTACAATGCCACATAAGAATTTCTTTGTTGTTCTCCCTGGTTAACAAAACGTGGAGGGACTTGTGGACCATCAAGTTGAGTAGTTATAACTGGATTTTGAATCACAATGCCATTAAAAGAATTAGAACCTGACCTCTTCTCTTCTTTAAAGACACAGGGAAGCACACAGCTTAAGCAGCTGCAATTTTTCCTACAACAATTCCCCATCTCTGAGATGAATTTTTCAGCAATTCCTCTGGTACAGCTATAGCAGAAATATTAAAAGAGCATTTCTTGCCATTATCATTGGTGCTGGCAGCCCATAGATGAAAAAAACAAGATACAGACTTTGGAATAGGATCAGATTTCTTCTGCAAACATCCACATGGAATAAAAATGTGCCTTTTCCCCTTCTTTTACAAGTTTACAAATGAAAATATTGTTATGAATCGGATTTTTCTTCTTTGCGCAGACCAAACTGGGATATTGGATCTGGTTGCATTGTCTTCTTTGACGAAATGACAGTCCGACGTTTAGTGCTGTCTGTATGAGAATACTGATGTAAGTGTTCACCTTACTTCCTGGTTAAGGTATGTTTGCTCTCACTCCTAGTACCGCCCTAGTGCATAATAATTAAATCAAGTGGTGTCACTAGTCAAACCAGAAAAGGCAACGCCTTCTGACAGATTCACAAGTATTTCTGTCGTGATTGGAGAGACTAGTAGTGCAGAAAACTTATACTCCGTGAATACAATGGAGAACAGAATATTAAACCAGCACGGAGAAGAACTGAATATCAAGTTTCAATGCAGCTTAACTGCAGTTATGCCACCTAAATGCCTGGAAGGTTAACTCCAGATACAGTATTCAACTTAAATACCTGGAAGCTCTTATGTAAGAGAATGCCAGTATGAAGATGTGACTTCTTCTACTAATGCTATAACTAGAAACAGGATGTGAAGGGCATTAACCTATCAATAATCAGTATTACATTCACTCACAGTTATACTGCCTACTTGGCATAAAGTTTATTAGCTATAGGGTAATACGAAGCTTCATCTTTAAACAAAAAAAATGGAGCAAAACAAGAAATGTTTGCATCTGTACAGATTTAGAAGCAAAATGAGTAAACGGTTGATTTCATGTGAAAATCTTATCCTACTATTGTACATGGAGTATTATTTTGTGCATGATTTCTAGTTATATTCTGCATAAAAGGGGTTGTTCACCATTTCATTTTTTTTTTTTAGTTATTTGTCTTTTTCTTTAGCCATTTTCCTACTTTCAAATGGTGGTCACTTAACCTAGCCGCCAAAAAACTTTTCCTTCGTGAGGCTACAATTTTATTGTTAATTTTTATTCTTTTGTATTTCTATTCAGGCGCCCTCCTATTTTTATTCCTGTCTCTCATTCAAATCACTGCCTGGTTGCTAAAGTAGCTGTACCATAGCAACCAGAAAGCTGCTGAAATTCCATTTAGTAAAAAGCTTCAATTTTAAAGGAGAATTAAACCCTAAAAATTTAGGGGCTAGAAATGCCAAATTTTATATTATAAACTGACTGTACTGGCTTAAAGTTTCAGCATCTCTATAGTAGTGATGACATAAGTCTTTACAGTCGTCACAGGAGTTCCCCATCTTGGATTCTGTTAGAACTGTCCAGGACAGTGCACATGCTCACTATGCTCTGAGCAGCTGATGAGAAATTTAGGGGTCCTTGTAAATTATCTAGCAGAAAATTATTCAGTTCTAATGCAAATGCCCTGGCAGATACTTAGTTTTGCTAAGTATGTGTTTTTTGCCTATTTTGATTTCACTGCATTCCAGCATTGCTAGAAGTAAGATCTGTGTTTTGAACAGCATGCATCTGGGTGTAAAGTGCACCTGCCATGTAAGGAATAACACATGGGTGGGACACTGGTGGCAATTACATGTGCACTATTCAGTAGGCTCAAAAAGGCATCTGAAGTCTCTGTGGTGTATTGACCACTGCTGTCATCAGGTGTCACAGGAATTAACCTATCCAGTGTAATTCAGTTGTATTTAGTTCAAGTAACAGATCGGCTAGTCCATATTCCACCAAAGCAAACACTAAGGGCAAAGACACACAGAGCTATTTAGAAGCAGCTACTTATCACGGCTACTAAACGCGTGAAAATACCCTGCCATAGACAAAACTGAGAATTGCCTCTGCTAAAACACACTCAGAGACAATTATCAGTAATTGATCAGTATTGTCTATTTTTGTAGCTGTGACAAGTAGCTGCTACTAGTAGCTCAGTGTGTCTTCACTCTAGAGCCACGTATGCCATCCCACAGGCAATTTACATTCTAGCCAGTGGGATGGCATTTCAGGAAGATTAGTCACCCACCACAAGGGAGATTTGTCTCGGGCGACAAATCTCCCCATCTGTCGCAGCCCCTAAGGGCAGTTGTACACGGGGAGATTAGTCGCCCGCAATAAATCTTCACTATTGCGGGCAACTTATCTCCCCGATATGCCATCCCAACTTCGGGAAATCGAAGCAATGCGTATGCCACCCCACTGGCGATTTACATTCTTGCCGGTGGTAGTGTAGACTAATCTCCCCGTGTGCCACTGCCCTAAGGGGAATATTAATAAAGCAGCAGATTCAGTTATGTATTACTAATTCCAGCCCAAATGGGAGTTTTCACAATATCACTTTGATTTCCCCAAGATACCAGAACAAAATGAATGTGCTAGAGTTGATATAAAGCTGTAAGTTAGACTTCCTAATAAATGGTGCTTTTTCCCACCACTTAAGACTAGACATAACATTTAATTTTTAATATACCTTGTTACCTGCACAACTTCTGCCTAGAGGTGAAAAATAAATAAAATCCATTCAACTACTGCAGCCTTTTATTTCTCAACAGGATGGTAAGGAATAAGTAAAGTAGTAACTAAAACAGAAACCAAGGGGAATTATGCACTATTGATTTTTAGGGCAAGGGGATAGCCATGAAGGTATCACTATTAAAGAACACAAATAGGGGTCGATTCACTAAAGGTCGTTAACGCTTAACACATAGTTTTATGCATTAAAAAGTGTTCGATAATTAAGTACAGATTCATCAAAGTAATTTCGCATGTGTTACTACTCATATCGCATGCGCAAAAATACCGATTATCGCAAAACGTTATTTCCATCGCATTGACGTAATTATCGAATAGAAATAATACTAATGCATAATTCACAGACATATTTAAAGCATTAAAAGTATAAAATGTGGCGATAATTACTGTGAAACTTAACGCCTCCCAGGAGTAGCTGGTGATTGTCTGTGGTGACAAGTTTGCAGTCGGATTTTTTCAAGTATGTGATTTTCAGGGAAATGGTAATTTTCAGAATGGTAGTTTTCAGAAAGTAATAGTTACGTGCATAATAGCGTGCTCTAATATCACGTGCTATGAAATAATGCATAAATATATTGCATTGCTTAAAAATGTCATCGCCAGATAAATAACAACAATAACATTGCTTCTTAATTCAGACAAGTGTCCTTTTAGTGAATCAATCGGTAATTCTCAAAATATAAGTGATAATATTTTTAACGCATGCTATAAATATCACTCGTTTTTTTGGCATTAGCTAAAGGTACACGAGTCCCACATAATTGTCCATGGAATACACCCAAACGGCCTAGTGTGCAATGTGTTGCTTGGGATCATTGGGTTAGCACAATTATTGCTCATGTTAAGGCACTAACCCCTGTGATGTTTCCAGTCATACTGTAAGTTGCTCAATATATCTCTTTTCCTTGTTCCCATGTGGAATTTTTATTTCAGTTTTTAATATAAGTACCAAAACTCTTACAAAAAGTTGCATGCAGCTTTAGGGCAAGGCCGCGACTAATCTCCCCGCAATGCCATACCACCGGCTAGACTGTAAATCGCCAGTAGAATGGCATACACGGCACCGCGATTTGCCAAAGTTGCCTTGAGAGGAAACTTCGGGCTGAATTACATTCTAGTCAGTGGGATAGAATTGAGGGGAGATTAGACGCCCGCGACAACGGAGGTTTGTTGTGGCGCGACTAATCTCCCCATGTACCCCTCCCCTGAATGCACACAAAAGCATTAGCAGAAGACACATGAAAGGAGAGAAAGGGAGTTCTGTATCAGATTGCTTTTAGGCATACAGATAGCAAAAGTACTCACATGACCCTTAAGGACTTTCAAATACTGGGAGGTTCACTAGTACTATGAACAATGCTTTTTTTCTAATTATTTAAATCTATATTGTAGTACATCCTCTTTAGGATCTTTAAGCCTCTCTTACCCCTTACCAATGCTTTGTTTCTGGTACAGATTTTAGTTTCTCATTGTACTACTTGTTTTACCTGTTTCTTTGTATAAAATGTCAGTATCTGCTTTTTAGATATAAAAGGATTAATGCTTTGCCAAAGGTGAGAAGGGATTATCTATGCAAAAAAACTGCACACAGGAGATGGACAAAAAACTGTAACATTTTTACCCATGTTTTCTTCCTTTGATGGAAAGTAAACAGGTACAATGATATAAATAAATAGATGAATATGTTTGCCCCACATTTGTGTACATATTTAGGGGGGGGGGAATTTATCAATGGTTTGATTCAGGATTCAAGGCTTTTTGCACTAAAGAACTCGAATTCGAGTTATGGTTAATAAACTTGAATGTCTGTTATTTAATAAGTGCAAAAAACCTGAAAACTCGAATGTAAAACTTTGCCATCTAAAAGCTTGCGAGTTTCTATAAAAGTCAAAGCCATCAGTGTTTACTTTATTTCCCAAAAATGTTTGTAAACCCAAATTACATCAGTCTGGCCCCTGAAAGGCACTATTCAGTAAATGTCAAACAATTAAACTGATTTTAATTAGAATGAGCAAAATAACAGCTCCCACTTAAAAACATAAATATTTCGATTAAGAAGGCTTTCAGTTGCAAAATCTTATAAAAATGAAATATGTGTATTAGTTTGGCCTTTAATATGTGTGCCTTTGTACAAACGATTGACAAATGTTATGACATCTGTCAGGTACCATTCTCTAATCCAGGAGGAGATCAACAACTACTTTTTGTGCAAAAAACACTGGATCCCATGTGCAATGGATCTTTGTTTCTCTGTTTTCCCCTGCCTGCAGTGTTATTTGATGTCGCTTGGACATGGAACTCGACAAAACATTTCAGGAAAAATTTTTCCTCTCCACCACAGCCACAATGAAGGACTATTTGACCAACCAGATTCGAGTATTCCATAGGGTACAACCAATGCAGCAACGTAAGTATCTAGGGTTTTTAATATGCCATCCTCTTACAATATCACAGGCCTGCCGATCTGACCAATCACATTATGGAATTCCATAGTATTAGAGAACTGCTCCTCCGTACACTGTGGTAAAGCACAATTTATGTAACTAGGGGTTTTAAAAGGTGTTTAGTTTCAATTCACCTGAAAATCACATAAAAAATATTATCTATAATTTTATACTTTTTTTTTTTTAGCATTAAAGACATTGTGGCATTTATTAATAAATAGTTGTTGGGATTTTTTTTATTTGATTATCTTAATGATATAACAGCAAGTTTCCTGATCAGTGTCAGTTACTTCAGCTTTAAAAACAAAGCTTTAAGTTTAAAAAAAAAAAAAAACATAAAAAAATGGGGGGAAACAACATCTTATGTTTAGTAGATGCTTATTTTAAGCCAGTATGTGTTCCTTACATATAGGGGCACATTTACTAAGATCCGATTTTTTTGTGGGCTTAAAACACGATCTGGTAAAAATTCGGAGTAACCACAACAATTTCTGAAATTCTAAAATGTCACTAAAATGCTTTTATCATTTGTACGAAAACATCACAATTGTGTTCCGAAAGTCACAATATTTTCTTGCCGAAAAGTTCGTAAAGCCACGAAAACCTTTCTGGCTTTGATGCCTTCCATAGGCCTCATTGGTACTTGACAGATCAAACCTGGCGAAAAGATAGTCCTGAGGAAAGTGTAACCAAACCACTAATGAATTCCGAAATGTTCGTATTCTTTGCACAAAGTAACATTTTTTAGTGGAAAATTAAAGAAACCACGAAAAATTTTAACAAACATAAAGCATACATTCTGAAATGTTCTATAAGTTAGAAAAAATACAAAATTATCTCAAAATTGTTTAGTAAATGGGCCACATAATGTCAGCTGTCATTTATAGTCACCATAATATTTTGATGTCACTCTAATAATTTATGTGACATGTACATATGGCTGATTGGTTCCCCATAAAGTCATTTGTATATAATCACAAAGTAAGATGAAATTAGGATGTAGGGATCAGGATGAGGAAAATGTATAGTTAATAATGTGACTTTTTTTTATTGCAGCTCAAAGGTTGCTCATGTCTACAGTTTCCTCAAAGCACCAGCTGATAAGCTCAGCAAGACAAAGATTTCTAGCATTCATGCATTGTTTGCCTTGGCTCTCTGCCCCTTCTATATAAGACCTTGTACGGCTAAGCTTGCACAGTTACAGTTCTGCCTATCTCAAAAGAAATATCTAAGGTAGCACTTTATGTTAACTGTAAGTGCTAAATTTCCATTTTTTTTAAACTGGAAATGTCTTTCCACCTTTCACCCACTGAGTGGTGGTGGCATGAGTTCTGCTGCCTCCTAATTTCAGTAAGGTGCATAGTAGTGATACTCCACCCGAATATTGTTGGACTACAACACCCAGAAAATGTAGTATAGCAATATCAGAAACAGAGTATTAAAGGAGAAGGAAAGGCTAAATCACTTGGGGGTGCCAAAATGTTAGAAATATCTTAGATGGCAAAGTTTTACATTAAAGTTTTCAACCCCTTTAATGCAAGAGGATCCTACAATAGGTATCCTGCCTGCATCGTATCTTTCTTGTTCTCTATTATTTGTTCATGCAATGCTTGTAAGGCAGTTCTGTACACATGAACAGCTCTTTATCTGGCCTTCTGTTGCTTGATAACAGCATACTATCAGCAAGCAAAAACAGCACTTTTTTGCCTTGTGTTAGGTAACAGCAAGGATACTAACATTGCAGTGGTAGAAATGTTCATCACTTATCATTGCCAGCCCTGTCAATTATTTTCCTTTTCTTTGTGTGTAAATAATTTCTGTATACTGTATCTATTCTAGCTGGTCAACTTCAAAATGTAGGTTAGATTCCTAGGTGCTTCTAGCAGATAGTCAGCGCTACACCATGGGCCAGATTTATAAACATTTGTATTTTTTCCTATTCCCCAAATCGTATTTTTAGAGCTAAAAATTGTGTAAAACTTTCATTTTCAAGTGCAAAAATCACAAGGCACACTAATACAAAACTACATCTAAAAGCTGGTCATGTAGAAGGTCAATGGGAGCTGTCCTAGACAAATTGTAACAATCTTTTATAAAAACAAGAATTTCAAGGTTTTCATATTGTAATTTATATTTGTTTGTGCTTTTTATATTCAGATCTTTTAGTAAATAAGTCAACATCTGTGCTTTTTTTTTTTGGTAGAAAAATTCACAAAAATTATACAAATTAAAATAATGGGATAGACAGAGCGCTAGTAGTTTCTTTCTTTTACACTTATGTAATCTATTTGTATCTGTAAATACATTTAAGATACATACTTTGGATAGGAAGGGGAGGCTAACAGGAGGACTAAAAAAAAGACACTCATTATTTTTGTTTGTAGGGAAGAAAAAGTTTGCTTTGTACCAAACAATTTATTTGATTAATACTGTTGAAGCCTGTTGGTGGTGTTAGTATGATAGCAGCATTTTTTTTATTTTAGGGCTCAAAAGCTGGAACTACATGTTACAGCAATACTGCCAGGGGAAAACATGTTTTTTTTTCCATAATGTATCAGTTTCATAGAGCTTCTCCAGAACTGAAATCCATTTTTTCAAAAATGCTGATTTTTCTTTTCCCAGGGTGCCACAGCCATGTGTACTGTGCTTTGATAAACTTCAGTCACACTTTACTGCTGAGCTGCAAGTTGGAGTGATATCACCCCCATCCCAGCAGCCGATCACCAGAACAATGGGAAGGTAGCAAGATAGCAGCTCCCAGTAGATATCAGAATAGCATTCAATAGTAAGAAATCCAGTCCAGATTGGAACTCCTCCAGTTACATAAGTAGGAGAAACCATAAAAATCATGACAGAATCCTTGTAAGTATGGATGCACCGTACCCACTTTTTTGGGTTCGGCCGAACCCCCCAACCCACCCTCACAGATTCTGCCGAATCCTGAACCGAATCCTAATTAGCATATGCAAATTAGGAGAGGAAGGGGTTAAAAAAATGTTTCCCTTTCTGAATGCTTAGTTAGTTCCTAATTTGTGCTAATTAGGATTCGGTTTGGCCAAAACCGGGATTCGGTGCATTCCTACTTTTAAGACCGCCTTAGGTGTTGGGAAAGTGGATCTGATTGTTTGGTCCTCAGGCCAAGTAGACAGGATCACAGTGTACCCAATCTTTCCACAACAGGATTTTCCAGCCAGCCTATCAATATTTGTCCAAGCCATGACCAGAAATCGATTAGGTAGGCCATCATTTTCTACTTGGACAAATTTTGTCAGTGGGGTATTTCTGGGCTCCTTTTAATTTATCATTAACCGTCATTTGAACATTGTAAGGGCTTCTGCATCTCTGTTCTTGCTTATAATAATGAACTGCCCAGCGCAGTAGACTAATTTGAATAAATTGGGGACTGGGCAGCAATACAAAATGAGGTTCAAACCTGATAAATTCAATTATGTTGTCCTGCATGGTCTCTGTTAGCTGTGAAGAAGTTGTTACAACTTGTAACATCAATGATTTAGTCCCTCCTACCCTGCCAGGATTTTAAATGAATAACTGCCATTTGTGAAAGCGAATTATTGTTCTCCCTTAAAATTATAATTTTTTTGCCAAATTATAAATCTGAATGTAACAGCACTATGGCAAAAATAAATTACTAAACTTGAGCTATAACATGCTACAGAATTTTTAACTTTGGTCATGTTTCAGTGCAGTGATATATGCATTTTTAAATAATGAGCAACATCAAAAGAGATAGCATATTATTTGTAAGCTACATTAAGAACATTTTGTTAAGATACAATTTGTTTTCTATTTTTCACTTCCTCATGTTTGCGAGGTGATTAATGTAAAGAATGCATGACAAAGTAAAACATATCCTTTCTTCTTAAACTTAACCAATGCATTTCTAGTAACTCTCTCCACTTCTGGCTTTTCATGTGAAACTGCACAGTGACATTTGCCATAGCTCTTAAAAAACTGTCTGCTAAGAACTGTATCTAGACCACCAATGCTTTTTCATGGGTCACAGATAATAGGCTTTTAAAATGTAATGATTTTCAATAAATAAAGTCTGAGGTGGAATTGCTTTTGAGAGATTTATTCCCTCGTAATATTAGGTTGCTATTAGATATGTGATTGGATTCCTTACTTGTCCATTAGCAAGAAAAGAACACGCTTCTTACTGCAAGTAATCTGTGGAGTTCTTGTTTCTTTACAAAATGACAAACATTAATGAAAGAGAATTGTTTTTCTGTGACATGCGTGAAAAATTCCATCCAAATTCCAGGTTGTCACCCTATGGATCTGAACTGTATATGTGAAACATTACCAGTATATAAATCTGTAATTATTAGAACAGAAGTACTGGGGTTAGCATTGTTTCCTTACAGTGTCCTGGATTTGATACTAGGTAGGGTACTATCTGTAAGGACCAGGGGGCCACTGGTCCTAGAGTCTTTAGTAGGTGTTAAGGAGAAAGAGCTGAGAAAAAGGTAGAATCTATGCTTGCAAACAGCAATAAGTTTCATTGCAGCACTGGTAGCGGATAAGGCAGCATAAAAAAAAAGCAAATCAGGCAAGTATAGGTAAGCAAATGCCCACAATATATAATAAATGGTCAGTCACAGGGTAGCAGAAATATGTGAGAAGTGACTGACAGAAGGAGGCCCTACCACAGGCCAAGGTAACAGAAGAGAAGCCCTGCCACTTACTAGAGGATCAGGAGAGTGACCATCCAGAACGACCAGCAGAGTGGCCTGACAGTGACACTGGCATCTGTTTAAGTGAGGACATTTTTGTTTAAAATAAATTCTTTCCATTATTTATTACAGAACTTGATACAAAAAAGGAGACAACAAAGTAACACCCTTGTCAGGTGAATTAATGTTTCCACATGTTTATAAGCTAAAATAAATGGGAATGGGAGTCACCACAGAAAACCTCAAGAAAAAAAACAAAACAAAACTTTAACTGCAATAAAGAAAACCCTTAATGTAGTCTGTACTATGTCCCTTGATTCTTTTTTTATGATGGCATATTGTGTATAGGAAAGGAGAGAGGGAGATGTATTGTACTGTATTTACCATAGCATGTATAAATGTGTTGCTCAGCTTCAAGATTTTACTTTGCAGCTAGGGCTGGGCGATATACCGTTTAATACCGAATACCGGTGTTTTTTTTTTAAAAAATTATATTCATTTTTCAGATACCGCAATACCGGGGTTGCGGTTCTGCGCATGCGTGGGGGGTATTTAAAGCTATCAAACGCCTCCTCCTGTGCTATGTTGTCTGCGGCCTTACCTGGAAACTAAGCCTGCCTGATTTACCTTACGACTTTCTGTTGCCGATCCTTCACCTGCCTGACTCTGATTTTCAATAACTGCAGTAATTATTCTCTAATTTATTAGGAAATGGGCTTAACACCTAATCATGCATGGAAAAAAAAAATACCGTCAAATACCGTGACACCGATATAATTTTGAAAAATACCGTGATATAAATTTTTGGTCATACCGCCCAGCTCTATTTGCAGCGCTATCATCCTAAATCTCATTCCCTAATCCTTGTTATCAGTAAACCAAAAGCTCTTCGGACACTCTTTCAAGAGATAATATTAGGCCAGGGTTGAGTTTACCTGGGAATGTGGCCATGAAAACAGTACCAGAAACACCTACCACATTTGCCTGTACTAAGCACAGCACTTTTTTAAAATATCTGTGGCTTCAAATTATCTTCTGTTGTCACGCACATGTCCAAAACCAGGTGTTTATAGTTCGTTGATTCTCTTCTGTACAGTGGAGTTTAGTCTGAACTAGAGTGCGCTTGTGCTATCTAACATCTCACATAAGCTAGCCATCATCTCAAGGGAAAATGACTGCTTAGCAATTGTGCTCTTAACAAAAGACAGGAAAGGTCTATTTGTATATTTATTCAGCAAAAGCTTATTTTCAAATAGGTTTTATATAATCAACAGACATAAAACACTCCTGTCCTTTCATTCTGTGACAACAGTGGCAATTTTCATGTTGCTTTGCAGTATCAGATCAATGCAGTTACTTGAAAACAACAGTTTCACAATGTATCCTCCTAATATTTCATTAAACAATTTCCTCGTGCCTAAACACATACATAGCTAATCCAAATCCTGTAATATTATTTCTTGTATCTATCATTATGACTCATTTTTCATTCAAATTTTTTGAGCTAAGACTCAAAAACTCATGATAACTTCAAATGAAGCACAGATATGGGACCTGTTATGCAGAATGCTGGGGACCTGGGGTTTTCCAGATCAGGGATCTTTCCATTATTTGGATTATTAAAAAATTATTTAAACATTAAATTAACCCAATAGGATTATTTGTTTAAAATAGAGTCTATGGGAGATATCCTTTCCATAATTTGGATCTTTCTGGATAAGAGGTTTCCTGATATTGGATCCCATCCCACTCAGTAAATCTGTGCAAGCATTCAAATCAGAATGGATCAGGCTGTGCAATCTAATGCAATGATATTGAATTTATGCATATAAGGCACTTAAATGTAAAATACAGCTTTGAAAGTAAGACAGTTGCAGATAAGGAAAGGGTATAGATGTCTTTAAATGTAAGTTAAGGTGAATGTAACATTAACATTAATGTTTTGTACTATTAGTTTTTTGCTTGTGGCTTCAGCCATTTTTAAATATTCTTTGTGAGCTTTAACATGTAGGCAAGCTACGTGTGGCTTTTAAATTAAAATGTTCTTAAAAATTTGTCAACTTTAAATTAGATGTAAAGCCATTTTTCAATCACAGGTCCAAACCACCTCCCCAACCAAAATTCCAAGAGCGCTACGTATCCCCTGTACCTGATTTTAAAAGGCAGGGGGTTGGCGGTACACCAGACTTTTAAGAGATCAGGTACAGAGAAGCCCTTGGCTGTTGGGAGGCTGGTTGGTGCAATTGTCTGTTCACATTACTCTCACAGTGATTGCCAACAAGTAGCATACGCACAGTTCCTTTTCCAGTGCATAGGCTTCTCTTTGGTGATCAGTACCAAGGTGCCAGGGATTAAGAGTGACATGGCCATATTTGACAGCCACCAACCCCAGTGTGTAATGCTGCCTTTTGAGATTAGGTATATGGAAAGCAGGGCTGTTACAGGGAGTCTGGTTAGTGTGGTTAGGGAGGGAGGGCTATACAAGGGCCTGTGATTACAAAATAGCGTACCTTTTCCTTTAAATAATACATTCTTATTCCCTTAACTGAAATAGCATTATACAATGGTATGTTGAAATTCAGGTAGACAGATTCCATATGTATGCCTCTTTCATTGATTTGGTATGACTTTACTGATAAAAATAGTATGTTAATTTATGCAATTCCTTTGGACTGGCAATTGAGAGAAAAAGATATCAATACTATATTAATGCTCGTGTCCTACTCCCATGGCACCACTTGCTTGAAACCAAGGCGAAGGGTGTCAATAAAATCTCTATCCCAATATAACCTTAATAAAACGTTAAAAAAAAAAAAAACAAAAACAAAAACAAAAAAAAAAAAACAGAAGCAAAACAAAAAAAGCTGGCAGCAAGATATAAGTAACTTGCAGACATCTATATAATGGCACAAAATGATCACAAGTGTCATTCACTTTACTTGATGCAGAAAAAAGAGAAGGTATAAGGGCTCTGGCACATGGGGAGATTAGTCGCCCGCGACAAATCTCCTGTGTCTCGGGCGACTAATCTCCCCAAAATGCCATCCCACCGGCGAAAATGTAAATCGCTGGTGGGATGGCAAACGCGGCGGCGCGATTTCAGTGAAATCGCGCAAGTTTCGTCTCGAGACAACTTGCGCGATTTTTGGGGAGATTAGTCGCCCGAGACACAGGAGATTTGTAGCGGGCGACTAATCTCCCCATGTGCCAGAGCCCTAAGAGTCTTCAGTTGTCTTGATAGCTGGAAGATGGCTGCTTTTCAACATAATAACAAAATCAGTTTATATTCATTATATTTTGAGGAATCTTAGTTGAGATAGATGCTGCTGAGACAGAACAGAACATTAGCCAGTTTTACTAAGAACAAATAAATGATAAACAGATTAAATTACCTTGGTATTAATTAATGTCTAGATTGCGATCTGTGAGCCACTTAAATCTGATTAACCCTTTTGTTTCTGAGAAATGTTCTGGTCTTAATAGTTTATGGACATTTTATACAGTAACAAAAACAGCTTCAGTGTCTGTATTATAATAAACCAACAGCCATTCTAGTTAGTTCTACTGACATTTGTTTTTCTAATTTTAGAATCACACAATCCATAACCTTTCTAATTGCTGCCATCTAGTGGCAACCTTAAGGTAAACTATTACTTTATATTACTGGTATGGCATCTATGAGATCTGAGGTTTTCAGGGTAAGTATTTCTGTAATTTGGATCATCATACCTACCTAAACATCCCCAAGCCTACGAGATCATGTGATAACATGATCTAAGTGGTTACATATACAAGTGTTATGATTAATACTTTATTTGTTTTTCCAAAATGATAACTTAATCAATGATATGAACACATGATATGGGCGATATGTATTAAATGTTCTTCATTTATAATGCAAGTAATGGACCTTCCCCAGTCTACTGAATCTCTTGACCTCCCCTGCAGCCCTGCATGATGACAGCAGAAGGAATATTGAAAAACGTTATTACAAGCAGAGAGATCAGTTAACCCCATGCCATGATGTCATGAGATAATGATCCATTAAGGACATTTTCCAAGCCTTTGATAAATAATGTTATTATATATTTGATAATGTTATAATTTAGTGTAAAAATTCCAGGACATGTATTTAATGATATACTAGTTGGTGACCTGGGGTGTTTTTATTTTTTTGGGCCAGTATTTTTTTCACCTGTTCCATGCATTTGCATTGGCAAAGATGGGGCTGTGTAAGTGGTTACCCTTCTGCTTAAATTTGGATATAAAAGGAGATACGAGCCATATACTCTGATTAACTAGGTTTGGCTAAGAGAAATCAAGATTGCCACCACATCAAGGAAGGCTCTCTGAACAGGCCCCTAACCTACACTAACCATATTATTATTTCCTAACATAATTATTTCTGCCCTGAGGTCCAGGGGGAGGCACAAAACCCAACAGAAACAAACTATCGAGTTCTTTCCTTTCTATCATTTCTGGATCAAACTCTACTTTTCATCTTACAACAAGCATAGTATCTAAGGCTATAGTGATACTAATATCTACAGTTAGTATTAGTGGTTGTATATATAGTTTATGTATGTGATAGTATAGATTGGTAAGTATAGGTTGTGTGTGCTGGGTTTACTTGGAAGGGTTGAACTTGATGGACTCTGGTCTTTTTTCAACCCTATGTAACTATAATAAAACAATTTGTTCTAATTCTACACTCTATATTTTTATGTGTATTCTCTTACATTATGCTACCTTGTAATGTCTTTTTATTTCATGGAAACTCTTTTACTATATATCCTACTTCATTATTAACAGATTGTACATTCAATCATTTATGCAATTTCACCTATTTCTCAGATGTATCCTATACTTAAACTTAAATATCATTTTATTATGCATCTCTTTTTATTTTCTACAATTTTCTCTTTCCATATACTATTTTAAATTATAACAACATGTTATTTAGTCCTTAGCCTAACATCTGTTTTTTTATACAATATTATATATTCCTACCTTAGGTAATGTTACACTCTCATTTAATTTAGTTTAATCCCAATATATATATATTGACTGCCCATATATATATATCTTATGATGGTTAATCTTTTTTTCTTATGTTATTACAAGTAACCTATCATCTAATAACTAGTTGTACTTTTACATTTTATATTATGCTATATTTTTTATTGTTTATTATCTTAGTTTATTTTTATTGTCTTAACTTTTCTACCCCTATACTGTCTGCATTTGTATTTCTGTTACTGGGATAAATATATTTATTCTACACTGTCTAATTTATAAGAGCCCTTTAGTCATATCATTTAGCCAAACTTATATAACCAAAGAAGCACACCACCTATTATCATGTATAATACTTACCCAATACTTACTGACAGAAACAGTCATGGAAGCCATAGATGGCATATGACCAGATGGAATTTATCATCGTCATTTATTTATATAGCACCAGCAAATTATGCAGTGCTTCACAATAAATTTTAACAAACAGGGATCTTAAAAATGCTAACAAATAAGGGTATTATTTATGTTAATGCACTGAAGATGATGGTAGGGCCAGATATGGACTTAATAGCTGTATTGCATAGATGTACTGCCATATTATGGCCTATTGGAGCGGACTGCTTAGTTTTATGTAAGCGATGGCAGTGTTAGGTAAAGCCATCAGTAGGTATAGCTATTTGCAGCAGATGGAACTATGCAGCTAACCTCATACAGCAGATTGGTGGGTTGTTTTGATCGTACCTGGATCTGGAATTTAATTATTCTCAGCCCAAACGTGTGGCATTAGGGCTTATGCCTGCCAGCTGGGGCTCAGAAATGAGTCTTCAAGATGGTAGCCATTAGTTGAATTGGTGTTACTATTCAAGACTTCTAAGACACACAGTAGATTGCTATCTTTGCTCAAGTCCTTACTTGGTTTCTGGAAGAAAAAAAAAAGTTAAACATTTACTTTTTTTATACATATTAACATCAACTTAAGGAATAGCTTTCTTTTGTGTATACTATTGTGGTTTTATTGCATAGTTAATGTTGGAAAGCATAAATAAATATCAAGTAAGTACAACATTTTTCTGGTTCCCAGTAAAAGCACAGTTTTTCCTTCTGTCTACATTTTGTTACTATTATATTTTAGTGCCCCTTTGTCGTGGGACTCAAAGTACACTAAAAACTATATTGCCAAAATATGAGAGTTTCATATTTGGCCCCTCTGGCCACAGTTAAAAAGGGAGGTGGGAGCTACAGTTGCTGGTTGAAAATACTTGCTGTTTTTGGCATCCCCCTAAGAAATCAATGTGCTATAATTCCCATGAAACACTATTTGGATTATAACATATCATATATTTCATATCATATACAGCAACCAGTCAGCAGGTAGAATTTATTGGTTGCTATAATTTACTGCACCTCAGCCTTTCATGAGAACGATACAAGATCAAAAGGAGCCACATAACTCTTACTAGTGCCAAGAGTAATAAAATTGGTTGATGTGTATTAAAGCAATAAACTCCAAAAACTGCTGATGTGCATATGGGCACATAAGAGAGAAATACTCCTATGTGAAATAAGAATACCCAGTGTGTCAGGGTGTTAGATACATTAAAGGGAGTAGTAACAATTCTGAGTACAACTTCGAAGCAAACTCTTGCAATTATGTACTTACTGGTTCTAGCTGGAAAGGGGGTCTTATTTTCTGTCTTTCTAGCTTCATCCAGTCAACGGATGCAAAAAATGGGTGTTTCCTTATGTTTCCTTTGAAACCAAGATGTCCAAGAAAAAAAAAGAAACCAAAAACCAAAATGGCTTTTCTTGAGGAGCTACGGGCCCATTAAAAGAGAAGGAAAGGCTAGTAAAGTGTTAATCGCAAGCTAGAGACATACCCTCAGTTTTCTCAATAGTGCCCTTAAGTCTCCCCATATTTTGCCTGTTCAGAAGATCTGAGGCATCACAGAAAAAAAAAAAACGCTGAGCTGTGTAATCCAAATTCCCATAATGCCACGCTCCTACACCAAGACCAAGACCCTTTTACATACGCAGTTAGACAGGCTATGAGGAAGTGAGTGTGCATTTCCACAGTGTGTGAGAATGCTTGCAAATTTTTAAGCAGGAGCGCTCACCCTCCACTACTGAGCGTACACCAATAGCAACCGTCCAGTTGCTATGGTGATGCGCAATACACGGGAAGGCTATATGCAGCATACAAACAGAGCTCATACAACAGAAGTACCAGTACGCGATCAGTGCCTTTTGCCTTCTTCTCATAAGCTGGTTTATTATTGTGCTGCGGATCCATCACTATTGCCTCCAATCTCTGCACACTATTATACGTTGCACTCGCGTCTAAGGGAAGAAGGAGGTTTGTGCATTTAGTTAAGCAGCACCATGTTGAAGTAATTTAAATATCCAACATGGCGGCTGCAATGAACGACGTATATTGAGAAGTTAAAATGTGCACTGCTGCAAATAGACAGGACATTAAGGTACAAAAAGTTAGTGATCAGCAACAGGGACTACAGAACTTTTGATTTATGGGTTTAAGAGTTAACCCTTTCCTTCTCCTTTAAATAACTGTATATTAGTGCCATAAACCAAAACTGCTTTCTGTTACAGCATCACATTTAAAAACATAAGTGGTGACAGGTTAAAAATGTCTTAGATGCATTCCAGAAAGACAGACTTTTTACAAAAAATTTCAAGTCGCCATAATTTGTACATCAGGACTACTAGGAATATGCATTACAGCAGTCACTTATTTGCCAATATGTGTTGGCACCCACCTTTTCCAGAAGATCTTTAATTTCTGTGGGGATCCATTTTTCATAGCTGGGCTGATATTTGAGAACTGAATTGTATATCATCTGTGCTTCATGGCCATCATGAAAAGGTGATTATCCGGTGGCCATTTTGCACAGAATAATTGCAAATGGCCACCTGCTGAATTGTAGGCCTGACATAACAGAATCTTGAATAAAAAGAACAAATGATTTAGTATGAGGTATAGAATGTCCAAATAACTCCTGTAATAAGTTTATTACCTATTAAAATTTAGGATTTTTAGAATGGAATAAATTAAGCATTTTCTCCTCTGTGCTTTGTACCAATATATTTTTTGCGCCTATTATTGTGAGAGCAGTATAAAGAGAAAGAAAGAATAGCTGCACCTTCCACACTAAAGTGTTAATCTCAAGTAAATATTAACAATATTCTACAAGAGATATGTAAATAGGGATAAAATCCTCCAGGTAACGTGCAAATGAAGTGTACAAATATACAACACGCAAATTAGGAACCACCTGAGCAGGTGTTCCCTCCTAGACTTCAATTACATGCACCGTTACTCAATTAGATTATTAGGTCAATTGGTTATCACAGAGTGTTAGAAAAATCGAAGTTAAAATTTAACCTTTATTTAATTTAGATAAAACCCCAAAATGATGCTCATGGAAAAAAGAAAATCCCAATTAAAAATAGCATCAATTGCTCCCCACTGACTTATTGAAACAGACACAAAACAGAACAAAACAACGTTGCAAGTTTCTCAGCATATAAAATGTATCTAATTCCCCCAATTCAAGCTCCAACTGAGCAGTAACAGGGAAAATGCCTCGGAGAACTTGCAACAAATGTAACAACTCTTAACTCATATAGAGAGACACCATATCGTGTGCTACTGCTATTAATAAAGCACAACGGGGCAAGAGTGCTTCTGATTCAGCGCTCTAACTTACAAAGTGTACTTAACACTCTCCTCCTTAGATTGAGGATGTTTCCACACCCCCAATAAGTCAGTGGTGAGCAATTGATGCTCTGTGATTAACATTTGGATCGCTTTTCACCCCTTGTTATTTTTTTTTTTTTTTAAAGGTATACAGTATTTTATTGCTTTTCATACAAACAAAAACATAAAATAACACGCTTAACATTACAATAAAGAAAATATGCTGGTCTTTCTTTTCAGGTCTGTCTTTAAGGTTTGTTACAAACATCAAAGGGGAAGGTGTAGCAATACAAAGTTTAGGCATGGATCTGGCAGCAGTTACATAATATTGGGTTCATCAACCTACTGAGCTAAGTGTTCAGGATGTGGTAGAGAGAAGTGGGAAGGTGCCGGGGATTTTACCATGTGAATGGGAGTGGAGTCCTTCAGTTTCCCTCCAGGTCACACCAAGGGCCCCAAACTTTACCCCTTGCTATTTTTTAATTGGGATTTTCTTTTTTCCATGAGCATCATTTTGGGGTTTTATCTAAATTAAATAAAGGTTAAATTTTAACTTTGATTTTTCTAACACTCTTTGATAACCAATTGACCTAATAATTTTTGTATTGAAACAATCATTTGTTAATGGCGATCCAAAATTTTCGTATCTGAATGATCGTAAATGGCGGGAAAACCTTTCTGACTTTCATGACACTATGGGGCACATTTACTAACCCACGAACGGGCCGAATGTGTCCGATTGCGTTTTTTTCGTAATGATCGGTAATTTTGCAATTTTTTCGTATTTTTTGCGATTTTTTCAGCGTCTTTACGATTTTTGCGTAAAAACGCGAGTTTTTCGTAGCCATTACGAAAGTTGCACAAAGTCGCGATTTTTTTGTAGCGTTAAAACTTGCGCGAAACGTCGCGCCCTATAAGTTTTAATGCTACGAAAAAGGCGCAAAATGTTCATTTCCAATCGGAATTTTTCCAATTCGGATTCGAAATCGTGTCTTAGTAAATCAGCCCCTATGACACTTCAATACATGATTTTGGAATCCTCCCATAGGACTCAATGGCACTCTGCAGCTCACACCTGGCCCAAGGGAAGTAACGATACCGAAGCTTGAATGAATCCAAAACTTTTATACTCGTTGCGAAAAATACGATTTTGTCCCACAAATTGTCCCAAAGTATGAAAAAGTTGCGCAAATTAACTAAAATATTGCAGAAAATATGCAAAAGTTGAAAAATATGAATTTTTTGTAATTGGACCTGTTGTACTTTAATGAATGTGCCCCATAGTGATGAGTGAAAATTTTCGGCAGGCATGAATTTGCTTGTAAAATATTGCATCAATAACTGTACACATAACTGTACCTGTGTTTGGAATGCTGCATGGCTGTGGCACGGGAAAGGGTATATTTCTATTACTATTGATACTTGGGCTTCTGTTTTGAAGTTTTTTTGCAATCTTGTTGTTTTCCTTCTTGATGTTTTTTATTTCCATAAGCTTTTTCTTGTTGGGCAATGATGCCAACACAACCTACAAAAGCAAGAGGAAATATATCCTATATATGAAAACACAGGGTGTTTAATAAACATTTCAGATAAAGAATTGCAATATTAATGCTAGGTACAGGTAAGGGACCAATTATACAGAAAGCTTGAGACCTAAGGTTTTCTGGATAAAGGAAATAAGTAAAAACATTACAATTATTATTATTTACTCTGCGGGAGTGTTTATGTAACTTGGAGCTTTCTGGATAACAGGTTTCTAGATAAGGGATCGCATACCTGTATATAATCCTCATTTAATTCAATAAAAATGTTTTATAACATAAAACTAAACACAGAATATTTCATTTCAGCAGTCCATGCAGAACTGATAATTTTAAAATATCCCATGTTTCTAATACATAAACACCCAGATATATTATTCCATAGCTAATATTTTATACTCACAACTTTAGGCTTTAGATTTCTTTAAAAAATAAGCCATTTCTATTTATCAGGTTTAACAGATAAAGTTTATTTGCAGTCACATCTGTTCCAAAATATCTATAGAATATCTATTTAACAGTTCTGATATAAAATGTTTTTTTTGTTTTTTTTTTTTAATTAACCTTGTAGAATTTCCCTTTTTTTCACCTGTATTAATAAGTAAAACCATGTATGCGTTGCTTACATTGCCAAATGATCCTCTGCCCAACTCGGCATGGAAGTTGTAGCTAGAAATATTCAGTGGATAGACTTCTGTCTTCTACATATCTTCTCTTCAGTGCACTTCCGCCTTGTTAGAAAAGAAATCTGGTTAATAATGTAAACATATAGTAAGCCTGGTCTCTTAAGAAGGATAGCATTGAGGATTTCTATTAATGAATCTTTATACAGAAACTCTTTCTGGACAAATTGTGTGTTGCAGACAAGTGAAAATGCAAAGAAATGCAAGTAACATGAAAACGTTGTATATGGAATCAGGAACTGACATGTTAGCACAATAGATTATATGATCTATGGCACCCAAAGGGTCAGCACTACCTTAAACAGAATTGTTTGTTTACAGTCTGAAAGAAACACTTTTAGCATAGCAGTGTTGTAGCGAGTAAATTAGAACATTTTTAAACCTTGGTTAAACATATGCATATGGTATACAAACCATTTAAGGTGCCCAAAATATAGGCAATGTATTCAGTGCTTAAGGTGTAGTTACTTTAAAAAAAATAACATTTAGCAGGATGCAGAAAATTGTATTTTATTTTAAATTGACAAGATCTTCATTTTATTATTTTTTGTGTTTTTTTTTTTTTTATAATTACTGCACTTTTTGTTCTGCAGGTCATGAGTCTGGGATTTCAGCTGAAGGATAGACTGGATGACTGGAAGATGAATAGTAGAGGGTCTAAATAAAAAGATAAGCAATACAAAGTGATAATAATAATAATAAACCTGTAGCCTTAGGCTGATGTCCCATGGAGAGATTTAGTTGCCCGTGATAGATCTCTGCTACTGCGGGAGACTAATCTCTCCAAAATGCCTCTCCTCTGGCAACAATATGAATAGTTAGTGGAAAGGCCTACGCATTGCTTTGGTTTTCCAAAGTTTCCTCCTGCAGATGGCAAAGTTTAAATTGTATAAGTGGCTAGGGAAGAGGGGCTACCAAACAGCAAGACCTGGGAACCACACCCCCGCCGAGCCTGTGTGGTCTGCTGTATGGTGGTTACACAACTGTGAACAAATATTAGCCTATAAAAGATAAGAAAACGTGATTTATTCTTTCCTTCTCCTTTAAAGTAACACTGACACGAAAAAACAACTTAAACTTAACTTAAATATAAATCTACATAAAAAAGTTATAGGATGTGTTGATCATATTTTGCTTATAAGTTTGCTTTTGTAAGTAATTGTTGCTTGAAGTTCCTAAACCTGTTTTGCCAACCTGACTGACCCTTCTCAGCCTGTCAGTAATAGCTTATAATGCTAATGGACACCTGCTGCACAAATTTGGCAGCGACCTCATTGAGGAACATGGAGGACCAGATAGGTAATGTCAAAGCATCGGACAAATCATTTTATGGCACAATTATAAGTAGCATGCAGAGAAATTGTTATGATAAATGTAGAAAAGATTTCATTCTTGGTGTCAGCATCTCTACAAGACCTAGGGGGTTTTGTAATAAAAGGCACAAAGTTTGCCCAGTAGCTGCTATTACATATGGGGGCTAATCTTTAAAGGTGGTTTGTTTTTTGTTTTTGTTAGCTCAAAAATACTTTCTGCAAAATACATTACATTATTTTTCACTAGAATATGGGTAGCTAAATACTTTTGTGGGTTCACACAACCCATAGATGGATATGAATCAGTAGCCAGCGTAAAAGTAACAGAACCTCAGTCGTGCTTACTTTGCCCTAGAGTGGTAATGCGTACATTACCATATTCATTAAAAAAGCATGTTACATCCAGGCTGGGTATTTTCTATTCACAATATGATCAGGAAATTATGCCCAGTAGGTAACAGTCACAGATAAAAGACCTTTAGGTAACAAGCAAGGGGAGTCGGTTACAGTATATAGTACTATTTCATTAAATAGTAGGGTCACCTAAAAATGAACTATACATTTACACTACATTATAGAAAATTCTGATCCTTACCATCCGCTTTCCTTCTGTCTCCACTGCTTCTAGGTCTTTATCCTCTCCTTAGATCTGTCTAGCTCTGTCTGTCTTCTCATGGTTGGGTCTTTGGTGTGGGCTCTGCTCCCTCTTCCTCTTCACTCCCTCTGCTCTGATGTTAGTAAGGACGTCCTGGATCCTGTAGTTCTGAATCTTACCTGCTCTGATTTTATTAGAAAATTCTGAGGTCCTGGCAGGGATGCCGTCCTCAACTGCTTCTCTGATGTTAAGAGTGTTATCTGGGATTATGCCTTGAAGATGAATCCCAAAATCTTGCATGAACTAGTCCTCTTGCTGAAATCTCCAAATGCTAGTGCAGCACCAACACACAACAAAGGTTGTTGTAACCCATTGCTTCTTTGCCTCATGCACAGGTTTATATCAGCGACAGCACATACCATGTGACCAAATGCCACAATGCCAAGTGGACCTAAATGTTACAGCACATAGACACTGCAACTCCCATGATATTATGTACAGCCAATAATTATAATTTGATTTATCTAATAAGTATCTATGTAACTTGTTTCAAGCATTCCCAAGACAGACCATAATCCATAGTAAATGAGCAGGTTAATGCAATTAAGTGATTCCCTGGAGTGTTTTATGGTTAAAGTCGACCTGCCCTTAAAAAAAGTTATATTATATCATATATATTATAAAAGTCTTTAAAAAGCACCTATACCACATCATATACATCATAGAGCACTCTCTGGTATAGACAGGCTTTGTGTTAATTCTGCCACTTCAGGCCTTTATTAAAGGGGTTATTCAAGAAAAAACTAAACACAAATAAATTCCCTTGCTCATTATTCACCCCACAATGCATTGCATGCCGTTTTTCTTTCTTAGGTGTCTTCATCACAGAACATGCAAGACACGGGGCACATTTTTCAAAAAGGGAAAATAAAGTTTAACCACGTTTGTGGAGGGGAAATCCCCAGCTCTCCATTCATTTGTATGGGAATTATATTGCCATATTTAACACAGGGAGTAAAAACCAGCTTGCTTTATTAATTGCACCTGCTGAACTATAGCTTTAGGCTAATGCCACACGAGGCATAGGGCTGAAATTTTCGATATACGCATGAAAACACGTGAGAATGCAAAGTCTCGCGTTTTCATGCGTATATCGGCTACATGTGCCTGCACCCGAGCGTATCCCATTCATTCGGGTGCAGGCACAAGTAGCAGGCGTAGGGCTGAATTTTCGGCAAGCGGAAAAATGCCAAATTTCAGCCCTACGCCTCGTGTGGCATTAGCCTTAGCTTTTTGAGCCTCTGTCTACTTAAAATGTCAGGGTCTATTTTGAATCCCAGCCTAGGCCTTAAAATACATGTAACCTTGTTATGAGGGGTCCAGCCTGAAGGGCTAGTTAGGCTAATGGCTTTGTGTTTTAGGCAAATACCATATTTATTCGTACGCATTGACAGGACTATAATCCATCTGTTACTGTGCACACAGACCTGATTTAACCCTTTAAGTGCCAGCAGAATTTCACATTTCGGTTCCCCTCAGTGCCAGATGTTTTGTAAACATTCTGTGCTCTCTCAATTTAGGGGCTTTAGGGGAAGGGTTAAGTTTAGTCAGGCAAACTATATCTTGTTTTTTTCAGGAGAAACCCGAGCTTTCCAAATCTTCCTGAGTTTTTGTGTATTTCCACTTCCAGAAACATATTTTATTTTATGGACAAAAATTGAAATGATTTGGAAAGCCTCATGTCTCCCAAACATGCCAATACCTGATATGTATAGTCTTATGGAGATTTCTGACTTCTATAGATCAAAAACTCCCAGCAGTAAATTACCAAATTTTCAAAGCAATACAGCAGAATACAGCATACTTTAGATTCCAAAGCCAAAAATCCTGGAACATTAGGTTTACCACAGGAAACCATATATTTTTGAAAAGTACACATTCTGACGAATCCGAAATGGGTAAATATGTCTTCCAACTCCTAAGTCCCAAACAGCAATGCTTTAATAAATTAAGCAGTTTTATTTACTGCATTTTCTGTGGGGTAAAAACACAAAAAAAATACATTGACCCCCCCAAAACCATATATTTTTGGAAAGTACACATTTGGGCGAATTCAAAATTGGTACCCATGTCTTTCTACTCCAAACTACAGAGTTGCAATGCTTTCTCAAATTTGCCGGTTTTGATGAAGTACCTGAAAATCGCATCAAACCTTCCATTTCAAGCACCTTATCTCCCACATTAGATTAGGTACCAAGAAAACACGTCCTAAATATGAAAGCCAAGGGTCAGCTGAACAGTTTGATGCCCATTGTGCTTAGGATCACCGATGTATCTGGCATTTAGAGACCCCAAAAGGAAGTGCATACAAATTGCCCCGGAGATCTCGCCCCGGGGTAAAAACACAAAAAAATACATTGACCCCCCCCAAAACCATACATTTCTGAAAATCGTCACAAAGCTTGCATTTTACCTCATTATGTACCCCCACATTTTGTAACGTATCAACATAAAAAATTCTAAATATGAACGCCAGGGGTCTACTGAACAGTTTGATTTGCATAGATTTACCAAACTATGTGGTGTACAGGGGCACCCAAGTCAAAATGCATATGAATTTTCACATAAGACGCTCTAGCTCATGCAATTTTTGCACCCGGTATATGTATTATGTGCCATAAGACATAACAAAAATGGGTAAATACAACTTTCTACTGCAAACTACCAAACTACAAAGCTATGCTAAACAGAACCGTTTTTGTGACATTTCTGAAAATCGTCACAAAGCTTGCATGTTGCCCCATTATGTACCCCACATTTAGTAACGTACCAACATAAATGCCAGGGGTCTACTGAACAGTTTGATGCCCAATATGCATAGATTTACCAAACAATGTGGGGTACAGAGGATGCCAAATTGAAATACAGCAGACAAAATGTC
The DNA here is from genome assembly GCF_000004195.4 of Xenopus tropicalis. Classification (NCBI taxonomy): domain Eukaryota; kingdom Metazoa; phylum Chordata; class Amphibia; order Anura; family Pipidae; genus Xenopus; species Xenopus tropicalis. Next base: position 75,167,732 of record NC_030681.2, on the reverse strand, counting down.
CATGTGCAAAGACAAGTAAAGAATGTGAAATGCTAAAAATAAACAAAAACACTAAAATCAATGTTTTGGTTTTTTTTGCCTATTAATATCTGCGGTCAGAATAACAGTTTGAGTATGTTGGCTTGTGCAAAAAAGGTTTTACAGACAAAGTCAAGCGAACAACACCTATGCATAACTGAAAATGCAATAAAATGGCTAAAAATGCAATAAAATAACCAAAAAATGCACCAAAATCACAGAAAATGTAGTAGAAACACCAAAACAATACACAAAAGGTATTGCGCAGTATGGTCAGCGAATACGCTATCCACAATAAAACATTTTTTTTCAGGCAAGAATAAAAATGATGCAATAAAAAAAAAAAAATTATAAATTTACATAAGTGTGTAAACACTAGGTAAAATGTGTTTTGTGTGTGTGTGCAAGTAAATGTGAGTGCTGTGAATGTGTGAAACCCCCCCCCACAAAAATGTATGTGTGTGTAAGTTTAAGTGTGTATTAGTGTAATAAGTGTGTGATTGTGTGTTTGTGTGTGTATGTGGCACTTACCTGGGCAGAAGAAACTGGAGATCGCAGGAGAGCCAGCTCGGATCAGTGAGTGGGCAGTGCTATGGGGCCCCTGGGCGATCGCGCCCCAGGGGCCACTCAATCCCCCAATTTGATCGTTGCCTAGGGGCTGGGGAACGAGCGGCCTGTAGCACTTAAAGGGTTAATCCATAAAACACTAAAGTGTGCATTTTAGCTGCCACCATTTTTATGCTGGTGGAAAAACTGTGTAGTGTAATGTAGTGCCTTATAGTTAGATTTGGGGTGAGTACTTATTTATGCCCTGGTTACCCCTGGAACTATAGCAGGGTGACTTACCACAATGAATCTATTTATCTGTAATCTTGTTATAAACTAAGGGAGCCCTGTCTGAAGGCCAGTAAGGGAGATATTTGACATTAGTGGTTGTGTCCTGGATACCTCTGAAACTAGCAGGGTGACTGGTACCCCAATCTAGCGATATATCTATAACCTTTTTAAGGGGGCCCAGCCAGAAGGCCGGTTAAGATGAGATTTGGGGCAAGTGCTTATTTGTGCCCTGCATACCCATGGAATTTTAATCAGGCTGAATGGTACACAAAAGGTTTTTATTATCTAAAGGGGCTCCATCCTGCTGATCAAAATAATCACATTTCAGATATTCACATACAGCTAGGCAATCTATTATTCAGAATGCTAGGGACTTTGGGTTTTCCAGATAAGACCACCATACCGTAAAATGGGTTGTAATAGAGATGGCCTTTCCAGATAAGATTTAAATATCCTCATGAACTCATGTAATTTAACCCCACCTTCCCAGGATACTTCTCATGATGGCATAAAAACCATTACAAATTTTGTGGGCCCTTCTGACACGCCAAAAGAAAATCAAGGGTGAATGTTCTAATTTGGCTATGAAATTGCAACCTGTCCCGTGCTGTGAGAAAGTATGCATTTGCGGACCTATAACTGCTTCATTTTTAATACTCATTAATTTTCTCTTCCTGTTTGACTTTTTCTTGCAACCAAAGACCTTCTAAGCCTACTCAGTTTTGCGTCCCCATGAATTATTTGTAATATCTGTGCATTTCATCTTCTACATGAGCTGGATTGCTGTGGCCCTGCCACTGCTATCAAATAGTATATCAGAAATCAGGTAATATGTCAGAAATAATTGTGGCAGACACAATCAAGAAAGTTGGACACAGAAATAAAATGTATTGCTGCCAACATATACTAGTGTAAAATAGCCATTTGTGGCATTACCTTCTATAGACTCTATCCTGTTGACAAATTCAAATAGCCAAAAAATGTGTTTTTACTACTACAAAACCTTATTTTGTAGCTTGAAAGACTGTTCCTTGAAATGCAGGCGAATTGTATAGGTTTTCAATCAAAAAGATACTGGATAAAAGTGTTCCTTTTGTACTCGACGTGCTCTGTCTTCATTTGTCTCTTCAGGAATTGGTTTCAATAGTTCACACTGAATGCCGCAATTGGCTGTCAGGTATTTTGGTTCTATCTGAGTACTTTTATTCTTTGAATATAGCTTTGGATTTGTCATGCAAGCCGCATTTCTTGAAGTAACAGTTAAAGCTTTAATCTGGGAGTCAGTCTGTGTCTGACAATCTCTCATGATAGTTGTAGTCCTTGATTTTTTTGATGGTGGCTCCAATGAAGTGTTGAACTCTTCAAACACTGTAGGGATAGCACCATACTTTAATAGTTTCTTTGTGCCTCTTATCTCATAGCAGTCAGTAGTAAAATGTTTAGAACAGAGCCTGTAGAGCTCGGTTCTTTTTCCTTCCAGAACTTTTTTTGTGAATTCCTCAATGTCCCCAAAATTTTGCTTTGTCTGAATAAGCCATTGTTTTATAATATGAATATTATTTGGAAATCCATGTAGAATGACACCTTGTGCTCCTTTTTTTCCAGTCCAGTTTGGACAATTTTTTACAATACACTTTGGCATTGCTTAAAAAAAAAAAAAAAAAAAGAGAAAACAATTTTAATATGCACTATGGATCTTGGATTGTTATAATTGCATGTTTTTAAAATGTAAACTTTTAATTTTTTTTTACGGTTTAAATTAACAGGCCTGGATTTGTGGGCAGGCCACAAAGGCCCTGCCTAAGGAAGCATGCAGCCCACTAGCTACATCTGCACTGGGGGCTGGACAGGAGATTTTGAAAGCTATTTAAATCTCCTGCCTGTCCAGTCTTCAGTGCAGCCATCAGGGGGTGTGTGTGCGCAGAGGTGAGGGGCCTAGGGGCGCACATTTTTAAAATCTGGGCCTGTAAATTAATGGGATTACGACCAACAAACTATAAAATATCTTTGTTGGCAATGGTTAAAAAAATAATTTAGTATACAGTGGTGTGAAAAACTATTTGCCCCCTTCCTGATTTCTTATTCTTTTGCATGTTTGTCACACAAAATGTTTCTGTTCATCAAACACATTTAACTATTAGTCAAAGATAACACAAGTAAACACAAAATGCAGTTTTTAAATGAGGGTTTTTATTATTTAGGGAGAAAAAAAATCCAAACCTACATGGCCCTGTGTGAAAAAGTAATTGCCCCCTGAACCTAATAACTGGTTGGGCCACCCTTAGCAGCAATAACTGCAATCAAGCGTTTGCGATAACTTGCAACGAGTCTTTTACAGCGCTCTGGAGGAATTTTGGCCCACTCATCTTTGCAGAATTGTTGTAATTCAGCTTTGTTTGAGGGTTTTCTAGCATGAACCGCCTTTTTAAGGTCATGCCACAACATCTCAATAGGATTCAGGTCAGGACTTTGACTAGGCCACTCCAAAGTCTTCATTTTGTTTTTCTTCAGCCATTCAGAGGTGGATTTGCTGGTGTGTTTTGGGTCATTGTCCTGCTGCAGCACCCAAGATCGCTTCAGCTTGAGTTGACGAACAGATGGCCGGACATTCTCCTTCAGGATTTTTTTGTAGACAGTAGAATTCATGGTTCAATCTATCACAGCAAGCCTTCCAGGTCCTGAAGCAGCAAAACCACCCCAGACCATCACACTACCACCACCATATTTTACTGTTGGTATGATGTTCTTTTTCTGAAATGCTGTGTTACTTTTACGCCAGATGTAACGGGACACGCACCTTCCAAAAAGTTCAACTTTTGTCTCATCGGTCCACAAGGTATTTTCCCAAAAGTCTTGGCAATCATTGAGATGTTTTTTAGCAAAATTGAGACGAGCCATAATGTTCTTTTTGCTTAAAAGTGGTTTGCGCCTTGGAAATCTGCCATGCAGGCCGTTTTTGCCCAGTCTCTTTCTTATGGTGGAGTCGTGAACACTGACCTTAATTGAGGCAAGTGAGGCCTGCAGTTCTTTAGATGTTGTCCTGGGGTCTTTTGTGGCCTCTCGGATGAGTTGTCTCTGCGCTCTTGGGGTAATTTTGGTCGGCCGGCCACTCCTGGGAAGGTTCACCACTGTTCCATGTTTTTGCCATTTGTGGATAATGGCTCTCACTGTGGTTCGCTGGAGTCCCAAAGCTTTAGAAATGGCTTTATAACCTTTACCAGACTGATAGATCTCAATTACTTTTGTTCTCATTTGTTCCTGAATTTCTTTGGATCTTGGCATGATGTCTAGCTTTTGAGGTGCTTTTGGTCTACTTCTCTGTGTCAGGTAGCTCCTATTTAAGTGATTTCTTGATTGAAACAGGTGTGGCAGTAATCAGGCCTGGGGGTGACTACAGAAATTGAACTCAGGTGTGATAAACCACAGTTAAGTTATTTTTTTACAAGGGGGGCAATCACTTTTTCACACAGAGCCATGTAGATTTGGAGTTTTTTTTCTCCATTAATAACGTAAACCTTCATTTAAAAACTGCATTTTGTGTTCAATTATGTTATCTTTGACTAATAGTTAACGGTTTTTGATGAGCAGAAACATTTAAGTGTGACAAACATGCAAAAGAATAAGAAATCAGGAAGGGGGCAAATAGTTTTTCACACCACTGTATGCACATGCATATGTTTCAGATGGGTGTCATTAACAATTTTCATAATATATTAGTGTGCATTTATATTTACAAATAATTATATTTGCTATTTGCAAGTAATCTATAGAAACCAAACACTGCTTAGATTAGGAGCTTTGTTTTGTTAACTTCAGGAGGTTGTAGAAACAAGTAGACAGTAAATAAAAGACTAAGGGCCTGATTCACTAAAGTCCGAAATAAGGAGTGCTATTTATAGCATGCGTTAAAAATCTTATCACTTCTTATTTTTCGCTCGATTCATTAAAAGGACACTTGTCATAATTAAGAAGCGATGTTCTTGGTGTTATTTATCGTGCGACAACATATTTTCAAGCAATATATTACGCAGCGCACAACATATTACGCAGCACGTTGCTTGAAAATATGTCGTCGCCCTGACTCTTTATGGACCGTGGCACCCCTTAGGATGTACGTTTTGATGACACATTGGCTAGGGGTTGTCTACATACCACTGTTAGTCTGCAGCTATTGAATACATTTTTTTCTGTACTACATAACAAGCCTCAGTCAGGGAGCACTAAAGGTATTCAACCTGATATTTTGTAAAAACTACTACTTGGTGACAATTCTAAGGGGGACAAAAATATTACAGACGAACTGGAAAATACACACCAAGATTAAATCAGGGAGTCTTTAAAGTCTTGTGAAATAACGAATCTTGTAAACATTCAGATTAAACTGTGAAAGAGAAATAAAATTAGGCAGTTAATATCAACTTGATCTATATTAAATAATCCATTTGATTTACAAATTTACAGTTGCTTTTATAACTAAAAACATAATTCAAAAGCTCACTTCTGACCTGGTAAGAAATAGTGAATCCCTGTGTTGCTACAAATAGGATCTATAAATCCTGCACAGGCAACAACATAATTGTTTTGGACTGATGCACCATATGGGGACTCTGACTCCAAGATTCCACTACCAGACTAAGAGGCACCTGTGGGAAGTAGTCCATCTCTCATGGGTTAAAGAGTTTTCTTTTTGCAAGTCACACTAAGGAACCTATAAAAACCTAACCCTGACCAGACTTAGGCAGAAGTATGCATCTGCATATACTGCTCCATGTACATGTTATCAATAAACCTTTCAATTAAAGCATCATCATCTTAGTGGTCTGGTAAAAACCCCGCAACTGTTTGGTGCCTTTGACCTAGGACTGAACAAAGACTCAGTGTTGCACTCAACATCAGTGGTTCCATAATATATCCATAACCCAAGTACCAGATCTTTTAATATGTTTGACATAGGTAAACACCTTTCCAGGGTGTGTAAAATCATGGCAGTTATGAATACAGCAACCCCTTTATGTTATCATTATGTTTTTTTTGTATGTCATACCAGGGAACATTTAAAAACCTAACCCTAAGTTTGGCATACCGTATATACTCGAGTATAAGCCGATCCGAATATAAGCCAAGGTACCTAATTTTACCTGAAAAAACTGGAAAAACGTATTGACTCGAGTATAAGCCTAGGGTGGGAAATGTAGCCGCTACTGCTAAGTTTCAATAATCAAATAAATAATAAAAGGACACTCAGCGTGACCCCCTGTGAACTCTTCATAAATATATCATGCTGGCAGCTGCAGATTAGGGAAAGGTGATTAGGGAAAGGTGGATGGAGGACCCTTTCACCCTCCTGCCTTGAAGAGTTACAACACATTCATACAACTGACCGGATATCTTGTCAAACCTTGGTCAAAAACATTTTGGCTGGAATCTGCTTGCTGAAAAATCCTATCATAAAATAATGACATAGTACTGGGCATGCAGTAGATCACTTGATCAACTGCCAAAAGACCCAGTCAGTGCTTTCATTTGCCAGCACTGGTGTGCATTTGTTAACCATAAATCTCACTCTGACACTAAAGCTGGTCTGAGAGAAAAGAGGCTTTTCATTTAAATCCATCCCTAACTGGCCTTCAATGTGGGCCCCCAGCTAAGATGCTGTGTCCTCCTAGGGACAACCCCACAATTTAAAAATCACTGCTACACCCTTGAAAGAGTCCTGCTCCATCTAAACTGCACCCATCACAGGACTAAAGTATTAAATCCAATATATTGTTTACAGCAAGTAGGGAATTGACATTTGTTTGGGTACCAGGTTGCTTGCTTTAGTAGCCGCACACAAGCAGTTACTCAGCACCACAGCACCCGTGCATGCTAAGAAGAGGCTTCACTGGCACCAACCCAGATCCCCCCACTGTGCGTGCTAAGAGCCTTCACTGGCACCACCCCGTGTGTGCTAAGAACAGCCTTCACTCGCCCGTATGTGTGAGCGTTCGTGCGGCCCCTTCACTGGCACTAGCCCCCCCGGGTGTGTATCAGAGCCTTCACTCGCCCGTATATGTGCACGCGTTCATGCGGCCCCCCGTGAACTTACCCGGCCCCCCTGCTGCGTCCTCCCTCACACCGGGCAGCTGAGAAAGAAGACGCTGCAGAGAGCTGAGAGGGAGGATGCAGAGAAGATCTAACTTTGCGCACGCACACCCTCTTACCGCGCACTTCCTCTTACCGCTCCCCGTAGCGTCTTCTTTCTCAACTGCCCGGTGTGAGGGAGGACGCAGCAGGGGGGCCGGGTAAGTTCACGGGGGGCCGCATGAACGCGTGCGCATATACGGGCATGTGCGCCCGCCGAATGTAAACAGTGTTAGCTTTCTTATTGCTTTGGTTCTGGCAGTTACCGTATATACTCGAGTATAAGCCGAGGCTGAGTTTTTGAGCACATTTTTCGTGCTGAAAAACCCGGCTTATACTCGAGTATATACGGTAAGTGCCTGTCCATGTATATTTCTCTGAGGGGTCCAGTGAAAACTCCACAACAATATTAACTGTGTAAAATGGTATACATACCTAGCTACTGTTAGAGAGTAGAACGAAAACTCTGACAAAGTCCTAAGATCCCCAATAAGATTGTTTTGCCACAAATTTGGATTCATGTAGCTTAGAATTAAGTACAAGGTAATGTTTTATTACTACAGAGAAAAAGGAAATAATTTTTAAAAAAATAAATTATTTGTTTACAATGGGCTGTATGTGAGATGGCCTTCCTGTAATTCACAAATTTCTGGATAAAGCGTTTCCAGATAACAAATCCCATAGCTGTATCAGGAAATCAGTAACACCATGCATGGAAAAAATTGTAATTTTTAAAGCCCTGTTTCAAGGTAAAAGTAAGCATGTTGTATTCTGAAAACACAAAAGGGGTTTTGCAACTAATGGCTATTTCTCAAAGTATATATGTATGGTTATATTTTAGGCATAATCAGTGTTATGACCAGCAGCCCAGATCAACACACCACCACAGGGCAGTGCCCTCAAGGCTGTTACCAATTTTGCAAAACTAGCTGAATGAGCTTAATGCCAGCAATTAATAAGAGTTCTTTTATCCTGGTGGGCCCTTCTGCAATAGCATAGGTTGTATGTGCACCCCTGTTTAAGTATCATCACATCTTTCCAGAAAACCCTTTCACATACCTCAGCACACCATATACTTCTGGCCAATAACGTCTTAAAAAATGAGCAAACCTTTTTCTAATAGAGAAGCCGAAACTGCATCTCAGATCAGATACTTCCTGTTCTAGCCTGAAGCTCCGCCCCTTCAGTGTACTATGCTCCCGTTGTTTCTCGACTGGAAGGTTAGTCAAATAGCTCTCTTCTGCGCATGCTTAAATTAGCTGCAGTCAGACAGAACGCATGCGCAGCTTTTTCCCAAGCGTTTCCTGTTTCTGTAGGAGACTGGCTGCTCGTTCTGTCTGGAGGAGCAATCAGAAAGAGCTCTCACTCTGCAGCTGCATTGAATGAAGCTGCGTGTCAAACACCAGCCGTTTACTGATTTATTTTCGGTATGTTTAATAGAAGAATAACACAAAGCCGTTGTGGTTTCATATACCTTATTATATATATATATATATATATATATATATATATATATATATATATATATTTATTTATTTTTTTTAAAGCACAAGTATTTTATCACTACAGAATATAAATGCTATTTTTTGAAGCACAATGCTGCAATAAATAATATTCTGCTAATGTTTCCTGGTCTTATACACATAATTATATAAAATATAGTGTAGTGTGTCCAATAACACATTAAATTGTCATAAAAATGGCCAAGAAGCTTTGTAGTGCAGAGTTACAGTTTAGCACCACAGCGGAATCAACTAAAGTGCAAATTAAATAGAATGACTTAATCATACACAGCGTAATTTGACTTTTACACACCATCAGCACTGACACTTTATTGATATTGAAAAAAGCGATGTACTTTGTCACCGTTTTTTTACATAGCATGAGACAATTTGTAATTGGTCTTCATTTATTTTATTTTTTAATTTAGGTTTCTGGATTGTAGTTCTACAGTTTGGTTTTCAACAGCTATCCAGTTGCTTGGGTTTTATTTACCCTAGCAACCAGGCAGGGGTTTGAATGAGAGACTGGTTTATGAATAGGTGAGGTATTGAAAAAAAATTCAAAGTTATGTAACAAAAATTAACAATAACAGGAAAATTGTAGCCTCACAGAGCAATAGCTTTTTGGATGTTGGGGCTCAGTTAGTGACTCCTATTTGAAAGCTGAAAATAGTCCAAAGAAGACAATTCAGAAACTATAAAAAAAAGAAATAGCAATAAAGCGCTGTGGGGCAGCTTTAGCAGTGTGTATTTTGCAGAAGTGGCTGAATAGGATTGTGATAAATGCTGAAAGATAAAGAGTTTTATTTATTTGGGGGGGGTGCACTGCTCTTGAATAGTCAGTGTGATGGCATGCTGTGACTGCTACACCGGTGGAGGGTGCCAAGATGAAACACCCAGACTGACCTCTGTAGCATGGGTCCCATGGCCGTTCTTATCCTCAGCTAGTCCATGGACAAACGATGTTGAGTCATTGCCTGTGAGTCCTACCCGAAGGTATGGGCTCCGATGCTCATGTGTCCAAGGCTTTCGCCAATGAACAGCATGTGCGGGTAGATCCACCTTCGCTGAAGCTAGGGTGAGAACCACCAAGTCTTGGCCTAGGGTCAAGCCCAGAGGACTATGACACCTATCCAGGGTGCACAAATCAAACACAAAAAGGGTGCAGAAGTGTACGGGTGCAATGCCATTAATCACCTTGGTAAGGCTCCAGCTGGCAGGAATAAAAGAAAAATATCTCCCGCCCGCCTAACGGCTGTGGCAAGGAAGTGAAGCATGATTAGGCATAATGAGCATGTGCAAAGCCCTAGACAAAAAATGCCAGCAGCTCTTCACTAATGCGAACACAGCTCCTCCGCTTTCATCAAGCTTCAGCTTCAAAGCCTCAAACAGTTGCTGTGTATCTCCTTGGCCAGTAGGGCAGACAACTCTACTGCTGCTGTGGGAGAGGAAACTGTTATTTAATGGGGGGGCAGCATCACTACTGGCTGCAGGTTTAACTATATTGATATTTTTACATAGGATTTAGATTCTATTCAGCTGATGAGGCCTAGTTTAGGTGCATTGCTCTATCTTTGACCATCAGGGACTCATAATGATACTACCTCAATGCACCTTACACAACTGCAGAGGGAACGTTTGCTACACACCACTGAGTGTCCCTGTCATTTAGCCAATTGTCATCTTATTTATTGCGTTATGTTAAATACCAGGGGTTTTATTCCATTTATTGCTTTGTTGGCACAGACTGTCTTTAGCTGTTTGGCAGATTGTACAGGTTATACTTGCAATTGGTCTTGATCTGAGACAATCTGCAGTTGTTCTTCACCTGAGACAACCTGCAGTTGGTCTTCATTTATTTTTTCATTTATTTAGGTTTCTGCTTTGCATTCCTACAGTTTGGTTTTTAACAGCAATCCAGTTTCTAGGGTCTTATTTACCCTAGCAACCAGGAGGCAGTAGATTGAATGAGAGTCTGGGGTTAGGCTGCATATTATGGTACACTGGCTCCTGGGCAGGTTAAGGGACAAAGAGTCCCACAATGAAAGCAAGCTGCAGGGCCTTTTTAAGGCCTTGGTGGACCCTGGGCCAAAATCCAAAGAGTGGGGCCCTATTATCCTGCTGCATGCAGCATGGCAATATTTTTATTTTCAATTACACCAACTTTTTGCTCACACCCGTTTCACCAAAACATAAACCCAGACGTGCCAGAATAAATACTACAGAAGATGGATACTCGGAAAATTTACTTAGACATGCCAGTATAATTAATAATGTAAACTAAAAATGTTATCCCCAGCTGTGCCATTGTAATGACTGTGGAAATGGCCAATCAACAAAAAATGGCCAATGAGACAATCTGCAGTTGGTCTTCATCTGAAACAACCAGACTGACCTCTGTAACATGGGCGACCACGGTAGTCACTATCCTCAGCCAGACACTAAAGTCCCGGGGGCAGGGGCCTACCACATTTTCTAGTATATCTGAATGTAGACACCTTCAATTGCCCACCCTTTATACCTTGGGGAGAATCAACAAAACATTGTCATTTTCAGTGCACAGTGTGTGTCATCAATATTATCCCTGCCTCTTCCTCGGGTTCCTTAATCAAAGCAGAAACCAACATATTTCCCCATTCGTAATGGACTCTTCCACAATAACTGGTATGCAAATGAGCTGCAGATGCTGGGTATAGCCTTGCCCAGTAGGGCACACAGCTCTACTGCTGCTGTGGGAGAGGGAACTGTTACTTAATGGGGGGGGGGGGGGGGGGCAGCATCACTACTGGCTGCAGGTTTAACTATATTGATATTTTTACATAAACTGCAAAAGTTCAATACATTGGTATGTGTGTGTGAATTAATTTTTGTTCGGGCTTTGCATCCCCTTTAATTTTTATTAGGTTAAAAAAGTCAAGTGACAGTGTTAGCATGCCCTGTAGTACCAACATCTAATGGAACATCTGCTACGTATGAGTGCTTGACATTGCACTGTAGCTAATGTATTCTCTAGGTAACACTTCCCAACAGAGATATTTTAAGAGAAAAAAACCTCAACAAATGAAACATTTATATATTAACTAGCTTCAAGTTTTAATATCGGAAATAGAGCGATTTTGCCACATTATTAAAGCTTGTTGAAGATACCATTATTTTGTTGCTAGTGTCAATAGATTTCAGGAAAGCACAAGTGTTTTAAAGATATATCTTCCTGCGTATAGAATTTTTAAGGGTTGAATGGAAAGCACCACATGAGTGATACCTTTCCTCAAACATTCATTTCTATAAAATGGTAAATGAATGTATGTAATTGATTCAGCGCCTATGGTATTAAAAATACTAACACTGGCACTTAATGTACAAGTCTCAGAACAGCCAGCGATGCTACTCAAACAGAATAGTAAACCAGCTCCAGCAATCTCATCACCGATCTCATGTACAACTCCCTGAACCCTTCACTTTAATATACAAGTCCCAGAACAGCCAGCAATTCTGATTTTACAAATTTTAATACCCCTTTTGCAACAAATCCCACAACAGCTGGCGATTCTGATCCTTACAAGTTTTAATACCCCCTCTGCTAGTTAAACACAATCGTAAACCAGCTCCTGCAGCCTAACCAACAATCTCATGCAAAACTCCCTGAACCCTCACTCTAATGCAGCGTTTTTCAACCACTGTTCCGCGGCACACGAAATGTTGCCTGGTGTGCCGTAGGTGAAGACAAGACTCCCCCGGTCCCCTCTGGGACACCTTCCACTTCCTGGCTCCATGATGCCCGGAAATCGTCACTGCCTGTGACGTCATCCGGCATCGGATCCAGGAGGGCGGAGCAACCAGAGGGGAGAGGCAGCACTATCCTGCCCTGGCACAACCCGACCGGGGGGAGCAACTGCCCAGGCCCTGCCCCGACAGACCAGATCCACCAGGGGCCAGGCCCATGCACAGCCGCCCTACTCCCCACCGGAGGACAATCCCGGGACACCCCTGGATGCCGCAGCCTGACATGTAAGAAAGCAATTAATAATAATATATATATATATAACATTTTTGTGTGTATAAAAAAAAAAAAAAAAATCAGTGGGGGGGTGGGTTTGTGGAGAAAATGTCCCGGAAAATACTTTCTTTGTGTTTATTTGATTCCTATTCAAGAGAATTACTTTATATATAGTCAATATAGGCACAGAGTTAAATTTTTTAACATTTTCTAATGGTGGTGTGCCTCATGATTTTTTTCATCAAACAAGTGTGCCTTTGCCCAAAAAAGGTTGAAAAACACTGCTCTAATGTACATGTCCCAGAACAGCTACTCAATCAGGATATTAAACCACCTACCTTAAACCTTCATACTAATACACAAGTCCTTGCGCAACCCTCTATTGTGATTTCCTTTGAGTGCTCTACCCCCCTCCCTTATGCTAGACCTGCAACTTGACCATATTACACAACTACCAGGTCCTATAACAGATAGACTATTAAATCATTTCAGACCTTAAATGCAGTTTTGTTCCTGAGTTTCCCTGCAGTCAGTTGACCATTAAACCCTATTCATTATAGTTACTTGCGTCAAAATGAACACTGAATTTCTGTATAAATGTGCTTGGCACCTCTCATTTTGAATGACTGCTTATATCCGTAAATAAAGGTAATATTAATGTGTACAGAGCACGCAGACAGAGACTAAAGAAGGGCTTATGCATGAGAGCGTATGTTTGAAATGGGAAGTAGGAGGGCCTCAGAGATGATGCTGTAAGGGGAAGAACAGTGGGAAGAGAAAGGGCAGATGCAGCTGCAATAATTGTGCTGCCCTTAACAATGATGGAGGAAGGCCTATACTGACACCCCTCAGAGGAGGAGTCAAGGATGACAACACGTATAGAAGGGACGAAGGATAATACAGCAGGGAGAAGGATGAATGGGAAAGCTGGGGGCTTTCAAGAAATAGTAAGAGGAGATCACATAACCAGCGTAGCAGGCAGGAGGGAGGAGAGGCTGAATGGGGCAGGCGGGACCTGTCACCACCAAGTAAGAGATCACATAACTGTGGGGGAGGCATGATAATGATCCCTTAGCAACATGGAGATTTTAAAGGGGGGGGGGAGAGGGCATGACATGCTTGAATTTGGTGCATAGATGTCCTAAAATGGACACCGTATGCCTAGTTAAACTGGATCCTATGCAGTTCATATAAGCTGCTGTTTTGAGCAAAGGTTTGAGACTCCAAATTCTGCCACTGTATTACACATTGTAAAGTAATGTGTCAGTTCCGTCTCAGTGATATGGCGTTAACAATGTGTGAATAACATCACAGGGGGCAAAGGGTACTATTCATACAGGGTTTCTTTTTATACAGTCACAATGACAACCTGCAGTAAGGACTAAGCTGCTGCCATAACCGTGCAGGAGACTTGCAGCTGCTGTCACTGCCCAGTGAGCTACCACCAGTGAAAAGAAGCGGGAAAGGAGAACACGGCCCAGCTCCTGTCAGGGAACCACACGCTGCACTGTCAGTGCTGCTTATGTCTATCTCCCTGCACGCACAACGACAGTCTTGTATCCCCTCCCAAACAATGGCCAACTCATTCTGTCTCAGCCAGTGCGATGTCATCGGCTTCGACCTGGACCACACTCTGTGCCGGTACCAGCTACATGAATCCAACAAGGTAGGTGCAGCAGGGCATGGAAAGCTGCTCCCTGGGGCTGCATTTCTATCCTAGTTGAAACGAAAGCAATGATTTACTATGAGTAATTAAAGTAAATTTCTGTTAAATTGCTTTTGGTGTTTTTTTCTAAGCACTTTTGCAGTTTAATCTATGTATATATGTCTGTGCAGGTCTGGGGGGCTGTAGAAGGGTTAACTATGGGTTACTGGGCAGATAAGTCTTTAGAATGAACAACATTATACAGGATGGTACAAGTGCATCATTTGATAATGCACAGAGATAGCAAGGCTGCCATTTTTGTTGTGTTGGTTGAAGAAGTTTGGCTGGCTAATGCAAGGGCTTGCGCTTAAGTAAATGTTAGTCTGGTATGATAGGATTTTTACACATGGGTATATTAAAAAAAAAAAAAAGACACTTCTTTTGTAGATCACTCTTTGTGTACCTGTCTTTCGGAGCAGTAAGCAAAAAGATATTTCATCCATGTCAAATGTTTTGATAACCAACAAAATGAAAAAATTAAACCAGTGAGGTTATATCTTGTATAAAAAATATAGTTTGTTTTCCTCCAGCGTACCTAAATGATGAGGAAGTGGTTAATAACCTCATAACGTTCTTATAATTCTTTATTCTTTAACATCCATTTAAAGGGCACCTTTCATAAAGAAATTTTTTCCCCGCTGTAGCTGTGGACCATTAGAGCTTGCACTTCAGCTGGGGGAAACAAAACTATTTTGCCCAAAATAAAACTTGTAGCGAGTGCTATGCTGCTCACACCAGGAGAGAGCTCCTGGGGCAGGCTGTCATGTTTGGTGACACATATGCACCTGTTGAGTAAGTGTCCTACCTTGCTTATCATGCGGGTAACAGAACGCTCTCTTTTCGGAACATATATTATTGCTTACCCCAAATGGAGTACAGGCTCTATTAGCCTTTTAAATGGTCTTAACCTATGAGTGAATTTAAAGTTCACCAGAGGGGAACTTCATAGTTTTCATTTAGCTTGTTTTGGGTGTTATTTATTAATGCATATCCCTCTAAAAATTTAACTGATCAGAAAAGTGAAACTTTGGCAAGCTCTATATTTATACCTTGACAAACATGCCCCACGGTTTCATACAGATGGAATTTGCAACCTGGCTTCATGTCACTTTTATTTATTGGTTGCAGAACATAGAAAAGCTGATATTTTTTCCAAGAAAATGATGGCATGCATAACTTTTTTGTACCCCTCTTAGCAATCCCACTAAGTTGACACAAAAAATGAGCTTAGAGGGGCTGTTATCACAGGTACAAACACTGAGTTTGGTTGAAGTAAAATATGTTTTTTAAATATGCTTGAATGCTTTGAAAAGTGGGTTCAATCCCACTGAACAAAATGCCAGTTGCATGAACCTTGTAACTGAACCCTAAAGCCAAGGGCACACAAAATGTAGGGTCTGCTTCTCTCACCTCATTTTCTAGGCAGGTGGAGAGAAGCGGATTCACTCTTGTACACTCTTATGTGTAGCTTCACTGACAGGCGCAGCATTGACCTAAATGCAGCTATATGGAAAGCAGATTGCCTGAAAATGTATGCTTTCATGTTTTTTTCAGGCTAATCTGCTCTCCGTGTAGCTGCACTCAATTTGAAGCCGTGTCAGCGTCAGTGCAGCTACATATAAGCAGTGGATCTGCTTCTCTCCGGTGGACCCTATTCTTCATGTGACCTGGTTGGAAAAACATTAGAAAGCTCAAATAACTTTTCTCATGTCTTTCTAATGATCAGCCCTTTTTCTTTTTCCTGACAACTTCCTTGACAAACATCATGGTTGAAAACTAACCAGCAGGTGTAGCTGTTGTGGCAAAGTTCATTTATATTGACAGTACTTTATCTCTTAATATCATGGAATTAAAAAAAAAAAACAAAAAAAACCAAACAATGAATGTAAATTGAAAAAGTGCTTACTTATTGTTAAGTGATGCTACTAAATTAATATATTGCATTTAGTATGAAGTAAAAATCTAAGATTATGATAAGTTCCTGACTTTATGGAGACCAGACATAACTATTCAGAGGATTTAAATTCCAAATTTGTACTGAAACCTTCATTACATACCTTCTTCTGGAGGTCTGTTTCACATTTGTAGGTTGATTTCATTGTTTGTTTTAGTTAAACCAGTAATAGCCTATCTGCTAGCTCAGAGGATGGCTTTGTTATTCATTTGTAACTGAATATTCTTTTTATTTCTGTTATAAGTATAAGTACCGTATGTTCTGTTTCTTGGACCGTGGCATGTATTTTATAAATTATGTGATTAAACTATAGTTTTTCTTTTGTTCTCTTAGCTAATTTATGAGAGTTTTGCTCAGTACTTGGTGAGTGAAAAAGGATACAGTGCAGAACTGCTATGTGTTTCACCCGAGGAATGGGATTTCTGGTAAGAGTGCGTTTTATAATAATTTTCATACAGTGCACAAAATGTACTTTATCTAAAGCTTCCATTGCATAATGTATGTATGGATCAGTCATCTGGTTCGGAGGTTCTTAGGGCTAAGCGCACATAGAGCACTTTGTTACATGCAGAAAACTGCCTTTTGTATGCTTGCATAATTATCTGATTCCAAGTGGTTTGCATGCGAAAAACACTCTGAACTGCAATAAAGAGGTATGGCCACATTGTTACCTGCATGATTTGCTTCGGCTGACAAAGTTCTCTGAGTGTCATTACCATAAGTGGTACATTTGCAGAGAGCGCTGGAGTTTCTTGTAAATTTTTGCTGCAGCATTGCAAGATAGTAATGTGTGGGTCGGTTTGAAACCCATGGGAGCTGTGGTCGACCGGTTTTGGCCCAACCAATAGGGCCCAGAGGCAGGCCCTGACCTCTTTCTGCAATGTTCCAAGCCACACTACAGATAGTGATGCGTGATTATATATTTGTGGTTGCCCTGTCCCCTCCAATGCTATTACACAAGGTGTGGGTATATAAATCAGTGTGGTGGGTCGGGTGTGGGTTTACTAAGAGTGGGTTAGGGTCGGGTAAGGGCTGAATTTTTTTTTCATACACGTGCAAGTTTTATCATTATTGTATTCTCGCAATACATACACTGTCTGTTAATTAAATAACTTTAATTTTAAAAATAATTTCCATTTTTTCTACTCTAATGATAACATCTAAGAACCTTAGCTATCTGAGAAATGTTGGTAACATATATTTTACTGTATGTAATTACAATTTGTATTGATAATGCAGCTCTTTATTCTTTTAAGGGCAATGGCATGTGGGGAGATTTTTTGCCCACAATAAATCTGGGCTATCACTGGTGACTAATATCCCAAAAATGCCTTGGCCTTCACTTAAAGCTGCCATACACGGGCCGATTCTAGCTGCCGATATCGGTTCCTTAGACTAATTCAGCAGCTTATTAGTCCTTGTATAGGCACTAACAACGGGCCTGCTCGACCGACATCTGGCCTGAAATCAGCCAGATCTCGATTGGGCAGGTTTGAAATTTAGTTGGGTCGGGACTGCATAGGCTCGTTGATTTGGTCCCCGAACTTCCGGACACCTATACCCGTCATTCTAATTTGATCGTTTGGCCCTGGGCAAACGACCAAATTAGCCTGATATCGCCCACCCATAGGTGGCCACCTTTTCTTTCAAATCACCACAGGTTAATCACATTACTTGAAAGAAAAGGAGAGTGCGGACAAGGGAAAACTCCCCATGTGAATTACCAATGGTATAATAACCAGGTTTCAAAATCCTGTTACCAATTAGCAGGCAATTTGAGTAAAATGTATCAGTTAAGGGTCCAACACCGTGCTCAAACTTCTGCTTTTGTATTAACAAACACAATGTTGAGAATTGCTTTTCAAAAGGCTCGATCCCTCAGCATTTCAGCAATGGCAATCTATTCATTCAATGTGTAAAAAGTCAATAAAAAATACCATTGTGCATTCCAATTTATAATGATGTATAAATAATTAAATTAGTTGTCTTCTCACAAAGTTGATAAAAGTGCAAGTGCTAAAAATATCAAAAGAGGAGATGCTGACTGCTCCTGGCTTCCAATTCATTTTGTGAGGCTCCACCCCACTTCAGGGAATGGGAGTGTCAGTGGGTAAAGAGTTTTTAAAGCACAGTTACTATGAATTGACCCCAGCAACCACTAGCCATGTATAGCTAGTAAGATAAAGGTGCATAAGCGCATCATAGTGCAAGTGGTTGCTAGGTGCTTTCACCAGCAACCACTGTGAAAGTGTTATTAGTACAATAGTGACACAAAGACATGAAAGGGGGAGCACTGGGGTGGGCCCTTACCTGATACATTTTACTCACATTGCCTCCTAATTGGTAACAGGATTTTGAAACCTTGTTATTATACCATTGGTGATACACTAGGGGAGTTTTCCCTTGTGTGCTCTCTCCTTTTCTTTTCAAGCACTTCCTAGTTGGTGTGTGAAGCTGTGGATTCTAAACTACTGAGAACTACCTTTACTTGGATTTGAGTTCAGCGCAAAACCTATATTTTTTATTGGTGTAATCACATTACTTGCATCAATCCAGCCTAATCGTGGGGAAAATGCTATCCTTCGCATTTTCCTGCAGATCGCTGTGAGTAATGTATTTTACTTGCAACGATCTGAAGGTAAGTGAAAGGCAAGGGATTTCTGGGAGATTTGTCACCCACAGTAGCCAGGGCTGTGGAGTCGGTAGATAAATTCTCCGACTCTGACTCCGACTCCTCAGTTTCTTATACTCCCGACTCCGACTCCACGACTCCTCTGTTTTTAATATGCTAATGCAGTGCTGTCCAACTGGCGGCCCACTTTAAATGGTATCAGTACTGAGATTAACTGCATGGTTCTCACCTCAGATTCAGGCTGTAATCCCTCTGTATTGTTTAAACATCTAATTCCCTGTACTGTTCACACCTTTTAATCTATGCATTGTTCACCCCCTGCATTGTTCACACCTCCTGCTCAGGCTGTAATCACCCACATTGTTCGTCTGTTCACACCTCAGACATTGTAAGTACTGCCTGGCCTATGCTGCCTGTGTATAGGCAGCATAGGGTAGGCAGAGTATGGCACATAGGCAGCATAGGACAGGGAGGGTATTGAACACACAGGCAGCATAGGGCAGGGAGAGTATATGGCACACACAGGCAGCATATGGCAGGCAGAGTATGGCACACACAGGCAGCATATGGCAGGCAGAGTATGGCACACACAGGCAGCATATGGCAGGCAGAGTATGGCACACACAGGCAGGGCAGGCAGAGTATGGCACACACAGGCAGCATATGGCAGGGAGAGTATGGCACACACAGGCAGGGTAGGGCAGAGTATGGCACACACAGGCAGCATATGGCAGGGAGAGTATGGCACACACAGGCAGGGTAGGGCAGAGTATGGCACACACAGGCAGCATATGGCAGGGAGAGTATGGCACACACAGGCAGGGTAGGGCAGAGTATGGTGCACACAGGCAGCATATGGCAGGGAGAGTATGGCACACACAGGCAGGGTAGGGCAGGCAGAGTATGGCACACACAGGCAGCATATGGCAGGGAGAGTATGGCACACACAGGCAGGGTAGGGCAGAGTATGGCAATCACAGGCAGGGCAGGCAGAGTATGGCACACACAGGCAGCATAGGGCAGGCAGAGTATGACACACACAGGCAGGGTAGGGAAGGCAGAGTATGGCACACACAGGCAGGGTAGGGCAGAGTATGGCGCACACACAGGCAGGGTAGGGCAGAGTATGGCGCACACACAGGCAGGGTAGGGCAGAGTATGGCGCACACACAGGCAGGATAGGGCAGAGTATGGCACACACAGGCAGCATATGGCAGGCAGAGTATGGCACACACAGGCAGCATATGGCAGGCAGAGTATGGGGCACACACAGGCAGGGTAGGGCAGAGTATGGGGCACACACAGGCAGGGTAGGGCAGAGTATGGCGCACACACAGGCAGGATAGGGCAGAGTATGGCACACACAGGCAGCATATGGCAGGCAGAGTATGGCACACACAGGCAGGGCAGGCAGAGTATGGCACACACAGGCAGCATATGGCAGGGAGAGTATGGCACACACAGGCAGGGTAGGGCAGCATATGGCAGGCAGAGTATGGCACACACAGGCAGCATATGGCAGGGAGAGTATGGCACACACAGGCAGGGTAGGGCAGCATATGGCAGGCAGAGTATGGCACACACAGGCATGGTAGGGCAGAGTATGGCACACACAGGCAGGGTAGGGCAGAGTATGGCACACACAGGCAGGGTAGGGCAGAGTATGGCACACACAGGCAGGATAGGGCAGAGTATGGCACACACAGGCAGCATATGGCAGGCAGAGTATGGCACACACAGGCAGGGTAGGGCAGATTATGGCACACACAGGCAGAATATGGCAGGGAGAGTATGGCACACACAGGCAGGGCAGGCAGAGTATGGCACACACAGGCAGCATATGGCAGGCAGAGTATGGCACACACAGGCAGCATATGGCAGGGAGAGTATGGCATACACAGGCAGGGTAAGGCAGAGTATGGCACACACAGGCAGCATATGGCAGGCAGAGTATGGCACACACAGGCAGCATATGGCAGGCAGAGTATGGCACACACAGGCAGCATATGGCAGGCAGAGTATGGCACACACAGGCAGAGTAGGGCAGAGTATGGCGCACACACAGGCAGAGTAGGGCAGAGTATGGCGCACACAGGCAGGGTAGGGCAGAGTATGGCACACACAGGCATGGTAGGGCAGAGTATGGCACACACAGGCAGGGTAGGGCAGAGTATGGCACACACAGGCAGGGTAGGGCAGAGTATGGCACACACAGGCAGGGTAGGGCAGAATATGGCACACACAGGCAGGGTAGGGCAGAGTATGGCACACACAGGCAGGGTAGGGCAGAGTATGGCACACACAGGCAGGGTAGGGCAGAGTATGGCACACACAGGCAGGGTAGGGCAGAGTATGGCACACACAGGCAGGGTAGGGCAGAGTATGGCACACACAGGCAGGGTAGGGCAGAGTATGGCGCACACACAGGCAGCATATGACAGGCAGAGTATGGCACACACAGGCAGGGTAGGGCAGATTATGGCACACACAGGCAGAATATGGCAGGGAGAGTATGGCACACACAGGCAGGGCAGGCAGAGTATGGCACACACAGGCAGCATATGGCAGGCAGAGTATGGCACACACAGGCAGCATATGGCAGGGAGAGTATGGCATGCACAGGCAGGGTAAGGCAGAGTATGGCACACACAGGCAGCATATGGCAGGCAGAGTATGGCACACACAGGCAGCATATGGCAGGCAGAGTATGGCACACACAGGCAGCATATGGCAGGCAGAGTATGGCACACACAGGCAGCATATGGCAGGCAGAGTATGGCACACACAGGCAGCATATGGCAGGCAGAGTATGGCACACACAGGCAGCATATGGCAGGCAGAGTATGGCGCACACACAGGCAGAGTAGGGCAGAGTATGGCGCACACACAGGCAGGGTAGGGCAGAGTATGGCACACACAGGCAGGGTAGGGCAGAGTATGGCACACACAGGCAGGGTAGGGCAGAGTATGGCACACACAGGCAGCATATGACAGGCAGAGTATGGCACACACAGGCAGGGTAGGGCAGAGTATGGCACACACAGGCAGCATATGGCAGGCAGAGTATGGCACACACAGGCAGGGTAGGGCAGAGTATGGCACACACAGGCAGCATATGGCAGGCAGAGTATGGCACACACAGGCAGCATATGGCAGGCAGAGTATGGCACACACAGGCAGCATATGGCAGGCAGAGTATGGCACACACAGGCAGCATATGGCAGGCAGAGCATGGCACACACAGGCAGCATATGGCAGGCAGAGCATGGCACACACAGGCAGGGCAGGCAGAGTATGGCGCACACAGGCAGAATATGGCAGGGAGAGTATGGCAAAGGCACACACAGGCAGGGTAGGGCAGAGTATGGCACACAGGCAGCATATGGCAGGGAGAGTATGGCACACACAGGCAGGGTAGGGCAGAGTATGACACACACAGGCATCATAGGGCAGGCAGAGTATGGCACACACAGGTAGTGTAGGGCAGGCAGAGTGCTGCCTGTGTGTGCCATATACTCTTTCTACCCTATGGTGCCTGTGGGAGGTGAACCTGGCAGTGGTTTGTTCTGGGAGTTTGTTAGCAGTTGGAAATAGCCATTAAATGGTCCCTAAGGTGTGTAATTATATGCTGGGGGTTGCTGTGCTATCCACAGGGGAGGAGTCATATGGATTTTAGGGTGTGTCTTAATATGACATAATATAATTTTTTCACATATGAATGATGGTTGATATCCCTGCAGTGAGGACCAAGCCTTTGGGTTTTTGCTGCACTACCACCATTGTGATAAAATGGGTGTGGTTTGAAGTGGGTGTGGTTTAAAAGGGGGGAGTGGTCAACACTGGCTTCCATTAGCGGCCCTCCACCATGTATGCGCGAGAAATTCCGGCCCTCGGCACCGCAGAAGTTGGACAGCACTGTGCTAATGTATTTTATACATCCAGGAAGGGGCACTTAAAACACAACTGAACTGATAATAAACTGATAGACAATTTTATCTATACTCCTACTCCTAATGATTTCCCTAGAATCCCATAGTCATGTTTAAAGTTTAAGCTAACATTACAGCTGAATTACAGCAGTTTTTCAAATGTTTTAAAGCTTCAGTCTTAAACTATGGTTTATCCATTCCCTTCACGTATACAGGTATTTCTAGTTATCTAGTTATCAGTGAGAGTTAGGCTGGGTTCCCAGTGGGCATTGGGTTCCCTGTAACAGAGGAACACGATGCAGTGGAGCTTCCGCACCTTAACTGTGCGTTACGTCTCATTTAGTGAAGCATACAGTCAATGAAAAGCTTCATGGTCACTCAACGTGTTCGTTTATGCACTGCGTGCATTGGGCTTTATTCTTATAGCAGAGAAGTAATTAATTATGACTGTTTGTGAATTGGGACATTTAAACTTGCTTTATTTTTTTTTATTCCCATTTAAATTTAGTAGGAGTCGGAGTCGGTTCATTTTTTGCCGACTCCGACTCCAGGTACCCAAAATTGCCTCCGACTTCTCGACTCCGACTCCACAGCCCTGACAGTAGCACAGTTTTTACAGATGACAGATCTCCCCGTGTGCCAATTCCCTACATCTTACCTTGCATTACAGGCATGGGATTTCTTGGCCCTGAATAAAGGGTTTTGCATCATTTGGATCACCTTATCTTAACGCTACTATAAATGTTTAAACATTATATAAATCCAATAGGATTATTTTACTACCAATATAGATTCATGCAGTTTAGTTACCAGGTTTTTTTATTAGAGAGAAAAGAAATCATTTTTAAAAAGTTGTAATTCTTTGCTTAGAATGGGTGGTAGCCTTCCTGTAATTCATGGCTATGGATATCTGGTTTCTGGATAAGAGACCTAATACCTATAATAATTTGCTGACTTAATTGCTGTTGTGTGCCCAGTCCATACAGAAATACTTGTAAAGCTAGGTTTTACAGAAGCTACAGATATGGCTATCATCTTGCCTAGTTGAATTAACAAAGCGAGCTTGGGAACTGGATATTGAAGTAAAGTAATTTTGCTGACATATACTTATTATATAGAAGTGAACCAACTATACAAAATCAGAATACTGTTGACTCATTTTCATATTTGGTGTTGTAGTTCAAAAGGGTTGGTGTTGGATTTGGAAGAAGGAAACTTTCTTAAGCTTGCTACAGATGGCACTATACTCAGGTAAACATTTTTCGTAGTGCATGTTCTATGTTATCTCTCTGCTAGATTTGCAATCTAAAATATTTTCAAAGTGATTACAATGTTTTTAATTATACAGAAATAACACCTAAAAAGGTAAATTACTAAAATCTAATGACTTATAGTTCAATGCAAAACAATTACATGTTTAGTTATTTTTGTAAGTGGAAAGTAGTAGAAATTAGTATGTTAAAAATAACTCCATATTTGCAAATGTAAGGGCTGTGTCACAAGGGGAGATTAACTACCGCGCGACAAATCTCCCTTGTTGCAGGTGACTAATCTTCCTGAAATGTCATCCCGCCCCATCCACTTGTCCAGTGATAAGCATTGGTTAAACCAAGGTCTCTGGCCATAATTATTATATTAGGCCTTAATAGCCTTTAGGAGTTGTTACCTGTTGACAATTGCAGAGTGGTGTTGCACAGTTTGATGGTACAGTTGATTGCATGCTTGCCAGTGTGAAATTGACAACCAAGAAGCTGAAAGTGATAGAATCGATGGCTCCTGCATCCTAAGCATACCTCAAAAGTCAGTATGGGCTACTTGAATAAAAGCAAAGTGACAAATTTAATCATAATTAAAAATTCAATCTTAAAGGGCATATTTTACTGGGTGGCAAAATGTTAGGCATCGCCCACTGAAATAGGTTGCTAAGTCTTTTACCCAGAGAACCGCACTAGCCTGTGGAAAAAACTGAAGGCCCCACATTCATCTGCTTACATCAGCTCTTAGTTCCCTTAGCACTTGGCCTTCGGCACGTGCATAGTAAAATCTTAGTTATACTCGGGATGCCTGGGATGTCATTAGAAAGTAAGGAGCAGCACTCAGTTTCTCCTAGCAGGTGCACCAGCCTGGGGAAAAAACTTAACATTCTATTTCACTGGTTTGGCACCCCCAGGGAAATAGACTTAACGTCCTTTAAACATGTAACATGGCCCAAGAAGTTCTCTGTATTAGAAGTGATATACAAAGAAGAGTGTACAAATATCCCTACAACAAGAACTGTTACAGAAGATATTTACAAGCTGTGATCTATGGCAGAGGGTGTGGTAATAAGTAAAGACTAACTAGTGTGTGGGATTCAAAATAGGCCCTGGTATTTTAGGTATACAGAGGCCTAAACAGCCCCTCACCCACATGCTAAATATTGACTGTCTATGGCATCTGCACATCTGTCAAATGCATATAGATGTTGCTTGCTATATCCATATTCCACACTGGGGCAGAAATTTGCCTGCATTTACAACGTGCCCAACTTCTATTGCCAGTTATAAGTACAGGCACTTCATATGGCTCACATTAAAGGTGCTTTAAAAAACTCGAGCATTTACTTTGAATATTTTTAATCTGTTATGCTGTGTCTTACTGCTCATGCCTTTTATGTTAGTGGCAACATGGACCATTTTTTGAAACTTGTCACAAACCTTGGAAGCACCTGGTACTTTTTACATCACGACTAAAGTACTTTGTTTTTTTTTTTAAGTTACCATTAATGTTTTGTTTTTACCTTTATTGACTATGTTATGTTATACATGTACCTTACTGATCAGGGCAGCTCATGGCACAAAGTCAATGACTGTAGAAGAAATTGAGGAAGTCTATGGAGAGAAGAGAGAGTGGAAGCATTTTAATGCAATAAATGGAACTTATGCACGCTCAGGTACTTATACTTAAATACAGGTATGGGATCCCTTATCTGTAAAACTGAGAGACCGAAATCTCAGAATTACAGTCCATTCAAATATTTCAAATTGTTTAAAATTATTTTTTTTTTTCTGTGTTATGATAAAACAGTAGCTTGTACGTGACCCTAACCAAGCTAGCATAAATTCATATTGGTGGCAAAACAATTCTGTTGGTTTAATTAATGTTTGAAATATATGCTGATCCAAATTAAGAAAAAAACCCTTATTTAGAATTAAGAAATCCTTATGATAAAGTCAATATCTTTATATCTCTTTATGTATGTGCATATGATATTGAAATACGATGCTGGATTGTCCATAGAGAAGTCAGTATATAAGTATTTAAGAAATCTGTACACATTAGGTGATTGGTGGTTTTACAGTGCTGTCTATTTGTACAGTCAGATAATCTGTAACATGCTTTTCTACAGCTCTATTTCATTCTGAACATCAAATCCATTAACCTAGAGGGAAAGCATACAAATAATAAAAATTGTGTTATTGTGTTTTTTTCAAAATAAATAGTTGTGAATGTTTTCCCTTTCTTTTCCACTAGGTGGGGCCAAATTAACTAAAATGTAATCCTGAAAAGTACTTTATGCTAAACCAATTAAAAGCAGTAGTTTAAGGATTATTGAACAACTTTCAACACACAGTGCTTAATTTGTAAGACACAGATTTCAAAACAATAATAGAATGTCCAGAACTGTACTATAAACACAATGTGGTTATGTTTTTCATTCAGTATATACTATATCTCTACTGATGTTAAAATAACCATGTATTGACATGTAATATATAAACCAGCAGTCCCAAGGAACATTTTACAATTAAGAACATTTTTCCATGGAACTGTGGGGGCTGCATTTCAATTACCTGGGGGCAGTAATTAGCAGACAACGCAGACAATTACTGTTTGATATCTAAGATGCGTTGTTATGCATGTCAGTGCATTATATGCATTGTTGCGTCATATGCAATCTTATGCACATCTTTGGTGCGCCACTGTGTAACAACTGCTGTTATAAGAGGTGGCCCATTGTAGTGCAGCCCATGGCCTGTCACTGGTCTGGGGCCCGATGGTTGGGGACCCTGCTATAAACTAATCATGCTTCCTGACTCAAATTTGTCAATTTTTGTTCTTACTAGTGAGCACAATATTGCAATAATGAAAAATTTATATTACATCATACATAACCAATCCTGGATATAAAAACAAAACTACTATTTACATGGCAAGGACACCCAGCACTGCTTAGTTGTATCTAAAAGGGAGCCATAGTTAAAACTCTGCTTCTGATTTCCTGGAAGTTGGAGGCTGAAGCCCTTTTTGGGGGTCTCTTTGAGGACAAAGAAAGTTTTTGTTTACATTGCTGTAGCCTGAGAAGATAAGAGAAGGGTTGCTATTGAAACAAACACATTCCATATTTTAATAAAAATGTGTCTGGTGCAATACCTCCCAAGACAAAGACCCAACAGGCTGAAGGACAACTGTAGCAATGCAATAACATATAAGGTCATAGCCCTGCCAATCCTAAGCATGCCATCCCTCATGAGAAGCTATGTCACTTACTGACACGGGGGTACTGGTACAGTACTAAGGGAGGCAGCAAATAAATTGTAGAAAATAAAATTAATGTCAGGTAACATTTAAAGCCATTAAGCCACCTTGTATTAATATTTTGTGCACACCTAGCTTTTAATCATATAATAGATTCAGTTTCATTAAAGGTCTTTATTATGTAATGAACTGTTAAATAAATACTAAAGAGGATTTGATTATGTTATGATATGTATTTTGAATGTTGTCTATCTCCAATTCTCATGGTGTAATTCTATTGAGGAAGCATTTATCTTACTGGGCAAGTAAGGTGAATTGCTATAGCATTGTAGGCTGTTTATGTCTAGGTGCCACTGGCACACAAAATGAAACAGTTTAGCTATGTAGTTTTACGCAATTAGAGCCTAGAACTCTGTAGTATTGGTATTAGGGTATTTTAAGGGTATAAGTTCCAACCCAACAAACGGCCTTTCTAGTAAATGAGAAAGCTGCTTCATGTAAGAATTCACACTAAGGGGCTGATTTACTAAGACACGATTTCGAATCCGAATTGGAAAAATTCTGATTGGAAACGAACATTTTGCGACTTTTTCGTATTTTTTGCGATTTTTTCGGCGTCTTTACGATTTTTGCGTAAAAACGCGAGTTTTTCGGCGTCTTTACGATTTTTGCGTAAAAACGCGAGTTTTTCGGCGTCTTTACGAAAGTTGCGATTTTTTCGTAGCGTTAACACTTGCGCGCAAAGTCGCGCCTTTTTCGTAGCGTTAAAACTTAAAAGGCGCGACGTTTCGCGCAAGTTTTAACGCTACGAAAAAATCGCGACTTTGCGCAACTTTCGTAAAGACGCCGAAAAACTCGCGTTTTTACGCAAAAATCGTAAAGACGCTGAAAAACTCGCGTTTTTACTCAAAAAATCGTAAAGACGCTGAAAAATTCGCGTTTTTACGCAAAAATCGTAAAGACGCCGAAAAAATCTCAAAATTACCGATCATTACGAAAAAAACGCAATCGGATGCATTTGGCCCGTTCGTGGGTTAGTAAATGTGCCCCTAACACTTAGGGGCTGATTTACTAACCCACGAATTCGAATTGGAAAAATTCCGATTGGAAAACGAACATTTTTGCGAGTTTTTCGTATTTTTTGCGATTTTTTTCGGCGCCTTTACGACTTTTCGGAAATTATCGCGACTTTTTCGTTACCAATACAATTTGCGCGAAAAACCGCGAGTTTTTCGTAGCCATTCCGAAAGTTGCGATTTTTTTCGTAGCGTTAAAACTTGTGCGAAAAGTTGCGCTTTTTTCGTAGCGTTAAAACTTAAAAGGCGCGACGTTTTGTGCAAGTTTTAACACTACGAAAAAATTCGCAACTTTTTGCGCAAGTTTTAACGCTACGAAAAAATTGCAACTTTCAGAATGGCTACGAAAAACTTACGTTTTTCCGCAAAAATCGTATTGGTAACGAAAAAGTCGCGATAATTTTCCGAAAAAATCGCAAAATACCGATCATTACGAAAAAAACGCAATCGGACGCATTCGGCCCGTTCGTGAGTAAGTAAATGGGCCCCATAATGTGTGTGTAAATTCCTTAGAAAGTAATTGTTAACTAACTGGAGCCCAAAAAGCATCCTTCATGCTGAGTGTATGTGGGTGGTGGGGGCAATAAGTATGTCTAGGTTTTCTAACACAAAAGTAAATTGTTTTTTTTTTGTTTTTTTTTACAGCTAAATATTACTTTTACGATAACCATTTTGATTTGCCTAGCGCACTTCTGTGCGCAAAAGTTGTGGATTGTATTGAAGTGGTAAGTTCAGATAATCCAATATGGAAATGTTTGTATTCCCTGCTATTGCTCCCCTTATTATGTCACTTTAGTGGAATTTGAATAATCCATAAACTGTATATTTTTACAACAAATTTGTTTCCAAAGCACTAATGTGCTACATTATTTCTGTGGCTGCCTACAGAGTTGGCAATAATATTATGTTATTTATTAATGCAAGGACTTGAAAGGACTTTATTATTTTATAGGATTTTTAGTCTATGTTTTACTTCCACTTCAAAAATTCCAAAATTGTGCTTTAATTTAAAACCGACTCACTAGAAAATACAGTGACTAAAGCAGCGTGTACCATCCAATTGGGCTGTTAAGCAGCTTTTATCTAATTAAATGTATCAAATTTATGTTGCTAGTTGTAATTTCTAAATATGTAAATGTTTAAGTGGAACTGAGTTTTTATATTGCTATTCCTGTAAAAGGCAGTGCACATGAGAAGACATACAGTGAAGTATGATGGTGTAACTCCTAGAACAATGAAAAGGATACTATACTGTATGTATATTGCCCTGTTAAAAACAACTCATTGTACTTATTTGCACATTTATTATTATTCTATTGCACATAAACATGCATAGTGTATATACAATAGTAGTGTGTTTTTTATATCTCTACTTTTAAATCAAATACTCTAATATGTAATATATTTATTACTGTTTTAAAGAACATTATTAATAAAAAGTCAGATTTTCAACAGTTACTTGTTCATTACCTTAGAATGTCTTCCTTGCTGACTTCAGCTCCATTTCAGAGAGCAGCAATGGAGTCACAAGAGTCACGTGCTTCTTGCTCCAGAAAGATGTGACTTATTTCTACATGGCTATAACTCTATGTTGCAAGGGACGGGGTGAAAATAAGGCCTCCATTTCTCCTCAACCAACTCTGGGCCTTCTGCCCACTTCTGCCTGTTTGAGTCATAGGGGAAGTCACGAGGGGAGCAGTAGGGTCAAGGGTTGGAGAGGGCTACCCTGTATTTAAAAAAAATCTCACACTGTGCTTCGAAAGTGAGCATTTGTGCACAAATACTTAAGGCTGTAGGTACTGAGCAACTTGAAAATTTCGAGGTGACTGAATGAATCCTATAATGTTATGTTGGTTCGAATTAAGAAAAAAGCCCTTATTAGGATGACCCCAGGTGCCAAGTACTCCGATTATACATCCCATAACTGACTTTTTCCAGGGCTGCTCTTAACAAATCTAGTCTATACAGAGCTATATTGAACATTGTTATACATATTGTTTTCCATCATTGATTGAAATGTTATTTTCATTATAATGTGTGCATATGTTGCCATTTTAACATAAATCCAGGTGCCCTCTTATGCTGGCTAGCGTGCCATTTAATGTCAGGCATACCTCTGGTAAAAAGATTTGTGCCCAAAAGTGGTTGTTGTATAAGTAGGGGAACAAGGCACATTTTGGTCAACAAAATAGGTCTGTACACCTTGTTTTTTAACTCGGTTATTGTTTAGTAATTGAGCCCTATAATCTCACCCACCCAAAGCCATGTTTTATTGCTATGCTAAAAAGTTTTTTTCTATTAAGACTTGAAAATCTAATTTGTGCATTTGTGTGCAATTTGCAAACGGTTCAAATAACACAAATCAATCTGCTAGATTTTGGAAACACATATAAAAGTAAAATATGCCCAGACTTTGAATTTTTAAGTATCGCATTTTGAAGCTCAGTGAATTCTACTGCTTCGCCCCTTGTGCCAACAAATATTAGGCTTTTTCTAGTACCCTTCTTTAGGGTCCCAAAGCAGGTGGATTTGTCAGGGTTACAAATCCAAATATATTTAATGTGGAGCTAAAGGCTGCTCGTTTAGTAATGTCTCACCTCCTTGTGATCCTAAAGCACCTGAACATTGTGTCATACTATTCTCTAAATTATATTTATTGGGTCTCCTTGCCCAACTCAGACACTCCCTAGTTCTCCTTCGCTGGAGCCTCCTATTCAAGATGCTAGACTATATACTCCTTACCTTTACTGAAAAGCTACAAAGGAAAGATTGTGACTTTTTCTCTCTGTTGTATACTTGGTGATCACATGACACCAGTGGGGTTATTTTAGTAATCCTACTGTTCTTCAAGTAAACATTAAAATGGGCAACTGGCATAAGGTTCTGGTATTTTTCACACAGCTCTCACTATTTTGTTAAGTGCCATTTCACTACTTAATTCACATTTGTTAAGTAATGACAGATCAGCTTGATGCAGGCCACAAACTTTTCAAGAGATCTGGAATATACATCCTACTTAAACCGTATAGACTGTTGACAGCCATGATTCTCCTTCGCATACTCTTGATCTGCAACAGAATCCTTTTGTAAGGTGTTCCTGTTATTTATAGTTATTTTTCAAATTTACAGACTGAGGGGCAGAAGTATGATTTTTGGAAAGACATTGTTGCTGCTATAGAACACAACTATAAGACTACGGCCTTTAAAGGTGAGTGTCCAAATAGAAAAGTTTTTTTTATTGTGGCTTCCTTTTGTCCCTAATTGTTTGAAATACCTTTTAAGATTTTATTGTAGTTTCATTTGCTTTTAAAGATCAAAATTTAATAAAAAGTAATATTTTTAATGTTTTATCAAGTCATATCAAGTAAGCAGTCAATTCAAAGTAGTATATTCAGGGAGAACGGACATGCTTTAAAATATAGGGCAAGTATGTATTTCAAGCAAGTGCTGACGTAGTCCCCTATTGGGGTGATTAAAACACCAGTTACTGTTGTCATAGACAATGGGCAGATTAAAGAACGTGTAAGCCCCACACACAAAAATGTAATCAGTGAACGGCCTTTCCCTACCTGCCACACTGGATGTCCAGAGGTTAATAGTAAGGCTGCAGCTTGCCCTTAAGCATTTAGATTTCCTTCTCCTCCTGTAACCCTCTTGCCCCACCTCGTGAATTTGCTTTGATTCCTGGCTTGTGGGCATGCTCAGTTGTTCTAAGCTCAGATTACTAAACACGCCCTCCAGTCTAGCAGCCAGTGAAGAGATGGCATTGCTGGTTCCCATAGAAACTCAGCTCTAGCTGTCTGCTTCAATTTTTTTTCTCCTAACTTTTTCTCTCCTGAGCTCAAACAAAGCAGAAATTTTATCAAAGACAGTTCTGCCTGTGTGAGGCGGTATTCTTGATGAAATATATGTATGAAATATAAGTATGCTGAATAAGGGTCTTTGTGTGTCCTTGCTGTTTGCAGATTTAAATGTACAGTATTTGATTATGTATCAGAGGAAAAAATGGCCACCGGTGAAAACTGCTATTTGCTTTAGGGAAATGTGATAGTGCTAGCAAATGGAGGGGATATATGTAGTACAAATAATGCCATTTGTGTGGGGGAGACATGCCCAACTGATATAAATTTAGGCAAATGTAGGCTTTACATGTCCTTTAAGTATCCGGTGGTTTGTTTGACTCTGGGCTTGTATCGCACCAAGGACCCCAGACTGTTGAATTTAGCAGTCAAATCTCATAAGTAAGCTTAAACATAGGAACCACTTTGTTGCTTAACCAAAGCCATGCTCTAATGATGAGAGCTCATCCAGTGCATGGCTTATAGTTGTATTTTTTTTGTATTAAACATTTGCAAATTATTCGATACCTCAACCTGAGTTCCAGCTAGTATATCATCCAAGACCCTTGAGGCAAGTGGGTGTAATCATTCTAGGTAAGTCTAGGTCATCAGCCAGAAAATCGTCTTTCTTTAAATATAAGTACATGGTGAGGTTTTGCATGTTTTGTTCCGCACAATATTCATATTGCTGACTTGAAATGCTTAATACTTAAAAGAAGTATCTTAAACTTCACTTCAACCTTAAAGGGCACCTATCACCCTGAAATTGCTTCCCCTTCCCGGTTGCGGGAAACAATAGCTTTTCTTTAAAAAAAACAGCTCCCAACTGCACTAGGTCACCTGCACTGGACAGGAGCTCCTGGTGCAGGCAACCATTTTATTTAGCGTGCATTTGCATAATGAGGGATTTGTGTAGCTCCCTCCCAGTGTGGGCAGCACAGCACTGTAGGGGGCTATTTTTATTTAACTATTGTTTTCCCCAATTGGAGTGGAGGCTCGATTAGCCTGCACCTCTGGTGGGGGAAGCAATTTCATGGTCATAGGTGCCATTTAATTTATGGGAATGTTCTATACAGTCGTAGACCTTCACTTCAGCTTTGCATAATAGTTGTAATGACAGAGCAAACTGAAGATATAATTTTAATAAACAGTAGTGCAATAGGGTGTTCTCCCTCTGTTCTCACACGGTGATCAAAAACATGGCACATGTAATAATAGAACACTTGCACCCTCTACAAGAAACACAAATTATTTACTCAGTTCACATGTGCTATTTGCTAATACCAAAGTGGGGCTGAGAATTTATTTTAAAAATTGTCTTATCTAAATAAAAAAAAAAACATTATATAGCTACACCATTGATTTGTTCCTAATTTTTATTATGGGAATATGTACAGTATGAAAAATACAGTGCTTTCTTCCCACTGATGCATTTGTTTAAATATGTTATCTTATAATAAATGACAAAATTGTTACTTGTTACTAAAATTCTCTAAATATGTATATTTAAGTACTTATGATAAATGTTAACAATAATGCTTGGTATTCTAAATGTGTGTCATTTAATAAATTCTGATTTGGAGTCTTTGCAGTGTGACATTGTATATTCTTATTCTGTTAAGTGTTATAGTTATTTACTTTGTGCTTTCTAAATTTATTCCTCTGGTATCTTTGGGGATTTTTAATGTAACTTACACCTACAGCAATATTTATTAGGTTTGGGGAAAGTTATTTGACTGTTGTGCCACAATCTCTAAAATGTTTGGGCTTTACGGCAGTTACTGGGTCTGCCATCTTTATTACAGTGCTGTAAGTAAAAAGCCAAATAATTCTGGCTTTATGAAGTACAGGAAAATCTCTAGATTTCCAGTACAGAGCAGTGCTTTGTAAACTGGCACTTAGTGGCACATTCATTTTATTTTAGTTGGGCTGCCATCTAACGCTTCTATTCTAAAAGAACGACATTTGTTCCAAGGATTCTAAAATAGTATTGCTTTCTCAGTGTAGCTTGTAACACACAGGGTTCTGCCGCTGCCTATAAAAACAAGCGAGTAACTGGATTTGCGTATGACAGTGAGCAACTAGTTGGAAGAGGCACCGAGACAGACTGTAACCATAAGCACATATTGTAATAAGTAAAAATACTTGCCAATTCTTTGCAAAGTATAGCACAGGATGCCTAGTCTCTACTGTTTTGCTGCATTAAAGATGAGTGCCCTGCACTAGTTGGATTTTTTATTGTCCTCATATAACCCCATAATATTGTAGTTGCCTCTTTTTTTTTTTTCCTAATTATGGTCTATAGTCAGTAAATTTAAACCTGGAGAATGGTACAGCTGGTGAGGTGCTAAAATACGTACATGTTAGACATGCTGACTATACAGAAAGGCTGCAAAGTGGAGTTATTAAAGGTTTTTTTTTTTTTTTTTTTATATTCACTCAGTTTGTAGGTATGGGATCTGTTATCTGGAATTCTTGGGACCTGGGGATTTGCAGAAGGGGTTTTCTGTCATTTGGTTTAAGAGAATATTTAAACATTAACGGTTACGGTACCATCAAGTACAAGTATGGTTTTATTGTTACAGAGAAAAATGAAACATTAGAATTACTGTGTTTGCTTTAAAAAAAAAAAAAAAGGGACATTTAAATCAGTAGGGAGAGTCAAAGTGTTAAGCACCCCAAATGATTAAGATCCCTTACCTGATACCCCGGGCCGGTGCTCCTGGTGACTAAAAACTGCACCAGCCCAGGGTATTTCAGGTATTTCTGCAGAAGATCCTTGTTGCCATCTTCCTTTGGAGTCTTACGTCTTCTTTTTGTTCTGGTTTGGGGCGAGTGCAAATACAATAAAGTAGAAGACGAACTTACAAGCAAAAAGCCAGCTGTTTCACTCTAGCGCATGTGCACATACCCGCACCCCGGTGAAAAGGAGAGGAAGAGCGATTGCGCTGATGAACTTCTGCAGAAATACCCCATGCCAGTGCATTTTTCTGCTAACAGGAGCACTGGCCTTGGATATCAGGTAAGATATCACAATCACTCGGGGGGGGGGGGGGGGGTGGTGCTTGAGCCTGGTCCCCCACCAGAGCGTATGGATTTTAATTAAATATCTGATAAGAAGCCATTTTGCATTATATTTTTTTTTTATTTGCAGTGTAAACAATATAAGCCTTAAGTGCAGTACATTATTACATTTTTAAAAGGGAATTAGGCATAGAGCAAGAACATGGACATAAATGCCATATTTTAAATCTAAATCTGCTGTTGCAGGCCAGAGGTTTAGAATCCCTAGGATAGTAGTGACATTTTGCCTTCAAAGTTTTACACTTCAAGAATAAGCAAACCTTTTTTTTCCTAACTCTAAATAGTTTCCTCTAAATAGAGTCTTATTTAGTTTCTCACAAGTGGCTCATTTCAGCTACTTCCTAGTCTGGTATAAAGCTCCGCCCTATTTTCAGTTCTAGGCTTACCTTCTTTGAGCGTGAAGATAGTCAAAGAGTTGTATAATGGAAAACTGTCATATGCATGTGATGTCAGTACACAGGGAGGCCAATTTATTAACATTCTGATTTTTGTGGTTTTAGAGTTTTTTTGAAACCTTGAATAAACTCATTTCCACAAAAACCTTGAATGTCTAGTCATTTTTTAAATGCTCTAAATTGAAAAAGTATAAACAAATTAAAATTCATATGGAAAATATGTATAAAGAAAACACAAATGACAATTCTTTATCGATTTTGCGTTTTTAAATAAAAACAATACATTGATAATGTAAGGCTCCTTCTTTTCAGAGATCTTTTAAGAGTCCATACACTTTGGTGGAAGACTTAACTTTGTAATGGGTTAAGCTTGCTGATTTCAGCAATGACAAGAGACAGTGTTAGATCAGGAGTAAGTAGAATCCATCCTTATAAATGCCACTTTCATTTGACACCAATTTTAATACCTTTTTGATTTTAAAGTATTTAATACCTTTTATAAATTTGGTTGTTCATTGGTGTCATTGTGTCTTTAAATTTCACTGATTTTTTTTTTTTCATGATTTTGATTTAGCTTGTGCCTATCCATCCTGAAAACCATAAAAACCGTAAATAAAGGCTAAAAAGAACAATTTATGATAAGTGTTTCCCTTGCTTGTAGCAGATACACATTTTTTTCTGGAATTCTTTTCTGTTTGCTCCTTTGCTGTTCATTTCTATAACTAGAAATCATATCTGTAGTATGGCAAACTGTTCCATTATTAACAGAATATTCAAGGGGCAGTTCATTTTTAAATGTACTTTTTTAAAAAAGTTTTTATTTTACAAGAAGGACAAACAACAACAAAAGCAGTAAACGTATTACAATAACATAAAGTTCACGTAAGAATTGACAAAATATAGTAAGTGCTTTTGATACAGGAAGCGTGACTCTCAATTTACCAGAATTGCTGACAATGAGTAAGGTATGATTTAGGTGCAGATTTATCAATGTGTGAGATTAGGGCTCACTACAGAAAAACTCACCCAGTTTCTATTCATTCTTGTGGGATTTATTATCAATGGGTGAAATTTTGAATTCACCATTTTATAAATATGCTTCTAAAAATCCAGAGTTAGTAATCCATAGTGGGTACATTTTTCTCTGGTGAGCTTTAATCTCACACTTTGATAGATCTGCTCCTTACACTACAGAAGGACAACATTGAGTGGCTATGGGGCTTAAAATGTTATCTACCCCTGCTGATTACCCAAATTCCAATATTGGTTGAATTTTCAACCATGGGGGGGCCATATTTTATCAAGTTTTCTAACACAACCATGGGCTATATACAGTAACTTAATTAATGAAAGGACTTTGTTAACCAGGGCTATCCATAAAGGAAAAGTATTGATCATCTGAACCATACATCACATTACAACTTTTACCATAGAATAATTAAAACATAATCAGCAATCCTGTCTTATTTAAAGGTAAAATCTTATCAGCTAACCCAAGGAGGCACATTTCATTAGAATAGGCACATGGGAAAGCAAGATTTTTGGCTGGATAATTAACTACTTCCACCAAGGTTTTTTTTTGTGTGGAAAGCATCAGGATTCCTAGCTATCTATTTATGTATAATAAAACTTAGACTGAGTCTGTCTTTAGGAGAGATTAGTTGATCATAATGCCTTTTCTCAGCCTGAAATTTACAATATTATATGGACGTTGGGTACCCAGCAACCTGAAAGCAGTGCATACATCATACTAAAAACTTACTGTCAAGTGAAGAGTTCAGACTAAAAATCTGCCTCTAAAGCCCAAATATTAACTATACCATGTTTGAATTAGTTTAAAAAAATAAATATTTAATGGAAAATATGTAAGTAATTTTATGAATGTCAATTCATAATGTCAAGTGTACTGAAACCCTTTAATTGATGGTAACTAATTTAGCATAAAACTAGTGGAAACAATCAGTGGAAAAGCAACTATACTAGCAAATAAAATTCTGCATATGTACTGCCTTGATTGAAAGGTGAGCCTTGAGTGTTTTGTTTTTATTTTTTAGTAGAAGTATATTTGTAACCAGAATTATATATTTTTCATGCCTTTTGACCGGGTGAGTTGGATTAAGTGTACAGTAAGTTAAATCAAACTTTGTAGGGAAGCTGTTTGACACTGGATAAGCATACTGCCTAGCAATCCATCTGGGAAAGAGTTTGACCACATGCAGCCATAGTGTTTAATGCATTTCAGTTTTTTCCAATTGAGCGGTTTTATCTTGTCTATCTATGTCACCAGCTTGAAGCACTTGTGTCTCAAGGAGAAAGGTCCTAATAAGGACCGAAATGTTGGTTTTAATAATATATCTACAATAAAAATTTTTTGATAAAACATTGAAGGGTGTGCTGGCAACAGATGATTATTTTCTATACAGGCATAATTTTGGCTAGCACCCCGCAGAATATTGAGCCTTGGAGTGCGGACACCATTTGGATTGATATATATATATCCCTATTCCTTCACTGACTCTAAGGTACTTGAATTAACTTTGCAACAAATCTATGATGATGTAGCTGATGTTTTTTTCTCACCAGTTGAGCTCTGTTTTGTTACATTTAACAGCATACAATGCTGCGCTTTCCTGAGACACAAGTGCTTCAGAATCTCCTGTATATTGCTATATGCCGTATTTTCTGTGTATATATTCCCTTTTATTTTTACTTTTTTGTAAATTCTTTTGTTTATTCACTACTTTGGTGTTTTCCCCCAATGATTGACTTGTGTTGATGATGTCATTCCCCACTTTTCCTGCCCCTGAATGTTAATTAGGCACTGGTTTAGCTGTGTGAGTCACTTTGAAAAAGGCTACTGAAGTAGCCGAAACGTTAGTCCGCACTCACAGGTCTTAGTGAAGATAAAGAATATTATTTATTTAATGCCACGTCAAACTAACGTTTCGGCTGCTGCTGCAGCCTTTCTCAAAGCAGCAGCAGCCGAAACGTTAGTTTGACGTGGCATTAAATAAATAATATTTTTTATCTTCACTAAGACCTGTGAGTGCGGCATTTTGTTTTGCATGCTGTTAAAGATTTTTTCTAATACTGCACCCAGGCAAGATTACACCTTATTAGACGTGAGTGCCTGTTACCTTTGAACTTTTATATATATATATATATATATTATATATATATTATATATATATATATATATATATATATATATATAATATAATATGGCTTATAGTTTTTGGCATGACAGCTCCTTTTAAAATATTCAGTTACAATAAAACTGTTTACAGTAAAAATAAATAGTAACATATGCGCATTTTTAAGTAAAATGTTGTATATTTTTAACTGAAAAAACATTTAGGGTTTTTCACATTTGTTTTCCTTTAACTAATCAGTAATATTTGTAGGCTTATAGTAATTTTGTTGTACACTTGAAACAATTCTTCATACTTAAGTTATGTACAGTAGAGCTGGCTGCAAGGGAGTGGGTCTCTAAATGATGTGACTGAGCACCCTGACATATGAGATAATGAAGAGGTGCAGCTAGTGTAACTTGCCAGTGTTGTCAGTATTGACTGACTGTTAACCACTGATATTACATGATCATGGTGGTCATTTAGAAATTATTACAAAATGCACCAGGCTGGAGCTGATTGTCAACCAACCTGGTAAAAACTTACTGAACTGGTTTTCCATGTTTATCATTTTGGGGCAGTTAGAATGGCAATTTTAATTAACAATGTTTAGTAGCTTGGAAATTTCCTGGGTTCCCTAAGCTAAAGAAATTCAACTGTCTGCCTGGATTCTTTTTGTTTGTTTTAAAGGGTCTTGCTGGCTACCATTAAACATTAAACTGATGTGGTGAATGTTGACACCTCTTGACAAGCATGTTTCATGCAGGTATTGCAGGTCCTCAAACATAAATGAGGGAAAGGTAGAATAAAAATGGTTATGTTTGCCAATATTATTGAAAGCAACAAAAAGGGGAAAAGTGTATACTGTTAATGTTTTGTAGTTCTGCAATTGTAAGAGGATATTTTAAGTGTATTCTATTCTATTCTTTTAGTGTATCGTAGAAAAAGCTCCCATTAGCCAAATTAATTTGTTAAATTTTCGAATTCTGTATTAAAGATGTTATATTGCACTCGGCAGCTACCATTAACACCATAGCAGTAATTTATTTTGATCTGTCTATGGCAAGCCAGAAAAAAAATAAAATTTTTTGATTGATTTAAGCAACTGCACTGATATAAATTTGGTCTATTTACTAAATCAGCCCCCACAGTCTTACAAGAAAACACACCCCAACATTATTATACTGAACAGTTAAATGAAATAAAGTAAACATTTAAAATTTTGCCCCTCTGAAAACAGCTGTAAGAATTCAAGAGTTCAAGTAGTCCTAAAATGCATGCAACTAAAAACTAAATACAATGAATTTTAAAAACAAAGTTTTTTTTTTTCAGTTAAAAAAATCTACACAAATATAAGCATACAAATTTGATTACATGTTGTGTTATCATGTTAAACCGAACAAAAACCCTGAGAAAGATGAATGTATATAGTCTGATGAATATAAACCATTGGACTCTGCATTTGGTATCTGAAGCCACACTTGATCATTCTCCGCTAAGTCTATAACGGCACTGCCTGATGCTTGGTCAAGGTATCCTTTCTTATATTCATCATAAGTGTACATTATTGGATTGCCATTTTTGTACAATGCAATCCAAAGATTTGTGCCTTTGACATGTACATGGTAGGAAAAATAATAAAGTCCTGATAATCGACATGTAAATATTCCAGTTCTAGAGTCATAATGATTTTGTTTGTTGTACAGAATTCTGTCAAATTTTATGGGTATTCCCACTGATGGATATGCTTTAGTTAGAATAGCAGTAAAGGCTGATACCTGAACCTCTCTAAGACTCTGAACTTGACCTGATTTTGCATACCCATCTGGCATGTAATGTGGCATTATAACCTGGCCAGGCTGACCAGGTGGACCTGGTGGCCCAGGTACACCTGGCTCCCCATTAATTCCTCTTTGGCCTGGAATTCCAGGGTGGCCCATTGGTCCTTGCATTCCCTTTACTGCAATGCCAGCTGCGCCTGGTAAACCTGGGGCCCCTTGTTCCCCCTTTTGACCTGGAAGACCTGGTATACCTGGAGGTCCTGTTGGCCCCCTCATACCTGGTATGCCTGAGGCTCCTCTAGTTCCTTGTTCGCCAGTGTAGCCTGCTTCTCCTCGAGGTCCTATAGGACCAGCAATTCCTGGCAGACCAGGTGGCCCAGTAATGCCTTTCTCTCCTTTTTGACCAGGTGTGCCTAGATGACCCTTGGGGCCAGCAAGACCTGGTTCACCTGGATATCCTGGCTTTCCATCTAATCCAGGTATACCTCTTTCGCCTATAGGTCCCGGAATGCCTGCAGAACCCTTTAGTCCAGCATCACCTTTATGCCCAGACAGACCAGCTTCTCCTGGTATCCCTCTAGGTCCTTGTACACCTTGAATGCCTAGCTGGCCAGGTAGCCCTGGCGGCCCTGGATAACCATCAGAACCTTGTTCTCCTTTTAATCCAGGAATACCAGGTGTTCCGTCAAGTCCCTTTTCCCCCTTAAAGCCTGGCATTCCTGGCTTCCCATATCCCTGCAAGCCTTGAGGGCCTGGCATTCCTGGAAGTCCTGGTTGTCCTTTGGGTCCTGGTGGGCCAATCATTCCAGGGATACCATTAAAGCCTGGCTTTCCAACTCCTGGTGGTCCTGGTTGTCCAGAAGGGCCCTGGGGACCTGGAAGACCCTGTGGTCCTTGTTCACCTGGCAAGCCTTGATCACCTACTTTCCCTGGCTGCCCAGGAAGCCCATTTAACCCAGGTCTACCTATTCCAGGAAGACCTTGAGGCCCTGGTGGTCCTGATAATCCAGGAAGTCCCCTTTCTCCTGGGTGACCGGAAACTCCATAACCATTTTGTCCCTTGAGTCCATTGATGCCAGGAATACCAGGTTCACCCTTTAACCCAGGAATGCCGTTTGGCCCTGATGGCCCCACAGCCCCCTGTGGACCAGGGATTCCAGCTGTAGAAATTCCAGCCGGACCTGGGATTCCTGGGGGCCCCTGCTGCCCTCTTAGACCAGGGAGTCCAATTGGCCCAATGTCCCCCTTTTCTCCTGGTTTTCCACGTTCTCCTTGCTTTCCTGGTATGCCTGGAAAACCTTGTTTTCCGATAGATGAATATCCTGGTGGTCCTGGCACTCCTTGTGCGCCTTGTTGACCTGGGATACCATAGCCTGGCTTTCCTTGAGGCCCTGGGGGTCCAGGCAGCCCTCTTGGACCAGCAGGCCCTGGGGGTCCTGGAGGGCCCTGCTCTGGTACTTTTGGAATGACTGCAAAAGAAATATATTTTTAATAAAATAGCATAAAAAATAAAAGCCATAAAAGACTATAGCAGAAGCAATCTGCTATGTGTATGTGTTTTTATATGTAATTAAAAATATCATTAAAAAAAATGTATAATTTTAATAATAAAACTGTTAAACACCTTGGGGCCGATTCACTAAAGGTCGTTAACGTTTAATGCATAGTTTTATGCCTTAAAAAGTGTGCGATAATTCATCAAATCATTTTGCATGCGTTACTACCCATATTGCATGGGCAAAAATCCTGATTATCGCAAATCGTTATTTCCATCGCATTGAGTTAATTGTCGAATTGAAAAAGTACTGAAATAGTACTAATGCATAATTCACAGACATATTTGAAGCTTTAAAAGCATAAAATGTGGCAATAATTAATGTGAAACTTAATGCCTCCCAGGAGTAGGCGTTACTAAACAAAATAGCAACTGGTGATTGTCTGTGGTGACAAGATGGAGTTTGCAGTCTGATTTTTTCAAGTATGTGATCGTCCTAGAGTGAGGCATCCTCCAGTTTTCAGGGAAATTTTCAGAACAGTAGTTTTCAGAAAGTAACTGCTACGTGCGTAATAGTGTGCGCTAATATCACGTGCTACAAAATAACGCATAAATATATTGCATGGTTTAAAATATCGCTTAAAAATATGTCATAGCCAGATAAATAACGTCAATAACATCACTTCTTAATTCAGACAAGTGTCCTTTTAGTGAATCGATCGTTAACTCGCAAAATATAAGAAGTGATAATATTTTTAACGCATTCTATAAATATCACTCGTTTTTTCGGACTAGTGAATCAGCCCCATTATATTTATTTGTGTTATTTAATGCAACAACCATTGATTTATGCTGAAGATTTAAAAAAATAAAATAAATAAATAAATAAAAGCATGAATTGTGGTGAAAAGCATAAGTCAGCTGCTTTACCATATTGTACTTCCTATACCTATCATCTGTCCTTAGTTTTGAACAGTTACGTTTCTAGAAAAAAAAATCCCAGATAAAGGCTGGGTTCAATAGTGAAAATTCTCCCTCCTTGTTTGCCAACAAACTATAACCAACCTTTAACATACGTTAACATTTTCATAACCTTTTAATTCAAATCATTAATTTATACATTGAAATTGTACCCCACTCTTCCTTAGCCTTTCCTGAAGGCTTCTGTGGTAAAATGGATTCTTGAAGAAAAAAAACCCATAAAAAGGTACAAAATTGCTTTTGCATAGCATCTAGACATAAAACTTCTAACCTATTTTGAGCTTTCAGCAATTTTTCAACTCTTTTCTGCATTAGACATAATAATGCAGCCATACCAGCACTGGTGTTCACACAAGTTCTTTTCAGGGAATTAGTTCTACCACTTCTGGTTTCAGACAGTTTGGTGGTATATTCTTACACTTGATGATTTCCTTCTGAACCCAGTCCTCATGCAACAGGGCTATTTCATCATGGACTCGTCCACATAGGATATACCATATCTCCAGATTAAAATATTTGAAAATTTACACCCTCTTGACTTTACACTATCTGGACTGCCTTGCTCAGGTGTATCTGCCAACTGAGCAAGGCCAAAAACTTTTCCATCAATCTTGTTGGAATCTTTAGCTTCTACCCTATCCTATTCCCTTTCAAAGGACCCCTCCAAATCTTTCTAATCAGGGTACAGTTTTGGCTAGTGTGTTACCCTTTACTACAGAAACCCTGCTCACCCACTTTCGACTAACAGACTGCAACCAGTATAACTGCCTCCCGGCCATTAGATACACTTTCCACTTTTCTCTCCCAAATTGTAACTATAACTGGGCATTTCATTTAGGCCTTCTCATCCTGAAAACTGTTGTCCACAATGGGCTTTAGGATTGTTAGCAGCCTATTCCACACAATAAGTCCAGCACATTTGTTCTCTTGAACTTACAGTATATCATTTGTCAGAATAACAAGCCACAAGTAACTCAGAATGGTATCCTTTGTGGTATCTGCTGTTGGGTGCTCCCATATCTCTGCACTAGAAATATCACAGCTGTATACAGTATGTGATACTGTACAGTATGTGAGTATACAGCACAGCTGTATACAGTATGTGAACTCCTTGCATATACAAGATACTGTTTGTGACATCACTTGTGCAATTCTAGCTAGGAAATTGGCACATAACTCTCAAGCCTATTGACTGACTGGTCAGCACTATCCATCTTAGCTAGATTTCCCTTGTTACCAATGTTCTGGTGTCACTTAATTGGTCTAAAAGCACAAAATGTCCACGGTTCTGCTTCTTCCTCTTCTTGTGTTCAAAAAGCTTTATCTATGTCTTTTCCTATTGCATCTTTTTTCTTAAGACATGTGAGAGATCAGGTGCTTTAATGAAAAGACCAACTGAAAAGTTACTTAGAAAAAGTTTTTCTATAAAATACTAAGTTCATACTAGTTCATTCATGGTGAACCACAAAAGATCAGTAAGACTTCTGCATACAGCATGACATAACTCCTCAAATTGTATATGAAAAGCAGCATTCGTAAATTATATTTTGCTAAATGTTCCAATTATCATTTCGTAGCAACATGTGTTCCCTGTCAGATCCATTAGTAAGGCAGACTGACTAGCATATCAGTAAGCATATTTCTATTTGTTTGATTTCCCTTAGGATATTAAAACATTTCCTTTATTTATTGTGTAATAGTAGAATAAACAATTACAAGCCAGTTTGTTTCCAATTCCTCCAGTGACTATGTTTATGAATGGTTTTCCTGTCAGCTGCAACTTTTAAGCGTAGGTTCCAAAATTATTGTAAAGGGGTTTAGAGATTGCATTGTTTTGAGTCAATGAGCAGGCTGTGACACAAAAAGTATGACACAATGTAATTATGGCCAATATACATTGCTAGCAAATCATGCAAGAAATCAACTGCAGAAGATAATTATCTTGAAAGTAAA
Source organism: Xenopus tropicalis (assembly GCF_000004195.4). Lineage (NCBI taxonomy): Eukaryota > Metazoa > Chordata > Amphibia > Anura > Pipidae > Xenopus > Xenopus tropicalis. The sequence goes on along the minus strand of NC_030681.2, from coordinate 75,122,782 downwards.
GAATTTCAGAAGTCGGGACCTTATGGTGCATATGGTGCAACATATGTTGTTGACTACAGAAGTATTGAATGTGAACTCTAATTGATTTAAGACATTGCAGTACAAGAACTTGGATAAAGATACATTGTGTAATTTGCTTTTCACTATTTGCTTTGCATATTTTCTTATTGAATTTGCAGCTGGACATTAATTAATGTGCCTTATAATGTTAAAGTGGGACAAAATCCTTTTTTAGCTGTTCGTTATCACAAAGGCATGAAATGAAAATAAAATAGTTTTCGCCATATACTTTACAGTCACAACTTACATTTTTCATACAATAAAAATACATAAGAGGTATGAATGTCCTTTGAATTATATGCTGGTGCATAATGATGTCAGCAGTTAATATCAGTGCTCCGGGATAAAAATTTCTGTCCCATGACTCAATGAAACTTGTGTATTATAATAAATAATATAAAATATGAGGATATTAGAAGTCACCTTAGAGTCCCCTGACCTTTATAAAAGCACTTGGCTTTCGGCCATGTGTCTTTAGGATGACATAAAAACACTTCTACTAACCTCATATTTTACAATAGGGGGTACATGATTTAATATATATATTAGTACACAGGGAGGAGCACACCCTATACAAGTCCAAATGCCGATGGTGCAGGTCAAAAACAAAAATATAATAGAAAGAGTGCCGCACACACAGAGACTTGATACAAAAGAAAAAGTGTTTTTATTAAAAAAAAAATCCAACGTTTTGAGCACAACGAGTGCTCTTCCTCAGGGACAAACCAAAACCCTGAGGAAGAGCACTGGTTGTGCTCAAAACGTTGGATTTTTTTTCAATAAAAACACTTTTTTGTATCAAGTCCCTGTGTGTGCGGCACTCTTTCTAATATATAAATAAACAACAGCTGTGAATTTCCTGTAAATCATATCCTTATAAACTGTGTTAAGCAATGTCATTAGTTATAACTGGTACTTAGCAATGAAATTTCTTTCACATGCCTTTCTGGACTTTTGCATTATAATTTAATAAAGTACCCCCTGTTGAAACATATGAGGATATTAAAAGTCACCTCGGAGTTTCGTGACCTGTATATGGCTTGAGGCAGCCAGGACCTCTGAGGTGGCGCTGTAAAAAAATAATTCGGTCTTCAGTCTCATAGGACCCATCCAGGTCCCTAGGGATTTCAGTGCAGACTGGGCTTTTTAAGTTTGTGCCGATTCTGGCACAACATTAATATTGCTTTACGGGATGCAACCCTGTGCTTAACTCTTGCTGTAGGCAAGTGTTAAATACAAGGTTCTTTTTGCATCTTGTGTCTGCTGGCTTGCAATTTTCTGAATGATTCTGTATAATAGAATTTTAATTTCTACAATAATTATATTCCATTATATTAATGTGGTCATATCTCTAACAGCTCAGATAGGAGTATATACTTTATAGTATTGCTATATACAGTAGAAGATGGAGCTGATCCCAGGTTTTAATTAGGGTCTTTAGTTGCAAAAAACAGCCAGTCATTCTGGTGATGGAAAAGAACTGCTCCATCCTCCCCCTCTAGTGGGGAAGACAGCAATAGCATTTGTGAAAAATTCAATTACCTTGCAATTATTTGAACAAAATCTTTATTATCAAATTATACAAGAATAACTGTTATTTAGAGGGCTTATGTAATACAGACCGTGAAAGTTACCCATACACATTAGACCATACAATATATATAAGACTTTTTTTGAAATATCTGACATACATTTTTCCTTGATAATGCTATTACAATTCTGGTAGTTAATCTTTGGAATTGGGAAGAGGAAGATATGACACACAATAGAAAAATAAGATTAGATGCTAGAATCATTCTCCATTTCGAAGGCAGTAACATTTATATATATTATACTTTATAATGCATTATGTTGTATGTTATTTAATTTAAAAAAATGGTTTCTGCAAATTACTTGGATAAATGTGGCTTCATAGATCATTTAAACTTGGAATTATGCCCCTATCTAACGGCATGTAGTGGCCTGTTTTTATTCAGTATAGTCCATCTATATTCTGTGAAATTCATTTTTTAATTGCAGTCATAGTTCTTCTTTATTTCTGATTTTTCTTATCTTCTAAATCAACTTGTTTTTTGTGTTTATCTAATACAGTAGAGACAGGGTTAAATATTAGGAGGCCTATTTACTAACATTTGGATTTTTGTGTTTTTTGTAGTTTTTTGAAATTACAAATAAACTCATTGCCATCCATGAATGGCAATCATTTATCAAAAGATCCAAACTGAAAAAGCACAACAGAAAAGAGACTCAGTTTACTGTGTCAAAAAAACAAAAGCCTTTTAAAACCACAAAACAAAGAAAGATCTTCCAGTTGTAAAAGGGATATCTGCCATTGACTTCAACATGATCTCAGCAGGATTTAGATGGCCTATTTTTTCCTTTCGGATTTGTTGCAGTTTTTTAGTGTAATGAATCACACTTTTTTCCTCGCTAAAACAGTATTTTGGTGTCAAAAAACCCAAACCGAAAGAATTGAGCATTAGTAAATGCCCCCCATAGTGTCATCTTTAAAAGGGTTACTGCTTTCACTGGCATATTCCTTTAAAGGGGTTATTCACTTTCAATATGCAAATGCTATAAAACCACTAACAATGCCCTCCATGTGTTAGAAACCTATTTTTCTTTAAAAAAAAAAAAGCAAAAGTTGCATTGAAAGCTGATTTGTATCCCTTATAAATCAGTCCTTCTTCTGTCTCTCTGTTTTCTGAAGCGATGGGAGTGGCCTGTTTTGAATCTGACACACTGAGAACTTCCTATATGTTTACATCACCACTCCAAGGCTTTGCCCTTACTTGTTTCCTGTTGGACATTGACACTTTCCACCCTTGGTAATTCATTGGGTGCTTGTGCACTTGTGAACTAACTGCATACGTTCAGTGGTCATTACTTGATTTCTGCCTTTCATTGGCTGCCATCTTGTGTGCATTCCTTTTAGCACACAATAGATTCAAAATATCACAAATAATATAATATATATATATATAATATATATAATAATATATATCTGTTTACTATACATTTCCTTTTTTATACATACAATTCTTTCTGCATACATGACCCCATGACAAGCCAGAACCCCTCACAAACAAACCCTGCCCAAATGTGCTTGGCATTTTCCTCTGAATAATGCCATTCACCTGTACCCTCCATGCCAAGAAATGACAGTTCTGTTTTCACAAACCCCTCCATTACACAGCCACCCTCCCTCCCACAAAAGACAGACTTCTTTAGACAAATGACAGAACTCCTTGAACTCAGCTCTAACTTCACCCTCCTTCATGCCTCACATTCAGGCACTCCACAAACCCCTCTTTTCAACACATAGCAGCTCCCTGCCTCCTCCCCCCTCTGTGCCAGTCCTCCTTCAAGCAGGCACAAGCCTGTTGACTGCCTGTTGAAGCTGAAAAAGTCAGAAACCCTGAAGAAGTCCTGACTTTTTTGAGATTTATTTATGCATTTTTTCTGTGACAATTCCAAATTCTAAAACTCTCCAACTAAAACCTGTCAAGGTCATGTAGAAGTCAATGGCAGATGTCCCTTCCCTACCCTTTTTTGCTTTTGATTTTTTTGATAAATGTCTGACATTAGTGGAAATGAAGTTTATCCGTGGTTTCGAAAAAAACATGAAACAAGATGATAAATCCTATGTTCTGGTAAGCTGTTGAGAAGCTAAGCTCAAATCATCAAGCAGAAAATAAGGTTCACATGTTATAGAGGTTGATTAAATTCTGATGTAGATTGCTTTGGTTTCTGAGCTGCCATTCTGTATAGTCGGCAAGCCAAAAAAAGTTTGGTGATAACGCCCGCTACTGTACATTTACCCTACCTTGTGCCTGCACCCGAATGAATGAAATACGCTCAGGTGCAGGCACATGTAGCGGATATCTACCAAAAAACACCAGACTTCATATCTTCAGCGGATATCGACTACATGTGCCTCCACCTGAGTGTATTCCATTCATTCGGGTGCAGGCACAGATAAGAGCGTATGGTGCAATTTTCGGCTTGCCGGAAATATACATCATACGCTAGGGGGCTGATTTACTAATCCACGAATCCGAATCCGAATGAGAAAAATTCGGATTGGAAAACGAACATTTTGCGACTTTTTCGTATTTTTTGCGATTTTTTCGTTGCCGTTACGACTTTCCCGTAAATTGTCGCGACTTTTTCGTAACCGGTATGACTTGCGCGAATTGCCGCGACTTTTTCATAGCCATAACAAATTTCGTGAATTGTCACGACTTTTCCATTGCCATTACGACTTTCGCGAATTATCGCCACTTTCGTATTGAGAGCTCGAAAAAGTCGCGACAATTCGCGAAAAAGTCGCAAAGTACCGATCATTACGAAAAAAACGCATTCGGACGCTTTTCGGACCTTCGTGGATTAGTAAATGTGCCCCTAAGTGTGGCATCAGCCTAATGGTGATCTGAATTAATTACTAATTAGCCTTGTATTGGGACTTTTATATTCTATATATATATATATATATATATATATATATATACAGTTTATTGTGAGTCTGTCCCTACGCTCAGTAACTGACAGCAGCACAGAGCATGTTCTGTGCATAAGCAGAAAGAAAATGGGGAGCTTCTGGGGGCATCTCTAGATTCACAGATCTGGCAGGAAAGCATTCGCAGGTTATTACCCTGTGGTAGAAGAGCTTTATTGGGGGCGACTGATCTCCTAGTGTGAACTGCAGCTCCATCCAATAGTTAACCTTCTTGTCTATGAACAGAAATATTTCTTTATCTTCTAGAATTTGTCTTGATTAAAACAGTTTCATTATTTTTCAATGTGTAGCATTCTGCTGTTTTATAAGAATCAGTTATTTTATTTCCAAATCCTTACTCTGCTGTTTAGCAAAGACGTGGCCATGGATTTTACTGTGAGTGTATTTGAAAAACTATGTAAGGGTGCATGGATCAGAGAGCATATTAGTACTTGGAATCAATTTCACCTGACCTGGATTAAGTACTAGGACCCAAAAAAAAATATTACATAAATAGATCAACTGGAAGATTCACAAACTTTTCTACATGCAGATTTTTTGTTTTATTTTTTTTTTTCCAATAGTTTTATTTTTTTCAAATAGTCATATTGCATTAAAATGTTAAAACTATGCTGTCATGACAGGTTTGTTTTAATTAAAAAAATGAACAAAATGTGCCAAAGTACATCTGGACCTCGAGCAGCCACATATTACATATGTTTTTATTTAACTATACATATCACTGCATAGTAAAGTGATTCAGCCACCTATGTTTTAGATCAGTGCTGAGCAAATTGTTACATGTAGTGGTCTGATTACTTTTTTTCCACATGTTCAAATGCCAGATTATATTAAAATGATAATGTCATACAAAGAAGTCTTTGTCCTCCCATCGGACAGCTCTGATTTAGTGTTAAACAGCATATTGTGCTTGTGTATTTGTATAAAGGCAGGCTAAGTTTACATACATTTATACAAAAGGACATCTGGTTTGAGCATTTATTTGTTTATTTTAAGTTAATAAAATAATCTCTAGCAACAATCGAGATATTAAATATGAAAAAAAACAAATAAAGTGTTTACATTTTTGTAAAATGATGCCTTTCTAATGCAGATGCTATATAAAAAAATAGCCACACAAAACCCCCGTCAAGAGTTATTTATATTTTCCAGCAAACATCAAAGACAGACAGAATAGTAGTGTTTTGGAAAAATAAAACATTAAACAATAAAAAATTTTAGTTAGTAATATGTTATGGGATAAAAAACAAGAGACAACTAAGGTAACCCTTAGAAAAGACCGCCCTTCATCTGTGTTGCGTAAAAGAGTGTTCTCACTATATTGTCAAGATGTGATCTATGCCAAGCAATTATTAAAAGATGTATCCTTTTATGTGTCAAAACTCATGACCTGTATTGCAGAGTAATGCCACCCCTTATACATTGCTCAGAATCAGACAGGGACCAGCTAAAGCAAGACTTATTTCAAGAATATTGGCAAGAAAATGAATTATAAAATGAATGTACTTTTATGTTTAAACATTTGGGGGCCGATTAATTGAAGTGTGAAATTAGAGTATTTATCACTGGGTGAAAGTTACAGTGTTAGAGAAGGGTGGAATTTTACTCTAATTGCATACTTTGATAAATATACCCTTTAGTATCATATACACCCCAGAATTCTATAACTGCAACATAACTAAATTATTCTTTTCACAAGCCCCTAATAAAATATGGAAATTCTTAAAGGTAAAATTAGAAATAGAAACATCCATGCTTACCTTGACTTTTTGTATTAAATGGAAGGAAAGGTGGTGGTCCTTTCATGCTGGATTGCTTTGCATGCCTTTCTGGAAAATAGCCTGATGTGTATACAAAATTTGGAAAAACCAGGAGCAAAAGGATGCTTGTTTGTAAATGCATTTTCCCAAGTCTGTTTAGTGCAAAAAGCAACAGTTAGAATCCCTAAAACACGTTTTGTTTTTACACATTTTGATATGATATAATAACATATTCATTGACTAGTATTAAACAGTTGTAGAAAACCTTTATACTAGTTAACAAGCACTGCTCCCAGTGTCCTATAGCTTTAAAGGAACAGTAACACCAAAAAATGAAAGTGTATAAAAGTAACTAAAATATAATGTGCTGCTGCCCTGCACTGGTAAAAGTTGTGTGTTTACTTCAGAAAGTCTACTATAATTTATATAAATAAGCTGCTATGTTGCCATGGAGGCAGCCATTCAAAGGAGAAAAGGCACAGGCACATAGCAGATAACAGATAAAACACTATTGTATTCCGCAGAGCTTATCTGTTATCTGCTATGAAACCTGTGCCTTTTCTCCTTTTTTCCAGCTTGAATGGCTGCCCCCGTGGCTACACAGCAGCTTATTATATAAATTATAGTAGTGTTAAGGCTCTGGCACATGAGGAGATTTGTCGCCTGCGTTTTTTCCCCCTGGCGCTTCACGACAATACCCACAAAGAGATTTCATGGGAGTTGAGCTCCAGGCGATCTGCTACCCATGGTACACTCAACAGTTAACCCCCCCCTCATGTTTACTCAAGTCGCTCAGAAAAGGGTCTGTGTGCGATTTGAAACAGCAGGCGATTTGAAGTAGCCTCGTATGTTTTGACGCTGGCGATTTCCATTGATTTAGCATTTGCGTCTTGTCGCTCGTCTTGTCGCCAAATCTCTCTTTTAAAAATCGCCGGCGACAAATCTCCTCGTGTGCCAGAGCCCTTACTGTAGCAAACACACCAGTTTTACCAGTGCAGGGCAACAGTGCATTATATTTTTATTACTTTAAAGATCTTTCATTTTTTAGTGTTACTGTTCCTTTAAGAGATCCTGACACCAGAAATTAACCCTTTCACAACAATGGGACCGATTCACTAAAGTGCGATAAAACGTGCGCTATTTATAGCGTGCGGTAAAAATTTTATCGCGTCTTAATTTTCGCAACTTTTCACACGATTCATTATAAGCATACTTGCGCTATTTTACGCGCGATATTGCATGCGTTATTTAACTCGCGATGACTATTTTCAAGTGGTATTTGACGGTACATGCGCTAAATAACACACTTGAATAGTCGCCGCATATGAATAGTAGCTTAGAAATAGTGTATATAAATTGTCGCCGCATATAGATGATAGCATATAAATGGTAGCATATAAATAGTAGCCACTAGTGATGAGCAAATGTGTTCTGGTTATCTTTGGTGAAAAATTAGCAAATCTTTTGAAAGATCCACGAAACGGCAAAAATGTTGTGCGGGCAAAAAAAATTGTTGACGCTTGTGTAAATTTTTGGACGTGCGGTGAATTTTTGCGTGGCGAATTTTTTCATGCGTTTTGCCATTGGCAGATTGTTTTGTGAAACGCATGAAAAAATTTGCCGCACATCCAAAAATTTGCTGCAAATCATTTCATCACTTGTAGCCGCATATAAATAGTTGTGCGAATGAACGCACACCATGTTAGCCATACACGCCAATACTTGCGGAAAATTACTGTATTAAAAATGACCATTTCCCTGCAAACTGGTGGCTGCGTCACTCTAGGGGAAACACATACTTGAATAAATAACACTGTAAAGTCCATATTTTATTGCCAAAAGCTACTGTAAATTAACGCATGCGTTAAAACTAGCGCATGCGGTCGCGCGAAAAATAACGCATGCGACATGGTGACTTAACACACGCGATAATACTATGGTGAATCGCGCGCTAATTTTCGCAACTAATTTAACGCAAAAAAGCGTGCGATAAATTTTATCGCATTTAGTGAATCAGCCCCATTGTCTTTACATGCAATTTTAAATTTTGCCTTAGAAGAATTTTCCCAATGCTATGAGGGGGCTGCCACGTTTGTTCTGCAATAATCCATTAGCATTAGAAGCTGTAACTGACCGGTTAAGAAGGGACTCAACCTTCTGAGGTTGAGAAGGAACTGTCAGGTTGGCAAAACAGTCCGGTTTACGAACTTCAAGCATTAATTACAGGTATGGGATCCGTTATCCAGAAATCCATTATCTGGAAGGTTCTGAATTACGGAAAGGCCATCTCCTATAGACTCCATTATTAGAAAGTAATTCTTATTTTTAAAAATGATTTCCTTTTTCTCTTATAATAAAACGGTACCTTGTACTTGATCCCAACTAAGATACAGTTAATCCTTATTGGAGGCAAAACAATCCTATTGGGTTTAAATTATGTTTAATTTATTTTTTAGTAGACATAAGGTATGAAGATTCAAATTACAGAAAGACCCCTTATCCGGAAAGCCCCGGGTCCCGAGCATTCTAGATAACAGGTCCTATACTTGTACTTACAAAAGCAGCCCTATCTGTGAAAAATAATCAACATGACCTACAGGAAACGTTTAATGTACATTCATATTTTGAAGAGGAGTTTTTTAGTGTCAGTATCACTTAAAGCCTAGATATAGCATTAGAAGAAGCTCAGCAGTGCATTTCTGACAAGTGAAATTAGAATCAGCAGTAATTAAAATCTATTCTTTTTGTACTTTTGAGGACGCTAACTGTAACTGAAGCAATAATAGAAAATGAAAATTTAAGGGTGCATTTACTAATATTGTTAAAAAAAATATTCAATCCGGGTTTTTTGTCACTGAAAACCATATTTTGTTGCAAATTTGTTGCAATTTATTACGCAGCTGTGACAATTCCAAATGCAAACTTTTGTAGAAGTCAATGTCAGATTGGTAGATGTCCCTTTTACAACCAGAAGGTATTTCTTTGCTTTGTGGTTTTAAAGATTTTCGGGGGGTTTTATGTTGACTTTTGTGTGACAATACCAAAATATCGCAGTTTCGTGCTACAAATTGAAAAAGGTTTTCACCTTTTTCTCTGCAACTTTTTTCTTCCAGGTTTTGTCAATTTGGATATTTTGATAAATGACTGCCATTAGTGTTTATTCGTGATTTAAAAAAAAAAAAAAAATCTGATTGTAAATAAACCCCCCCTTGTGAAACTGAAAAAGTTATGCAATGTAGAAATAGATCAATTACCAGTTAACATTTATAAGTTAAATTGTATTGTCTACTCATATGTATTATTTATTGCTAAGAAGATACCCAATCTATGAAAATCCCAGTGTTGGTATACATATTAGTGAGCTGGTGAAAACGTAATAATTGCTTGAAACAGTCACATGCTACCACCTCATAGTGGTGGAAACAATTTCACAGAAATGTAAGGCATTCTCATTGCATCTTATAGTATGTAGCATTACCAACATTTTTTGCTTTAGCCTTTTATAATTCAGTTGTTTTTATATTCTTCATTGGGTTTTACATTAAATATTACTGTTTCTCTACATGTTGTCACTTATTATTTTTTCAATTATTTATTTATTTTTACATCACAGACAACAACCTTTTTTATACAGGTATAGGACCCATTATCCAGAATGCTCGGGACCAAGGGTATTCCGGATAAGGGGTCTTTCCGTAATTTGGATCTCAATACCTTAAGTCTACTAAAAAATCAATAAAACATTAATTAAACCCAATAGGATTGTTTTGCATCCAATAAGGATTAATTATATCTTAGTTGGAATCAATTACAATGTTCTGTTTTCTTTCTACATAGAAAAAGGAAACCAGTTTTAAAATTCTGAATTATTTGATTAAAATGGAGTCTATGGGAGACGGGCATTCCGTAATTCGGAGCTTTCTGGATAACGGGTTTCCGGATAAGGGGTCCGATACCTGTACTTGGTTGTATTTTTTGGGCATCCAAATTATTCCCTGGGATATTGTTTCTGATATATCTCTGTTTCACAAAACAGATGCAAAAATTTGCCTTGTATTTTGCACATATAATTTTACGCGTGTCACAAATTTTACACCGTTTCACTAACCTTTTCACAGTTTCTCAATTTTCAGAGAACCAAGACAGGACAGATTTGCTCATCACTATTCAGTATAATTAAAACACTTTTGGATTTTAAGTATGTTTTTTCATGGCAACAGTAGGTTGGCCACTGAGTATCTCCATTTCTATAGAATAATGCAATGCAGTGGCAGAAAACAAGTGGTTCTCCAAAAGGTTCATCTAGTTTGCCAATTTAAATGCCTAGTTCTGATTTTTGTCCTTAAATTGCTTTGTATTCACTTTCTGTAAAGATGATACTTACAGGACTGCAGAAGTCCCATCATTTGGAACTAGGAAATTACAGACGCTAAAACTTTAATGACTACCGAAAGTCAGGTTGCTCCCATAGACAATGGTGATTTGTGTAATGTCTGAAAGCTCTGAAAGTACTGCACTTTCAGCAAAACTTCTGCATTAACAACATTTTCATGTGAAGGTGTCAGTATTCCTGTAAGTTACATTTTAAGTTACACTTTTAAATTTTTTTAAGTTGCATTTTTGACACCCGGGAGTGGGGAGGTGGTCAGAACTGACTTTCATTAGCTCTCCACCATGGAGGCCAGAATAATTCTGGCTCTCTGTACCACAGCAAGTTGGACAGCACTGATCTAGAATGGTCTACACCTTAGATTTTGTACATAAAGGGCCTTTCTGTAATGTGGACCACCATGCCTTAAGGCTGCAGCCCATTAGTTCCAAACTGGACTTGTATGACAAATAATGTGAAGCCAGCTCAGGTGCAATTGATTTAAACCTTGATTCATTCAGTTCAGTTTAGCACAATCTCTTACAATACAGCACACATGCCTGAGTAAAGTAGTGGGCGAGAGTATGGGTTAGTGTGCTGAGACAGAGGGAATTGGTGGGGGATGTGTAATTTTAGAAGAACAGGGAGGCAAGATGGAGAAGGCAGGGGGCACCTGCATAGGGTACATAATCTCTAAGGTATGGCCCTGGCTGAATCATGCAGACACACGTTTATCCATATCTTGGGCAGCTGGGAGTCTGAGCAAACTAATATAGCCTTAGGGAATTCTAGCTCTTTATTGTTAATCATTCTCAAGTAAAATGCTGTAAGGCAGGAGACAGAAAAGGCTAATACATTGGAACGAAAGGTTATAGAAACACCTCCTGATACATGGCAATTTACTGTTGTTTTGAAATTTAAGGCCTACAGTTCATGTTACTTAACAAAAATCATACAGTGATATCAGTGAAATGTATTTTTACTGTAAAGTGCATAGTTCATTTTAAACATTTTCAGCAAAATTGCCAGATTAGGCAAAAGATTTAAATTGAATTTTTGTTGTTATGGTATTTACCTAGAGTGTTCTGTTACAACATACAATTTACATTAGTGAATATATATGCAGTTAATATGAATGTAAGATTTTGTATTACATGCAGCTCTGCCATATTATTAATGAAAAATGATGCCTTTAAAGAGGAACTAACACTGCACAAATATTTCATCTTTTGCCCCAGTGCACAGGCCACTAACTAGGGGTGCACCTTTTGCTATGGCTAACCCCCGGCAGTGGTGCTGGACATGGCATCACTGGGCGGGACAGTGGCTTCACATGGGTGGGGCTATGATGTAATGGGGCAAGGCTATGCTGTGGCGATCAGCCATTGGCTGATCACCGCATCAATATGAAAGAGTCCTGCCTGTTTTTTTAAATTGGGAAACTGGGCAGGCGGTTTAGACCCTGGCGGGCCTTCCGAAAAACGGGCTGTCTGGGTCAAAACTGGACAGGTGGCAACCCTACCACTAGCTCCCTTTTCAACTGAATCATCACTGCTTCCAACAACTTAACTGTTCTTCTATAGCAGGGGTGTCGAAATCTAAAACAAAGGCTAAGTTGCGGGCCAAATTTTTTTAATAAGATACTTCGTCTTAGTTAAGGATTCTTTCTCACCCTGAAACACCATAGCATCCTCGTGCATTAATCATATTTTAAAAATAACAACAAACACAAAGCAAACTGGACAGGACTGGATGAGAGCCTGGCCAATCTAGGCCACAGATGAGCAGAGATTCATTATGTGGCCCGTGGTGACTGTGCAGCTGACCAATTGCCTGACTGCGCTGCTACAGCCCCAGTGGCACTGTGCCTGACTGTGAAGCATGACCAATTGCCTGACTGTGCCGCTCCAATTGGCTACTCTCATGTTCTGCCCTGTATGCGTGGGTGCGTGGTGTGGAATGACGTAATACACACCACACACCCTGCAGGGCTGAACGTAAGAGTGGTCAGGCAATTGGTCATGCTGCACGGTCAGTCACACTCACAGCGCCACTGGGACTGGAGCGGCACAGTCAGGCAACTGGTCAGCTGTATGGTCAGGCACAATCACCAAGGACCACATAAAACAGCCAGGCGGTCCTTGTGTTTGAAACATGTGCTCTATAGCTTCTCCCTAATTTCAAAGCAGCACAATAGTGATCTTTGGCCACATCACTTATTTTACTAACTTCAGCATTGGTGATCAGCATGGAGGCATAAGTGTACTATATGCTGATCCTGGGTCCTGGACCAGTGCTCTTGCTCCTGGTCACCAATTACAGAGATTAGGATTTGAGCCCTAAAGTGGAACTAACCCCTCAATGGGGGGTTTAGTTCCCTTTAAAGGGACAGTATACCCCATTTTCAAAGTGGGGCTTGTGCTAAACATACTTTCTTTATAGCTGCAAGGCATAGTAAGTCAATGTGTTTCTACAGAGAAACACATATCGGTTGTAATAATGTATGGTCAACTGCTGCATACTGAACTATATTTTGAAATGTCATAAGTGGAGGTGACACTTTTTTCCTTAATTATTTAAGGATTGCTTAATTAATGGAGCAAGGAATATAAAAGCAGGAGAAGCATTATGTTAGGGACAAAGAAAGGCTTTTTAAGGAAGTAACCCACACAAATGGAAAAAGCAAGAACCTCTGTTTTTCTATTGTGAGAAGGCCACCCACCAATGTGTCAAAGTTACACTGTATAATCGTAATCACTGAATTTTTTTTTCTTTTACATTTCACTGGTCTTTTCTTCTCAGCATTTATAAACTTTATTAGATTTTGCAGTCTATATGTTACCTTATAAAATGTATTACCTATATTTAGTTATCTGTGCATGATCTGAGGTACTGCTTCTCCCAATTTGTAGGGGCCCTTCAGGAGTATGTGGATTATTTTGAAATATTGTAATTGTGGTTTAAAATTGTGTAGCATGATGATTGCTCTTTAGCCCATTACAATGAAAATAACCCTACGGCAGAATGTAATGTTTAAAGCAAAAATATACCTCCAGAGTTAATACTTAACCAACAGATAGTTTATGTTAATTATGTTAAGTGACCTATTAAATAATGTTGCCAAACTGGAATATATATATATATATATATCAGTAAGTACTGCCCTTTTACATCCTTTCCCTTGACCTACCATATAGTGATAGGCTGTGGGCTCCCTCAGAGATCACATGACCAGAAATAATGCAGCTCTTACAGTAACTGGAAGAAGTGTGGAAGCAAAAGGCAGATTATTAATTGGCTATTAATTGGCTGACGTGGCCTAGCATGTATGTGTGCTTTGGCTTGTTTGTGTGCACCGTGAATCCTATGATTCCAGGAGGCGGCCCTTAATTCTTAAAATGTCTATTTTCTATTTAGGAGTACCCAATAGCACATACTAATAAAAAAAAAAAGTATATTTTTATGAAAATGGTTTATTTAGATGAAGCAGGGTTTTACATATGAGCTTGTTTATGCAAATAAAATATATTTTATAGAGACATTGTTTGGGGGTATATGTTTCCTTTAAGTGCTACATATTTATTGTTTAAAGTTTCACATCTAAAAACTAAACTACTGTTTATGAACCCAGAGACTCAGTAATTAAAAGTTAATAGTAACACGTTTCAAAGTAGCTGCATACACACCATATTTTATGCAGGTGGGGAGCTTGCACCTTTTATTGTGACTTCCTGTGCATCAGCATTTATGGTGGTGAAATATGGCATGTGTGCAACTCCTTTACAAAATGTTTCTGTTTCTAAATTAATGAGTGTGTGTTGTCTATAGAGATCTACACCTCCAGTGTAGGAGTATGTAAAGAGTTGTGGGAGGTATGGCAATAAGCTACCTTCAGTAATGAAAGGGGACATCTAGAATAACTCAAAATGTCCCTAATCTTGCAGGCAATAATGAATAGTATATGGTGCTGTTTTTAATTGGACTGGGCCCTGTGGCATTTGGAAGGCTACCTCAGGGCAGCCTTGGGCCCAGAAACTCCCCTGAGCACAGTAGGAGATGGGTAGCCAATCATATCATTGTATCCACACAGGAAAGATTGGTTGCAGTTTTTTGTCAAGTTTACCTAGCTACTGAAGTGCTAAAAAGCTACTAGCTCTCCTGCACAGCCTGAAAAATAGCAAATAGGAAGTGATAGGCAATGATAGTACAGTTTTGAGGGGAACTTTTCAATAAAGCAGCTCCAAGCACAACTTTTCTAAGCATGTTTTTAATATACAGTATATAGAGGAGTTTAATGCAATGGCACATTCTTGTATAGGTCCTTTCTAAACCATTTTTTTGCTGCTTAGGTTGCAGTCCCACCATTTGGCACATGTAACACCTCCAGTTAAAGGGATTCTGTCGTGATTTTTATGGTATACTTTTTATTTCTAAATTACACTGTTTACATAGCAAATAACTCATTCTGCCATTTAAAATTGCATTCTTTGAACCAACAAATTAAATTTTGTTTTTAGCTGTAATATTGGTGTTTAGGCAGGACTACACATTAGACAGGAGCCAACACTACACATAAGAACTGCCTGTTTTTTCTCCTACTCCCATGTAACTGGATGTGTCCCAAGCCGGACTTGGATTTCTTACTATTGAGTGCTATTCTATTATCTACTGTGAGCTGCTATCTTGCTACCTTCCCATTGTTTTGCTGATCGGCTGCTGGGTGGAAATAGGGAGGGGGTGATATTACTCACTAGCACAGCAGTAAAGTGTGACTGAATTTTATGGAGAATATGACTAGCCCCATGTGATATTTCAAAACTAAATATAACAAAATGTATTTGTGTTTTTGAAAAACAGATTTCAATGCAGGATTCTGCTGAAGAAACTCTATTAACTGGTGCGTTTTGAAAAAAATGTTTTCCCTTGGCAGTATTCCATTAACTGTATTCAATGCAGATAGTGCTACAGCTGATATCTCATAATGGTTAGGGCTTGAACAGTCCTTTAAACGTAAGGCAGCATTTAAGCATTACAAGCAAATACTGTACAAGCTGATATGCTTTGGCAGGAGCATCAACTACTTGGATAGACAGTACCCTTTCTTTTATACTTCCTGGTAAAAGAAGTCATGAAGCAAGGAAACCTTCTTGAACATACATTTTCTTTAAAAAAAAAAAAATACACTCACAGTCTGGAAAGCTGTAATTTCTTTATAGTTATCAACATGAAACTGTAAAAAGGTTCAAGCAATCAAAACACCTATAGGCACAACAACCTACAAACCCAAAGATATATTGAACCAATTCGCACAGTACTACGCAAACCTATACAACAGAAATAAAACACCCCCAACCCCAATAGCACTAACAAAACTGAAAGAATATTTAGACAACTGCAAACTACCTAAAATCTCCCCAGCAGACTCTCAAAAACTACAAGCGGAAATCACAGGCGAGGAAATTTCAGCAGTCATTAAAAGCTTAAAGCCTAAAAAAGCCCCAGGCCCTGATGGATTCTCGATGCTATACTACAAAAAATTCACCAAAAAACTACTCCCACATATGCAATCCCTATTTAATAATCTTCTCCACAACAAATGCAAGATACCTCCAGATATGCTACGAGCAAACATAACAGTCATTCCTAAACCACCAAAAGACCCTTTGTATTGCCAAAACTACCGCCCTATATCACTAATCAATAACAACGTTAAAATCTACGCAAAAATTCTAGCAGAAAGGCTAGCCAAAATTATGCCACAACTCATACACCCAGATCAGGTAGGGTTTATCATAGGTAGAGACGCCACTGACAACATTACACGGATCACACATCTACTCCACCATGTCGAAGACCTCTCTATACCTAGTATCTTCCTATCGCTGGATGCAGAAAAGGCCTTCGACATGATGGACTGGCAGTTCTTAAAAGCTGTGCTAGAAAATACAGGATGCAACCCTAACTTCAGCAACGCAATTATGGCCCTATATAATCACCCAACGGCCAGAGTCTATTCATCAGGCTACTACTCAGATCCATTTAACATCTATAACGGGACAAGACAGGGATGTCCTTTGTCCCCCCTTTTGTTTGCACTATGCATTGAACCCCTAGCACAGAGAGTCAGACTGAACCCAAATATCACAGGCATAAACATCGGGAAGGACACATTTAAAATAGCATTATTCGCAGACGACACACTCCTCACCCTCACGCACCCGCAAACATCCCTACCAAACTTATTCAACGAGATAACTAACTATGCAAAACTATCCAGATTCAGAGTTAATAACTCAAAATCAGAAGCCATAGCAATTTCTCTCTAACACCATAACCAAAAACTCCTGGAGATGAACTTTGAATTTAAATGGTGTAAAGATACCATGAAGTATCTAGGGATTAACCTAACCCCAAAATTTAGGGAACTGTACAGCAAAAACTACCCCCCAATGATCCAAAACCTGATTAATATTACCCTATTAATAAACTCATGGGAACAGCAGCACATTTCTTGGCTAGGAAGACTACACACCCTGAAAATGATGATAGTTCCCAAAATACTATACCTTTTCTGCACTCTCCCTATTCCAATCAATGTAACAGATCTAGAAAAGCTACAGAAAAAGATGCTGACTTTTCTCTGGGACAACAAACCCCATAGAGTAAACAAAAGAGTTATTATGAGATCAACATCGCAAGGGGGACTAAATTTTCCCAACCTACTTAACTATTGGAAAGCAGCACAATTAGCCCAGATGGTTAAAATGCATTGTCTACCTACAGCTGTTGGTGGGTCGCCTTAGAAACACAACTGCTAGCTCCCCAAACACCGAGATCCATACTCTGGATCGCACGGAGCTCTAGACCACAAACCACCCTGACCAACCTGATACTTAGGCACACAATTAGACTCTGGGATAAACTACTAGTAAAACATAAACCTTGGATCAGCTCAGACCCCTCCCCTCTTGTCCCGATTGTAAATAACCCTGACTTCCCTCCAGGAACATTCCATTGGTGGACAACAAACCAATATATAGATATTGGCAGCCTTACCCCACTAGGCAGTCTTCTGACGTGGGACGATTTAAAACAAAAAAAGGCAATCCCTAACCGAGAGTTCTTCCGATATGCACAGATCAAACATTTCATTCAAGCAAAGCTGGGAAAGTCGAACAGACAAAAAACAATTTTTGAACGACTAAGCTATCACCCACACCACAAACAACAAATAACATGGTTCTACAACGAACTTAACTCCCACAAAGTACCGAACAAAACAAAGCATATGGTACGATGGGAACAGAGACTAAATGTGACTATAGATGATGACCAATGGCAGTCAATTCTAGAACACATCAAAAAAGCTTCCATCAACACCATAATCAAGGAAAACGCCTACAAAATATTGTACGACTGGTACCTCAAGCCACAGAAACTAAACAAAATATACAAATCAGACCCTACCTGCTATAGAGGATGTGGAGAAATAGGAGATGAGCTTCATATCTGGTGGACATGCCCCCAAATTACAACACTCTGGAAGGAGGTCTTCAGATTCATAAGCCAACTATTACAGAAAGAAATCCAACCAGACCCTCAACTAGCTCTCCTACTCAACAAACCAGACCATCTGACCAGAGCCGAGTTCAAACTATGCTCCCAAATTTGCCTGGCGACCAGGTGTGGAATAGCAAAAAAATGGAAGTCGATTCCACCACAACTCCCTGAAATAACAGCTAAAATCTGGTGGACATCCACAATGGAAAAACTGACCGCACTCATTCACCACAAAATGGACATATATGAAAAAATATGGACACCCTGGATCACTGGACCGAAAATCAAAATAACCAACCAACTAACCAGACCTAAAAACGGACAATGCTAAAAGAAGATCCCAAACTCCAACCTGAGAACTGAATAAAAGGAAAGAACAAAAAGACTACCTGGATAAAAATGGCTAGGCGAGAGTCCAACCCCCCCTCCCTTCCTTTACCCTCAACCCCCTATCTAACCCCTACTTTACTTTCTTTAACCCCCCTTGTTCTACATACTTTACAAGCATTTTACTTTGTTGTAAAAACACTAACTAAAAAGTAATATTTACAATTAACATGCACCCAATACCAATTCTAACATTAGTAGCTAAGAGGGCATCATCAACATTAGTCAGCCAGTAAAAGAAATGATAATAGGTAAGAAAAATTGTACCCCTGTTATTTAAATAGGTGATTGTATAAAAGCCCTCAAAAGACAAAAATTGTACCCCTGCTATTTAAATAAGTGATTGTATAAAAGCCCTCAAAAGACTGGCTCATTGATAGAAACTGGAGTATGCAGAGGAGTACCTCCAGGTACTTTTTATTCCTAC
Source organism: Xenopus tropicalis (assembly GCF_000004195.4). NCBI lineage: Eukaryota > Metazoa > Chordata > Amphibia > Anura > Pipidae > Xenopus > Xenopus tropicalis. Next base: position 75,103,700 of record NC_030681.2, on the reverse strand, counting down.
CACACTCCAAAAACATATATGGAGTTTTATTGGTTACAGATAAAATTGACCAAAATTTAAATAAAATTTGAGTAAATAAATTCAAGGGGCCCTAGACTTTAAGATCCACCAGAGAAGAGGCTGAATGATGTATAATCCCTGTAAATGTGTTGGCATAAATGTGTGCGGTGTAAAAGCATCAACGTTTTGGTGACTGGAATTAGTAAATGAGTTTAAAATAATTAAAAGGCTACTGATTATTCATGACTATAGACATGTTTTTATCTTGTTTCTGTAAGGCACTTGCAGTAGCATCATTTTTTTTCTTAAATTCGATTACTATTAGATAAATTATGGTAAAAAATAACATTGAATGTGCGGGCAGCCAGGAATTAAATCCAGACCAACTCCTTAACCACTAGACCTCCTCCCCTATTTGGGTTATGTTGTCCAAAGTGTTTGAAATAACAGTTCTCTTGCCAGCACTACAGAATAGTGTTTTGGGTATAAAATAGCACTACTAAAGGCAATTTGAAAAAGCACGCACTTATATGGAACAGTTTAAAACCTGCTTAGCTGCTAAATCAGTCCATCAAGAAGAAACATTGTAGAAAACAAAACTAGTATGTTAAAGTAATACCATACCACATTTTTCTTGCTTAAACAAATTCAGTTTAACCCTGTAAAATAATGATACATTTTACCCTGTACACCTCCCCTCTGTATTTCAAAGAGAAAAATAATGCTAAACATGTTTAATTGATGTTCCATAATCTAGTAAAAGGGGACCTAAAATGCCAAGAACAAATAATTGCCATTACATTTTACACATCTAAAAATAGAAGGAATGTGCTTTTAAAAGTTGCCTTTTGTGCTGCTTCAAAGAAAATGTTTCCAAAAACCTTCTGGCTAACTTCTTTCCAAGGCTGTGTACAAGAGTCACTCGTTTTGGCCTTTAGGATGCCAGCTAATCCCCCTGTGATGGAGGAAGCATATAGTCCAACCTGACTGCTGCAGTTTATTTTTTCCTTTTAAGGGCAAAGCTGTAATTGGCTGCATAAATCCTGCTTTGCTTTTAGAGAAGTACCGCTAGGAAACACCTGCCCCTCATTTGTAACACAGACAGTGTCCAGAAAAGATGTACTGTATGGGAAGCTCCTGAAATTTTTAAAATAGAGTAAATATGCTGATCTTGCAGGAGCACATACAGTTGACGCTACATCCGGAATCAGCTTAAAGAGCACATGCTCCTGCAAGATCAGCACATTTACTCTATTTTAAAAATTTCAGGAGCTTCCCATACAGTACATCTTTTTGAGACACTGTCCAGAATTAAAAACTATTTATTATCTTGTTTACATGTTGCACTGTTCCAGTTTCACAAATACTTTTTTAAACTTGTGAATTTTTAAAAACTGTGTGTTCAGGTCAGAATAAATGCCAAAATGTGTTTTTTCACACAAAATTCTGTGTGCTGTTTAGCCTCTATTCTGCTGCCCCATGAACTTTACCCATGACTTTCCAAAAGTAACACTTCAGCTTTGACTCAAACATTACATTTTAGTGTGTTTTTAGAATGTTCTTCAGTGTGTATTTTTTAGGGATGCACGAAATCCACTTCTTTTGGCCAAACCCTGAATCCTTTGTAAAAGATTCTGCTGAATACTGAAACAAATCCAAATCCTAATTTGCATATGCAAATTAGGTTACGGAAGGGTGAAAGGTCTATAATTTATTTTCATTTATTCCAAAAAATGCAACATCTATAATTTATCATTTAAAAATGAGGTCTGGGATTTTATTTACTGGATTTGTATTTTCCTTTATTTTGGGTGGGGGGGTGGTGGTATTCTAAAAGAAATCTGTCTCTGACATGTAGCAAATATTGTGGACTTTGAAATTGAGAAAATCTGTGTTATATACCTTCTGTATGGTTTACTAGAAGAAATAGTTATTTCTATAGGTCTGCTTACAAGTAAGTGCTAGGCACAGCACAAATCCTGTAAGGTAAGCTTATGCTATAGTTCTTGCACTAAGGGGAAGATTTTTTTAAAGTGCTCGCCACAGAACAAATAACCCACTTTCTATTCATTCCTATGGGATTTTTAGAAGCGTATTACTGGGTTAAAGTTCGAGTTCACCATTTGATAAATACACTTCTAAAAATCCCTTGAGAATGAACAGAAAGTTGGTATGTTTTTTTGTGTCTTACGCCTTAATCTCACATAAATCTTCCTCTTAATCATTATTTATATTACAATTCTTTACTCGATTGTTGTAATCAATATTTAGTTCATCCTTTACCATAGCTGGGCTCAGGGAGCCTACTGGGGCCGCCCATTATAAGAGTGAGTTAGTTTTTTGAGATGAAAATATTGAGTTGTCATTAAGGAACTAGGGATTTCATTGTATATTTCCCATATACAGTTATGGGATCCATTATCTGGAAACCCATTCCCTAGAAAGCTCTGAATTATGGGAAGGCTGTCTCCTATAGATTTCATTTAAATCAAATAATTCAGATTTTTTAAAATACCGTATATACTCGAGTATAAGCAGAGTTTTTCAGCACTAAAAATGTGCTGAAAAAGTAACCCTCGGCTTATACTAGAGTATATGGATGTCCACAGCTGACTCTGGCTCGTAGTGCAGGGGGGGTGCACAACGAGCCAGAGTCAGCCGTGGACTGGAATCTGTAGTCAGCCGTGCAGGAGATACATTATAATATATTTGCATTGCACAATTGCTTAGGAGATAAGCCATTTATGAACTGTTATCTAAATTGTAGGCACAATTTAGCAAATTGTAGCACATCCATCTGCACAACGAGCCAGAGTCAGCAGGTATGCACGGACACACGTCCATCCACAGGGGGGTGGGGTTGGGGAGGGGCGCAACAAGCTTTTTACATCTGCACATCCATCTGCACAACGAGCCACAGTCAGTAAGTGGTAGAACAACTTGTTCTACCACTTACCACTTGTTCTACAAATTCAATTTGCAAGTCCAGCATCAAGAATTATTTTGCCCTAGTAACTAGTATTGTACTACTGTGGTTGGACTTGTACACTGGGGTCCACTGAGGACACCCCTCGCGTGAACTGTGTCTGAACTAATCTGTAGTTGCAAGAACAACTACAGATATTATATAAAATGCTTTATTGTGCCAGGTGAGAAACTGTGTATCTGTTAAGCTCTGTTATGTTCCTGTATGAAGCTATGGCTATCTTGGGGCATTTTGTGGGCATTTATGGGCACAGCACTCACAGTGGTTGCTAGTCAGCTTGGGGAATGTACACAGGGGAGCGCACACAGCAGGATGGCAAGTACTTGATAATTAGTATGGCAGCTTCCTTAGCCTTCCCAAACTTGCTTTTGTCTGCTGGTGTAGTGTAGCATTTTCTAAAAGTTATCTATTATTTATTATATCTGTTTTTTATTTGATTATTGAAACTTAGCAGTAGCGGCTGCATTTCCCACCCTAGGCTTATACTCGGAGCAATACGTTTTTCCAGTTTTCTTAGGTAAAATTAGGTACCTCGGCTTATATTCGGATCGGCTTATACTCGAGTATATACGGTATATCTGTTTCCTCTGTAATAAAAAATAGTACCTTGTACTTGATTCCAACTAGGATATAATATATCCTTATTGGAAGCAAAACAATCCTGTTGGGTTTAATTAATATTTAAATGTAATCAGTAAACAACCTTTTTGAAATCTATAAATACCTGCCTCTCCGGTTTTTCAAAGGTTTATTGTAGGGCTGTAGCATCCCCTTAGTATTCCTTCTCCTCCACTAACCCACTTGGCCACCTCCCTCGTTAATTTACTTTGGCTTTTGGCTACTGAGCATACTCAGTTCTTCTCAACTCAGGTTACCAAACACGCCCTTTGTCTAGCATTGCTGGTTTTCATAGAAATGCTGTTTAAGCTGTTATAGTGCTCAATACAACCAGGACTTTTTATCAATGTAAGTTTTGCTTGTGTAAGCCTGCATTCTTCATACCTTTATAAATATGCAGAACAATATAACCCCCGAAATGCGTTATACAGTGGAGGAAATAATTATTTGACCCCTCACTGATTTTGTAAGTTTGTCCAATGACAAAGAAATGAAAAGTCTCAGAACAGTATCATTTCAATGGTAGGTTTATTTTAACAGTGGCAGATAGCACATCAAAAGGAAAATCGAAAAAATAACTTTAAATAAAAGATAGCAACTGATTTGCATTTCATTGAGTGAAATAAGTTTTTGAACCCCTACCAACCATTAAGAGTTCTGGCTCCCACAGAGTGGTTAGACACTTCTACTCAATTAGTCAACCTCATTAAGGACACCTGTCTTAACTAGTCACCTGTATAAAAGACACCTGTCCACAGAATCAATCAATCAAGCAGACTCCAAACTCTCCAACATGGGAAAGACCAAAGAGCTGTCCAAGGATGTCAGAGACAAAATTGTAGACCTGCACAAGGCTGGAATGGGCTACAAAACCATTAGCAAGAAGCTGGGAGAGAAGGTGACAACTGTTGGTGCGATTGTTCGAAAATGGAAGGAGCACAAAATGACCATCAATCGACCTCGCTCTGGGGCTCCACGCAAGATCTCACCTCGTGGGGTGTCAATGATTCTGAGAAAGGTGAAAAAGCATCCTAGAACTACACGGGAGGAGTTAGTTAATGACCTCAAATTAGCAGGGACCACAGTCACCAAGAAAACCATTGGAAACACATTACACCGCAATGGATTAAAATCCTGCAGGGCTCGCAAGGTCCCCCTGCTCAAGAAGGCACATGTGCAGGCCCGTCTGAAGTTTGCCAATGAACACCTGAATGATTCTGTGAGTGACTGGGAGAAGGTGCTGTGGTCTGATGAGACCAAAATAGAGCTCTTTTCATTAACTCAACTCGCTGTGTTTGGAGGAAGAAAAATGCTGCCTATGACCCCCAAAACACCGTCTCCACCGTCAAGCATGGGGGTGGAAACATTTTGCTTTGGGGGTGTTTTTCTGCTAAGGGCACAGGACAACTTATTCGCATTAACGGGAAAATGGACGGAGCCATGTATCGTGAAATCCTGAACGACAACCTCCTTCCCTCTGCCAGGAAACTGAAAATGGGTCGTGGATGGGTGTTCCAGCACGACAATGACCCAAAACATACAGCAAAGGCAACAAAGGAGTGGCTCAAGAAGAAGCACATTAAGGTCATGGAGTGGCCTAGTCAGTCTCCGGACCTTAATCCAACAGAAAACCTATGGAGGGAGCTCAAGCTCAGAGTTGCACAGAGACAGCCTCGAAACCTTAGGGATTTAGAGATGATCTGCAAAGAGGAGTGGACCAACATTCCTCCTAAAATGTGCGCAAACTTGGTCATCAATTACAAGAAACGTTTGACCTCTGTGCTTGCAAACAAGGGTTTTTCCACTAAGTATTAAGTCTTTTTTTGTTAGAGGGTTCAAAAACTTATTTCACTCAATGAAATGCAAATCAGTTGCTATCTTTTATTTAAAGTTATTTTTTCGATTTTCCTTTTGATGTGCTATCTGCCACTGTTAAAATAAACCTACCATTGAAATGATACTGTTCTGAGACTTTTCATTTCTTTGTCATTGGACAAACTTACAAAATCAGTGAGGGGTCAAATAATTATTTCCTCCACTGTAACTAAACAATCCCAATTTGACCAGTCTGTCTTCATAACAAGGTATCTTAAATTTCCTTTATCACCCTTCTCTGGATTCATTTTAGTGCTATATATTCGGTAAGTTTTTTTTTTGTTCACTGGGGATCAAAGCTGTTCTGTATACTCTAGGTGGGGCCTTACCAGTGCTTAATAATGTATTACCCTTTCCTCCCATAAGTCTGTACCTCTTTTAAACCCTTCAGTTGCCTGTAAATGTAGAATCCATGGCACCAGCATAGATATACTATTATAATTATAATAATAATGATGATTATAACATTAATAAATCTGTATGGTATAAAGGCAAGGGCAATACGCTCGGAGCATTCGTGTCTTAGTAAATTTGCCCTATAGTCTGCATATGAGAGGGAACAGATTGCCTGTAACAGGGAAATGCCCTGTCCTTGCTTAAAGATTCCCGTGCTTTGGTTCAAGGCTAACAAATCTAAACCACTGACATAAACATCTGCTGAAGTAAACACACATATAATGACTAAAGGGGTGATTCACCTTTAAGATAACTTTTAGTATGTTATATAATGTTCTATTCCTTTGCAATTTGTCTTCATTATTTATTTATTATAGTGTTTGAATTATTTTCCTTCTTTGTCTTTCCAGCTTTTACATTGGAGTCACTGAGCCCACTAGCCAAAAAACTTTTTCTCTTTGAGGCTACAATTATATTTTAATTGTTAATTTTTATTCCTTATCTTTTTATTTAGTCACTCTTTTACTCATATTCCAGTCTCTCATTCACACCACTGCCTGGTTGCTAAGGTAAACAAGACCCTAGAAACCAGATAGCTGCTGAACTAATAGCTAAATAACTAAAAAACTACAAAGAATAGAAAATTAAATTGCAAATTGTCAAGGTGAACAATTTTCAAGGTGAACAAACCCTTTAAAGAAAAGACAGCAGCTCTTGGAGGGTCTGCTCTGGGGAAACGTTTTTTTTTTTTTTTTTTTTTACACATTTTTTTATTAGTTAATAGAGCTTCTCCAGCGAAATTCTGCATTGAAATACATTTTTTAAAAGTGAATATTTTTTATATTTCATTTTGAAATGTGATGTGGGGCTAGCCATATTCTTTGTTTCCCAGGTGCTCTTAGCCATGTGACCTTTGCTCTGATAAAGTTCATGTCATAATTTACAGCTACTGTGGTGGCAACTTCAAATTACCAGGACTCTAGGGATTCAATCAAAACAAGTTTTTTACACTTGCAAGTGGACAGTCAACCAGAAAGGAAGAACTGCCCCGACTGGCAGCATACAACAGCATTTTATGTTCTCTAACAAGGGCATAGGAAGATATTACAGCATCATATCATTTTACAAACATCCTGAATTACTTTTCCATCTGTTTCTGTCTACATGTATCGTTAACCTTTTTATTAAAGCCAGGGGTGGGGTGAGCCGACCGAGTGCCCTAGGCAACTCGGTCGGCTACCTCGCCCCTGCACCTACATCGTGCACCCCGGGGCGCGGTGTGCATTGTAAAGCGGCGCGTGCACAACTGCTGATCGCGTACATGGGGTAGGCAGGAGAGGCTCCTGCCTGGCGCCCCCCAATCGTTGCACCCTAGGTAGCTGCCTCTTCTGCCTACGCCTAGTTCCGGCCCTGATTGAAGCTAATCATCCCCCATGCTACTGTGTTTGAAGCAGTTTCAAGCTTAATTTTGATAATTTCCCAGAGGTTCTTCTGAACCAATTCATTTGGTCATTCTTTCAAGAGTTCTGGTTACCCTCTTGGCAAAAAGACTTTTAATCTACTGATTATACTCTTGGTGGCTTTATTTGCCCCATGATGTCAAACATTGCTGATGCTTGCTCTGTCTGTGACCAGCAGTCCTTGTATATTACCTTGCAGTCTGCTATAGCCTCTTTCCTTCCCTGATTGATCTTCAGCATAAGCCCATGGACACTTTTTAAAAAAAATTATGTATAGTCTTCAACCAGATGGTCTCCCTACTGTCCATGTGACTGTGTAATTTGTGGGCAGCTGCAACTATTTGCTCACAAAAAATTGTGGTTGACATTTCCAGGGGTGTAAAGCACTTTGTAGACACAAAAAATAATGGTCTGAACCAGTTTTTTGCTCTTTCCACCTTGCCCCCATTGAGCAGTGAGGCATAATATGTTCGTTTTTGAGGGCTTTGAGACAACAGCTCTGGGCAGACCAGTGGTTAATTAATGATGCAGGTGGTATAACCAATACAAAGCAACTCTGCTAAGGAATTTCTTAGTCGCATTTCATAGTCTTAGAGGAGGAGCTACTAGACTCCACCCTGAAAATTGTTCCAAGACCCTCTGTCACCCAAAGGTTGAGTCATTTATTTTACAGGTTTTAAAAGAAAAATTGTTAGAAAAAAGCTAAATCTGATTGTTTGTTGTCAGTAAGTCCACTGGTGTAATTCAGCACATATTTTAATAAAATGCCCTCACTGAGTAGTTATATGACAATATAATAAACCATTCTTTAAATTTGCAGTACTTGCAAAAAGTATAATGCTCTCTATAACAGTTAGTAGAACCAATTAATTTTAGGTGTCTGTGTAAATAGCATGTTTAATCATGGTAAACTTTCCCATTAAAATAGCACAGAGCACTTTAAGGTATATTTTAAAAGATCCCAAACTTAACTTTATTTTTTTACTTTTTGATTTTATCATATGTTTTTTTCTATTTCTAGGTACCCTAGCAACATGTTTCTGTTCAAGTAGTATAATAAATACCAAATGCATCTGCAAAACAAAATTAACCTGACTTTTTTCTAAAGCATGAATTGCTGATGTCATTTAAGGACAATATCCTAAAACCCTGGAGCAAGACTAATAGAACATTGTTGTTGTAAAGTTTATT